>NW_027507758.1:139166166-139766166 GCF_037356315.1 Lithobates pipiens
GTTGGTATAGGGGACTAATGACAACCCTAAGATATTAGCAGGATAGATAGGGGTGTATAATATGACAACCCTAAGATATTACTAGGATTGATAGGGGTGTTTCACTCGTGCAATGTAGTTATAAGAAATCTTTCGAAATTTCTATGTGGGAAAGAAGGTAGCTTATTACTCAAAAATACAGATGTAATTCTTCAATTTGACTTTATGCAATTAAATATCTACTTTACGATCTATTTTATTAAGAAACTGCAGAATCTGGTCGGCAGAGAGCTTACATTGTGTTGTGTCCGTGTTTGTAAATGAAGTATAATAGAGCAGGAGTATGTTGACATAAATTATGGAGTCAGAAGCTTCACGTAAATCTACAGATTTATTTGGAAGCCACAATACAAGTTGCCCAATACAAGTGGTTTCAGCAGTATGGAACCCAAAACAAATCAAATTTACATATTCTTACATTATACTGTATAGCTGGCCCAATACAAGTGGTTACAGGGGTATGAAACTCAAAACAAAAAATGTAATATACAGTATTGCATGTGTTATCATTCACTACAAGTGTAGGCTGCGTTTGTTTTCTCCTTTTTAGGCTGCTCCCCGTTTTCTGTTTCAATAGTGTTTGTTAAAGTTTGGCAACATAAAACAGTTGTACAATGTACAAAGCATAACAAGGGAAGGTTCATTACAGGGCATAACAATTCATACAGCATTCATAATACAGAAAGCATGCCTAACATTGCATTAAAAAAGCAACAACAAAGGGTAGCAGGGGTTTGAAGGATGTAGGGATATAACAACAAGGTCCAAAGTACACCCCCGTAACGACCAAAACAAGAAATAAAGATCCATGTTCCTCATCGAACTGATCAGTCCAGTGTTGGGTCTCCAGCTGAGGGGCAGCAGTCCCTGAAAAGGCCTATTCTGTCCCAGGATATATACCGCTTCTCGCTTAGAGGAGGCTAAAAAAGTCTGGGCAAGCCATGATATGGCCACAGATTTTATATGGTGATCTAACCAGTAACACACTTCCTGTATTAGAGTACCTACACTCTGGATGAAGGCACACAAGGGAACCTTTGGAAAGCAGCATTGTCAGTTTAGGGCAGCCTTTCTTAAAGCTGGACCCCTAACAACTTAATAAAAAACAATGTTAATTAGCAAGGAACATACATTCCGCATTAATAATTATGCTACTCAAATTAGTGTGTACTGTTAATTGCTTCCAGCATTGTTCTGGTTTATTCTTGTTTTAGGTTGCTACTTTGCTGCAGCCCAGAGTCCTGAGCAGCAGTAAGTTTAGGCTCAACAAAAATGAAGAATATTATACATTTCAGATTTATACATGAACTGACATTTTCAGTGAAGTAGGGTTAACAAATTTACAGTTGTATTGCAGCAATGTAAGTAAATTAGGCCTTGAAAGTTAATGCTAACAGTTCCTACAGGTGTTCCAACTTTTGTTGATTACTAGGAATGAGCTCGGTGTTCGACTCGAACACATGTTGGACTCGAACACAAGCCGTTCGCCTTTTAAGCGAATTCAGAACTTTGTGGACCGTTCGCACCATATTCGTGTGGCGCGAACGGCCACAATGCACTACACTATCGCAGTGCATTGCTGGCTCGTGATTGGCCAAGCATGCACTGTGACCCCACATGCTTGGCCAATCACAGCACCGGCAGTGAGGGGAGCCATAATTGGCCACAGACAGGATGCCTGTGGCCAATTATAGCTCAGGGGGGTTTAGTACATGCCCCACACTATATAAGGCTGCCAGCGCAGCGGCCTTGTGTAGTGTGTTGGCGTGCAGGGAAAGAGCAAGATAGGCAGGGACAGTGTCTTTTTGCTTGGGAACCTATCGATGTTAAAGTGGGTGTTGTGTGCCTCCTGCACAGTATACACCTGAAGCTACCCCTTATTGCTGGTATTGTTCTGTTTCTGTAAAACAGGCACCTGCAGCAGATAGAGTGTGGTGTGTGCCTCCTGCACAGTATACACCTGAAGATACCCCTTATTGCTGGTGTTGTTCTGTTTCTGTAATACAGTCATACTATAGACACCCCCCAGGTATGTTATTTAAAGGAATGTTTCACTTTTATGTTTACTTTAATCGTCATTAAAATCAGTGCTCCCAAAAAAAACAGGCATTTTAAAAAAAATTGTTTGCATTGATCCATGTCCCCTGGGGCAGGAGCCGGGTCCCCAAACCCTTTTTAGGACAATATCTTGCATATTAGCCTTTAAAATTAGCACTTTTGATTTTGAACGTTTGAGTCCCAAAGACTTTAGTGGGGTTCTAAAGTTTGTATGAATTTTAGGTCCGTTCGAAAGTTCTGGTGCGAACCGGGGGGGGGGGGGAGTGTTCAACTCATCCCTATTGATTACTTACAACTTCTATGTTGAAACAAACTATGTTACTCCTGAGCAATATTTGTACAGTATTGTACATAAGGAAGTAGTATATTGCTCTCAAGATAGAAAAAAAGGGAAATTAATTTAAAAAAAAAAGGTAGCTAGACCTGTGACGGAACCGTCTAGCACCCTGCTTAGGTGCTTCCGTCAAGATATAGCTTTCTCCACTATTAGCTGACAGTGATATAATTAACATGAGCTAATTAACTAGTCACTTAAACCAGCCTAGGTGACCAGACACTGGCACCTACAACCCTGAATACAAAGTACTGTACAATACACATTATTACAAGTATAAACCCATAAATGAACAGACAGATAATACACAACAATAGATGTACAATACACATTATTACAAGTATAAACCCATAGATGAACAGACAGATAATACACAACAATAGGTAACTCAATGGGAGAAATACACTTGACACATAACACCTTCAACAGATTATATCAGGATACTGCAGAATCAGGTTACTTTGAGCTGATGATATTAACTTCTGTTCTAATTCTCACAGCCTGAAGCAGTCATTGTGGTATTGGTGCATCTAGGCCATAAACTTGGATCCTGGGCCTAGATTTCCAGAGTCTGTTTGTTTTGGGGCGACATGAACTTAAATCAGAAACAAGACCACTCCAAAGGTCCCCCAGGCATACACCTCCCAAAGAGTAGTGTTCCCTTGAAAGCCAGGGCCAATAGTCAGTGGGTAAGAAGCCACCCTGCAGTGCCCCTGTCCTGGTTGGGTATTTCATATAAGACCATTATCATACCTCCCAACTTTTTGAGATGGGAATGAGGGACACCTATCAGCAAAAGTATGCAGGCATAGGACACACCCATGGCCACGCCCCCTTAAAGGAGCATTGTACAAAAAAACAAGATTGGTTAAACCCACAAGTGCTTTTTTTATCACTACTATTCCTTTATATTGTCTTTTGGAATTTACAAATGCAGCAATTTAGAAATTAGATGAAAGGTTTAGTGCTGAAAAACACTTTTTGAAAGATAAAAAGTGAATTTTATATACATCTATATAAATCAGACCAAAATTAGGGACAAATGAGGAAGAATTAGGGATAGAGGGACATTGCTCCAAATCAGGGACAGTCCCTCAAAATCAGGGACAGTTGGGAGCTATGCATTATAACCATTAAAAATGTAGGACTTTCCTTTAGAGAAATTGTAAAGAAATCCAAGGTGTCAGCGGGTACAGTTTCCTACTTAGAAACTTGTCTTTTGATTCTCTTGTGGCTTTGGGTCTGCCACACGGCCTCCTGTGAGAATTTCCTTAATTTTTCGAGATTCAACTTCTTGCATGACAGGCGGCTCACAGGACAACAGCATCAACCACAGCTTAACAAAGTTTGAAGTAAGGAAGTTTCAGTTTTAATTGTGAAGAGGTGACTTCAAGCTGCAAGTTTGACAGGTTGAATGACTTTAAGAAAGCCATTGTAAAGATGGCAAAATAAGAAATACAATCTTGCCTGGGCCATGAAGCACTGTCAGTGACCTACTGTAGACTTGAATAAGGTCTTATGGAGTTATGAATTAAAATTTGACATGTCCAGTTCATCCTGCAGGGGTTTTGTACACCATCAAAGTTCATGAAATTATGGTTCCTCAGTGTGACACCAACTGTCAAATCATGGAGGAGGAAGTGTGACTCTTTTACTAGATGCAGAGTCATTGACTTGGACAGAGTGAATGAAACCCTCAACCAAAAGTAATATCACAGCATTCTGCAGCTCCTTGCAATACCCTCTGGAATATGCCTAGTTGGGGTTCATCCTACACCAAGATACTACCCAGAAATATAGCCTCAGGCTGTGTCAAAACTACCTTAGTGTCAGGAACCATGAAACAGACTGAGACAGAAGTACAATCAAATCACACTTGTTTATTAATAATAAAAATAAAAAGGTAAATAGAAAAAAGCGTAGTCAAGTATAGCCAGAGTCCAGTAGCCAGATCGGGTAGTCAGCCAGTCCAAAGTTCATAAACAAGATCAGATAATCAGCCAGTCCAGAAGTCAGGGATCCAAGGAGAGCAACTGCAAGCAGGATAAGAAGCCAGGAGGGATGTCAGCAAGCCAGTCTTGAAAAAAACAGCAGGAGATGGTTCCTTGTGATGTGACCAACGTGAAGGCAATGGAGAAATGATCTGGAAGGCTTTAAATGGGCAGGTCAGACGAGCATCACCAGGAACAAACTCAAGATATACTATTAATGGCCTCCCGTCTAGTATATCATCACAGTGCTCAAACACCCCCCTCTCCCCAGCTGCCACTTAAATAATAGAATATATCTCTCAGAAGGTGAAAAAAAGAAAAACTAACAGTCACAATGCAAAAATCACCTTGTGGCGCTACAAAGAATAAACACTGTTAAATAGCAGTGTACTACAGTGCCCAAAACTGCACTGCGTGAAAATTATAAACGCATGTGCATAAATACAGTACAATAAACAATGAAGTGAATTGTCATTAAATAGCAATCAAAAAAAATCACAATCAAAAAATCACATAAAAGTGATAAAGTGAAAATGTGACAAAACATAAATAAAGCAAATAAACACAATATTTTTCTGCTACAAATAGTGCTCTAATGGAAATGTGCAGTTCCAAAATAAATTTATTCTTAAAGTTCGATCTTCAATCAGACACAATTATTGAAGAGCAATAACTGTGATGGTAGCATTAGTTCAAAACCTCCTTTTCAGTGAAAGTTCTATGCCAAAGTGTCCATAAAGCGCAAAGCCTCCACCACACCCTTGATGTTCGTGCCCCCCTTGTTTAGAACACTCACCCGCAGTATTGCCCAGCACTCTCGTGTCGGGCACAAATCGCTTATAATGTATACAGATGATAACTATTTCTCCAGCCAATTCTTGTGAAAAACTTCGCAGCAGAGGGTAATCAATTAATATCTCAGAGATACCTCAGGGAGACAAAAGAAACTTCCCATAGTGCAAAACTGCAAAACTATTTTTTATTCTCAATAAAACACTCGATTAAAATCACACTCACAAGGATCCAATTAAAAGCAGGCACTTCAGATAGACATTCCACTTATCAATTAGGAGATCCTTCACTCATAGGCATTGGTGAGCACACTGGAAGCAAGCTAAGTTCATATCAAAAAGCACCGTCTCTAGATAAGGTAGCTGTGTGGTACCTGACAGCAGACAACCCAATTTGAAAGCAGCACCAAATAATGATATCCAGTACTTCAACTTGTGTGTTCTCCTTCCTCCGCCTTCTCTCTAGCCTTTTACTGTGTGTGCTGGTCGCCGTATAGCCACGCCCCCGACATGTTTCGTCCAATCACCAGGAACAGCTGTTAACTGTGGAGAGAGAAGAGAGCTGGCAATTAGCCGACAGCTGAGCAGCCAGCCCAGAGGAGGAAGGGCTAAGCCAGCCCTGACAGTACCTCCCCTCAATGACCCCTCTCCCTCGGAGGGCCACCAGGCTTGAGGGGAAACCATCTATGGAACTCGCGGAGGACAGGGGCATGTACGTCAGAGGATGAAACCCAGGAGCGTTCCTCTGGACCGTACCCCTTCCAAAGCACCAGGTACTGTATGCGCCCATGGAACCTACGGGAGTCAACAATGGATCGTACCTCATATTCCTCATGGTTCCCAACCTGAATAGGGTGAGGACGTGGCACCAAGGTGGTAAATCGGTTACAGACCAACGGTTTCAATTTGGAGACATGAAACACATTTGAGATGCGTATACTAGGAGGAAGTTCCAACACGTAAGCTACTGGGTTAATCCTGCGAAGGATACGGAAAGGCCCAATAAACTGAGGTGCAAACTTCAGTGAGGGAACACGAAGCCAGAGGTTGCGAGATGACATCCAGACCCTGTCCCCAACCTGGTAGGAAGGTGCAGGCAGGCTTCTGCGGTCAGCATGGAGTCTGTACCTATCATTAGCATGATGCAAAGCCTCCTGGACTTGTACCCAAGTGGAACGAAGACCATGGAGATGCTCCTCTAACGCAGGAATACTGCGGAACAAACGAGTCAGGCAACATGGAAGGTTGGAAACCATAATTCGCCATAAATGGAGACAATCGGGAGGCAGTATTCAAGGCACTGTTGTGAGCAAACTCTGCCCAAGGTAATAGGTCAGACCAGTTGTTTTGATGGTCAGAAATATAGCAACGTAGGAATTGCTCCAAGGACCGATTGGCTCATTCTGCAGCCCCATTAGACTGCGGGTGATACGCAGAAGAGAACGCAAGCTGTATTCCCAAGTGTTCACAAAAGGCTCATGTAAGCGAAAGATCTCCCGAGCAAAAATGGAAGCCAGTTCCTTAGAGGTGGGCAACTTCTTAAGTGGAATACAATGATACATCTTTGAAAACCGGTCAACCACCATAAGGATAACAGTGTTACCTTGGGAGTTTGGCAATTCCACAATGAAATCCATAGACAGGTGAGTCCAGGGTCTCTCTCCATTGGGTATGGGTTGTAGGAGGCACACTGGAAGGTGTCGTGGAGTCTTACTCTGAGCACACACGGGACAGGCAGCTACGAAAGCAGTAACATCAGCCCTTAGACTAGGCCACCAGAATTGTTGGTAGATGGCCCAAATGAGTTGATTCTTCTCCGGATGGCCAGCTGCCTTGGGAGAATGATAAGTCTGGAGCACTGCAGTATGGAGACTCTCTGGGACAAATCAGTGGTCACAAGGTTTATCAGGAGGAGCATGGACCTGAGCAGCAAGAATTTTGTTACCCAAAGGAGAAGTAAGACTGGTGCAAACTGTAGCTAAGATACGATCAGGAGGAATCATAGGAACCGGAACCGACTCCGACTTGGAAGTGGAGGAAAATTGTCGTGACAAGGCATCAGCCCTTACATTCTTAGTACCGGGTAAGAATGAGACAATGTAATTAAAGCTCGACAAGAAAAGAGCCCATCGTGCCCTTCTGGGAGAGAGTCGCTTAGCCTCAGACAAGAATGTAAGATTCTTATGGTCAGTAAGAATAAGAACGGGCACAGTGGTACCTTCAAGGAGATGTCTCCATTCTTTCAGGGCTAAAATGATCGCCAACAGCTCTCTGTCACCAATATCATAATTGCACTCAGCAGGTGACAATTTCTTGGAAAAGTAGCCACACGGATGCATAGCGCTCTCAGAGTTAGGACGTTGAGACAGAAGGGCGCCAACTCCAGTCTCAGAAGCATCAACTTCTAGGATAAAAGGCAACATAGGATCAGGATGTGCCAACACAGGAGCAGAAACAAAGGCAGCCTTAAGAGTCTCAAAGGCTTTAATGGACTCCGGAGACCAACTCTGTGGGTTACCGCCCTTTCTGGTCATATCAGTCAGAGGCTTGACCAGAGACGAGAAGTTACGAATAAACTTCTGATAGTAGGTGGCAAAGCCCAGGAAACGCTGCAGAGGACGTAAACCCAAGGGTCGAGGCCACTGTAGGACTGCCGAAAGTTTCTCTGGGTCCATCGAAAAGCCAGCAGTGGAAATGACATAGCCCAGGAATGTAACCTGTTCACGATGGAACTCGCACTTCTCCAGTTTACAATAGAGATTGTTCTCTCTTAGTTTCTGAAGCACACGACAGACATCTGTGTGGTGGCTCTCCAGGGACTTAGAAAATATGAGGATATCATCGAGATAAACCACCACACACAATTGCAACAAATCTCGGAGGACATCATTAATAAATTCCTGGAAAACTGCCGAGGCATTACAAAGGCCAAAAGGCATTACCAGGTATTCATAATGGCCTGTTCTGGTATTAAACGCAGTCTTCCACTCGTCGCCCTCCTTAATGCGCACGAGATTGTATACCCTTCTCAGGTCAAGCTTCGTGAAAACCGTTGCTCCCTTGAGGCGGTCAAATAACTCAGTAATCAATGGAATCGGGTAGGCATTCTTAATCATGACACGATTGAGACCTCTATAATCTATACAAGGTCTCAGTTCACCGCTCTTCTTTTTCACAAAGAAGAAACCAACACCAGCAGGAGATGAGGATTTGCGGATGAAACCTCGAGAAAGTGCATCAGCAACATACTCCTCCATGGCCTTATCCTCCAAGACCGACAAAGGGTAAACCCAGCCACAAGGAGGTATGACACCAGGTTGAAGGTCAATTGCGCAATCATAAGGCGGGTGTGGAGGCAAACTACCGGCTTGACCTTTATCAAAGACATTGCCAAAATCACAGGACTCCTCCGGCAGGGAGGGGAGTGAAGTGGTGCGAAGTACCTTGGATACCTTCAGGAAGCATGTCTCACTGCATTGTGGTGACCAGGAGAGAACCTCAGCACGGAGCCAATCAAAAGAGGGGTTGTGCCTCTGTAACCAAGGATAACCAATAACCAGCGGAAATCTGGGTGAGGAAATAACTTGGAATTGGATTATTTCATGGTGAAGAGCCCCTACGGCCATGGACAATGGAACCGTCTCATGAGTCACATGGGCAGGCTGTAAAGGTCTCCCGTCAAGAGCCTCAATGGCAAGTGGAGTGTCACGCAGCTGCAGCGGAATCAAGTGCTGCGAAACAAATGCAGCATCAATGAACAGGCCTGCAGCCCCAGAGTCGATTAGAGCCTGTATCTCAATGGACGACTCAGCCCAAGAAAGGGTGACCAAAACAGGGGCTTATCCTTCTGGATAACTGGGGATGAAACAACGCCACCTAAGGTCTGTCCATGACAGGACCTCAAGGTTCGGGTGTTCCCTGGACGGGTAGGACAAGACTTCAAAAAGTGACCTGCCTGGCCACAATAAAGGCACAATCTCTCCCTCCTTCTAAAGGCTCTCTCATCCGCAGAGAGACGCGTGAAGCCCAGGTGCATGGGTTCATCTTCACTGACCAACTCGGTACCAGGAGGCATGGGAGGTGAGGAAGGCATGGGTGGGACTACAAAGCTCGGAGGCAAACGTATATAGGAGGCTTCCGCAAGTGCTCCTTAAGAGAAAGTCTTTCTCTGAGTCTGGAGTCAATGAGGATGGCAAATGAGATCAAGCTCTCCAGCTCAGTGGGTATATCTCGGGCTGCTATCTCATCCTTGATGGAATCCGAGAGACCATGAGAAAAAGCAGCCACGAGGGCCTCATTGTTCCAAGCAACCTCTGCTGCCAGAGTACGGAATTCAATAGCGTAGTCGGCAACAGTTCTCGTACTCTGTTTGATGGACATGAGGCACTTGGCAGCAGAAGCGGAGCGTGCAGGAATGTCAAAAAACCTTTTAAAGGAGGCCACAAACTGAGGGTAACTCAAGACAACAGGTTTTTGCGTCTCCCATAGAGGGTTAGCCAAGGCCAAGGCTCTCTCAGAAAGCAAAGATATCAAGAAACCTACTTTGCTTCTGTCCGTGGGAAACGCCTGGGGCAGCATTTCGAAGTATATCTCAACCTGATTAAGAAATCCTCTGCATTGAACTGGATCGCCCCCAAATCCCTGGGGAAGCGGAGCAGAACCAGACATACCTCTTATAGAGGTAATACTCGAGGCGGGTGCCTGCACAGAGACTGGCGCAGCAGCAGGGACGGCCTGCGACTCAGGTTGTACCAGAGCAGCCACCGTGGGGGATTCCAGGAGAGCCGTGCGATTCAGGAGCATTTGTAACGCCAAGGCAAAATGATCCATGCGGTGATCTTGCTCATCCAATCTGGAAAAAATATTACCAAAAAGTAGATTGACTGTATCTTCTGAATTCCTGGCCTTCACGTACTGTCTGCAACCATGAAACAGACTGAGACAGAAGTACAATCAAATCACACTTGTTTATTAATAATAAAAATAAAAAGGTAAATAGAAAAAAGCGTAGTCAAGCATAGCCAAAGTCCAGTAGCCAGTCAGCCGGTCCAAAGTTCATAAACCAGATCAGATAATCAGCCAGTCCAGAAGTCAGGGATCCAAGGAGAGCAACTGCAAGCAGGATAAGAAGCCAGGAGGGATGTCAGCAAGCCAGTCCTGAAACAAACAGCAGGAGATTGTTCCTTGTGATGTGACCAACGTGAAGGCAATGGAGAAATGAGCTGGAAGGCTTTAAATAGGCAGGTCAGATGAGCATCACCAGGAACAGCTGGTAACTGTGGAGAGAGAAGAGAGCTGGCAACTAGCCTACAGCTGAGCAGCCAGCCCAGAGGAGGAAGGGCTAAGCCAGCCCTGACACTTAGGCCGCGTACACACGGGCGGACTGTTCGCCCAACCTTGTCCGCTGAACAGTGTTTGGGCGGACAGTCCGCTCGTGTGTGGGCTTTCAGCGGACAGTTTCAGCGGACAGTTGGACGGACAAAGTCTTTCGGAAATTCCGAAAAACTGTCCGCTGAAACTGTGTTTGAGCGAACAGTCCGCCCGTGTGTGGGCCTGTCCGCTGTACTTTCGAAATGAGCGGACTGTTCCCGCTCGGAAAGTCCGCCCATTTCGAGCGCGTGTACAGGTAGGCGGGGCCCGCGAAGGAGACGTCGCGGGCTCCGCCGCCTGGAATGGGCTTAAAGGGGAACCCCAACGCCGAAAAAAATCGGCGTGGGGGTTCCCCCAAAGTCCACACCAGACCCTTGTCCGAGCACGCTACCCGGCCGGCCAGGAAAGGGGGGGCGAGCGAGCGCGCCCCCCCTCCTGAGCCGTACCAGGCCGCGTGCCCTCAACATGGGGGGTGCCTTGGGGAAGGGGGGGCCGCGCGGCCCCCCCACCCCAAAGCACCTTGTCCCCATGTTGATGAGGACAAGGGCCTCTTCCCGACAACCCTGGCCGTTGGTTGTCGGGGTCTGCGGGCGGGGGGCTTATCGGAATCCGGGAGCCCCCTTTAAGAAGGGGGCCCCGGATACCGGCCCCCCACCCTATGTGAATGAGTATGGGGTACAATGTACCCCTACCCATTCACCTGTGAAATAAAGTACAAATAAAAACACAACACAGGGGAAAAAAATATTTTATTGCACAGCCGGGGGTCTTCCGTCTTCGGGGGTCTTCTCGCCGGACTCCTCCGCTATGTGTGTGTAGCTCTTTTGCTAGCGGAGGAGTCCGGCTTTCTTCCTCCCCGCCGCCGGCCTCTTCTCCCGACTTCGGGGGTCTTGTCCCCCTCTTCGGTTCTTCTGCCGGGCCACCGCGCCTGGTCCGGTGGCCCGGTCTTCTGTCGCCGTCTTCCGTTCTTCTGTCGCCGCCTTCGGTTCTTCTGCCGGGCCACCGCGCCTTCTTGTAGCTCTTTTACAGGCGGTGGCCCGGTCTTCTGTCGCCGCCGACTTCCGTTCGTGTTCTTCTTGTTCTTCTTGTTCTTCTCCAGGAGATGTTGACACGTCGCTCCCTCCGGCCGGAATGCCAGAGCCGCGCTGTGCGGTCACTTATATAGTGACAATGGGGCGGTGTCACATGGTATATGTCACATGGGTTGGTCACATGGTGACCCCGCCCCCTTACGATGTCATAGTCCCCATGTGACATCAACCCATGTGACCAACCCATGTGACATATACCATGTGACACCGCCCCATTGTCACTATATAAGTGGCAGCGGAGCGTGTCCCTGGCATTCCGGCCGGAGAGCTCGTCGAGTCAACATCTCCAGGAGAAGAAGAAGAACAAGAAGAACAAGAACGGAAGGCGGCGGCGGCGGCGACGACAGCGGCGACAGAAGACCGGGCCACCGCCTGTAAAAGAGCTACAAGAAGGCGCGGTGGCCCGGCAGAAGAACCGAAGGCGGCGACAGAAGAACGGAAGACGGCGACAGAAGACCGGGCCACCGGACCAGGCGCGGTGGCCCGGCAGAAGAACCGAAGAGGGGGACAAGACCCCCGAAGTCGGGAGAAGAGGCCGGCGGCGGGGAGGAAGAAAGCCGGACTCCTCCGCTAGCAAAAGAGCTACACACACATAGCGGAGGAGTCCGGCGAGAAGACCCCCGAAGACGGAAGACCCCCGGCTGTGCAATAAAATATTTTTTTCCCCTGTGTTGTGTTTTTATTTGTACTTTATTTCACAGGTGAATGGGTAGGGGTACATTGTACCCCATACTCATTCACATAGGGTGGGGGGCCGGTATCCGGGGCCCCCTTCTTAAAGGGGGCTCCCGGATTCCGATAAGCCCCCCGCCCGCAGACCCCGACAACCAACGGCCAGGGTTGTCGGGAAGAGGCCCTTGTCCTCATCAACATGGGGACAAGGTGCTTTGGGGTGGGGGGGCCGCGCGGCCCCCCTTCCCCAAGGCACCCCCCATGTTGAGGGCACGCGGCCTGGTACGGCTCAGGAGGGGGGGCGCGCTCGCTCGCCCCCCCTTCCTGGCCGGCCGGGTAGCGTGCTCGGACAAGGGTCTGGTGTGGACTTTGGGGGAACCCCCACGCCGATTTTTTTCGGCGTTGGGGTTCCCCTTTAAGCCCATTCCAGGCGGCGGAGCCCGCGACGTCTCCTTCGCGGGCCCCGCCTACCTGTACACGCGCTCGAAATGGGCGGATTTGCCTCCTTACGTGGGCGAGTCCGTTCATTTCAAAAGTTGCGCGAACTGTTTGCCCAACCTTGTTCGTCAAACAGTCCGCTCGTGTGTGGGCAAGTCCGCTCATGCAAATTTTGAGCGGACTGTTTGCCCAAACTGTTTGACGAACAAGGTTGGGCGAACAGTCCGCGCGTGTGTACGCGGCCTTAGGAGCAAAGAATAAGGCTTCAGACCATTTGTTTCCTTTTGGATAAACTGGTTTTAGATAAATGAACAAAAGCTGATTGTTGTAAGCAACTATTAGTGGTAAATGGTATGGCTCATCCCGCTAACTGCTACATCTGCAGGGCAGCTTGTTCATTAGAAAAGCAGACTTACTGGCAGGATCACCAATAAAAAATAAAGGAAAAAATCCTTAAAAAATAAAACGAATACAGGCCTTGCTTACAAAATGTCAGATATTTTTAGGGCATGTACACAACAATTTTCATTTGACAGAACTGCAAGACTACTTAGACGTTCCTTTTTCATTCTACTCCTAAGGTAGTTTGAGTTTAAAGTGTAGTTTCACCCTAAAACTAAAATCTCTAAATGTACTTGCATCCACAATCTAAGACTAACCTATCTAACCCTGTAAAGAATAAATCGCTATACATACCTTTTCTGAAGCCGGTTCAGTCCCACACTGAGCTGTCAGCAGTGGCGTTTGTGTGGAGGCTGGTTTAGAGAGGAGGAAGCTGACAGTGGAAGCCCCATAGTAATCCCATAGGTGACGTCACTTCCCAAGCATTTCACAGTCGTTGTCGGCTGTCTCCTGCTGCTGGAGACCAGACCGGCTTCAGAAAAGGTATGCATAGCGATTTGTGCTTTGAAAGACTAGATAGGTTACTCTTAGATTGTGGATGCAAGCAGGGCCGATACTGGGGGTGGGCGGGAGGGGCAGCTGCCTTGGGCGGTATGATTTGGTGTGGGAGGAGGGCGCAGTTTGCCGGGTAGTGCCCTGCCCAGTACAGAATATGCTGCTGAATGTTACACAGAACACAAAGAGCGGCTTTGTCCCTGCATCGTAGCACTACACCCGCCCCTGCCTGCACAGGGCACTGTATTATTCTCTGAGCAACAGGAGAGTGAAGCAGGTGGGCGCATCAGGTTGGGAAGGCATCAGTTGTCAGTGCTTTTCTCATTGATTCTAGATGCACAACTTTCCTGCTCCTCTCCTTGCCCGAACAGTGGCCTCTCTTCCCCCTCTCCAGTCATCTCTGTCTCTCCTGCTTTATCTTTCACAGTGCCCCGATGTCCAATATCACCACCTCCACCCTCACCTAGGCTCCTGTTTTTATCTGTAACTGCTGTGAACAATCTTAGAGCCCATTCATCCTATGTAGTGCCCCCTCCTCCTGTGCCCTTCCCCACGGGTCTCCTCTCTGCTGCATGGCCAAACTGAGTGTTCTCTGCCTCTCAGCTGACAGATAACTTTCAGGCTTCATATAATGGGACATAAGGCTGTATGGACACAGCAACTGTATCCTAATATGACATGCAGGTGCGGGGCCCAATATAAGCGAATAGGACACTGGCACAGGGATGCGCACAATGCCGTACATCCCTGTCCTCATAAACAAAAGAGCCCTGCACAGGGAACACATGTCTGCACCACATGTGAATGGGCCCTAAATAACTCTTATACATGGAGATTTAGTTTCAGTTTTTTTGATCAGACATAGACTAGAAAAAAAAACTGATCTATGGCCAGCCTACAGCTTACCATACACTATACAATCTGATTGTACAATATCTTTTGGATCTACCACCAACTATGTAGTACAAAGTCCTGCCTGATTGGACACTACTTAAATTAATTGTTTAGGTTTGTCCATATATTACAAAGTTTTGGTAAATCTAAAGGTGATTGTGCAGAGATTGTACAATCAGATTGTATAGTGTATGCTCACCTACAGCATTGTGTTCTTGTGCTTAAGTACTAACAATGACAATTCTCATCTTTGAGGATTTGTTTGCCCAGGAGCTTTGTCTTTGAGTCCAGTAAACACCCTGACACATTGTCTAAAGCTGGGTGCGCGCTGACATTACGCCAATACCTGTTTTGTACTGGCAATTAGGAGTGCCGATACTTGTGCTTAAGTACTCGCTGATACCATTTACTGACACCTTTGTGGTGAGATTTGAGCCCATACAAAATAAATGGGCTCATATCACACAGCAAAGAATTGGATGTGATTTGAACAGGAATACGGTGTGATTCCTGTCCAAATCATATGCAGTTTCCCACATCTCTCCTGTGTGAACCCAGGCTGAAGTGACTATGACAAGGCTGGGTTCACACAGGAGCTGTGTGGGAAACCGCATGTGATTCGGACCGGAATCACACCGTATTTCTGTTAAAATTGCATGCAGTTCTTTACAGTGGGATTTGAGCCATTCATTCTGTATGAGCTCAAATCACGCTGCAAAATATTGGCTTTAGGTATCGAAGCATTCATCCAAACAGGGCCGTCTTTAAGGCAGGGCAAAAGGGGCAGCTGCCCTGGGCCCTGTCATTGTTGTGGGGCCCAAAGCAGCTGCCTCATACTTGCCAACTATCCCAGTTTAGATTCCCTTGTCCCTTGAGGTTTTAGTCCTGTTGTTGTGTACAGACGACTCACCTGCAGACCATGTGTTTATATGTAAATAACCAGCATTCATATGTAAATAGCAGTGACATGCATATGTAAATAGCTGAGGCCAATAGCATTGACATGTAAATAAGGCAACATTCATATGTATATCATGCCCCCTGCAGTGAGGAGATGATGTGCTGTAACCTACAGCAACCAGTGAGCAGTATTACTGTACAGTAATCTCTAGCAGCCAATCAACAAGCCAAAATCATGTGCTGTAACCTCTAGCAACTAATCAGTGAGCCTTAAGGAGTGCTGTAACCTCTAGCAACCAGTCAGTAAGCAGTAATGATATGCTGTAATCTCTGGCAACCAATCGCAATCGCTGCCTGATCTGATACAGTAAACTGATTTTAAGTCTAGCTGCTATTTATTGTATGTCTCAGAGAAGGTGGAGAGCAAAATTGCATGGGGGGAGGGGGGCCCTAAGCAAATTTTTGCCCAGGGCCCAATCAATATTAAAGACGGCCCTGCATCCAAATGCTTAGTATCAGTAGCGATATCGGTATCAGTGCAACCCTAGTACATGCTATTACTTTTTTTCCCAGCAGGCTAAACAGATCCCCGCATCCACTGAAAAAAAGTGGATGGAGGAACACCCCCTTGGTGCTGTTATATTCTGACAGCAGGACTGTATTCTGACAGTAGGACTCCTCCACTGTCAGAATACAATGATCAGCGCTGCAGCCCACAGGTTGAAGGAGGTTTTCAAGCAGGACCGAGATCAGCTTCAGCTTGTTGTAGAGTGCCATTTACAATTTTCAAAAATAACCTTTGGGCAGTCAGGTTACTCATTATTGGTGGCGAACCAAGTCGTCATCAAAGCAATCTAATTGGATGTGTGCTTTGTGATCATTGTGATGACCAATCACAAATGTAAATAGTAATAGTGGCACACTCTGCAACCATCACATATGTTTATGTGTGTGGCAAATGCTTCTACTAGCTCCGCCCCCTGCTCTGCGTGGGAGGTGCATTTTGGTATCCTAGCCCTGGGCATTGAATTACCTTGTTACGCCACTGGATGAAGGTAGATTTAGAGACCTTGGTTTTAGGCTGAACTTACATTTTAAGTTTTGAAGAAGAACGCTCAGCTGTGGCAACTGACAGAAATTGTCTGGAAACAGTTAAGACGGTTCTTGATTTTCAGTAAATAAAAGATCTGATAGCTCTTTAACTGAAGCCTTCTTTTCAAAATCACTTTTCAAGCAAGATCTAAATGAAAGGAGTTGACCCGTCAACCGGGAAAGTAGAAGCAAAATTCATATTTTGCACCAGTATAATACAAGTTTTCTTCATGCGAAGACGGAAGCGCTCGGGCAGGTAAAACTACCGTTCCTAATCGATATAGCACATTTCTCATGCTGCAATGTTAAAAATTCTTTAATGCAGCGCATTCTCTTTTTCTTTAGAATGCTACAAGAATGAAGTTGTTTTGCTGCTCATATTCACACACACTTCTCCCAAACTTATTCTTTATTCTTTTTCCTCATTTCATGAATATAATATTTTAATTCGTCACATCTCCCCAATCATTTTTTTTTTCCTTGTTTTAAATTTTGTGGTTGTTTTTTTTTTAATCAAGATCTCCTTTTTTGACAGTTTGCTCATCTTCGGAATTCTTTTGGTGTGTTTTCTGTGTCAACTTACCACAACATCATTATTATCTTTTTATTTAATTGTTTTCTTTTTTAATCTCGAGGAGGTTGTTTGGTGTTGGTGCCCCTTGTTATTAATTTGACTTTGTATTTTTTAAATGTACCTGCCTACTCACAAATAAACTGTCCCTTTTGAAGTAAAACACATAGAGAAGTATTTCTTCAACCAAAAAAAAACCTTTATTTGGGTGTCAGAAACAAATAAAGAGGGAGGCAGAGCTGGAGAAACTGGGGAGACTATTTAAATGCAAAAATCGGTGGCCTGAGGAGTACATATTTGAAGGGAGAACAGTCTGGTCCTGAAGTCCAAGAAACCCGGAACAGCAGCAGATGACATCTATGTCCCCAGGCTGTGGTCCTACAAGAGGCTGCATCTTCTGTCAGACCAGACTGAACCCAGGCCATAACTCTCTGGTCTTCCTTCCGTGCTTTCTTCCAGGCTGTGGTGCTGGAGGTGTGACAGAAGGAGGAGGAGGAGGAGCATGGTCCAAATCACACAAGTGTGTTGTTTGTGTGATTTGGCCCAACAACCCCTTGTTCAGTGTGTGGATAATGAACTCCTCACACAAGAGGTGTTGCCCCTCCTCCATTTGCTGGAGTTTGCAGGTAGCCAAGGTGGCAAAGGCCTCTTGATATGTGGGGGTGGCTTTGAGGGCTGCTGAAGCCCCCCAATTAGCTTCAGAGCCTACTCCTCCACATTCCCCCCCTTTCTGGCCCTTTTGGGTGGAAGGCAGATGGGAGGGACCTGGGATTGAGTCAGGCTCCTATGCCTGTCCACCTCTTGGCTGCCGCTTACCCCTGCCTCCTCCTGGCTGCCACGTTCCACAGCCACCTCCTGGCTGCTGCATTCCACACCCTCCTCCTGGCTGAGGTCTTCCTGTGTAGGAAAAAGGGACATAGTTTTAGTTTTTGGTTCATTAAACACACACAATTTTCAGCTCAAGACTGTTGCAAGTTATTAGCAAATAGAAAAGACTATCATTCTGAGCACAGCATTTTTCATTCTTGGCCCAAATGTTTTGGCCACTACTGTCTATTGATATGTAAAACACTTTCTAAAATCAGCAATTAGTGAGCAACAATCAAGTTAACATCATTAATTTTTACTCCCAAAATATGTAGAACAATAATATACCTGGCTCAAGCTGGGCTCCTCCAGTTCTCCCTGTCTGGAAGACCCAGGTTGGGCGTCAGAAGACTCAGCAGGGGTGGAATGAAGTGTAGAAGGACGTGTGGAAGGAAGAGTGGAGAAGGATTCCCTGACCTCAGCCTGGTCTGACAGAAAATGCATCCTCTCATAGTATCACAGCCTGGGGACATAAACTTCATCTGTTGCTGCTCCAGTTTTCATGGACTCCAGCACCGTCTTGCGCTCCCTCAGATATGTACTTCTCAGGCTACCAATTTTATTTTTTAAATAGGTGATGTCTGCCCTGGGGACCACCGGCTTCACCAACTCCAGCAGTTTCTCCATCACTGCCTGCCTCTTTAATTTGTTACTGTAGTGGGGATGTGTAGCTTGCCACACACAGGGCAGCTCCCTGTACTTGTCGATGAACATGGGGAGAAAGCTATGGTCCTTAAACCCATCCATATTATCTGCAAGACACAACACAAGACAAACACTAATGTCAGGCTAAACTCTCCTAATCTTGTCCCAATACAGGCCTCAATCTAGAAGCAGTATAGGCTAGTGATGTACCAAGTTAAAATTGATCACAGATCGTACGTACGACACACGCGTGTTGCATTTTATATACAGTGCGCATGCGTGAAACTCCGCCCGCCCCTGATGTTCTTTCTAGACTATTCCCCGCCCCTTCTCTTTTGGCGCAGTGGGGAGAGCACATGGTGGAGACACAGCAGGTGCACACTAATAATTCCACTAACGAGGAGGAGGACGAGGAAAGCCCAGAGCCAGAAACGTCCCGATCCCGGAGGAGAAGATTTAAGGCCTTAAATATGTCTTTTGTTGAGATGTTGGAGATGGTGGATATATTGAAGAGGAACGGCTATGATGGGAAGTATGGACCTTACCCAAACCCAAATATCAGAAAGGCCAAGATCATGACTAAAGTTGTGAAGAGTCTTCAGAAGAATTTTGAGGTACGACGATCCAAGGATCAACTGAGAAAGTGCTGGTCAGACCTAAAACTGAGGGAGCACATTCAGTACAGAAGGATCAAGCGAGTTCTTGAAAAAAGTAAGTAGCTGTCGTTTTTTCATATTATTATTATTGCTTGCATACTGCTCCATGTGCTTTGATTTCATGTTGTACAGTTTAAAATGGTCACTTTCATGTTCATGGGTTTAATCGTTCGTAATAAACATCGTTCGTTAGCCCACTCCAAAAACGATGTTTTGCCAAGTTGCACTTGACTACATTTGTTCACACAACAGGTATTCCAACTTTAGAAAGTGTCAAAAATAATGTTTTCACCTTTGAACAGAAAAACATCAATGATGCAACACCACTTCCGGACTAAATCCGTCGGAATTTATCAGACGGATTTTGTTGTTGAAATGTCCGACCGTGTGTACAAGGCCTTACAGGGATTGTCAGGAGTAGCATACATGTGGTGCACACAGTATATCTGAAAACGATTAAAACAGTGCTGGAGTTTCAATAAGCAAAAGATCTGATATCTTTAACTCAAGCCTTCTTTTCTATTTCACTTTTCAAGCAAGATCTAAATGAGAGGAGGTGACCCGGGAAAGTAAAAGATAAATAAAATTCATACTGAAGGTATAGTTTTGAACCTACGGAATACAGATTTTCAATCAGAAACATTAAACAGAAATTATGGCTGTATGGCTGCAAAACTGTTGACTATATGCCCTTCAAAATTATTTTGTAATAGCAGGACTGCAATATCAAAAGTTATATACAGTAGAAGACATTGATCTTGAAACACTCTTCAGCTGAGGTTAGCCTGTGGTCCCCATAGATTTCATCATTTATTCGATATACTTTTGGTATTCTCTTGTCTTCAAATTGACTGCTAACATCCCAAGATTCAGCAATTTTAATAGATATTTTCCTAAAAGAATAAAAGATAAATCAAATTCATACTCATGTTAGAGTTTTGCACCAGTAGAATACAAGTAATCAGTTAGATTCCACTTTGATAAAGCAAATGATTCCAATAGTTTATTTGTTCTAAGCCTTATTTTCTTTTTTTTATCGTGCCAAATCTCCTGAAATATTTCTGCAGGATCCAACAAGGCAAATTGTGTAAATAATACAGTAACTGTGGCATCCATATAATTTGCAAAAGATTGGTACGGCCAGCCATAGAAAATGGCAGCTTACACCAAACTTTGTTTTGAGATCTAAATTTCTAAAGTAGTGGTGGCAAATTTTAGGGAGTAGGGATGGGTCGAAAACCCCCAATTCGGTTAGATTTTTCCCGTATTGAGAACAGTCCCTGCACAAAAAGGAAAAAAGTAATTTAAAAGTACTCGCAGCTATAATGAATTGTCAGTCCCGGCAATAAAGATAAAAGAAGTCATTGAAAAAAATGGCATGGGATCCCCCCAGTCCATTACCAGGCAATTAAGGTATGAATATTAAGGGCCCCCCGAACCCAATTTTCTTTTAAAAATGGCATGGGGGTCCCCCTCAAAATCCATACCAGACCCTTCAGGCCCCCCTCCTAAACCATGGGATAATAGAAACTTAAGAGAGTTATCCAAAGTAGAAAGATGTAGGGAATGGGTAAATCAAGGGATAGACCAATTGGCTCAGACATTTCGGGGTCCAGATATTAAATCCTTTTCTGATTTAAAGTCAGAGTTCCTGTTATCGAACCGTTCGTTCTACAAATATCTCCAGGTCAGACATGCAATCCAGGCACAATTTAGATCTCAAGAGGTGCAGTTGATTCAGATCCCTATACTCTCACAAATTATGTCCCTGGACACGCTCAAAGGTCTGATCTCATATTTGTATGCTAGACTTGGGGATAAAATGTTAGATCGCAACGGTATGATTAAAAATAGGAAAAGATGGGAGAGGGACGTGGGTCCATTTTCTACCCCTGATTGGGACCGAATAATGGAACAGGGAACCAATGTTTCAATCTCTCCTTCCCAGAAAGCTTCTCACCTTTTTTTTTTCTATCGGGTATATCATACCCCCAGGAAAATGTTTAAACTGGGTTGGAGAGATAATGATTAGTGTCTCAGATGCGGCTTAGCCAGAGACTTTATTCATATGTTTTGGCGGTGTCCAAAATTGTTTAGGTATTGGACACAGGTTATAGATCAGATAAATAGAATTTTTAATTTAACATTAGTGGCAAAGGCTAGGACTTGTCTATTGGCTATACCGGAGGGACCCACAATCCCTAAAAATAAGTCTGTACCAGTTATTAGATGCCTTTTCCAGGCAAGGAAGCTAATTGCTCAACAATAGCAGTCACATGCGGGCCCACTAGCTGAAACTTGGTTAATTAATATAAGATTAACAATAATTAGCAACGAAAGTTTTTTTTTTTAGTAAACAGGGTAATATTAAGAAGTTCAGGAAGATATGGGGTCCCTGGTTGATGAAACTGGGGATTCCCGCATAAGTAGACTGGATACAATAGGTGTCCTTACAGAATATAGTTTTTTCTCTTCTAGCTGTCCTTGGTGCGCTTATCCCCTGTACTGTTCTTCTCTGTGGGGGGGGGGGGGGGGGGTGAAGCGGGAGGAAATTAGAACAGATGTAGTTGGAGGTAGAGTTCTGAGAATAACTGTTGTCCCTAGCCTAAAAATTCTAATGGGTGGCGAGGTCTTTTTTCTTTGTGTCCTCTTTGATTACCTGTTTTTTTTCTGTATTTTAAATTTTGTCAAATTGTTTGTATAAGAATAAAAAAAGAAAAAGTTAAGTAATTGAATACGCCACGATGATGTGGAAATGAGAGGAGACATAAATGAGCTGCAAGGTGAATTACGTTTCCCGCACCTCACTGAGGTGGCAATAAAAAATTTCTAAAGTAGCGGTGGCAAATTTTGGGGAGTAGGGATGGGTCGAACACCCACCGATTCGGTTAGATTTTTCCCGTGTTGAGAACAGTCCCTGCACAAAAAGGAAAAAAGTCATTTAAAAGTACTCGCAGCTATAATGAATTGTCAGTCCCGGCAATACAGATAAAAGAAGTCATTGAAAAAAATGGCATGGGATCCCCCCAGTCCATTACCAGGCAATTAAGGTATGAATATTAAGGGGCCCCCCGAACCCAAATTTTTTTTTTTAAATGGCGTGGGGGTCCCTCTTAAAATCCATACCAGACCCTTCAGGTCTGGTATGGATTTTAAGGGGAACCCCAGGCCAAAATAAAAAAAACAACGTGGGGGCCCCCCAAAAATCCATACCAGACCCTTACCCAAACAAGCAACCTGGCAGGCTGCAGGAAAAGAGGGGGGATGAGAGAGCGCCCCCCCCTCCTAAACTATACCAGGCCATGTGCCCTCAACATGGGGAGGGTGCTTTGGGGTAGCCCCCAAAGCACCTTGTCCCCATGTTGATTGGGACAAGGGCCTCATCCCCACAACCCTTGCCCGGTGGTTGTGGGGGTCTGCGGGCTGAGGGCTTATTGGAATCTGGAAGCCCCCTTTAACAAGGGGACCCCCAGATCCTGGCCTCCCCCCATGTGAAATGGTATTGGGGTACCCCTACCATTTCACAAAAACGTGTCAAAATGGTACAAAAGACAAGACTCAACTTGGCACAATTCCTTTTTTTTTTAAATAAAAAAATAAAAATGTCCCACTAAGTCCATTCATCTTCGAGAGAGAAGATTCTTCAAGCTTCCAGATTCCGATAAGTAGACATGAGCACCATCAATAAATTTGTTTTGTTTCGTTCCATTTCGTTTCGTACGAAAATTAAATCGTATTCTGTAATTCGTGTCCGAAATTACACATTTTTTGTTAGATTCATAAACATTTCACAAAATAACGAAAGTTTGTTCTGATGAACTTATCATTATGAGGGGCTCCCACCATCCCTGTGCTGTGCTGACTTCCTGGATTTTTAAACTTAAGGTTCGTTGACTTTTCGTAAAAATAACGAATGTTCGTTATGACGCATTTATCATTATGAGGGGTTCCCGCCATCCCTGTGCTGTGCTGACTTCCTCTGATTGATGAACAAAAAGCCAGTCATGTTTCTGTTGTAATGGAATTTGGATCCGAAATTTCGAAATTCGTTAATGAAACTTCGTATTTCGTATAAAATTTGTAAGCATAGAAATTCCCATAGGGTTCCCACCATCCCTGTGCTGAGTTCCTGGGTCTGTGCACCGGCTGTGCCCATTATGAGAGGTTGGGGAACCTCTCATAATGGGCACAGCGGGTGTACAGGGATGAGCCGAACACCCCCCGGTTCGTTTTGCTTCAGAACTTTCGAACGGACCGCAAATTCGTACAAACTTTAGCACCCCATAGAAGTCTATGGGACTTGAACGTTTGAAATAAAAAGTGCTAATTTTAATGGCTAATATGCAAGATACTGTCCTAAAAAGGCTTTGGGGACCTGGCTCCTGCCCCAGGGGACATGGGTCAATGCCTAAAATGTTTTTAAAAATGGCCGTTTTGGCGGGAGCACTGATTTTAATGACAATTAAAGTGAAAAAAAAGTGAAATTTTCCTTTAAATATCGTGCCTGGGGGGTGTCTATAGTATGCCTGTGAAGTGCCACATGTTTCCCGTGTTTAGAACAGTCCCTGCACAAAATGACATTTAATGGAAAAAAAGTAATTTTAAACTGCTTGCGTTTTTAATGTAATATCTGGTTCCAACAATATGGATGAAAATCATTGAGAAAATGGCATGGGTAGCCCCCCCTGCCCATTACCAGCCCCTTTGGGTCTTGTACGGATATTAAGGGGAACCCCATACCCATATTAAAAATAGGAAAGACGTGGGGCCCCCAGGCCCTATATACTCAGAACAGCAGTATACAGGCAGTGCAAACAAGACAGGGACTGTGTAGGTTTGTTGTGTTAAGTAGAAACTGTTTGTAATTTTGAACTGGTACATTTTTAAAGTGTAGCTCCAGTCAAAAAATCAATTTTTAAGCTTTTTTTTATCACCCCTGTATAATTTGTTTTGCCGTCCGTCTTTTTTCATCTCACTTCCTGTTGTCTCCTTCCGTTTGCAAGTAGGAGACGTTTGTAAGTTGGATGTTTGAAAGTAGGGGCCTGCCCTATACGCTCTGCAGAAATGGCAGAACAAGGTGTTGGTGTTGCCACAACATTGTAAGCCTTCAAAGTGACTCTTGGTGGGCGCTGGAACGCCCTGCTGTGAACGATTATATCAAGAATTGTAATTACATGCCATTGTGGAACAGTAGTAGAAAAATTGGGCCTTTGGTGGTTGTGGTGCTGGTGCTGGTGCCACAACTCTATAAGTCCTTACAGTTACTCTCGATGGGCACAGGAACGGGCCCTGCTGTGAAATATTATATCAAGAATTGTAATTACATGCCCCTGTTAAACAGGGGCTGAAAAATTGGGCCTTAGGCACTGGTGCCACGACACTGCAACCTCTCCCATATACTCTAGTTGTAGTGCAGGAATGAGCCCTGCTGCAAAGCATTGCATCAAAAATTGTAATTAAACGCCCCTGTTAAACAGGGGCTGAAAAATTGGGCCTTAAGCACTGGTGCTACGACACTGCAACCTCTCCCATATACTCTAGTTGTAGTGCAGGAATGAGCCCTGTTGCAAAGCATTGCATCAAAAATTTTAATTAAACGCCCCTGTTAAACAGGGGCAGAAAAATTGGGCTTTAGGCACTGGTGCTGGTGCCACCACACTGCAACCTCTCCCATATACTCTAGTTTTATTGCAGGAATTATCCCTGCTGCAAAGCATTGCATCAAAAATTGTAATTAAACGCCCCTGTTAAACAGGGGCTGAAAAATTGGGCTGGTGGCATCACCCAGAAACAAAAATGTTCTTCCAACATATCAGCGGAGGAGGAAGAGCATAGACAATCAACATAACAGGACAGTCACTCAGCATCAGCATAGGCAGTTTTGAAGGGATGTGATATTTAAAAAAAAAATTATTCGGTTACATCAGCTTCAGGTGCTTGGTAGCTGTGGGTGATCCAAGACTGATTCATCATTATGAAGGTCAGTCGATCAACCGAGTCGGTGGACTTGCGCATCCTGTGATCGGTAACAAAGCCACCAGCAGCACTGAAGGTGCGTTCCGAAAGAACGCTGGATGCAGGACAGGCCAGTAGCTTAATTGCATACTGTGCAAGCTCTGGCCAGCGATCCATCCTCAAGACCCAGTAAGCCAGAGGATTTTCGGTGGGAAAGGTGTCCAAGTCTGACCTTGCCCCTAGGTATTCCTGCACCATGTAAATCAGACGCTGGCGATGGTTGCTAGAACCGATCATACCTTGGGGCTGCGGACTAAAAAATTGTCTGAACGCATCGGTCAGACAGCCACCTTCTCCACCACTCCTTCTGACCGATGCCTCAGCAACACGTTGTCCAGGACCAGGAGTTTGTAACCTCCCAGTCTCTGGGAACGCGTTGCACAGACCTTTCTGCAAGGCCTCCCGGAGATGTCTCATCCTCTGCTCACTCTGCGATGGCAAGATAAGGTTGGAAATCTTACCCTTGTACCGTGGATCAAGGAGAGTGGCCAGCCAGTAATGGTCCCTCTCCTTGATCCGAAGAATACGAGGATCCTTCCGCAGGCTTTGCAGGATCAGGGAGGCCATGCAGCATAGGTTAGCTGAGGCATTCGGTCCAGAGTCCTCTGGGTCACTAAGGACAACATGATCTGCAGCTACCTCCTCCCAGCCACGTACAAGTCCACGGGTTTCTTGGGACTGTAAATCATCCCTACAAGACTGCTGCTGCTGCTGATGCTGAGTGCCAGCTTCCACCTCCATGCTGACACAATCCTCCTCCTCTTCCTGTGTGATGGGTGGCACAGCCGGAACACTGTCTGGATAAAGGGGGCCTTGAGAGGCAAGGAAGTCCTCCTCTTCCTGCCTCTGTTCTGCCTCAAGTGCCCTGTCCATTATTCCACGCAGCGTATGCTCCAACAGGTGGACAAGAGGTACAGTGTCACTGATGCATGCACTGTCACTGCTCACCATCCTTGTGGCCTCCTCAAACGGTGACAAGACAGTGCATGCATCCCTGATCATGCCCCACTGGCGTGGTGAGAAAAAAACGAACTCCCCTGACCCTGTCCTGGTGCCGTAGTCGCACAGGTACTCATTGATGGCCCTCTGCTGTGTGTGCAGCCACTGCAGCATGACCAAGGTTGAGTTCCACCTGGTGGGCATGTCACATATAAGGCGGTTCTTGGGCAGGTTCAACTCCTTTTGGAGCTCAGCCAGCCGAGCACTGGCATTATATGATCAGCGGGAATTCACACAGACTTTCTTGGCCTGCCTCAGGACATCCTGTAAGCCTGGGTACCTGCCCAATAACTGCTGCACCACCAGGTTAAGGGCATAAGCCACACAGGGCACATGGGTCAGTTGTCCCTGTTGGAGGGCGGAGAGGAGGTTAGTGCCATTGTCGCAAACCACCATTCCTGGCTTAATCTGGCGTGGCGTCAACCACCTCTTGGCCTGCCCCTTCAGAGCTGGCAAAATATCTGCCCCAGTGTGGCTCCTGTCCCCTAAACACACCAGCGCAAGCATGGCATGGTATCTTTTTGCCTGAGTACTTGCGTAGCCCCTTGAGAGAGGTGTGTCACAACCAGTAGTAGCATTTTGGAGGCGTGGTGGCGGAACAACCTCCAACACTACTGCACCTTGTCCTGCATCCTTCCCAGCCGCCAGATGAGTGACCCAATGCGAAAGATAGGTAACGTCCCTGTCCATGTGGTAATATGCACCTTACCGTTGACCAGCGAGGCATGGACATTGCCTTCCACATGCCGGTAGAGAGCCAGAATCGACTTCCGTGAGAAAAAGTGGCGTTTGGGAACCTGCCACTGAGGAACCGCACATTGCACAAACTCACGGAAGGGGGCCAAGTCTACCAACTGAAAAGGCAGCAGTTGAAGTGCTAGCAATTTAGCCAAGCTAGCATTCAACCGCTGGGCATGTGGATGGCTGGGAGTGAACTTCTTTTGATGGTCCAGCAGCTGGGGCAGGGAAATTTGCCTGGTACAATCGGACATTGGTGTACTACTAGCAGAGTGCCTGCAAGTACTTGGCTGTGAAACACCTAATTCTACACCTTCATTCCTCTCGGTGCATTTTTCAGAGAGGACTGAAGGTATAGTGGGGTTGGAGATCCCAACTGATAAGGAGCAAGGAGAGGTCCACTTTGCTCTTTGGTGTGGGTCTTTAAGGTACCTTGCCAATGAGCTGCATGGCAGGTCAACATATGTCTGGTTAAGCATGTGGTGCCCAAGGGGCTGATGTTTTGGCCACATGAGATAAGCTTGAGACATATGTTGCAAATAGCACCGGTGTGATCTGATGCACTCTTCTCAAAAAAAGGCCAACACCAAATAACTTTTGGAATAACAGGCAGAGGCAGCGCCCTGCACAGGCGGAGCTCTGCGGTGTGATTCAGTCAGTGTGCTGCCCTTAAGCTGGCCCCCGGAGGGCATCCTGCCTCATTGGAGATGTGCCTCCTCCTCCTCTCTCCTATCAGGCACCCACGTGGAGTCAGTGACCTCATCATCCCCTCCCTCTTCATCACTGGAGCAAACCTGGCAGTATGCTGAAGCTGGTGGAACATGACTGCCAGATTGCTGTCCTTCTTGGGCATCCCCTCTCTCTGGGCTCATGCTACTGCCTTCCTCTAGCTGGGTATCATCATCAGAGCCTTCAAAACGCTGGACATCCTCCTGGACCATGTACCCAACACTGTGCTCAAACAGTTTGGGGGAGGACAGGTGGACATGGTGGGTCTAGGGAAGGAGTGACTGATGACATTGAGACGAGGGAAGAGGACGCGTTGGCAGCTGCTTTGCCAGTACCCTGAGCCTGGGTGAGAGAGGATGAGGAGGGCTTGGTCATCCACTCTACCAAGTTTTCGGCATGTTGCGGCTCAAGCTGCCGAAAATAAGGACAAGCGTGTCCCATGGCCACGTGCTGATGATGATGCACAGCGTACACGACCAGCACTGTTGCCTCTAGACACAGAGCCTGCTTGCCCTCTTTTATTGGTTCGTGACTGTCTGCCTCTCCTTGTTGGCCTTCCAGACATACTAATGGCCTGCAGGGTAGCTTCAGGTGTATACTGTGCAGGAGGCCCAATACACCGACTGTAACTGCTCCAGATGCCTGCGGTATAGAAACGGAACAACACCAGCAATTGGAGGTAGCTTCAGGTGTATACTGTACAGGTAGCACAATACACCGACTGTAACTGCTCCAGATGCCTGTGGTATAGAAACGGAACAACACCAGCAGTTGGGGGTAGCTTCAGGTGTATACTGTGCAGGAGGCACAATACACCAACTCTAACTGCTGCAGCTGCCTGTGGTATAGGAACAGAACAACACTAGCAATTGGGGGCAGTTTCAGGTGTATACGGTGCAGGAGGCCCAATACACCCACTGTAACTGCTGCAGCTGCCTGTGGTATAGGAACAGAACACCAGCAATTGGGGGAGCTTCAGGTGTATACTGTGCAGGAGGCACAATACCCCACCTCTAACTGCTGCAGCTGCATGTGGTATAGGAACAGAACACCAGCAATTGGGGGTAGCTTCAGTTGTATACTGTGAAGGTGGCTCAATACACCCACTGTAACTGCTCCAGATGCCTGTGGTATAGGAACAGAACAACACCAGCAATTGGGGGTAGCTTCAGGTGTATACTGTGCAGGTGGCACAATACACCGACTCTAACTGCTGTAGCTGCCTGTGGTATAGAAACAGAACAACACCAGCAATTGGGGGTAGCTTCAGGTGTATACTGTGCAGGAGGCACAATACCCCACCTCTAACTGCTGCAGCTGCCTGTGGTATAGGAACAGAACACCAGCAATTGGGGGTAGCTTCAGTTGTATACTGTGCAGGTGGCACAATACACCCACTGTAACTGCTCCAGATGCCTGTGGTATAGAAACAGAACAACACCAGCAATTGGGAGTAGCTTCAGGTGTATACGGTGCAGGAGGCCCAGTACGCCCACTGTAACTGCTGCAGCTGCCTGTGGTATAGAAACAGAACAATACCAACAATTGAGGTAGCTTAAGGTGTATACTGTGCAGGTGGCACAATACACCGACTCTAACTGCTGCAGCTGCCTGTGGTATAGAAACAGAACAACACCAGCAATTGGGGGTAGCTTCAGGTGTATACTGTGCAGGTGGCACAATACACCGACTCTAACTGCTGTAGCTGCCTGTGGTATAGAAACAGAACAACACCAGCAATTGGGGGTAGCTTCAGGTGTATACTGTGCAGGAGGCACAATACCCCACCTCTAACTGCTGCAGCTGCCTGTGGTATAGGAACAGAACACCAGCAATTGGGGGTAGCTTCAGTTGTATACTGTGCAGGTGGCACAATACACCCACTGTAACTGCTCCAGATGCCTGTGGTATAGAAACAGAACAACACCAGCAATTGGGAGTAGCTTCAGGTGTATACGGTGCAGGAGGCCCAGTACGCCCACTGTAACTGCTGCAGCTGCCTGTGGTATAGAAACAGAACAATACCAACAATTGAGGTAGCTTAAGGTGTATACTGTGCAGGTGGCACAATACACCGACTCTAACTGCTGCAGCTGCCTGTGGTATAGAAACAGAACAACACAAGCAATTGGGGGTAGTTTCAGGTGTATACGGTGCAGGAGGCCCAATACACCCACTGTAACTGCTGCAGCTGCCTTTGGTATAGGAACAGAACACCAGCAAATGGAGGACCTTCAGGTGTATACTGTGCAGGTGGCACAATACACCAACTCTAACTGCTGCAGCTGCCTGTGGTATAGGAACAGAACAACACTAGCAATTGGGGGTAGCTTCAGGTGTATACGGTGAAGGAGGCCCAATACACCCATTGTAACTGCTGCAGCTGCCTGTGATATAGGAACAGAACAACACCAGCAATTGGGGGTAGCTTCAGGTGTATACAGTGCAGGTGGTACAATACACCGACTCTAACTACTGCAGCTGCCTATGGTATAGAAACAGAACAACACCAGCAATTGGGGGTAGCTTCAGGTGTATACTGTGCAGGAGGCACAATACACCCACTGTAACTGCTGCAGATGCCTGTGTTATAGAAACAGAACAACACAAGCAATAAGGGGTAGCTTCAGGTGTATACTGTTCAGGAGGCACAATACACCCACTGTAACTGCGCTAGGTTCACAAGAAAAGATGACACTGTCCCTGCCTATCCTGCTCTCTCCCTGTACGATTGGCCCAGCATGCGGGGTCACAGTGCATGCTTGGCCAATCATCAGCCAGCAATGCACTGCGATGGCGCAGTGCATTGTGGGCCGTGAGCGCCACACGGACATAGTGCGAACGGCCCACAAAGTTCTGGATTTGTCGAACGGGCGAACAGTCGTTGTTCGTCTCGAACACCAAGCTCATCCCTAGTTGCGGAGATCAAAACATCAGAGTAGTTATCTATTAAGATTAATTCATTTACCAACTAATTGGTGTCCAGTGTTTTTCAAGGCAAGGCATTTGCTTTTCCCCATATCCACCGTGTTCCTCTGAAGAGACCAGCAAATCGGTAACGTAATGTACCACGGAATGATTGGACTGCCGTATATGGGATAGACATCTTATGTGCTAAATTAATGCTAAAGCCTCACAGTGACTTGGTTAGAAGGCTATTTTTCTTTGAACGGGTGATGTTTGGATACATGTAGGAAATGAACATCTAATCCAGCTGAAACTTACATTCTGACCTGTGGGATCAGAAATACAGAACTGCCTTCTATTTAGCTGCTATATAAATATTGCACAACCTTGTGCCCTATAGAAATACAATCTTTCCCCTAATGAATGGATGTAATCATGGAAGCAATTTGCTGTTAATGAACATTAGATCGATGCATAGTCTATATAGGAAACGGGGAAAAGCAAATAGCAAGGATAGGTCATTTTTGCTTGAAAAAAACACTGGACACCAATTAGTTGGTAAATTAATTAATCTTAATAGATAACTACTCTGATGTTTTGATCTCCTCAACCCTAGGGACCATGCATGCATTGGACTTCTGTTATAATAGGTTATCTCTTACCTGAATACTATTTTTGCACGATATAGGGGGAATATCCCTCAAGAATTTCAATGCATGCCTGGTAATTGTGGCGCCTAGTCCGTTTGTGTTTTATACGTGTTTATTGTCTATATATGTCTTTATGATTGATTGTGGGATGCACCAGACACTACCTATAGTGTTATGGTGTGCCACTATCTGATATACAGCAGTGTCAGATGTACTTCAGCTGTATGGCTGAGTGATTTTTTATTATTGTGTTTTTTTTATACTAAATAAATGTGATTTTGAAATGATTTATTATCTCTCATATTTGCCCACTACAGCCATAGTAGCCGTCTTTTCCTTTCAGGGGGAATAATTGGTCCCCTTTTGAAAGGTAATCCTTTTTGTTGTAGTTCTATCTAGTCTCCGGACAGTCTCAATCTCTTTCAACAATAGATATGTCATACCCGTTTTGTAAAAAGTGGGCAGACAAAACCTAAGATTGTGAAAAGGTAATTGCTTTCATATGTACAATTTTGCCTAATGCGCACAAATTGTCCCCTCGGAATGTTGCACAACCACTGAGTGTGGTGACAACTTCCGAGGGGAATGAACGCATTGCGATCAGTTGGCTTAAAATGGTTCATCCTCTTTATCCTATGATCTTCCTTGCTTATGTCTAAATCCAGGAAGACAATCCGATCAATACTCACTCCAGGATAAGACTATGTTCCTATTATTACCATCAAACCATTGCATAAATTGTTCAAGACTTGCCCTGTCACCACTCCAGATCATAATGATATCGTCGATATACCTTTGGTAGCAGACGAGTTCAGGGGGCCTGTTTTTAAAGATGGCATCTACCTCCCAGTGTGCCATAAATAAATTGGCAACACTGGGAGCGAAACAAGCCCCCATCACTACACCTCTAGTTTGGAGGTAGAACTGTCTGTTATACCTAAAGTAATTCTTGGATAAACAAAACTTCATACAGTCCAAAATGAAGTTCTTATGTCTTTTGGACAGATCAGATGTTCTAAATACAGATGTCAGCGCAACCTTATGACTGATAATGGTGTACAAAGAATTCACGTCTGCCATTATCAAAAAAAATAAAAAATAAGAGGACGAAATAGTAAGAGCTTCAAGGATCTGGAGGATGTGTTTTGTAGCCTTTAAAAAAGATCTGGTTTTGGAGACAATAGATTGAAGGAAAGAGTCAATGTACTGAAGCAGTCTGGATGAGACTGAGTCAATCCATTGACTATGGGCCTCCCTACATAGGATCTTTAGTAAGCATCACATATGTATTAGAGTCACTGAGTAGATTCACCATTTCGTTGTTATAATATGCTTTGCTAAGTACTACAAGGCCTCCGCCCCCTTGTCTACCGGACGTATCACGAGATCTTTCCGCCCCATCAGGGATTCAATACCCTTCTTAATGTATGCTGGATCGTTCACCTTATGGATCTTAAAGGGGTTGTAAAGGTTTGTTTTTTAGTTTCTAAATAGGTTCCTTTTAACTAGTGCATTGTTGGTTCACTTACCTTTTCCTTTGATTTCCCTTCTAAATGTTATTTTTCTTTGTTTTCTTTGTCTGAATTTCTCACTTTCTGTTCCTCCTCAGTAAGTTGTTCAGTAAGCTGTTCTGGCTGACTAAACACCGCTAGGATGATGGTGTAAAGTTTACTGAGGAGAAACAGGAAGTGAGAAATTCAGACAAAGAAAAAAAACATTTAGAAGGGAAATCGAAGGAAAAGGTAAGTGAACCAACAATGCACTAGCTTAAAGGAACCTATTTAGAAAATAAAAAACAAAGCTTTACAACACCTTTAAGTAACCATGTTCTTAAAAACATCAACATGTTTTGTATCAAGGTTAAGGGGGTTAAAAACCGACTTATTAGGAAGAGTGGAATGGTGACTAAGGGGTCTCACCATATTAGGTTCGGTCCGGACAGTGCTATTGGAAAGGTAGTATTTTTTAATATTCAAATTCCTGATATATTTTTACAGATTAATGTAGGTCTGCAATTTATTTAGATTGCGGGTAGGGGCATATTTAGGACCTCTGTCTAAAACCTTAATTTCATCCTCATCAAGGGATGTACTAAAATTTGAGTGGTGATCTTAGAGTTAAAAATTGTAAAAAGGTGGCTGTGGTGATGTCAGGTCTTTTAAATAAATGAGGAGACTATTTGACCTTATTTTTTTTATTTTCTCTGAATTGAGATCAGCAAATATGCTTGTTCTTATTTTATATTAGGTGGGTACACACATATAGGTATCCCTGCTTGTGTGCCCACTGAGAATGTTGGGACACTGGTCAATTACAACTGCGGGTGCCATCCGACTTTTGTGTTCATTCATGGAGTGGGTTGTACGCTGGCTGTGTATTTGTTTGTGTGTTACCAGGTAATGGTCTCACAAGGTGGGTTGGCTCGAAAGGGCGGAATCTTTCCTTGCTATGCGTTCCAGCTAGAAGCTAGACTCATGTGTTCATGGTCAAATGACAAGGCGTCATGCCGCCATTTGACGTTGTGGCTGCTATAGTGATGGATAGATGTAAACAGGAAGTGATTGTTTAACCTCCAGGTGTTCCAAGCCAATTGGGCAGCATTCGCCAGAGGAGGGTAATTAAAAAGGTGAATTATACAGGTGGCAGAGTATATATAGACAAGATGCATGGGCCTCCATTACTTTTTTTTTTTTACAAAGAAAATGTTCCTTTATTTCAACAATCAAGGTGCGATACAGTAGTCGTCCAACATGGACCAAATCAAATACACAGTACAGGTAAATTGGTTGAAGAGACCAAGAAAATGTACATCATAAAACACAATTTCTACATAGCAGGGTTCAAGCTGTATCACAGATTTAACAGTGGCGAGGGCATGCCTCCCCCATGTGTCTACCTTCCCCATCATTAATATTGTTTATTTTACTTTCCCCCCCTTCATGAATACTCCCTTCTACACCATCCATGGCTGCCATACTTTGGAGAATTTTTGTTGGGCAATTCCTATTTAGATATGTTAGTTTGTATAGTGGGAGCACAGCGTTGATCGACTTTTCCCACGTTCCAACTGTGGGAGGGGAGGAGGCATTCCATCGTAATACAATTTCTCTCTTTGCATAGAAAAAGAGTTAAGTCAGCAGTAGACTTGTGCACAACTGAAAATTTCGTTTAGTTTCGGTTCGTTGTCATTCGTAAAATACATAATTTCGTTCTGTTATATTCGTTATGTTACGTTAATACGTTTTCGGATAATTCATTATCATTCGTAGAGTGTTGAGTTCGTTCGTTCGTATTCGTTGAAATTCGCTATTTATGTATGTATAGACATTCGTGATAATGATTCGTAGTTTGGAAAGTTGTTTATTTATTGAATCTTTTAACACACACAATGACAATGTCTCTTCTCCTCGGCACAAATACAATACAACACCCTTCTAACTCAGTTCTCAGGAATGCACTTTGGACTATAAGATTTACTTTGAGCTGACCTTTTGTTTCATTAGATCTTTAAAGAATTACCCAATCATGTCGAATTTATTCGAATTCATTCATTATATTTCTTTCGTATTCGTTGTTATTCGTTATTTTTTTATTCGGACATTCGGATGCATCCGAATGTCCGAAAGATGAAAATTTGGCCGAATTTCGATTTGTTACGAAACGAATTGCACAAGCCTAGTCAGCAGTAACTTGGTATGTCTGGGTCTTTGATCATCGTCTTGAATCCCTAATAGAGCCAGCTCTGGGGACCGGGGGAGCTCCAGCTGGAGGCGACCATTAACAGAGTCCACTATTTAGTGATTTCAGAACAGCTCCAGAACATGTGTATGTACGTGCCTACATTATTTTTACACCTGGGGCAGTCCCGTGGCTGCTGCAGGTAAACTTTGTGGAGTCTCTGGGGAGTGTAATAGACCCTGTGTAAGAATTTGATCTGAATCAACCTTTCTCTGGAAGATATCAAGGTGGCAGCGCTATCCGCCAGGCAATCTTCCCAGTCCTTTTTATCTAAGTCGGGTATGTCGGCCTTCCACTGGTCCCAAAGTTTGTCCACCTTAGCGGAGTCAGTACTCAGGAGGCCCAGGTACAGGGCAGACAGGGGCTTTCCCAGTTTCTCCTGCGCTAGTACCTCTTCAATGAGGTCCATTCTAAGTCTAATTGGTGTGAGGAATTGGGCCCTGACAGCGTGGCGCAGCTGGTGGTATCGGAAAACCATCCAACCTGGCAGGAGGTGCTTAGTTTGGAGAGTCGTAAACGAAATCATGGCCCCAGCCACGATTATATCCCCCAGAGTCTTAACCCCGTACCTGGCCCAGATCAGTGGGTACCATCTTAATATGTGGAAGACTGGGATTCCCCCAGAGAAGACGGAGGGGGGACCAGTCCTGAGGGCCAATAAGTCCCCGCCTGGCCACTGTCCAGACCCTAAGGGTTGTTTTAGTAGGTGTCGAAAGGTCATTGTACGCCCGCTGTCCCCTATATACCAGGTTATCCAGCTCCCGAAGTGATCCAATGACAGCCGCTTTCAAACATACAGTGGCATTACCCCTGGAGAGGACAAACCACCAACGAACCGTTACCAACACCGCCGCCCATAAGTAGGCTCGATAGTTCGGTAGCGCTAGACCCCCGCAGTGGACAGGAAGCATCAGAGTTGACCTGGCTAATCTGGGTGTTGCTCCCCCCCCAATGAAGGAGCCCACGCACCTGTCCACCTCCACAAAAAAGGAATTGAGTATCCAGGTAGGGCTGTTGCGAAATACTTAAAGAAATTTGGGAAGGAATATCATCTTCAGCAGATTAATGCGGCCCATGTGGTTCAGAGGCAGAGAGGCCCATGAGGCGCACTTGGTCTGAAGCTGGGTCATGACCGGGTGCAGATTAAGCTCCCCAAAGCTTGCCAGCTCTCTCCTAACCTGGATACCCAAATACTTAAATTGGTCAACCCAGAGAAGGGGTGTGTCTATACTAGGATCCCGAGCCTGTGGGTCAAGTGGAAATATGTTAGATTTGGACCAGTTGATATGTATTCCCGAGAATCTACCAAACGTATCAAATATCTCAAGAGCCGCTGACAACGAGTCACCCGCATCCTGGAGATACAGCAGTGTATCGTCTGCATACAAATAATTTTTTTCCTCCATTCCCCATAGGTCACCTGGCCAGGATGGGCCACATAAGCCTCCTCCTTCGGCCTGGCCCCCTCTTCCAGTTCCTCCAGTGAGTGGGAGGCTTTCTTATGGGCAGCCGATATGCGTGCTATGTACTCTCCCCTGGTCCAAGCCTTAAAGGCATCCCACATGACCAAGGGGGATGTACTGTCAGCATTCTCCAGCCAGTAGTGGCACATCCCCTCCTGTACCGCCTCCTGAACCTCCTCATCCTCAATCCAATATCTGGACAACCTCCATGACCGCTCCCCAGGGGTCCCATAGGATAGTTTAAGGAGTAGCGGGGTGTGGTCTGAGATCCCCCTGGACAGGATATCCACATCTAGAATCCTCCTAAGTATTGAGTTTGAGGCGTATACCATGTCAATGCGGGATAAGATTTTGAACGCATTAGAACAGACATGTCCAAAGTCCGGCCCGTGGGCCAAACGCGGTCCGGTTTTGAATGGCCCGCTTGGCTGTCAGGGCTGTCAGATGAGTCGATCCCCTGCTGAGCTGTACACTGGCACTGTGAGAAGCTTTGTCAGCCTCAAAAGTGAAAGTAAAATGCAGGGGAGTGTGCTGTGCTCTCTGCTTCCCCCTATAGTGCAGTACCCGGCTTAACGAGGAAGCTGGAAAGGTACTGTACTATGCTAAAAGCTAGATTAGTTTTAAAAGTGCTTTATTCATGTGTGTGTGTATATGTATGCATGTGTCTGTATGTATGTGTATGCGTGTGTCTGTATGAGTATGCATGTGCATGTATCTGTATATATGTATGCATGTGTCTGTATGTATGTATGTATGTGTATGCGTGTGTCTGTATGAGTATGCATGTGCATGTATCTGTATATATGTATTGTGAGGGGTTAGCTCGGCAGCGGGTGTGTGTGACCCCCTGGATGGGTTCACAACACAAAATCAGGCACAGCAGACAGCATTGTAGGTGCAAAAAAACAAAAGATGCGGTTTATTTATGCTACATGCAGTGAAACATATAACAGCCAAACAAAAATAAAACATGAAAATAAATCCTGGTCAGCTTGACCTCTAATTACACACTTAGATTCCCTGTCTAACAACTGAGTGCAGCCTTGTGCTGCACCAGTCCCTGTCTCTGTTGTAGAGGTTTGTCACACAGGCGTTAACTCACCGCACAGAACAGGTATCACACTCCCCAGTCTATACACACAAAACTGGTTCCAGGATGGAGCATCTCCCTAAGCATGCTGGGGTTTTTTGTAGAGGTCTTAATGAGCCCAATTACTTCAGCTGGGCTCATTAACTCTTCCCCTCTAGTTGTACAAGTCTGCATAAAGCCTGAGTCTAGGGCACACATATTTCCCATCCTGGATACAACCAGGTGACTTTACCTGCCTGCTGCCACATACCCCCCCTCTTGTTTCAACCTTGGGGTTGTAACACAAGCAGTCAGACACGCATGTATCCGAGACAAAGCATCCACATTCCCCATTTTAACACCAGGGCGATGCTTAACTGTAAAGTTAAATTCCTGTAGGGCCAGGAACCACCTATTTACCCTTCTATTGGTCTCCTTGTTTTGAGCCATCCACTTTAAAGGAGCGTGATCAGTCACCAGGTCAAAGTGCCTACCTAGCAGATAGTACCGAAGGGAATCTAGAGCCCACTTCACTGCTAAACATTCCTTCTCAATCGTGGCGTAATTTACCTCATGGGACTTCAACTTCCTGCTGAGGTAAATGACTGGGTGCTCTTCCCCGTTCCAGACCTGGGATAACACTGCTCCTAACCCAACGTCTGATGCATCAGTTTGTACAACGAAGTCCTTAGAGAAGTCTGGTGAGTACAACACTGGCTGGCTACATAAGGCTGTTTTTAAGGACTGAAATGCTTCTTCAGCCTCTGGGGACCATTTAACCATGACCGACTCTTTCCCTTTTGTCAGGTTGGTGAGGGGCACAGCCTGAGAAGCAAAATGGGGAATGAATCGTCGATAATAGCCAGCGATTCCCAGAAAGGCTCGTACCTGTTTCTTGCTGTTGGGACGTGGCCAACTCTGTATGGCCTCGACTTTATTGACTTGGGGTTTTATCACCCCCCTCCCAATAGTGTACCCAAGATATTTGGCCTCCTCCTGTCCAATGGTACACTTCTTTGGATTGGCCGTAAACCCAGCTTCCCGGATAGAGTCTAGGACTGCTTGTACTTTTGGCAAATGTGAGACCCAGTCTGTGCTATGGATAATCACATCATCCAGGTAAGCTGCAGCATATTTCTGATGGGGCCTCAGAATCTTATCCATTTTCCGCTGGAATGTTGCCGGTGCATTCTGTAACCCAAACGGCATTCTCTTATATTGGAATGCCCCATCTGGGGTTACAAACGCAGTTTTCTCCTTGGCCGACTCGGCCAGGGGAATTTGCCAATACCCTTTGGTGAGATCAAGAGTTGTCATATATCGGGCTGTTCCCAGCCGGTCAATCAACTCATCTATACGCGGCATGGGGTAGGTGTAAAATTTTGTAACTTTATTCAATTGTCGAAAATCGTTACAAAACCGCCAGCTCCCATCAGGTTTGGGCACTAGTACGATAGGACTGGACCAGTCACTCTGGGACTCCTCTATCACACCCAATTCCAGCATCCTTTGAACCTCCCCACGTATTGCCTCCCGTCGGGCCTCTGGTATTCTATAAGGTTTTAGTTTTACCCTTTCTCCTTGCGGGGTGATAATGTCATGCTCTACGCCAGATGTTTGTCCCGGCAGCTCAGAGAAAATCTCTTTGTTACGAAGTACAAACTCTTTAACCTCCTGTTGTTGGGCTTTCGATAAGGTGTCTGCTATTCCAACCTCAGGAACTAAGCAATCAGGCTGTGCTTGTGACAAAGTCACTGCGACTAGGGATTCCCTATCCCTCCAGGCTTTCAGCAGATTGACGTGATAGATCTGCTCCGGCTTTCGCCTTCCTGGCTGTCTAACCCTGTAGTTCACCTCACTAATTTTTTCAATTACTTCGTATGGACCTTGCCATTTGGCCAGAAATTTGCTTTCAACCGTAGGGACTAGCACCAAGACCCTATCCCCCGGGGAAAAAGTACGGGTCTTGGCCCCACGGTTGTACACTCTCTGCTGTGCTAACTGCGCTTGGGTCAAATGTTCCTTTACGATTGGCATTACCTGTGCAATTCTATCTTGCATCAGGGCGACATGCTCAATCACGCTCCTGTGAGGAGAACTCTCATTTTCCCAAGTTTCCTTGGCGATATCCAGCAGCCCTCTTGGGTGTCTCCCATAGAGCAACTCGAAGGGTGAGAAACCCGTAGAGGATTGGGGTACCTCCCTAATGGCAAACATCAGATAGGGTATTAGACAGTCCCAATTCTTTCCATCTCTATCCACCACCTTCTTTAACATTTGTTTTAGGGTTTTGTTGAATCTTTCAACCAACCCATCTGTTTGGGGGTGATACACAGATGTACGCAATTGTGTCACTTTGTACAACTTGCATAATTCTTTCATAACCCTGGACATAAAGGGTGTACCTTGGTCCGTAAGCAGTTCCTTACAAATACCCACGCGGCTAAAAACAAGAGATAGCTCTTTGGCTATGGTTTTGGCCGAGGTATTTCGAAGAGGAATTGCTTCCGGATAACGGGTGGCATAGTCCAATATAACCAAAATGTACTGATGCCCCCTAGCAGACTTCATTATCGGACCTACCAAATCCATTGCGATCCTCTCAAAGGGGACCTCAATGATAGGAAGAGGTACCAGCGGGTTACGGAAATGTGGCATAGGTGCCGACTTCTGACACACAGGGCAGGAGGAACAATAATTTTCTGTTTCCTTCATGACCCCAGGCCAATAGAATCTCTGCAGTACCCTCTCTCTGGTTTTCTCGGCCCCCAGATGACCTCCCAGAATGTGCCCATGGGCCAATTCTAACACCAACTTCCTGTAAGGTTTGGGCACTACAAGTTGCTCAATGGTTTCTTCTGCCCTTTGAGCCACTCGATACAGCAGGTTCCTTTCCATAGTGAAGTAAGGATAAGTGCAAGTCTTATCTGGTTCACTAACTCGCCATCTATTTTCACCACATTTTCCCGTGCCTTTATTAGGGTGGGGTCTTTTAACTGTTCTGTGGCAAAATTTTCCCTGTGAACCTCAAGATCCGAAAACTCCACAGACTGCATGTTTTCATCTGAGGATGTTGGCTCCTCCCCAGTTTCTCGAGTTTCCCCCGCCAATACCGACAAGGGAAATTCAGGAGAGTCCTTACCACTCCCAGAGGAATTCTGGTCATCTTCCTGGTTTATAGGGGCACCAGTGGGGGGCTCAGGACAATCCCAGAGTTCCCAGAATTTTGGAAAATCCCTTCCCACAATAGCATCATGTGGTAAGTGAGACACTAACCCCACCTGATGAGAGAGGTTACATTTGGGGGTCTCAAAAAACACTGAAGTTACAGGATACTCTCGGGTGTCCCCATGCACACAAATAACAGCCATCCTGTTCTTCCCAGAGACCTCTGTAGTAACTAATTCAGCTTTTATCAATGTTACCAGGCTACCTGAATCCAGCAACACATCAACATTTCTACCATTAATACACATTTTACATAAATGTTTCTCAGGTCCCCGAATGGCAGTGCATGCAACTGTCGCAAACAGCGACTGACGTCTCTCCCTTATAAAGTCACATTGCATAGGCTCATCCACAACTGGGCAATTGGCTGCAATATGTCCCTCTTGGCGGCAGCGGTAGCAAATAATCTTTTTCGCTGCCTCTTGCAGCATCGGCTTCCTGGGCTGCTCCCGCCAGACCTTAGGTAGAACTCCCACCCTCTCACTCTCTCCACCCTCACCCCTTGGAGTCATCTTACCCGCCACTGGGGATGATCTGGTCTTAGGGTAGAAAGTCCGTGAGTCCCTGGAAGATGTGGTCAGGTTCTCTGTAGCCAAGTACCTCTCAACCAGATCCACAAGTTTATCTGCATTTTCTGGGTCTCCATGGCTTACCCATTTTTGGATGGCAGTAGGAAGAGCTCTCAGGAAACGATCCATGACAACACGTTCCACAATGTTTGGTGCGGTCAAAGTCTCTGGCTGCAGCCACTTCCTGCTCAGGTGAATGAGATCATACATTTGAGACCTGGGAGGTTTTCCAACCTGAAAAGTCCAATTATGCACACGCTGAGCCCGGATGGCCAGGGTGACACCCAGCCGTGCCAATATTTCAGTTTTTAGCACCACATAGTCTTTTGCTTGGTCAGGCTCTAGGTCATAATAAGCTTTCTGCGATTCCCCAGTTAACAGAGGGGCCACCAGTCCAGCCCATTGCTCCTTAGGCCACTTTTCCCTTTCAGCAGTCCTTTCAAATATGGTCAAAAACACCTCCGGATCATCCTCTCCAGTCATTTTTGTCAGTAAACGGCTCACACCAAAGGATGCGGTATTATTGTAACCACTTGCTTCATTGGTCTGCGGACGTTGCTGTATTAATGTCTCTATTTTCTGTTGAAAATTCTGCTCTTGCTTCTGCAACAGGTCTATGAAGCGGGCTTCAGATTGCTGCTGGGCTTGTTGCTGAGCTTCCAGACTCTGCTGCAAAGTTGCATTTGTCTGCTGCTGGGCTGCAAGGCTCTTTTGTAAACCCGCATTTGTTTGCTGCTGATTTGCATTTGCTAGAGCCAGCTGTCTCAGTATCTCCTCCATGCTGGCCTTAACAAAAAAATAAAAAAAAACTGCCAAAATTCTCCACCAACTGTGAGGGGTTAGCTCGGCAGCGGGTGTGTGTGACCCCCTGGATGGGTTCACAACACAAAATCAGGCACAGCAGACAGCATTGTAGGTGCAAAAAAACAAAAGATGCGGTTTATTTATGCTACATTCAGTGAAACATATAACAGCCAAACAAAAATAAAACATGAAAATAAATCCTGGTCAGCTTGACCTCTAATTACACACTTAGATTCCCTGTCTAACAACTGAGTGCAGCCTTGTGCTGCACCAGTCCCTGTCTCTGTTGTAGAGGTTTGCCACACAGGCGTTAACTCACCACACAGAACAGGTATCACACTCCCCAGTCTATACACACAAAACTGGTTCCAGGATGGAGCATCTCCCTAAGCATGCTGGGGTTTTTTGTAGAGGTCTTAATGAGCCCAATTACTTCAGCTGGGCTCATTAACTCTTCCCCTCTAGTTGTACAAGTATGCATAAAGCCTGAATCTAGGGCACACATATTTCCCATCCTGGATACAACCAGTTGACTTTACCTGCCTGCTGCCACAGTATGTATGTGTATGCGTGTGTCTGTATGAGTATGCATGTGCATGTATCTGTATATATGTCTGTATGTATGTGTATGCATGTGTCTGTATGTGTGTGTATGCATGTGTCTGTATGTATGTCTATGAATGTGTATGCATGTCTCTGTATGTGTATGCGTGTGCATGTGTCTGTATGTATGTGTCTGTATGTATGTGCATGTGTCTGTATGAATGTGTATGCATGTGTCTGTATGTGTGCGCATGTGTATGTATATATGTATGTGTATGCATGTGTCTGTATGTATGTGTATGCATGTGTCTGTATGTATGTGTATGCATGTGTCTGTATGTTTGTGTGTGCATTTGTCTGTATGTGTTTGTGCATGTGTCTGTGTGTATGTTACTTTTAATCCGGAACCCCCCCCCCCCCCATTCCTGTACCATCATAACTGCTGTTGTAGGGGGTGTGTGTGATAGCTGCCAGGACTGCTGCTCCTCTGAAAAGCAATCCATGCACAGATCGCTTTTGAGAGGCATTTGAAAGGCGGTAAAGAGGCATTATGTTGCCTCCTCACCACCTGTTTTAAAGCGGTCCTCCACCCTGAAGTGGAAGTTCCGCTCATCTGATCCCTCCCCCCCTCTGGTGCCACAATCGGCACCTTTCAGGGGGGAGGGGGGTGCAGTTACCTGGATAATCCAGGTATCTGCACCCACTTCCGGGACAAGACCGCAGCAGACCGCCGCAGATGCCCCGCCCCCCCGTTGTGTTCTGGGAAACACACAGTTCCCAGGACACAGCGGGGACCAGCAGAGGCGCGCAGCGTGACTCGCGCATGCTTCACTTCCCGATTCCCTGACAGAGGATGGCGGCGGGGGCAGCAGGGAGACGAGCGATTGCTCGTCATCTGCCGCCGACATCGCTGGACTCTGGGACAGGTAAGTGTCAATTTATTAAAAGTCAGCAGCTGCAATATTTGTAGCTGCTGGATTTTAAATTTTTTTTTTTAAGGTGCAGAACCACTTTAAGCCCGTAAATGCAGCATGACTATACCGCAACTGTGCAATCCACACAGTTGCAGGATAGTTGAAGTGCAGGCCCATTCACCCTGGGTATACCTCCAGCTGCAGCCACAGCATATGTACACCCTCAGATGCTCCCTCTGTAGCTAAAGGGGGAGAAGTTGGGGGTGATAAAAACAGCTTAACCATGGGGTTTTACTGCCCCTCCAAGTTGACATGTGAACAAGCCCTTGGTTCACATCTGTCTGGCTGCATGTAGAGCAGCCCATTCATTTCAAGGGGCTTCCCTACCCTCAAAAATGCAGGGAAAGGAATCCCCAAGCTTTTTTTATTTTTAAATTGCACTGCACCAAAAGCACCCCATGTTTTCCAATGTGTGGGGTACCATTAAGAATTAACGGTACCCCTAAAGTGCAGAGCATTCGTCTGTGTGTCGGGAACGAGTGCGACAAAGGCAAGAGAATTCTTGCTGGGCAGTGTATTAGTGCTCGGATGGACACACAGATCGAATTTTAATGGTTCAATGGTCAGCCCTCGTGCATGTTCACTTCATCAAATCTGGCCCTCCTTGAAAAAAGTTTGGACACCCCTGCATTAGAATGACAGGTAAACTGTTTGGAGGTGGGATTAAATTTACGTCAGACATCAGTTAGGGCGAAGCTACTAGCCCATTCGGCCAGGCCAGGCACCCATCTAGATACGGCTCGAAATCTGTCCATGTCTGGAGTAGGAGTCAGATTGAAATCCCCCATTATCAAAACATCGCCCACCCCATAGGCGATCACCATCTGCATTATCCTATGAAGTAGGGCCATATCCGCCGGGGGAGGGAGGTACAACCCCACCAGAACACAGGGGTTATTAGCAAGCATTGCGTGGAGAACAACATATCTACCCCCGGGGTCCGTTTTGATATCCAAGAGCTGAAAGGGCAGCTGCTTGTGTATCAAAACGCTGACCCCCCTGGAATAGGTAGAGTATGTGGTGTGGTAGTGTGAGCCCACCCAAGCCCTCTTCAAGCCCAATATTCGGGAACCCAACAGGTGGGTTTCTTGTAATACACAGATCTGTGGGGAATATCTCCTAATCTAGTTGAAGACCAACGACCTCTTTTTGGCAGAATTCAAACCCTGCACATTCCGAGAAATCACCGAAATCCGAGTCATAGTGTTGGAAGAATAGTATTGCAGGATTTAGTGAGAGCTGTGCATGACAGTGCCCCCCCCCCCCCCTCCAGGGAGCCACCCAGCAACCCCCGCTCCCCCAGCTCCACCCCGCCCCGTATCCAGAAATGCTAGACACATGATCATGCCTTAAAGGAACATATAGAAAACCAAAAATTGTAAAATAAACCTTAAAACTGTAAACTATTACCCACCATGTGAGTAAAACTTGGTCAGCAACGGCCAACCGTCCCCTCCCCCCACCCCGCAGATCCCACCCAAGGTAAGTCTGCATAGTGCCCTATGATCTCGCCCGAAGGCAACCGACGTCTGGGAGGCGTGCTTATTCCCAAGAGTCAGCGGTGTGCAGCACCTGTGCTCCAGCAACAACCTATAACCTATAAACAGTGCACATCACATGCCTTTGCGGAGCTAGCAGAACAGCAAATAACCAAGAGATGCTGCTATAACAACCTAACCGGTTTGTGAAAATCACCTGGTACAAGGATAGACACACGTCCAGCATCATCACAAGGGAAGCAGCTGCCGATGTGGTGGGCGGGGGTGATGGTCACCCGTACCGCCAGTCCCACTGCCTCAGTTAGTTCAAGGTTAGAAGCACAGAAATAATAGTAAAGAAGCTAAGTGTTCCCACGGGAGGCAAGTGGCAACTGTCCCACCTGCGCCTGGAGGCCAAGGCTTAGCTGACCATGTGTGGAGTCAGCCGACCCCCATCCAGGAAAACAGGGTTGATCAGCTATACGGGCCAAAAGGGGAAGTACACTGCTGGTGTTTGATCATCATAGTTTTTTATTTTATTTATTATACAAATAAATACCGAAAATTTTGAAGAAAAATAACATTTCCTACTTTCTGGTCTAAAACATATCCAATAAAAAAAAATCTGTTCGTAATAATTTTAGGTTGAAATGTATCTGCTACAAGTCTCTGGGGGAAAAAAAAAGTTTCAAACAGGAGTATATTATTTGGTTTATTTGAATGTTGTAGCTTCTAAAAACAATGGTATACAGTATATACTGGAATTTACACAGCTATAGATGCTATACTGTAATGGCGGTGATCAGCAACTTATAGTGGCACTGTGATAGGGTGGTGGACAATCTGGCACTAACAGACACTATCTGGGAGGGTCACTAACTGACACTGATGTCATTGGCGACACTAATACAGTGATCGGTGATAACACTGTACTAATGGCACTGGCTGGGGTTAACATCTAGGGGCAATCAAAGGGCTAACTGTGTGCATAACAATGTGTAATGTGTGCCGCTTTTACTTTCTGATCTGGCTGTTTTTTCCCTCTGCTTTTCAGGGAGAAGAAACAGTCAGATCGCTGTTCACAGTACACAGAGTTCTGTATTATGGTAAACACAAAACTCTCTGTGTGATAGGACACCGCCGAAATCATTGGCTGAAATCTGCTGCCAAACTCATGCTGTGTCCAGTCACAGCACAGGTTGGCAGGAAGATGGCCATAATGTAAACATGTTCGTGATCGTGTCTGTACCTGCCGCTTGCGGTATATTTACTGAAAGCTGTTGGTAGGTAGTTAACCACTTCAGCTCCAGACAGTTTTACTCCCTTGCTGACCAGGCTATTTTTTACAAAACTGCAATGCCTTGCTTTAACCAACAATAGCATGGTCGTGCAATGCTTTACCCAAATAAAATTGATGACCGTTTTTTCCCACAAATAGAGCTTTCTTTTGGTAGTGTTTGATCACCTCTGCGTTTTTTATTTTTTGGACTATAAACAAAAAAAAGAGAGACAATTTTGAAAAAAAAAAAACGATATTTTTTACTTTCTGCTATAAAACATACCCAATAAAAAAAATATAAAAATAAAAATTTCTTCATTAATTTAGGCCAATATGTACAGGTACGTGATTTTGTGCAGCCGGGCCACCCTGCCACAGTATATATGCGGCACGTGATCTGGAAGCGGTTAAAGCCTAGTACACACTATTATAAAATATCCGTATTCAGAACGATCATTCAATTAACTTAGTACACTGCTTTCTAGAGTCAATATTGACTGTTCAAACAATACTTTCCATAGGGGCATGTTGCAAAGTGTTTCTTGTTAGTTATAATGCCCGATTTTTGTCTAATGAGTACAGTATTCATCTTATAAACATTAAATGAGCAAATCGAAAGTATGACCATAGGCTAGGCATAGACTGTAGCTGCGTACCTGGGAAGCCATCCTCTGTCGTTCAAGAATTTTCGGACTATTTTAGGCATTCTCGTTTTTTAACATGGGACAAGGACACGGAAAAATGGAAATGAATGTTGATCCAATTTTTTAATAGTGTGTACTAGGCGTACGAGTCAGATCAAGTGGTCGATGGCATGAAAATCCATTGTGTGTGTGGCCAGGATCATAACTGGTTTTGGTGTGCTATATTATATTTTGTAACCAATGTTATTCAATAAAATTTAGCTTTTGTATGCCACAGCTTATTCCATTTTGGAGCCCCTCTTTCGTACTCACCTTAAATTTAAATCATCCTAGCTTATATATTGATTTTAGATTCCAGGCTTACTCTTCTATATGCATGCTTGAGCCAGGGGCAGATGTATTTCAGAGAGTAAATGCCACATGAATCATCTGCCCTTACTTAAGATGGTCACAGCTGGAAAGGCTTAGAGGGGTGTTTCTCACTGTGATTTCTGAACAAAAAGTGGTTTTATTCCCCGCTTGGTGATTTTTTTACCTACAGGTAAGCCTATAATAAGGCTTACCTGTAGTAAAAATAATATCTCTTAAACCTGCATGGTTTAGGAGATATTGACCCTGCATGCAGCCGCTGACCTCAGCGGTGCATGTGCTCTACAGGTCCGGCGTATCCTGGGCTCCCACAAGCATGCGCAGGATTGACGTCATTGTGGCTCTGGCCACTCACAGCCCCATAGTCAGCGATCCAGGAAGAAACACTAAAGCCCCATACACACTATCAGATTTTCTGCAGATTTTTTCCTTCAGATTTACGAAAACCATACAATATGAGGTCAAACCTTAGGAATTTCAATGTGTATGCAATCAGGCAGGCCCTTGCCCTACATGGATTTGGTAAATCTGAAGGCAAAAATCAGCAGAAAATCTGATAGTGTGTATGGGGCTTTAGGGAACATGAGGCTTCATTCTAAGGTATTTCATAATGTGGTAGTATGCGTTGCATACTAGCACATTATGCTATTGTCTTGCAGGTGGGGTTTTTTCCCGCGGTTTACTACCGCTTACTTATTACCGCTTTAAGTAGAGACATGGATGGGGGAGCTTGGTCTTAATATTAACCGCCTGTGGACCGCCCCACGCACATATACTGCAGAAGCGTGGCCGCTCTGTGCCAGATCATGTACCTAGTATGTGATCTGAAACTTCTGGGCCTGGGGTGCGCACGCCGCAGGCGACCTGCTTCCGCTGTCATTGTACAGAGTGGGAGCCAATCGGCCGGTCCGGCTGACACGATGATTGTTTGGGAGACAGACAGAGGGGCAGTCTGCCTATGTAAACAAGGCAAATTGTCATTCTGTAAGAAGGGAATATACTGATCCTGTGTTTCTGCTAAGCAGGAACACAGATATTTAACTTCCTCCAGTCAGAGCACCTCCCCTACAGTTATTAAAGCGGTTCTTCACCCTAAAGGGGAAGTTCTGCTAATCTGATCCCTCCCCCCCTCCGGTGCCACAATCGGCACCTTTCAGGGGGGAGGGGGGTGCAGTTACCGGGATAATCCAGGTAACTGCACCCACTTCTGGCCAGACCGCCGCAGACACCCCCCCCGTTGTGTTCTGGGAACACAGTTCCCAGAGACACAGCGGGGGACCATAAGAGACACGCAGCGCGACTCGCGCATGCGCAGTAGGGAACCGGGCAGTGAAGCTGTAATGCTTCACTTCCCGATTCCCTGACAGAGGATGGCGGCGGGGGCAGCAGCGCGATGAGCGATCGCTCGTCACATGCCGCCGATATCGCTGGACCCTGGGACAGGTAAATGTGATTTTATTAAAAGTCAGCAGCTGCAATATTGGTAGCTGCTGGCTTTTAATATTTTTATTTTAGGTGCAGAACCGCTTTAAGCACTCCCTATGAACCCATTTAACCCTTTTATCGCCCCTGACATTAACCCCTTCCTTGCCAGTGTCATTAGTACAGTAACAGTGCATTTTTTTGCACCGATTACTATAATAATGTCATTGGTCCCCAAAAAGTGTCAAATGTGTCAGTTTGGTGTCTGATTTGTCCTATTGCAATATTGCAGTCCCGCTATATGTCGCTGATAGCCGCCATTACTAGTAAAAAAAAAATGTCAAATAAATAAAAATATCCCACAGTTTGTAGACGCTATAACTTTTGTGCAAACCAATCAATATACGCTTACTGGATTTTTTTTAAACAAAAATGTGTAGAAGAATATATATTGGCCTAAACTGATGAAGCAATTAGATTTTATACATTTTTTTATTGGATATGTTTTATAGCAGAAAGCTTTTTCAAAACTGTCGGCCTTTTTTAGTTTATAGCGCAAAAAATAAAAACGCAGAGGTGATCAAATACCACTAAAAGAAATCTCCTTTTTTGGGGAAAAAACCCCCATAAAATGTATTTAGGTACAGCTTAGCATGACCACGCAGTTGTCAGTTAAAGAGACGCAGTGCCGTATCCCAAAAAATGGCCTGGTCATTAACCGCTTGTGGACCAGCCGCCGCAGTTTTACTGCGGCAGGTTGGCTCCGCTGCGCGAAATCATGTTAGTATACGTGATCTCGCGAGGCTTGCATAGCACGTGTGTTCCCGTCGCGAGCTTAAGTCCGACTGCGGGTGGTGCGGACTCGATGTCCACGGGGATACCCGCAATCGTCTCACGGAGAGGAAGCACGGTGAAGTGCTAATGTAAACAAGCATTTCCCCATTCTGCCTACTGACACTGATCACCGCTCCCTGTAATCTGGAGCGGTGATCAGTGTAGTGTCACACACAGCCCCTCCCCCCCCACAGTTAGAATCACTCCCTAGGACACACTTATCCCCTACAGCACCACCTAGTGGTTAACCCCTTCACTGACAGTGACATTTACACAGTAATCAGTGCATTTTTAATTGCACTGATCGCGGTATAAATGTGAATGTTCCCAAAATAGCATCAAAAGTGTCTGATGTGTCCGCCATAATGTCGCAGTCACGATAAAAATTGCAGATCGCCGCCATTACTAGTAAAAAAAAAAATTATTAATAAAAATACCATAAATCTATTTTGTAGACACTATAACGTTTGCGCAAACCAATTAATACACGCTTATTGCGATTTTTTTTTTTAACCAAAAATATGTAGAAGAATACATATCAGCCTAAACTGAGGAAAAAAATGTTTTTTTATATATTTTTTGGGGATATTTATTATAGCAAAAAGTAAAAAATAATGTTTTTTTCCAAAATTGTTGCTATTTTTTTGTTTATAGTGCAAAAAATAAAAACCACAGAGGTGATCAAATACCACCAAAAGAAAGCTCTATTTGTGAGGGAAAAGGATGTCAATTTTGTTTGGGTGCAATGTCGCACGACCACACAATTGTCAGTTAAAGCGTCGCAGTGCAGAATCGCAAAAAGTGGTCTGCCAGCCAAATGCTCCGGGGCTGGAGTAGTTAAGGGGGTAAAACTTCGGGAGCTGAAGTGGTTAAAAATGAATGAACTTGTGTTTTTGGTTTGCAGTGAAGATATGCTGTGATGTGGATGATAAGTGGTGGCAGCGGAGGATGGAACCACCCTGGTGGCAGCGGAGGATGGCAGGGTGCTGGCAGAGGTGTCATGTATCCGAAGTCTGGAGGAGAAGGAGGAGGAGATCGGTCAGCCCCCATTTAGAAGTCTCAGCCTGCCTCTCTCTCCTCTCCTGCTTCCAGAAGGAGGAGCACAGTCTGGGATACACATCGCCTAACGTATTGTTCATCTGCTAACTGTATGTCTTCTAGAACGATGGCCTCCCCCCGGAGCCGCCTGCCGCCTCCTTCACTATGAGGAGGAAACAAGTAAGTTTGCAGAGTTTTCTGATGGCGCTTCCCCTCCTCCGTGCACGTTGTGTTATCACCTCAGCTCATGCCCGGGTCTCCATGACTGCTCTGCCAGGCTGTGGGGAATAATTCGTGTGAAGGAGGAGAAGGAGCTGCGGAAACCGGATCCCAGGTGTTCATGTGATAATGGAGCTGTGTGCTGCCTGATGACTGCTGGACTCTGCAATGGGAGCTTCTTCCCTCCTCTGAGGGCACTTGTTGCAGAATATAAAGAGTGCTGAGGAAATATCGCTTTATACATTGTATTACAACAGGGGGATACACACCACTGTATACGTTGTATTATAACGGGGGATACACACCACTGTATACATTGTATTATGGGGGGGGGGTACACACCACTGTATACATTGTATTATAACCGGGGATACACACAACTGTATACATTGTATTATAAGGGGGGATACACACCACTTTATACATTGTATTATAAGGGGAGAGGGGTTACACACCACTTTATACATTGTATTATAAGGGGGGATACACACCACTTTATACATTGTATTATAAGGGGGGATACACACCACTTTATACATTGTATTATAACGGGGGTACACACCACTTTATACATTGTATCATGACGGTGATAAACACCACTTTATACATCGTATCATAACGGGAATACACACCACTTTATACATTGTATTATAATGGGGGGGGGATACAAACCACATTTTATCATAACGGGGAGGATACAATATATAAAGTGGTGTGTATCATATCCGGGGGGGGGGGGGGTACACAATTTATACATTGTATCATGACAGGGGAGGATACACACCACTTTATACATTGCATCATAACCGGGGGGATACACAATTTATACATTGTATCGTGATAGGGGGATACACACCACTTTGTATTATGACAGGGGGGGATACAGTACTTTATACATTGTATCATGACAGAGCGATACACACCACATTATACATTGTATCATAACAGGGGGATACACACCACTTTATACATTCTATCAAAACAGGGGGATACACACCACTTTATACATTGTATCATGACAGAGCGATACACACCACTTTATACATTGTATCATAACGGGGGATACACACCACTTTATACATTGTATCATAACAGGGGGATACACACCACTTTATACATTGTATCATTACAGGGGGATACACACCACTTTATACATTGTATCATGACATGGTGATACACACTTGTGTGGGGCTGAGAAACGTACTCAGTGTGGCTTTGTTTCTATTGTGAAATTGCTGCTTCTGTTTGTGCGATGCGTGGGTTATATATGGAGGGAGTCACATTCTCCTCAGACACTATATCATAAGGCTATGGTGCCCTACGGAGGGCACTCTATTCTCCTCACACTGTATCATGACTATAGTGTGGTGAATGAGGGGCAGCGAGATTCTCTCCATGCTGTAATATAGGCTACGGTGTCCTGTTGTGGTAAATGAGAGGCAGCAAGATTCTCTTTATAGTGTAACATGGGCTATGATGTCCTATGGAGTTCAAGATTCTTCTTACATTGTAATGTGGGCTATAGTGTCCTATGGAGGTGAACAAGGAGCAGCAATGTATTGAAGGGCAGCCAGACACTCCATACCCTGTAAATTAAGTGGAATGAGGGGCAGCTGAATTCTCAATAGTGCACCATGGGCTGTTGAGGAGAATTCAGTTGCCCCTTTCAACTCCATGGATGTCAAGTATGGACAGCCAGGTTCTCCTTAGCCCTTGTACACACGGTCGGAGAATCCGTCGGAATGTGTCCTATCGGACTGTGTCGTCGGATAATCCGACTGTGTGTGGTATGCATCGGACTGATTCCGTCGGAATATCCGTCGTACCCAATTTTCCAACATGTTGTAAATATTTCCCGACCAACTGGGCCGATCGGACATACTCCGATCATGTTTAGAGAATTTTGATCGGACCAAGTGCCACACATGCTCAGATCAAATTCCTACATCAAAGCTATTGGCTACTAGCCTGAATGTAGTCCCATCGTAACGAAATTACGTCATCACGTTCTGAAAGATCTGATTTTTCGCCAACTTTGTCCGACCGCGTGTATGCAACAGTTTCGGACAAGATCCGACTGACAAAATCCAACGGCAAAATCCGACGGATTTGGTTGTGGAAATCTCCAACCGTGTGTACAGGGGCTTACACTGTAACATAGACTATGGCGACCTATGGAGGTGAACAAGGGGCAGCCAGATTCTGTATGGTGTCCTATTGTGATGAACGAAAGGCAGCAAAGGCAGCGCTTCATAGTGTAACATGGGCTAAGGATTTAGCGGAGACATGAACAGTGAGTTGATTATACTCCGCAAGGATAAAGTATTGGACTGAGATGGCAAGACAAATAAAAAAAAAAAATAAAATAAAAAAAAACATGGGCTATGGGGCTCCATTTACAAAAACATCTCACATGCGGTATTTAGGTGTCTAAACACATTTTCACTACATATCGCATTTGATCCTGAAACTGTCAATTCACTATACCGTTTTGCAGTACTTGCCGCAATCCCGCTGATAATACTCAATAAATACTGCATGAACAGGCGTTAAAATCAATTCACAGAAGGAAATAAATAATTAAATGCATGCGGTAATTAAAGCAGAGCTCCACCTAAAAGGGGAAGCTCTGCTGGTCTGCCTCCACTGCCACATTTGGCACCTTTTGGGGGGAGGGGGAGCAGGTATCTGGTTTTAAGAGGTACCCGCTTCCACTTTCGGCTTAGTTAACCACTGTGAACTCCTGTAGATCCTTTTTAACCACTTCAGCCCTGGAGGATTTGGCTACAGAATGACTGAGCCATTTTTTTGTGATTTGGCACTGCGTTGCTTTAACTGACAGTTGCGCGGTTGTGCGACATTGTACACAAACAAAATTGATGTTATTTTTTTACCAGAAATAGAGCTTTCTTTTGGTGGTATTTGATCATCTCTGCAATTTTAATTTTTTGCGCTATAAACAAAAAAAGAGCGACAATTTTGAAAAAAAAAGCAACATTTTTTGCTGTAATAAGTATCCCCCAAAAATATATAAAAAAAACATTTTGTTCTCAGTTTAGGCCGATATGTATTCTTCTACATATTTTTTGGTAAAAACAAATCGCAATAAGCGTATATTGATTGGTTTGCACCAAATTTATAGCGTCTACAAAATAGGGGATAGTTTTATGGCATTTAAAAAAAAAAATTATTAGTAATGTAATGGCGATCAGTGATTTTTATCATGACTGCGACATTATGGCAGACACATCAGACATTTTTTACACTATTTTGGGACCACTGTCATTTATACAGCGATCAGTGTGATAAAAATGCATTGGTTACTGTGTAAATGACACTGGCAGTGAAGAGGTTAACCACTAGGGGGCGGTGAAGGGGTTAAGTGTGTCCTAGGGAGTGATTCTAACTGTGAGGGGGCTGGGCTTGAACACACAGGACAGTGATTTCTGCTCTCGATGACCGAGAGCAGTGGATCACTGCCCTGTCACTAGGCAGAATGTGGAATGCTTTGTTTACAAAGTCATCTCCCTGTTCTACCTCTCCGTGGACTTCACACAGCATGCGACGGGGGTGCGCACGCTAGCGACAGCAGGTAATTCAAAGGGAGGTACAGGTACACCCATTTGTCCAGCCGTGCCATTCTGCCGACATAAATCTACCTGCGGCAGTCGGCAAGTGGTTCAGTAGTGGTCCAGGCATGAAGTATATAGAGATTTTTATGATTTTATCTGGTGGTTAAGGAGCAGACGGCCACCGCATCCTTAACAATCGATGAGTCATCCCAGTGACAACTGAATGTAAATGTAGCACCCTGATGTTTAGGCAGGGTTGCTCATAAATTTACCTGGAATTGCTGCACTTCTCTCTCCTGCTAGGTGGCCGGGTACCAAGGGACAATATGGCAAAGCAAGGACAGATTAGGAGTATATGGGGTATCTCAGCCAATGGGCAGGGGTTTTCTTAGATCCCTTGGACTGCTGGGACAACCTATATATTTGGGTGGAGTCAGATGATGGTGTTCTGTGCCACCTGAATGGCTGTCTGGGTGGACGGGTGTTGTGCTGCCCGGGCTGCTAGGTTTGGGTTTGGGCACATCCAAAAGCAAGAGAGCAGCGTGGAGTTGGGATTGCAGCTTGCAGTCCATCCAGAATTGACGGTTCTGCCGGCCGAAGAAACCTGTCGTGGTCGGAGGTGGAGGGGAAACTGTTGCCATTAAGGGACCAACCACCTTGTTACCAGGTGAGTAGCTGAAGCAAGTACCGGAGCAGCATTCTCACCAACCGGGGCCGGTGAACAATCAAGAAACTTCAGCAGGTGGCAAGCCAGGGACCCAGCCAGTGTGCTGACACTTGAGGCGTATCTGGAGTGCCAAACCAGGGACCCAGCAGGGAAGCGGGGTGACGCTTGAGGAAAATACTAAAGTAAGAAGAGTGGCAGTGAATCAGCAAATCTAGTCAGAGAGACTGGCAGCTCAGTGGGCTGAGAATCTACAAGAAGTGATTGTACAGAAAGTAAACAAGTTTGTTACAACTTGTGTTAGGAACTGTTGTAAGACTGTTGCCATAGGAGACAGCACTCCTACACATGCAGATGAGGTGTCTTGCTGGATGCCTTTCCCTGCATGGCTGTCTACCTGTAGAATTATTGGAGTGTGCTAATTAACATTGCAAGTACCTTAGGGTGTCCTGGTCCTAAACCCTCTCTCCCACAGTTCTGTTTATGAGAAAATAAATCTCTTTGCATTCAAGAAGTGTCTGGCGCCCATGAATCTATCTTGCATTGCACCCACTATGCCTTGCAACCTACTCTATACAGAAGGATGTCAGCTGTCCCTGGCTCTGGAGGTTCTCATTAGACTAAAGGAGGCCTGGGACCTCGCTATATAAAGAAGATTTTGCTGGCATTAAAAAAACACAGGAAAAAAAGTCTTGCCCCCCCCCCCCCCCAATCCATACCAAGCCCTTAGGATTTGGTATGGATTTTGAGGTATGGATTTTGAGGGGAATTGCCACGCCTGGGGGACGAGCGAGCAGGTGGTCCCAACCATAGCATGTCTCTTTTGCATTAAAAATCCTACCTGGTGCCCATTTTTTTTTTTCAAAGTTCTATTTAACACTGACAGGGGTAGATATAATGGTCAGCTTTTATTTATTTGTGAATGCAAAACTTTTATCCCATAAAGAAAAAAAAAGCTATTGCTGTAACTGTTTAACCGTTGCCGACCGGCCGCTGTCATTATACTGCGGCAGTTTGGCACGATCCTGCGAGCCGTCGTGGCTATACGTCGGCTCCTATAAGCGGGATAGCAGGTGCTCGTGCGCCCCCGCACTGCGGGGGTGCCGATGCTCATGGCCGACGGTCGCAAGCACGAAAGGCAGAACAGCGACGTGTGTGTGTGTGTGTGTGTGTGTGTGTGTGTAAACACACAAGTCCCTGTTCTGTGAGGAGAGACAGATTGTGAGTTCCTAATAGCTAGGAATCACGATCTGTCATTTCATCTAGGTCTGTCCCCTCCCCCCACAGTTAGAAACACTCACAGGGAACACAATTAACCCCTTGAGCACCCCCTAGTGTTAACCCCTTCCCTGCCAGCGACATTTTTACAGTAATCTGTGCATTTTTATAGCACTGATCGCTGTATAAATGCCAGTGGTCCCAAAAATGTGTCAAAAGTGTCCGACGTGTCCGCCATAATGTGGTAGCCCCGATAAAAAATCTCAGATCACCACCATTACTAGTAAAAAAATAAAAATAAAATACTAAAAATGCTATAAATCTATCCCCTATTTTGTAGACGCTATAACTTTTGAGCAAACCAATTAATATACGCTTATTGCGATTTTTATTATCAAAATTATGTAGAATATTTATTATAGCAAAAAGTACAAAATATTGTGTTTTTATTTATTTTTTGTGTTTTTTTTTTTTTCAAAATTGTCGCTTTTTTTTTTTTTGTTTATAGCACAAAAAATTAAAACCACAGAGATCAAATAACACCAAAAGAAAGCTCTATTTGTGGGGAAAAAAAGGGCGTCAATTTTGTTTGGGTGGAGAGTCGAATTGAGCAGCCAAATCCTCTGGTGCTGAAGTGGTTAAAATGTGTTAGCTTTAATTTGTTAGTCAAGTCCATCTAAATCAGCATCTAACCCTATTCTCTCCCCAGACTGACAATGCTTCTGTCTCTGTTGCGCCTCTATCCATTGGGAAGACACTCTAAAGCCACATATACACTTAGATTTTCTGCAGATTTTTGTCTTCAGATTTGCCAAAACCATATAATATGAGGTCAAACCTTAAGAGTTTCAATTTGTATGCAGTCAGGCAGGCCCTTGCACTACATGGTTTTGGTAAATCTGAAGACAAAAATCTGCAGAAAATCTAATATTGTGTATGTGGCCTAGGACAGGAAGCATATTCGTGGCCAGATCACCAGGTGAAAACAAAGGGGGGGACCTAAAAAATTGAAAACTGAATGCAGCCATTACATAAGGATTGGTAAACTGCTTGTTTGGGAATTACGCCATATGGGCATACGCTGATTCACAGACCCATCAGCGTTTATAAAAGCAAAGGGTCACACAGCCATTCGTTTCTCCTGCGTCACTTTAGGTGCAGAAAAAATGCTGGGAATTTTATCCAAGGCATATTTCATGCTGGCAAATGGCCGTGTGCATGTAGCCTACGTCTCCCCTATCGTTTTCAGCCACGGAAGCTGCCATCTTTGCCTCTGTTGTATCTTCAACTGCTATGGTGCTGCACATGTGATTCGTTATGACACCAGCCATTGGATGGTTTGATAGTTTGGCTGAGAGCACAGCCAATGTGCAGTTAGCATTCCTGGTATGCCTTTTTTTTTTAACTGTTTAAATCGATGGGTTTACTTCCACTTTAAGTTAAAATCAATATTTTTTTGCTAGAAAATTACTTGGAACCCCCAAACATTATATATATTTTAGCAGAGACCCTAGGGAATAAAATGTCAATTGCTGCAATATTTTATGTCAAACTGTATTTGCCCAACGGTCTTTCAAACGCAATTGTTTGGGAAAAAAAATACACTTCAATGAATAAAAAACAAAAAAAAAAAACAAACAACAAAACAGTAAAGTTAGCCCAATTTATTTATTTTTTTAATGTGAAAGATTATGTTACGCAGCGAGAAACGTGAGAGAATTGTGATCTATCTTCTAAGCAAAAAAAATGTGATTCTCCTTTTATCCAGAATCGTGCAGCTCTAATGTACAGTATAAAATCACATATAATACAAACAGCAGGGCCTCGTCCCTTCCTGTTTGGGCACACTCCTCACCTGGCTCCTCCCCTATCATATACAGCTCTCTTGGAAGGGGATTTCCCTTCACTTTCTATAGATTTCCTCAAACTTACTGTTGTATCTCCAGGACAAGAAATGAAGGGGTAAAGGTAGCAAAACATTTTTTGACAGGGTTTTTAACCCTTCTGTACTCCACCCAAAAATAAAAACACTTTGAAGCTTATTTTATAGAAGGGAGTAAGGAACTTTTCTCCTAGAATGCACAGGCTAGAAAGTGACAAGTTTCTACTCCTTCCAAGTTTCTAAAAAGAAATTTTCAGAATTTTCTACTTTAAGCCCTAACTTAGACCTATGCATTTTTAGTGAATTTTGCAGATTTGCACTACAGAATGTGTTCCATAGGAATCCACGTTAAATGGACTGTAGTGCACTAAAAATACATAGGTGTAAATCGGGCCTAAATGCTGTTTTGGTAGATTAACCTCTTCCGGACCGCCCACCGTTGTTATACGTCGGTACTTTGAAGAGGAATATTGCTGTTATGGCAGCAGCTAGCTGGCATAACCCCAGTATCCTATTCTTCAGCAGGCGGTCCGCATTCAAGATAAAGGTGGTCTCTGTGGCGGATTCGCCGCAAGATGACTTTTATCGGCAGAGGGAGGGGGGGACCCCTCCCGCTGCCCTCCGCCACTTACCAGAGCAGCCAGAGCAACCAGAGCAGCAGAGGCGATTGGATGTTGTCCCTTGTGTGACATGGAGATGAGTGAGGGGAAGATGGCCCCCACCCGTCTCCATATCATTGCAGGGCGGAGGCAACGTCAAAATGTCACTTCTGCCCATAGTTCTGAAAGCTTTTTTTCTTTTATGATAATTTTTATTCTTTATATTGCATTTTAGTGTAAATATGAGATCTGAGGTCTTTTTGACCCCAGATCTCATATTTAAGAGGTCCTGTCATACTTTTTTCTATTACAAGGGATTTTTTTTTTTTTAAAGAACATTGTAAAAATAAAAAATAAAAGGTAAAAAAAATAAGAAAAAACTTTTTTTTTTTTTTTTTTAAACGTGTCTCTTCCCGACGAGCTCGTGTGCAGAAGCGAACGCATACGTGAGTAGTGCCCACATATGAAAACGGTGTTGAAAAAACACATGTGAGGTATCACCGCGATCAGTAGAGCAAGAGCAATAATTCCAGGTCTCTAATTTGACCTCCACTGTAACTCAAAACACGCAACCTATAGAATTTTTTAAACGTCACTATGGAGATTTTTAGGGGAAAAGTTTGTCGCCATTCCACGGGTGGGCGCAATTTTGAAGCGTGACATGTTTGATATCAATTTACTCAGTGTAACATTATCTTTCACAATATAAAAAAAAGTTGTGCTAACTTTACTGTTGTTATTTTTTAGTTCAAAAAGTGTATTTTGTCCAAAAAAAAAGTGAGCTCTTAAGACCGCTGCACAAATACGGTGTGACAGAAAGTATTGCAACGACCACCATTTTATTCTCTAGGCAGGGTGTTAGAAAAAAAATGTATAATGTTTGGGGTTTCTAAGTAATTTTCTAGCAAAAAAAACCCCAGTTTTTAACTTTTAAACAACAAATCTCAGAAAGAGGCACAGTCATTAAGTGGTTAATAATCAGCAAAACATTGTATCGGTGTTGTAAGTACCAGGTTCCAAATGGTACAGTTTGTACTACTCTGTCCATTGCTTTTAAGTTTCGTTCTTAAAACAAATCATGATGAAGCAGTCCAGTGTTTACCACGCAACATTCCTTCCATGGTATTCATCAGCTCCTTAGTCTTCCTGGGATGTCTGGATGGCTTTTACTTTCTTTTTGCTTAATACATTTGGCTTAGAGGAGCAAATCCATAGATTCCACTTCACCCAGATAGACGAGTTGCTTTTTAAAAGACAAAGACCTGGAAGGCAGTTTTATAGGTCAGAAAAATAAATGCCGTTAATTTTTGTTAATTTTGCTGCAGATTTTTCTTCTGTGTTTTATAATGCTGCATCTACACATAATGATGAGTGAATTGATTTGCATATTGGTTGAATTGACATTTTTCACATGACATGACAGTCTGTATAGGGTGATTCTCTACAGATTATCAAGACCCATGAAAAAAAAATAAAAAAATTCCAATATTTTTATTTTTTTATTATTTAAATTAGATATTTTTTTTTAATCAGTTTTTTTAAAAATCTATTTATTTTATTTTATTCTAATAAAATGCTTTTGGAGTAAAAATCTATCCACTTCAGCCCTGGAAGGATTTACCCCCTTAATGACCAGGGCATTTTTTGGGCATTTACGGCACTGCGTCAATTTAACTGGCAATTGCGCGGGCTTGCCACGTTGTACCCAAACAAAATCAGTGTCCTTTTTTTCCCACAAATAGATCTTTCTTTTGGTGGTATTTGATAACCTGCATTTTTTATTTTTTGCGCTATAAACAAAAAATGGGCGACAGTTTTGAAAGAAAAACTATGTTTTTTACTTTCTGCTATAATACACATCCAAAAATAAAAATTTCTGTTCAGGATTACAAGGAACAGCAGATGTCCATGTCTCTTGTCAGAATGGGAATCCACCTTGTTTACATAGGCAGTACTCTGTGCCTCTCTGTGCTGTGATTGCGAGTGGCTGGCGGACATCGATTCCGCTGCAACCACAATCGCGCCCACACCATCTCATACACGGACCGACCTACAGGTATGACGGTTTGCTTGGCTGAGCCACCTTGCCGCAGTATATCTGTGGCAGGCAGTCGACAAGTCGTTAAATTACATTCATAATTTTGTTTATTCAGCAAGAAATGGAGCTTAATTATGTAACATGAGGCTGTATATTCTGCAGTATTTACATTTTTGGTAAACTCATTCAAGGAATCCAAGCTTTGCCAGCTAAGAACATGCATTGCCTCAGAGCTGCACAATTCTGGCTAAATTGAGAATCACGATTTTTTTGCTTAGAAGATAGATCATGATTCTTGCGACGTAACATCATCTTTCACATTAAAACAAAAAAAATTGGGCTAACTTTACTGTTTCTTTTTTTTTGTTTCTTTTTTCCCAAAAATTGCATTTAAAAGACCTCTGGGCAAATACAGTGTGACATGAAATATTGTAGCAATTGACATTTTATTCCCTAGGGCAGTGATGGCGAACCTTGGCACCCCAGATGTTTTGGAACTACATTTCCCATGATGCTCTGGCACTGTGCAGTGTACTGGAGCATCATGGGAAATGTAGTTCCAAAACATCTGGGGTGCCAAGGTTCGCCATCACTGCCCTAGGGTCTCTGCTAAAATATATATACTGTTTGGGGGTTCCAAGTAATTTTCTAGCAAATTAAGAAACAAGTGTCAGAAAAAGATTTAGACTTTAAGTGGTTAAACTTCCTGCATTTACACTTGTTTTAAAACTTGGCAGACTGCCTGGATTTTTTTTCACACAGACCTTTATCCCTTTGATCTAAGAAGGAAGAGTTAGTTCCAATGTTTCATGTTGAAAACTTGGCAGACCCCTCAGATGTTTTCTTTTGACAGCTAAGTGAGCAGATAAGTCTCTCCACTTGTTATATGAAAGAATAGGCCATGAATCTTCAAACTACAGCTCTCCAGCTGTTGTGGAACTACACATCCAATGAGGTGTTGTAAAACTCTGACATTCACAGACATGACTAGGCATGATGGGAATTGTAGTTCCTGAACAACTGGAGGGCCGTAGTTTGAAGACCCCCCCGGAATAGGCAAACCCTGCAATAGAGATCATGAGAGGTGTTGAATCGAGATCACGATTTTTTAACGATTAATTGTGCAGCTCTACATTGCCTTGATGAATTCACACAAATTCACAGTAACATGAGATAAAACAAAGTTCAGGAATATTACTTTATCCCATTGTTTTGCAAATCTATGTACACTACAAACTGTATGATTGCTTGAAGAGCAATGCATCTGAAGCAGCTAAAAAACCTTGTGATCTTTCTGCACATTACTTGAAGTGCTTTATTCCTCCCTTGAGGAGCAAAGTGGCAGCATGCCATAAAAGAGACCCAGTTTGGGAATATTTACTAACCTGACATATTATTATTCTAAATAGCAAACCTTCATTTTGTTTGCAAATATTGAAGATTCTAACTAACAGCAAGAATGAGTGCTTACGTTTAAAGAGCACCTGTCATTTCAGATCCATCATGGCAGCGCCTGTTAGTGGGCATCCACTCACCTGCTGCCACCACGTACCTCACCTTGTTGTGTCACTGCCGCATCACCAGCCATCCCATTAAAGTGAATGGGACTGTCGGTGAATCAACAGCAGGTCAGAGGAGGAGCTCCTGTGGGACAGAAATGACAGTTGCTATTTAAAAATTATGATTTAAATCAAGCCTTTTTACTAGTGATTTAAATAATGATTTAAATTGTACTTTAAATCGACTGGATTTAAATCATATCTATCCTGTGTGAAAGTATTGAATTCTTGTAATTGAATCACTGTAATTCACAAAGACATTCAAAGGGTGCAATTTGATCTAAATTAGTTCTCCAGCAGAGTGGTGGGAACACCTCCTGAGTAACGCGGTCATTGAATGTTGTGTTCCTTTGCAAGTTGTTGTACATGGCATTAACGTAAGAATTGGAATGACAGGACAAGTTTGCATTGAAGTAAACCTGTCACAAGAGAAATATGGGGACGGCCATTGAAGTCCCTTTTCTAAAAATGCCAGTTGACTGGTACTTATTCAAAATCTTTAGCTTTAATGTTGTTTGATCATTGATCCAGACCAAGTAGGCAGATAAGGAAATCTTCCACTTCTCTCAATTTACTGATCTGAATGCTTGCATTAGCTTTTATTATTATTCATTTATTATAATGTTTATTTGTTAGGGTAAGGGATTTGAGTTCCATTTAGGTTAGGATTAGGAGTTGGGGGTTAGGGTTATTTTATTTTATTGTTTTATTTTATTTTTTATTTTATTTTTTATTAAACTAATATTCAATAAATGTAAAATAAATGCACAAATAAATAAAAATCATAAATGAAACAATAAATCCAATAAATAAATACTAAGGAACAATAAATAATTAACCCTTAACTTTAACCCTTACCCCTTAAACAAACAAAAAATAAAAAATAAATACCTAAACACCCTAACACAAAATAAATTATTAATAATGTATTTTTTTTGTTCAAGTTTGCGTGTTTGTTATTTTATTAGTAGTAATAATAGTGTATTTAATATTTTTTAAGGTTAGAGGTTAATTATTTATTACTATATTATTTGTTTATTTTACTTATTTATGATGATTTTTAGTAATTTGTGCATATATATATATATATATATATATATATATATATATTATTACTACATTTTTTTTATTTGAGCAGAAAATCACGCAAAAACGCATCAAATGGCACGTTTTCATTCGTTTCTATGGGAATACCAATGCCCATACCTGCCCGATTCGAGTGACAAAAAAAGCTTCAGAACTTGCTTGAGCTTCTGGTGTTTGGCTTTAGACGATTTGGAGTGGAGATGTGAACCATCTCCATAGAGAATAATTGATTTTTTTTCTCCTCCCAGTATTTTTGAGATTTAAGCCGATAATCGCCCAGGTGTGAATGGGGCCTTAGGCCTCATGCACACTGTATGCGCTTGATTGTTTTTCAGCTTCTTTGAGTTGCAGTGTGCATGAGGCCTAATAAAGCTTTGTTCGCTAAAACAGTGAGATTAAAGAGGAACTGCAGTCTGCTTACAACATTTGTAGTAAAAACATCTTTGCCATTCTGAAGCTTCCCTCCAACCACTTTGCTTATTATTTTACATATACTGTCATTCTGTACTTGCCAAATATGCTGCAGAAATCTCCCTCTGCTGAGTCTGGCTGCAACCATTTTAACTGTGGGCAGCTGAAGTTGCTGCCTGTTCACTTCCTGGATTTACACAGACACACACCTGTAGCTCTCATTGGCCCTCTTATGACTCACTCCCCCTACCTTCTTGGCAAACTCTCACAAGAGTGAGAGAGAGAGCTGAGCATGATGTCATAAGCCTAGGCTTTTTACCAGACAAGAAACAGGAAGTGGGCTGTATAACTTACTATCCAAATTTATAACAAGGGCAGAAGATTTAAAGCGGTGTTCAAAACCTGCAGCTGCTGACTTTTAATAAGGACACTTACCTGTCCAGGGAGCCCGTGGTGTCAGCCCCCCAAGGCTGATCCGTCCATTGGATCGGGTGCAGGTGGCGTCATTCTAATTAAGGGAAACCAGCAGTGGAGCCTTGCGGCTTCACTGCCCGTTTCCTACTGCACATGCAGGAGTCTCACTGCGCTTTGTGAATGGCCGGCTGTCTTCTGGGACATACACAATACCCAGAAGACAGCAGGGGGGGGGCTCGCTGAAAAAGAGTATATGACGTCCTGCGCCAGGGCTAGGATGGATCGGAAGTACAGGCTGTACTTCATAAAAAAGTAAGTTAAAGGGACAAAAAATATTTTACTTGCCAATAACGAGGGGTGGAGGGTGGAGTGGTGGTCTTTTGTTTAAGACTACCTCTCAAAAGTCGGTGGAACACCGATTTAATAGATACAAAAAAAAAGTCACTGAAGGTCCCCTTTAATATGAACCTGAAGGAGCTGAGAAAATCGGCTTCTGGTAGGCAGGCCTTGTGACAAACTCCATGTGGCCATGAAACATTGAATTAGACTCAACAGTTCTGAAAGACACACAGTTTTCAATAGTACTGTATGCTTGAGCAGGCCAGGATTGTGGGGCTGATCTGAAAGCAGAGGAAATATTCCAGCTGTTATTATTTTAGCGTGTTACAAGCTTCATTCAGGGCTGTGTCTGGAAGCTGAAGATATACTTTCTAATAGCTCATCTTTTTCCACTTGGGATAAGTTCCTCTGTGTATGTTTGACTAATTTCTTTCATTTATATTTCACCAACATATGAGTTGTGCAGACGATGATGATGATGATGATGATGATGATGATGACAACGTCACCTTTTTAATGAGCATTTGAACTTGTTTTTTGCTGCACAAGCATTTAATTCAGTGGTAAACACTATATTTGAGACTTAAAAAGCATTAGGTTTCAGTGGCGGAAAAATACTTTTGTCTACTCTGTACTTCTCTGCAGAATATTCTAGCACTATAGAAATATAGGGGGTAAATAACAGATCTCAGACCTGTGATAACATAACGTATGATAGTGATAATATATCACTAGCATAATTATAATTATAATACAAACAATAATGGGAGTCATTTTATTCATTTGTTGTCCAGTAACCCTCTACAGTGAAATCCACACACTACCATACTGTATTGTTGTCATCCTGATCCTCTAACTTAATCCCTGTGCTAGGAGTGATGAGTAGCGGTTGGCAGTATAATCAGGGTATAAAATGGGCCAGAACATTGCATTGTCTCTGTCATTAAAACTGTGTGCATTTTTTTTTTATATATGACATTTGTGTGAAAGTCTGGAGAAATATAACTTTTTTGGTAAAGGGGGGTTTTTAAAACCTGGTTTGCAGATCATTATCTGGCCACGTTTCTTTCTTCCTAGTAACTAATAAGAACTTTATGTGCTTTATTTCATTATTATGTATGCCACATCATCAGCTTAGCCAGTATTTCTTTTGTTCCGGAGAGAGGTGCAATTTTGGCAAATGAAAAAGGGAATTAAGAGCCCAGACATTTTGAAAATCAATCCGTTGTAATCCTGTGCCATCTGGTCACCTGCAATGACTTTATTATTTTTAATAGACAGATGGTGAAGCTAATGTGGAATTATGAGATGCCGGGTTTTGGCTTTTTCTTTAACTGGCTGTTTCTGAAAATGACAGGAATCCATGAAGAGGTTTGTCAGTTTTATAGAAGTCCTAAACATGTTTTTTTTTTTTTCAGAAAAAGTAATCCCCATTTGGGAGATCTCCACATACCCCAGTTGAGAAATGGTGACAGACTGGTTGCTATGACCTCTTTTTTTTTTTGTTTGTTTAATCAAAACGCCTACGCCGCATCCGAGTGATATTTTGCACTCTCACTATGGACACTTATATTCTATTAACTTTTTTTTTGTTCATGTTTTATCTGCAGAGCTGTTGTGATGCTTGTTTATTCTTTGAATTTGTCCTTACTGAGCACATCAGAAAAACATACTAACCAGTAGTAAGTTACAGGAGGCTGCAGCTCAGAGCTTAAAGTGGTTCTAAAGGATTTTTTTTTTTTTTTTTTTACATAACATCTCTATACTTAACTGCTCTGTACAATGGAATTGCAGAGAGCGGCCCGAACCTAATCTTCTCATGTCCCCCGTCTGCACAGCTGGCTCCTCCTCCTCTCGTGGGAAGCCACTTCCTAAGGGGACACTTGTGCATGTTTGCTCCCAAACCACGACGCTCCATCCGTTGATACAGACAGCGGGACTCGGCCCAGCCCCCACTTTATCATCACTGTGTTTGATTGACAGCACTGGGAGCCAATGGCTCCCGGTGCCCAATTAAAGCCAGCGAGACCCGGAAGTGAGGGGTGAGAAGAGATGCAGACATGCACAGTGCTGGATCACATGAGGGCTCAGGGAAGTGTGGGGGGGGGGGGGCAAAATCAATGTCTAAAAATGTTTTACTTTGTAACCAGAGTGGCATAGCTGGGCGAAATTACGTTATGTAACATCGCTTCAACCTGTGACTACTGGGGGCGCACCACCCCCAGAGCCAATGCGAGTGCCCAGCGGTCGCGATCACTGCCGACCTCCCACGATCACTGGTGGCACACCGAGAACCGGGATCTGTGTGTGTAAACACACAATTTCCGCTTCTCCGAGGGGAGAAGAGACTGATCGTCTGTTCATACAAAGTATGAACAGCGATCTGTCATCTCTTCCCCTAGAAATCCCCTCTACTTCAGTTAGAACACAGAGTGGGAACACAATTAACCCCTTGATCGCCCCCTGGTGGTTAACCCCTTCCCTGCCAGTGACATTTATATAGCAGTATATATATATAATCAGTGCATTTATATAGCACTGATCGCTGTATAAATGCCAATGGTCCCAAAAATTTGTCAAAAGTGTCCGATGCGTCCGCCATAATGTCGTAGTCCCAATAAAAGTCGCAGATTGCGGCCATTACTAGTAAAGAAAAAAAAAAGAATAATAAAAATGCCATAAAACTATCGCCTATTTTGCAGACGCTATAACTTTTGTGCAAACCAATCAATATACGCTTATTGCGTTTTTTTGTTTGCTTTTTTTTACCAAAAATATGTAGAAAAATACATATCGGCCTAAACTGAGGAACAAATTGTTTTATATATTTTTGGGATATATTTATTATAGCAAAAAGTAAAAAATATTGCGTGTTTTTTTTTATAGCGCAAAAAATAAAAACCACAGAGGTGATCAAATGCCACCAAAAGAAAGCTCTATTTGTGGAAAAAAAGGGACAACAATTTTGTTTGGGAGCCATGTCGCACAACCGCGCAATTGTCAGTTAGCGACGTAGTGCTGAATCGTAAAAAAGTGCTCTGGTCAGGAAGGGGCTAAAATCTTCCGGCGCTGAATCGGTTAAGGTAAAAAATGTTTAGGCTTTAGAACCACTTGAAAGTGGTTTTAAAGGCAGAAGTGTTTTTTTTTTTTTACCTTAGGCCTGGTTCACATATATATGTTTTTCAGTGCGGTTTCAGTTTTGCAGAAACGCACTACAGACCATTTAGCATGGGTTTTCTATGGCCACGTTTACATCTGTGCATTTTTTTTTTTTTTGGAAAGGGTCAGGGACTTTTTTTTCCTCGCAGCAGGTTGCGTTTTTGGTTCCATTGACTTTAATAGAAAGCAGCATGAAAGCATAAACAATGCAGTGCTTGTGTTTTTGATGTGTTTCTGCTGCATTTTTGCTGGTTTCTCCCAAAAGACAACATCAAAATGCAACAAACAGACCCAAGGCATTCAAACATAGAGTGGGCTAACAGTTATATGTGGTAGTAACATACATCCTATTGACTCCTGGGCTGCATGCAATCCACTGGAGGAATGGAGATATCCTAAACAGAAATGCAAAGGCTATTTTGTGTACTGGTAAAGTCAAGGTATCCATGAATAACAAGTAGGTAAATTGGAGGATGATGAATAAACTAATACAACTTAATTCAAGTAACATTTATTTTATGACAATAGATAAAGCACACAGTCCAGATAAAAACAGTCACTTGTGAATGACACAAATTAATTTTAAAAGGTAAAAACCCAAGTCTCATCCAACCTCAAACACTAATTGGAGGGCCCAGCACTTGTGATAGAAACAGGCTCAAGGTTCACATACCAGCCGGAATGCTCGCTGGGACCAGCTGTTGGTGTCCCGCAGGAACACAGTGTAGTAAGGCTGGAACCCATCAAGAAGATGGCCGCTCACAGGATGGAGACAATATTGCGGCAGGCCAAGGGAGATGACTTGACCACTCCGGTAGCCCATGTCAGAGGAAGGGGAGGGTACAGGGGGGCTCTCTCTCCAATCGTAAAATGTGTTTCAAAGTTCTCGGCTTGTGTTTCCATCACAAGTGCTGGGCCCTCCATTTGGGCTCGGTTCACACTGCAGCGATGCGGGAACCCTGCAAATCTGGTATGGGTTCCTGCATTGTATGTCTCCTATCAGTGGTTCACACTGCCCTGTGCAACCCGCTGGGAGTTTCAATCCAAACTTAAGGACACCTCCAGATCAGTTCACATATTGCTGTGTGAACTGTCAAGTTGGAGTCGGATCGCATGGGTTTGAACACCCATGCATTCTGGATCTGATTTGGAAAAAAAAAGGTTCCTGTATGAGTTTGATCCGAATGCAATGCAAATTCAGCCATACAATCTGTATGGCTGAATTGACATCGCACAGACATTGCATGTGATTTGCACAGCAGTGCGGTGTGAATCACATGCGATATCTGACATCACAGCAATGGGAACCAAGCCTAAAGCCTCGTACATACGTATGATTGTTGTCAGCGAATTGTCTGTTGACAGACTGTTATCCTAAAATCTTACCATTAGTGTGCTCCTTCTGACAATTGTACAATTTTCGGCCAAATGTTGGATGGCAGGCTAGTAAATTTTAGGAGGACAGCGGTTTGACGTCAGATTTTCGTATGGTCAGTACACAAATCCGTACAAACACACATGCTCGGAATCAATGCTCACCAAACACGAAATTAGCAGAAGGGGCCCAAGGGATGGCACTCAAGAGCAGAAATTCCTCGTAGTACGTCACTACGTTCGTGTTTGTTGCACAATTGTGTATGCAAGACGAGATCCTGGCACATACCCTTAAGACAAAAATCTTATGCTCGGTTGGCCAACAATCGTACTGTGTGTACAAGGCTTTAGTGTTTGAGGTTGGATGAGACTTGAGCTTTTAAAATTAGACTGTTTTTCACACATGACTGTGTTTTTATCTGGACTGTGTGCTTTATCTATGGCCACACAAAAAATGATAGTTCATGGTCTATATGGAAGCAAGTTTTATTTGTTTATTCATCATCCTCCAAATTATCTACTTGTTTCTCATGGATACCTTGACATTACCAGTACGCAGAATATAGCCTTTGCCCAAAAGATCAGAGACACCTACCAAAAATGCAAAGAGCATGAAAAACACATTAAAAATTTATAAAAAAAGAAAAAAAAAACATGTGCAAAATGCACCAGAAAATGCATTAATCACAACCTGCCTAGGTGTGAACCAGGTCTTAAGGGTTCACACCACAGTCGGAATGCATTCCCGGATATACATTTTTTTATTAATTTATTTATTAATGCGCATTTTTGATGGGTTCCAGTGCATTTTCACCCTTTTTTCTTTATCTTCGATAGGGACGTGTGTTTTTTTTATGCATATACAGTGGTGTGAAAAAGTGTTTGCCCCCTTCCTCATTTCCTGTTCCTTTGCATGTTTGTCACACTTAAGTGTTTCGGAACATCAAACCAATTTAAACAATAGTCAAGGACAACACAAGTAAACACAAAATGCAATTTGTAAATGAAGGTGTTTATTATTAAAGGTGAAAAAAAATCCAAACCATCATGGCCCTGTGTGAAAAAGTGATTGCCCCCCTTGTTAAAACATACTATAACTGTGGTTGTCCACACCTGAGTTCAATTTCTCTAGCCACACCCAGGCCTGATTATTGCCACACCTGTTCACAATCAAGGCATCACTTAAATAGGAGCTGCCTGACACAGTAAGGTCCACCAGAAGATCCTTAAAAGCTACACATCATGCCGAGACCCAAAGAAATTCAGGAACAATTGAGAAAGAAAGTAATTGAGATCTATCAGTCTGGAAAGGGTTATAAAGCCATTTCCAAAGCTTTGGGAATCCAGCGAACCACAGTGAGAGCCATTATCCACAAATGGCGAAGACATGGAACAGTGGTGAACCTTCCCAGGAGTGGCCGGCCGCCCAAAATTACCCCAAGAGCGCAGCGACGACTCATCCAAGAGGTCACAAAAGACCCCAAAACAACGTCCAAGGAACTGCAGGCCTCACTTGCCTCAGTTAAGGTCAGCGTTCATGCCTCCACCATCAGGAAAAGACTGGGTAAAAATGGCCTGCATGGCAGAGTTCCAAGGAGAAAACCACTGCTGAGCAAAAAGAACATCAAAGCTCGTCTCAATTTCTCCACAACACATCTTGATGATCCCCAAGACTTTTGGGACAACATTCTGTGGACCGATGAGACAAAAGTGGAACTCTTTGGAAGGTGTGTGTCCAAGTATATCTGGCGTAGAAGGAACACTGCATTTCATAAAAAGAACATTATACCAACAGTAAAATATGGTGGTGGTAGTGTGATGGTCTGGGGCTGTTTTGCTGCTTCAGGACCTGGAAGACTTGCCGTGATAAAAGGAACTATGAATTCTGCTGTCTACCAAGAGATCCTGAAGGAGAATGTCCGACCATTTGTTCGTGTACTCAAGCTGAAACGAACTTGGGTTCTGCAGCAGGACAATGATCCTAAACACACCAGCAAGTCCACCACCGAATGGCTGAAGAAAAACAAAATGAAGACTTTGGAGTGGCCTAGCCAAAGTCCTGACCTGAATCCTATTGAGATGTTGTGGTATGACCTTAAAAAGGCCGTTCATGCTCGAAAACCCTCTAATGTAACTGAATTAGGACAATTCTGCAAAGATGAGTGGGCCAAAATTCCTCCAGGACGCTGTAAAAGCCTCATTGCACGTTATCGCAAACGCTTGGTTGCAGTTGTTGCTGCTAAGGGTGGCCCAACCAGTTATTAGGTTTAGGGGGCAATCACTTTTTCACACAGGGCCATGATGGTTTGGATTTTTTTTCACCTTTAATAATAAACACCTTCATTTACAAATTGCATTTTGTGTTTACTTGTGTTGTCCTTGACTATTGTTTAAATTGGTTTGATGTTCCGAAACACTTAAGTGTGACAAACATGCAAAGGAACAGGAAATGAGGAAGGGGGCAAACACTTTTTCACACCACTGTAGGTATGTTTATGATGAGTTTTTCCATGTTTCAGTACAGTTCAATGCAGAAAAAATGCAGCATGGTTCGTTTGTTTTATTTTTATTTTCTTGCATTGGAACTGACCACATTGGTGTGAACAAGGCCAATTGGAACCCATATAACCTACTGTTTTTCATGCAGAAAAAAACCCACTGGACTGCATCTGGTATGAACCGGCCCTAATGCATAGAAAAACCTTTTGTGTGGAGTCCCTCCCCTTTAATTACCTGAGCCCAAACGCCATCCAGCGATGTGCACAATGCTACATTGCTGCTCTCTCTCTCTCTCCTCACTGGCTTAGATACAGCTATGGGAGACATTGACTCCTGCTGCTGTCAATCACAGATAATGAGGGGGCAGGGCTGAGTTGTACTGTGTGTGTCAATGGACACACGCGTTGCGACTCAGGAGCAAGCCTGTATGAGTGCCCCCACAGGGGACCCCAGAAAAGGAGGCTCTGGGCAAAACCCTTACATAGAGCAGATAAGTATAACATGTTTGTTATTTATTTTTATTTTTATTTTTTTGTTTGTTTTTTTACCTTTACAATTGCTTAAACCTGGCAAGCTCTGTTCAGCTTCTATAATATTTGCCTAAACCCTGGGCTCCTGAAGTGCTTTATCAGAATAATAAAGCTGTACACAGGTACCTGTCTTGGTAACCGTTTACTAATGTTAAAGTAACCACTGGCGTCCTTTAAAAATAATTTATTCCACCAACACAAACCCTTTAAGCAAGTTAATGCTTCACTAACCTTTTTCTGGTACTTTCTTTCCTGGAGTAATGACATTTCTAAGGAGGTTATTCAGGGTCAGTGGAGATGAATGTATGGGCCCATTGGCTTTAAAATGTTTTGTGTAAAGTTACGGTGATTAAAGCTTTTTTTTTTTTAAACCTTTTTTTTTTTTTATATACATGCATGGAATGTATTATCTGATTGTGGTCATTTTAGCTGAAAGATCATCCAAAAAAATATGCTGTACAATGACAATAGTTAAATTTTTTCCCACAATACAAGTAATCTAAGTTGCTGTCTGTAGAGAACTATACTTGTGGGTTTCTGGCTGTCAGTTCTGTTGTGAAAATTAGAAAATGAGGCAAGTGTAAAAAATGTGGGGTACTTTATAACTAGTGTGATCTGTTAATCTGACCTTAAAAGGTAACGTGACAAAATATTCCCTGCCGTCAGATGTTTCCTGCATTCCTCGTCTCCTTCGTTTATTGTGTCGTGCTTCCATTGATGCACTGTGACTGCTTTTGTGAAAAAAAAGTACTGAGGATGAGGGACTGAAACCAGAAACTTTAAAGACAATGCAGAACATGACAGGGCTCTCTGTGAGGTCAGACTGTAAAGGCAAAGGGTTTATGTTTTAACCGCTTATAGGGACAATGACCATCAACCCCCAGCCAGCATCTTTTTGACTTGAATTGCCATAGCAGCTACATAGAGCAAAGGATTATACAATTCCTTTTGTGAAGCTTGGTTCCTGGATTTTGTTCTTAATTCTAACTGAACTTGCATAAATGTTGTACGCTTTGAGTCTTTATTGATTTCTAAACTTGTGACAGCCTTTGACTTTTTTTCATTTTTACCTGTTAAAGAGCATGTATAATCTTTTTTATATTTATTTTTTAGCTAAACCTGTAAATCGATTCGATTGCTGAAAATCAGGGTTCTCCAAATTTTCTAAACAAAGGGCCATTTTAATGTCCTTCAAATTTTAGGGGAGTCAGAGTGGCAAGTGGGCATAAAAAAATGACATTACAAGTGTTATCATTAGAAGGCAGAATAGTGCCCCATCATTGGTATTAGTTGGAGGAATAGTGCCCCATCATTGGTATTAGTTGGAGGAGTAGTGCCCCATCATTGGTATTAGTTGGAGGAGTAGCGCCCCATCATTGGTATTAGTTGGAGGAGTAGTGCCCCATCATTGGTATTCGTTGGAGGAGTAGTGCCCCATCATTGGTATTAGTTGGAGGAGTAGTGCCCCATCATTGGTATTAGTTGGAGGAGTAGTGCCCAGTCATTGGTATTGGTTGGAGGAATAGTGCCCCATCATTGGTATTAGTTGGAGGAATAGTGCCCCATCATTGGTATTAGTTGGAGGAATAGTGCCCCATCATTGGTATTAGTTGAAAGAATAATTGGTATGGGAGTGCTAGGGTAGCTGCTCACGCTGACCCTTAAGCAGTTCCAAACCACAATAGTGTAAATTGGACTATATCGGTACTTAGTAATTTAAACAAAGCAAAAGAGGAATCATTAAAATCTCATATTTAATAAACACATAAGAAAATAACAAGACATCACTCGATTCGATTGCTGAAAATCAGGGTTCTCCAAATTTTCTAAACAAAGGGCCATTTTAATGTCCTTCAAATTTTAGGGGAGTCAGAGTGGCAAGTGGGCATAAAAAAATGACATTACAAGTGTTATCATTAGAAGGCAGAATAGTGCCCCATCATTGGTATTAGTTGGAGGAATAGTGCCCCATCATTGGTATTAGTTGGAGGAGTAGTGCCCCATCATTGGTATTAGTTGGAGGAGTAGCGCCCCATCATTGGTATTAGTTGGAGGAGTAGTGCCCCATCATTGGTATTCGTTGGAGGAGTAGTGCCTCATCATTGGTATTAGTTGGAGGAGTAGTGCCCCATCATTGGTATTAGTTGGAGGAGTAGTGCCCAGTCATTGGTATTGGTTGGAGGAATAGTGCCCCATCATTGGTATTAGTTGGAGGAATAGTGCCCCATCATTGGTATTAGTTGGAGGAGTAGTGCCCCATCATTGGTATTAGTTGGAGGAGTAGCGCCCCATCATTGGTATTAGTTGGAGGAGTAGTGCCCCATCATTGGTATTAGTTGGAGGAGTAGTGCCCCATCATTGGTATTAGTTGGAGGAGTAGTGACCCGTCATTGGTATTGGTTGGAGGAATAGTGCCCCATCATTGGTATTAGTTGGAGGAATAGTGCCCCATCATTGGTATTAGTTGAAAGAATAATTGGTATGGGAGTGCTAGGGTAGCTGCTCACGCTGACCCTTAAGCAGTTCCAAACCACAATAGTGTAAATTGGACTATATCGGTACTTAGTAATTTAAACAAAGCAAAAGAGGAATCATTAAAATCTCATATTTAATAAACACATAAGAAAATAACAAGACATCACTCATTAAAATACAATAGTGTGTACACTACAGTTAGAGCCTTCCCAACGGGTTCCCCACGGGGAGGGTTCAAACTTGGTGGCGCACAAAATTCCTCTATTAGTTTCGCGGGACAAAGCACTTAGGAAGAAAAAAAACAAAAAAAACTTTAGCAAAAAAGCTTACCAAAAACGCTTACCAAAGAACTTATTATTCTAGGATGACCAGGGCAAAATAGTTAAAAGCCATAACGTATCTAGAAGTATCAAAGTTCAGTCTGGACTGGTAAGCCAAACGGAGCCAAAAACAATAAAGGATGGGCTACAATATTTATGTCTGTGAAGTAAAAGGGGTAATAAACCTTTTTTGCTTTGCTTAAATTACTAAGTACCGATATAGTCCAATTTACGCTATTGTGGTTTGGAACTGCTTAAAGAGGAAGTAAACCCTGATGAGTTTACTTCCTCTTTCATTCCCTGCAAAGGTAAAGCATAATGGACTACTATGCATCGCATAGTAGTCCATTATGTGTCACTTACCTGACACAGGAGCCAGCGAAGTCACCGCTGTCCCCTGTAGTATGGCGCATCCATCTTCTCGGTGGGTCTCACCGCTCCGCCGCTGTCATTCGGCGAAGTCGCGATGACGTCACTCCCGCGCATGCGCATGGGAGCCGCCACTCGCGGCATATCACCGTTGACCCCGCGCGCTCAGTGCGCCTGTGCGCCACTGTCTACGGCGCATGCACCGTAGACAGCGGTGCCTGTCTTTCGGCAAATATCTCCTAAACCGTGTAGGTTTAGGAGATATTTCTTGGACCTACAGGTAAGCCTTAATCTAGGCTTACCTGTAGGTCAAAGTTGGTTGTAAGGGTTTACAACCACTTTAAGGGTCAGCGTGAGCGGCTACCCTAGCACTCCCATACCAATTATTCTTTCAACATTATGAATGGTGGATGATGGTACTTATATGTTATATAATTTATGCGATTCAGAGGCGACATTTATGACTTGTGACTTGGTATTAGTTGGAGGAATAGTGCCCCATCATTGGTATTAGTTGGAGGAATAGTGCCCCATCATTGGTATTAGTTGGAGGAATAGTGCCCCATTATTGGTATTAGTTGGAGGAATAGTACCCCATCATTGGTATTAGTTGGAAGAATAGTGCCCCATCATTGGTGTTAGTTGGAGGAATAGTGCCCCATCATTGGTATTAGTTGGAGGAATAGTGCCCCATTATTGGTTATTAGTTGGAGGAATAGTGCCCCATCATTGGTATTAGTTGGAGGGATAGTGCCCCATCATTGGTATTAGTTGGAGGAATAGTGCCCCATCATTGGTATTAGTTGGAGCAATAGTGCCCCATAATTGGTTATTAGTTGGAGGAATAGTGCCCTATCATTGGTATTAGTTGGAGGAATAGTGCCCCATCATTGGTATTAGTTGGGGGAATAGTGCCCCATCATTGGTATTAGTTGGAGGAATAGTGCCCCATTATTGTTTATTAGTTGGAGGAATAGTGCCCCATCACTGGTATTAGTTGGAGGGATAGTGCTCCATCATTGATATTAGCTGAAGGAATAGTACCACATCATTGGTATTAGTTGGAGGAATAGTGCCCCATTATTGTTTATTAGCTGGAGGGATAGCGCCCGTTATTAGTTGGAGGAATAGTGCCCAATCACTGGTATTAGCTGGAGGAATGGTGCCCCATCATTGGTATTAGCTGGAGGAACAGTGTCTTAATGTTTATATCAGTGAGAAAAATTGCTGGCATCAGTGGGAGGAATAGTGCCCTATCATTGTTGTCCGTGGAAGGAAAAATGCGGCATTATTGTCAGTGGGAGGAATAGCTCCCGGAAAGGATAAGGGCTGCAGTTTGGAGACCACTGCTGTAAATAATTGTGTAACTTGGCTCTGCTCTGCTCTCAGGTGTAATGCAGGCTTTTTTTTCTTTGCTATAATGATCATTATTTTTATCTATGCGGACGCTAATTACAACTCTCATTAGTTATTGCAGCTTAAAGTAGCCTTGTTTGTCTGATCATTACAGCTTAGGTAGTAAAGCCTATTATGTGTTAATGTTTTAGAAACATTATATACAGAAACAATGTGTAACTATGTATATGCATGTGGAAACAACCGTATACTGTACATAAACATAACTCCCAACTGTGGAACTTGAGAAAGAGGAACACTTCAGGATTGAGAAGGGGTGTGAATGTGGATTATTGGATGTAGCTTAGGCTCCTTTCACAATGACTTGGGATTGGACTTGTGAGACCCCCAAGTCTCATGACATGTGAAATAGTCAATGAGATGTCTTAAAGGGTAACTTCACTTTCATGGGGAAAAAATTGGCAAATAAAATATAATTTACCGTATACAATTGTGACACAAGTCATATTTTAATTGAATGCTATTAAAATTACATTTCCATTCCTATCTGCAACTCTGTAATATTCTGAAAATGCAATGCAATATGGCTACCTGGAGGTGTTCTTGTAATTTACATAGATCACCAAGAGGGGAATGTTGTTTTTTTTTTTTTTCTCAACAAAAGTGGAGTTACGCTTTAGTTAGCACTACTGAAGTCGCTCTGACGTTAGAAAAGGTTCCTGCGCTACTTTGATCCAACTTTGACACAACTTCAAAGCCTGACTTCAAAGTTGAACTGTAAAAAGTCTGCTTAGTATGAACCAAGCCAAAAGGAGCATGCTTAAATATACGTGTTGTATACACCATACACAGTCTGCAGTACCCCCCCAAAAAAAAAAAGAATACATCAGAATTACAGCACTAAGACCTGGTTCACACTGGTGCGATTTGACATGTCAGATTGGCAGCAATGGCACCGTCCCGATTTCAAAAAGTCGTTTCTGTACTACTTTTTGTGATTTCAGCTTGCGATTTCCATTGACATCTGTGCAGAAACCCACACACGTCTGTAAAATCGCAGCTGAAATTGGCTGAACTTGCACGGCTTCATTCCCGCAGCTCAGGGCAAACCTGCCAACACGGCGGTGTAGTGGGTAGCACTCTCACCTAGCAATAAAAGGGTCGCTGGTTCAAATCCCAACCATGACACATGACCCAGAGTTTTTATGTTCTCCCTGTGCCTGCATGAGTTTCCTCCCACACCCCAAAGACATGCAGGTAGGCTAACCCCCCTAGCGGTGGTCCCAAGTCTGGCTCGGGGTGGAAGTTTTGTACCAAACGCGGTAACCCCGAGCCAGACTCGGGACCGCATCGCTGAATGCAGGAGGAGATTGCTTAACTTCTCCCCTAGATCCAGCAATGTCCCCCCGCTGTACGAGCAGCTCGTCCTCTGCCAGATCTATCATGGAGCCAATCTCCGTTCCCTGCGAGCATTGCGACACACGGGGATGGAGATCGGCGCCAAATTCAAAAAGTAAAACATACAGTATAATGTAATTTTACAGATTACATTGCTGTATGTAATTATTTCACATCCCCTTTGTCCCTAGTGGTCTGCCCAGTGTCCTGCATGCAGTTTTATATTATAAAAACTGTTCGTTATGCCTGGAAACTGGAGATTGTCCCTAGCAACCAAAACTGTCACTTTACTTCAAAAATCATTTTAGACCAGCTAGAAAACAGCGATAATAAATTGAAATCACTCGCAGAATTAAGGGATAGCGATTTGTGGGGAGATCCGTCATCGAATATTCAAAAGTAATGACAGTGACAATTCTGCAACTGAGCAAATTTCAGTGTTTTTGATTACATTATTGAATAATTATTATTATTGTTATATTATTATTTGGTATAATTATTTATAGTTATTTATTATATTATAATTTATGATTTCATTTTTCAAACTTTATCATGTCTGCTAGACTCTGGTTTGAACAGATTTAAGAGAGTTATTCCTAAGAATTACAGGACTACAATATAAAACGCCAAATTTCCATGCAAAATAATTATACCGCTTTTAGCACCTAAAATCAGAACTAATCATACCGCCAGGGAGGTTAAAGGAGTGTAAAAGCAGAAAGTTTTCGATCTTAATGCATTCTATGCATTAAAGGGGTTGTAACACATCGTAAGCATTAAGTTGAAAAAACACCTGGCAGTGACCGGCCCCCTGGCCCCCCAGTTTTACTTACCTGAGCCCCGAATTTCCCTCTTTCCCTCTTGAATGCTGGACACAGGAGCGCACCCAAAAGGTAACGCCCTGGGAGACCGCTTCTCCTAGGGGGTTATATGATGTGGGAAGGAGCTACCAACACCACCGGGGGACCCCAGAAGAGGATGATTGGGGCCACTCTGTGCAAAACGAGCTGCACAGTGGAGGCACATATGACATGTTTGTTATTTTAAATAAAAAAAAATTAACCTTTACAATCACTCAAAAGCCTTCTGAGTGTAGCAGCCACCCCAGCACCCCTTAATACTTGTCTGAGGTCCATCTCTGTCCAGCGATGCCACAAGTCCCTCAGCCATCCAGGACTCTTCCCCTCCCCCTGATTGGCTAAGACACAGCAGCGGCACCATTGGCTCCCACGGCTGTCCATCAAAGTCAGCTAGCCAATCAGGAGCGGGGCGGGGCTAAATGGCAGCTCTGTGTCTAAATGGACACATGGAGCTGCAGCTCGGCTTGGGTGCCCCCATAGCAAGCTGCTTGCTGTCAGGGCACTCAACAGGAGGGAAGGGCCAGGAGCAGCGATGAGGCACCCGAGAAGGAGGATCTTGGCTGCTCTGTGCAAAACCACTGAGAGACTTTTTACAATCCCTTTAGGCTTTCACAAAAAAACATGGAAGCTGATTGCTTTCTATGCAGAGCTGCACCAGATTTTGAACTTTCCAGTATTAGCAAATTAACCCCTTTTGATTTTACCTCAGGCCCCATTCACATTTGTGTGTCAAGAAAAAAGATTTTATTCAAACTGAAGAGAATTCCCAAATCGCCCTAAATATAATTGAGGTCCAGCCAACTCAATTTATATGCTATGGAGGTGCCCCAAATTTCATCAATATTGAAAAGGAATTATAAATGCTATTAACCTAATTTTTCAAGTCAATCTTTCAGATGATCTAAGCATATGATTATTAGGAGTGTTAAATGAGGAATCCATACATATGATTACGTGTGTTCCCGCTATAAGATTGTTGTTTCATGCCCGCAAACAAATTGGCCAAAAATGGATATCTCCCCACCCCCCAACAATAGAAGAATGGAAAATCAAGGTTGATTTACTAAAGACAAATCCACTTTGCACTACAAGTGCACTTTGAAGTGCAGTCGCTGTAGATCTGAGGGGAAGCTCTGCTGATTTTATCATCCAATCATGTGCAAGCTAAAATGCTTTTTTTAAATTTTCCAAGCATGTCCCGCCCAGATCTACAGTGACTGCACTTCCAAGTGCACTTGTAGTGCAAAGTGGAGAAATTGATATTTCAGCACTGGAATTATCCTAACAGATTTGAAAAGCTATGGGATATGTGGTTAGCAAATCCAGGCCTGGCACCCCTTTCCCTAGTACTAAACCAGCTGTTTTCTTAAATGGGAGTGCTGGATACAGTTTAAAATGTTTCTTGGTAAAAGTGCATATAGTTACCCCCCCTAAGTACTAGTCTTAGAATGCCTAAATTAGTTTCTTAAATAAAGAGACCAAACACCTTTTGTAAAGCACATTACAAAATCTTTATTGTAGTTCGGGTCACATGTTGGTTTGTTCACACTGGAAAGTTTCTTAGACTATGCAGGTTCTGACAATACTGAATTCAATTCATACTATTTGATTTGACTGCAGTAACCTTACTTAGAACGACCTGACTTTCTGTGATACGTTGGTTACATATCTGTAGATCCTGACTTTTTTGTGTTGAATCTGTACGTTTTGAATGTAACAAACTGAAAATTGTAAAACTACAATAAAAATGATCTGATTTAAAAAACAAAACAAAAAAACTTAAAGTTGCAGTACACAGCAAAAAGCAACTGTTGAGAAAATCACTTTAGCCAGAACTGTGTAATTTACAGTCATTTGCATTGTTCTGACCCCTGCACTCTATAAGCAACATACTACACAGCACTTTGTGTAGCAGTCAGGGAAATGAAACATACAACACTGTAAGGTATTTAGTATATGGGAGGCATGCTAATACATGTAGTTCCCCATCATAGAGCGTATAAGGGAGGATCAGGCTGCAACCATACTGAACCCAGCACATACTACAATTAATATTAGGCAGAGGCTGTGCTGGTCCCTGTACTCCTACCAGTACAGGGTGCAAGTTCTGAGATCTTTGCCATCTCCCCATCCTCCAGCATCCTTGGCATCAGGAGGCACAGGGCCAGGAACAATGCCTGGAGAATGTACACAGTACCATCATGTCCAGCATCCCACTTTTGGGTGTGCCCCACACATTGCTCTTGAGGTGTCCCCAGGGCCACCATGAGAAATCATGTGGCCCTATACAATCTACCCGATAGAGGGGAGAAGAGAACAAGAAAAATATGACATGCGTGACAGCCAGCTGGGATTGCTGCAAAATTTCAAAACGGTAGGAGGGGTTAAAAACTTGTATGGGAACTTACAGTATCTCACAAAAGTGAGTACACCCCTAGCATTTTTGTAACTATTTTATTATATCTTTTCATGTGACAAGACTGAAGAAATTACACTTTGCTACAATGCAAAGTAGTGAGTGTACAGCTTGTATAACTGTAAATTTGCTGTCTCCTCAAAATAACTCAACACACAGCCATTAATGTCTTAACCAGTGAGTACACCCCTAAGTGAAAACGTCAGAATTGGGCCCAAAGTGTCCATATTTTGTGTGTCCACCACTATTTTCCAGCACTGCCTTTAACCCTCTTGGGCATGGAGTTTATCAGAGCTTCACAGGTTGCCACTGGAGTCCTCCTCCACACTCCTCCATGATGACATCACAGAGCTGGTGGATGTTAGAGACCTTGTGCTCCTCCGCCTTCCATTTGAGGATGCCCCACAGATGCTAAATAGGGTTTAGGTCTGGAGACATGCTTGGCCAGTCCATCACCTTTACTCTCGGCTTCTTTAGCAAGGCAGTGGTCATCTTGGAGGTTTGTTTGGGGTCGTTATCATGTTGGAATACTGTCCTGCGGCCAAGTCTCTGAAGGGAGTTGATCATGCTCTGCTTCAGTACGCCACAGTACACGTTGGCATACATGGTTCCCTCAATGGACTGTAGCTCTCCAGTGCCGGCAGCACCAGACAATGACATTCCCATCACCATGCTTGACTGTAGGCAAGACACACTTGCCTTTGTATTCCTCACCTGATTGTTGCTACACACACTTGACACCAACTGAACCAAATAAGTTTATCTTGGTTTCATCAGACCACAGGACATGGTTCCAGTAATCCATGTCCTTAGTCTGCTTGTCTTCAGCAAACTGTTTGTGGGCTTTCTTGTGCATCATCCTTAGAAGAGGCTTCCTTCTGGGATGACAGCCAAGCAGACCAACTTGATGCAGCGTATGGTCTGAGCACTGACAGGCTGACTCCCCACCACTTCAACTTCTGTAGCAATGCTGGCAGCACTCATACTTCTATTTCCCAAAGACAAACTGTAGATATGATGCTGAGCATGTGCACTCAACTTCTTTGGTCAACCATGGCGAGACCTGTTCTGAGTGGAACCTGTCCTGTTAAACTACTGTATGGTCTTGGCCATCGTGCTGCAGCTCAGTTTCAGGATCTTGACAATCTTCTTATACCCTGCACATCTTTATGTAGAGCAACAATTCTTTTTTTCAGATCCTCAGAGAGTTCTTTGCCATGTTGAACTTCCAGTGACCAGTATGAGAGCATGAGACCAATGACATCAAATTTAACACACCTGCTCCCCATTCACACCTGATACCTTGTAACACTAATGTGTCATATGACACCGGGGAGGGAGAATGGCTAATTGGGCCCAATTTGAACATTTTCACTCTGCATTGGATAGATTGCCCTTCACCTGGTCTGGCAGATGATCTAAACCTTAAAGTGTATCTCCACTTTTGTTGAGAAAAAATCCTCACTCTCTGGATGAACAAACTGTTTTGCAGTTTGCTACCTTTTGTTATTCTGAAGAAATCCCTGTGTGATTCTCTGTGCCCCTGTGGGAAAGTGAATATAGTGGGAGTGGTTTCCTAATTATCAATCAGCTGTGCACCCTCAGGGCTCTATTGAGGAAAGCTGCTGGGCCTGCATCCCTTTAGATATGATTTCCTATTGGGCGCATCTGACCAAAAATTAATTTTTGTTCCGGGGATGCCTGAAATCTGACTTCCATCTTAGTGCAGACTTCTGGGAAAATTTGGTGAGCCAATCACACAAGCAGAAAATTAAATTTTCATGGGGAAATTTTTTTTCTATGTACAGAACACCTCCAGGTAACCATAGTGCATTGCATTTTCAGAAAATTGCAGAGCTGCAGATTGGCAAGGAAAGTTAACTTTTGATTAAACATTCAATTACAATATGACTTGTGTCACAATTGTATACGCTATATTATTTTTTCTTTATTTGCTATTTTGTTTCCCCATGAACGTGGAGTTACCTTTTTAAACTCCTATCTCCACCCTCAGGAGCAACATATTAAATAAGTGTATGTTGAGAGCAAAGACCTTCCCACCAGTAGCAGAGTTCAATCAGTTTTGTTAACCTAGGCTGAAGACTGTTCTTGGCACACTCCTAGAGCATTGCCATATCACATATAAATAATTTGTAAGTATGCAAGTAAGCAGATGAGATGTCCTATCTTTACTTGCTGCATGCTTCGTTTCTGGTCATTCAGTCAGCACCAAAGGCTTTGGATCAATATGACAGCCAAGCATCTAACATCCTCAGAAGGAGGCCAGCAGTGGCAAAGACGCAATGAAGGACAGTACCGTATGTTCTGGTTATGGCTACTAGGATGAAAGATTTGATGTCGGGAGCTGGTACATGCGGATCAGGTGAGGTTTATACCTGGGAGAGACAATGGGGTGAGAACATTGCTCTTGGTTCAAAAAATAAGGGTCTATTCCTGACGATTGATGCAGAAAAAGCGTTCAACAGGGTAGACTGGGGCTTTATGATGAGTACTTTGGAAGCTATGAGAGTTGGCCCAAGGATGGCCCAAAAGATTCAAGTTTTATGTAAACACCTTACCGCAAGAGTGAAGGTTAATGGCACCCTATCACCCCTGTTTGAAATGTATAATGGAACGAGACAGGTGTGCCCTTTGTCACCCCTATTGTTTGTATTATCTCTAGAATTTTTAGCAACCATAAGGAACAATCCAGATATAGGAGGGATAAAGATTGGAGAAGTGGAGCATAAAATAGCAGCCTAAGCTGACATATTGTTTTATATTTCTAATCCTAGGATCACAATGCCTTGTTTAATGAAGACACTGAAACATTATGGGGATCTATCAAATTTAAAAATAAACCCCTCTAAATCGTAAATCCTAAATCTAAAAACGTAAATAATCAAGAAGAAAAGCTCTTATAGCAGGAATTCCAATTTGGCTGGAAGTCAGAAAAAAAATATTTAGCAATAAGATTGACATCGTCCCCTGGGAAACTATATCGGTCAAACTACATCCCACTATTAAATTGAATAAAACCAGGAAAAAAAGAATGGCAAGTATGCCTCTTTCGTGGACAGGTAGAATAAACACCATAAAAATGAAAATCATGTACAAATTCCAAATGTTACCTATCCCACTACCTCAGACATATTTTAAAAGATTAAAAAATATGATATCTAAGTTCATCTGGCAGAACAGTAAACCAAGAGTTGCTTTATCGGTATTAAGGAGGGATAATGCGCAAGGTGGTTAAAAGTACCAGATCTGCAAAAATATTATAATACGGTGTTAATTTTACGGGTAATGGAATGGTCTATGGTAGTAAACGAAAAAAGATTGGTACAAATTGAGAACACAATGAGCGATACACGGTTGACTAGAATTATTTGTATCCAACCACAATATAGAGCACTGGGGGAAGACACACGTTATGACATGTAATGTACTTAGAATATGGGATCTAACACATACACAAAGCAAATGAAAATATAATTCACCACTAATATCACTGAAATAAACAAAACAGGATAACGTCCAATTAAAGACTAACGGAAAAGGGGAAAATATACACATTTCAAGAACTAAAACACAAGACAGAAATGATGCCGATCAATGAATGGCAGTACCTCCAGCTGAAACACTTTGTCCGTACGCTACCTCAACCAATAAGATCAGTCGAAGATCTAAGCCCTTGTACACACGGTCGGAGATTCCGATGGAATGTGTCCTATCAGACCGTTTTGTCGGATATTCCGACTGTGTGTGGTCTCCATCGGACTGTTTCCGTCGGAATATCCAACGGACCAACTTTTCTAACTTGCCGGTAAAATTTTCCAACAAAATGCTCCGATCGGACATACTCCGATCATGTGTAGCCTACTCCGACGGACAAAGTGCCACGCATGCTCAGATCAAATTCCTAGACCACAGCTATTGGCTACTAGCCTGAACGTAGTCCCGTCGTAACGAAATAACGTCATCACGTTATGTACATTCGAATTTTCCGACAACTTTGTCCGACCGTGTGTATGCAACATCACTTCCGGACCTCTTCCGGAATTAATCTGTCGGAATTACTCTGACGGAACCTCCGACCGTGTGTACAAGGGCTTAGACCACTGGATCGGCTAAGTTTGGCATCAAGCACAAAAAATGGGATATCATATATTCATAAAATCTTGCTGGCAGTGGACGGGCTGGAGGCCCCGCCATATATAAAAAAATGGGGAAAAGAATTGGGAGCCAGAAGTAATACATTTAAATTAGAAAAGATTATGAGACTGGTACATACCTCTGCAGTGGACCCTTAAGGTCCATAGACACGATCAGACTTTTTGACAACAAACATGCAAATTAGCTGTTTTGGAGCAACATCCGACTGTATGTACGTTCCATCGGACAAACTTTTTCGGTTTTCATCAGACTTTTGTTGGCTGTGCGAACGGACAAACTTTTTGACAACATAAGTCTGATGGAGCAAAGTCCGATCGTGTGTACAGAAAACCATCAGACTTTACAAACACGTATGCTCAGAACCAATGCAAAAGATCAGAAAACAATACAGAAGTTGACCAAAGGTGGCGCTGGAGTAATTGAACGTCCTCTTTTGAAGTGGCGTCAGTACGTTGAAACGTCACCACGTTCCTGTTTGTTGCCTAAAAAAAGTCAGATCGTGTGTATGCAATACAAACATACATACGACCAACGCCCTTTGTACAAAAGTAAACAGGAAAGTTTGTACAAAGTCTGATCGTGTGTATGGAGTTTAATACAGCAGAGATGAACTATAAATGTTTATCAAGGTGGTATAGAACCCCTGATTAAGTATCAAATATAGAAATCACCATTCTGCTGGAGGGGGATGTAAAATAGTGGGAGCAATGGCTAATTTATCATGGGACTGCCCAAAAAATGTAAAATGATTGGAATGAGATGATACAGCTAATTAAATAAATCACTAAAAGGAAATCTCAGAAGACCCATGGACATGTTTATTTCATGGGACAGTGGGTTCAATAAAACCAATATAAAGAATCTTTTGATCCCCCATCTAATAAATGCAGCTAAAAGTCAGATTCCAAGACAGTAGCAAGAAACAGAAAGTCCTACAATAAAATATTGGATTAGAAAGGTAAAAGAGACATATATGGAATATCTGAGATATAGTGGATTGGAAGAAATAGAGGGAGTGATAAACAGATGGAAAGATTGGAAATTGTTTAAGAAGACTAGGAGGTATGCAGAGGTTATAAATGGAAGAAAACTGGATTAAATTAGAAGAACTGGGCAAAAATAAGGAAATTTAGATTAGTAAAGGATGGTGGCAGATGGGAAGAAGAAAGGGGGGGTGTTTATTTTTTTAAAGGGATGGAAAATGTATACTGTATTTGCATGATGCACTTTAGTGGTGTGTTTGTATATGGATTTAAATGAAAGTAAATAATAATAAAAAAGGGGGGAAAGATGCAATGAAACCAAACCTGAAGAAGCATTTGAACTGGGAGAATTCACAGTTTGCCCAGTTTTTAGTTTCTTTTAATAGCTGCTGGCTAATCCACACCCTTCAGAAAAGAGACTCATCAAATACCTTTGGGTGCATGTAGGGCTGCCAATAAGGCAGTACAGCTTGCCTTCTGTATGGCCCCTGGGCCCCATCAGTTGAACAGAGGGACCCAGGCACCTCGTAAGCAGAAGGGCTGACTGCTCTGCCTTTTCGTGAAACAAATCCCACTATGGCTCCACTTGAAGTACAGCTGGCTTCTCATTCCACTGATTTGCTGCTGCTGATGCAGGGAGAGCCACATGCCATCTCATGCCACCGCCAACCCTATCCATTTGTCCGGCCCCTTGAGGGACGCCGGGCACATGAATTACAATGGCAGGGGTGTTTTTTGAAGCACTGATTAGTGCCAAAGGCTCTAATAGGCTTCAAAATGGTGTGGAAGCGGGTTTGAGACCTGTCACCCGATTGGCTGAAAGGATAGGTGATCCTATTTTAAGACTAGGGGGGAGGAGACGCACAGCCGCCGTGATGGAGGAAAGGGACACAGGAGCTGATGCTCGCTGCCTGATGTCCGATGCCCGCTGCCTAAATGGGGTAAGTGCTGGACTGACCAGAGAGGAGGGGGTGGTTGTTTGCTGCCCCCCCTCCAAAAAAAAAAAAAACAAGCGGCCGCCATTGGCTTTAATTGAGAAGAACACAAGCTAATAATAGCAAAAAGCAGATACACTTTTTTGGAGACAGCTTAGTGTAGTACCTGGTTTGTGCTTTTGTCAGCTTGTGTTCTTATGAATAAAAGCCCTTTTCTCCAGCTGCAATCATTCACAGCACAAGCTGACAGCATCCACAATCTCTGCTCCTCTGAATAACAGGCTGTGGGTGCAGACTCTGGGGTTTATTTACTAAACGCAAATCCACTTTGCACTGCACTTCCAAGTGCATTTGGAAGTGCAGTCGCCGTAGATCCGAGGGGGACATGCAAGGAAAATAAAAACAGCATTTTTGCTTGCACATGATTGGATGATAAAATCAGCAGAACTTCCCCTAATTTAGTGGCCTTTGTGGAAGAGTGGCAAGAAGAAAGCCATTGTTGCAAGAAAGCCAGAAGTCCCATTTGCAGTTTGTGAGAAGCCATGTGGGGGACACTATAAATATGTGGAAGAAGGTGCTCTGGTCAGATAAGACCAAAATTTAACTTTTTGGCTTAAAAGAAAAATGCTGTGTGGCGGAAAACTAACACTGCACATCACCCTGAACACTCCAACCCCACCATGAAACATGATGGTGGCAGCATCAGGTTGTTGGGATGCTTTTCTTCAGCAAGGACAGGAAAGATGGTCAGAGTTGATGGGAAGATGAATGGTGTCAAATACAGGGCAATCTTAGAAGAAAACCTGTTAGAGTCTGCAAAAGACTTGAGACTGGGGCGGAGGTTCACCTTCCAGGACAACGACCTTAAACATACAGTCAGAGCTGCAATGAAATGGTTTAGATCAAAGCATATTCATGTGTTAGAATGGCCCCCTCAAAGTCCAGACCTAAATCCATTGGAGAATTTTTGGCAAAACTTGAAAATTGCTGTTCACAAATGCTCCCCACCCAATCTGACAGAGCTTGAGCTATTTTGCAAAGAAGGGCCAAAAATTTCACTCTAGATGTGCAAAGCTGGTAGAGACATAACCACAAAGATTTGCAGCTGTAATTGCAGAAAAAGGTTGTGCTACAAAGTATTGCCACATTTTTCAGATATTTATTTGTTAAAACATTTGAAAACGATTGATCATTTTCCTTCAACTTCACAATTATGTGCCACTTTGTGCTGGTCTATCACATAAAATCCCAATAAAATACATTTAGGTTTTTGGTTGTAACATGACAAAATGTGGATACCGTATATACTCGAGTATAGGCCGACCCGAATATAAGCCGAGGCCCCCAATTTACCCCCAAAAAAACTGGCAAACTTATTGACTCGTGTATAAGCCGAGGGTGAGACATGCCTGTCCATCCCTGTGTGTGTGTCCGTCCATCCCTGTGTGTCCGTCCATCCCTGTGTGTCCGTCCATCCCTGTGTGTCCGTCCATCCATCCCTGTGTGTGTGTGTGTCCATCCATCCATCCATCCCTGTGTGTGTGTGTGTCCATCCATCCATCCATCCCTGTGTGTGTGTGTGTCCATCCATCCATCCATCCCTGTGTGTGTGTGTCTCCATCCATCCATCCATCCCTGTGTGTGTGTGTCTCCATCCATCCATCCCTGTGTGTGTGTGTCTCCATCCATCCATCCATCCCTGTGTGTGTGTGTCCGTGTGTGTGTGTCCGTGTGTGTGTGTGTGTGTGTGTGTGTGTGTGTGTGTGTGTGTGTCCAGCCTACCTGTGTCCCGAGCCTCCGTCCCGTGCCTTGCCTCCTTGCCTCCGTCCCGTGCTGTGCCTTGCCTCCTTGCCTCCGTCCCGTGCCGTGCCTTGCCTCCGTCCCGTGTCGTGCCTTGCCTCCGTCCCGTGCCGTGCCTTGCCTTGCCTCCGTCCCGTGCCTTGCCAGGATCGCCGCTCTTCGTCGGCGCCTCGGCGGCCATTCTAAAATTCAAAAGCCGCGCCTCCGCCTTCGCCTGTGATAGGCGGAACACTGAATTTCCCAGCAGCCTGTGTTCCGCCTATCACGGACATCGTCTCATCCTCGTCCGTAGTACGAGGATGAGACGATGTCCGTGATAGGCGGAACACAGGCTGCTGGGAAATTCAGTGTTCCGCCTATCACAGGCGAAGGCGGAGGCGCGGCGTTTGAAGGTTAGAATGTCCGCTGTCTGTCTGCTCGACACACTGATCGAGCAGGCAGACAGCGATGACTCGAGTATAAGCCGAGGGGGGCACTTTCAGCCTCAAAAAAGAGGCTGAAAATCTCGGCTTATACTCGAGTATATACGGTAATTTCAAGCGGTATGAATACATTTTCAAGGCACTGTATGTGCACTTGGGGGGATTTAACTAGTTATATTTTCTTTTAGTGATTAAATAAAGCTCATAAAGAGCTCTGTTTTGGGCATATGAATGGGTTTCCACTTTTTGGATTGGAGTGAAAGCATTTTAACAAACCTTACCATCATACAAAATCTCCACAAATGATTCAGCTGCAAAATCTCACTTGGCCAACCTGACTTATTTTTGTACAGTCCATAAATACCATAGATTTACAACACTATTATACAGCGTGCACAGGTCCGTTTGATAAGAGTCAAGATGTGTAGCCTAGGACTTCCATACAGGAGAGCTTTTGTGTATAAGCAATTGTAGCCAAAAGATATTTTCATCTGAAGAGCAGCTGCAGGGTGGAGGTTTCTGTCTTAGTGCCGGTTCAAGTTTGCATGCGATTTGCACCGTACTGCAGTGCAAATCACATGCGATGTCCGTGAGATGCAATTTCAGCCATATAGATAGTATGGCTGAATTTTGCATCGCATTCGGACCAAACTTGCACAAGACCCTTTTTTTGGTCTGCACCAGAATCGGATCAAATGGGTGGTCACACCCTTGTGATCCGATTCCTGTCCGAACTGTCAGTTTGCAGTGCGATATGCAAGCTGAAATAAGGGTGTCATTTAACATTGTATTGACACTCCTCGCAGTTCGCATATGGCAGTGTTGCCTTGCGAGTCGAGTACAATCCGCATTGGATTCACAGGGTTCCTGCAACGTACAAATGTGAACCGACACTCAGAACACATTTAAGGTGCAGCTGCTTGAATACAAAGAGCATCAGGTCTTGATTAGAGAAAGGTTACTTAACCTCCTGCCTCAATCTGCAAAAGTTGTGGCTTGCCTTTATCAGGGTAAAATATGAAGTACATCTTATCAATACATACACATTTTCCTAGGTTTTATCCCTTTAAAGGAAAATTGTTATAACCGCATATACTTTCTTTGTATACCATCAGCATTGTAATAGCAATTCAAACAATAGTTCTTTTTAAAAATCTCTTTTCAGGTTGTAAGTGATGCTTGTCTACTAGCCATCTTCCTGATTCCTTTCATGCTTTGCAGCTTCCCCTGTCCTCTTTACTTTACATTTGAATTTCAAAGGACTACATACAGTGCTTTGAAAAAGTATTCATACCCCTTGAAATTTTCCACATTTAGTCATGTTACAACCAAAAGTCAAAAGTCCCCCCCCCCCCCCCCAAGTCAATAGCTTGTAGAACCAGCTTTCACTGCAATTCTTTTTGGGGATGTCTCTACAAGCTCTGCACATCTAGAAAGTGACGTTTTTGCCCATTCTTCTTTGCAAAATAGCTCAAGCTCTGTCAGATTGAATGGAGCGTGTATGTGAACAGCAATGTTTAAGTCTTGCCACAGATTCTCAATTGGATTTAGGTCTGGACTTTGACTGGGCCATTCTAACACATGAATATGCTTTAATCTAAACCAGTCCATTGTAGCTCTGGCTGTATGTTTAGGGTCATTGCCCTGCTGGGATGTGATCCTCCGCTCCAGTCTTTTGCAGACTCTGACAGGTTTTCTTCTAAGATTGCCCTGTATTTGGCTCCATCCATCTTCCCATCAACTCAACTCTGACCAGCTTCTCTGTCCCTGCTGAAGAAAAGCATCCCCACAACATGATGCTGCCACCACCATGTTTCACGGATGGTGTTTTCATGGTGATGTGCAGTATTAGTTTTCCATTACACATAGTGTTTTTCTTGTAGGCCAAAAAGTTACATTTTGGACTCATCTGACCCAGAGCATCTTCTTCCAAATGTTTTCTGTGTCCCCCACATGGCTTCTCGCAAACTGTAAACATGACTTCTTCTTGTTTTCTTTCAACAATGGCTTTCTTCTTGTCATTCTTCCATAAGGCCAGATTTGTGGAGTGCACGACTAATAGTTGTCCTGTGGACAGATTCTCCCACCTGAGCTGTGGATCTCTGCAGCTCCTCCAGAGTTGCCATGGGCCTCTTGGCTGCTTCTCTGATTAATGCTCTCCTTGCCCGGCCTGTCAGTTTAGGTGGACGGCCATCTCTTGGTAGGTTTGCAGTTGTGCCATATTCTTTCCATTTTTGGATGATGGATTGAACAGTGCTCCATGTGATGTTCAAAGCTTGGGATCGTTTTTTAGAACCTAACCCTGCTTTAAACTTCTCCACAACTTTATCCTTGACCTGTCTGGTGTGTTCCTTAGCCTTCATGATGCTGTTTGTTCAAGAGGTTCACTAACCTCTGAGGACTTTACAGATCAGCTGTATTTATACTGACATTAAATTACATACAGGTGGAGTCTATTTAGTAATTAAGTGACTTCTGAAAGCAATTGGTTCAACTAGATTTTAGATAGGGGTATCAGTAAGTGCCGGTTCACACTAGTGCGATGCGAGAACCCTGCGAATCAACTGCGGGTTCCCACATCGCACTCGACACGCACAGCAGTTCACACTACCATATGCAAACTGCTGGGGAGTGTAATTATATGTTAACGACACCCCCATTTCTGCTCACATATCTCACTGCGAACTGACAGTTCGGACATGAATCGGATCGCATATGTGTGAACACACATGCAATCCAATTCTGGACCGAACAGAAAAAAGGGTCCTGTGCGTGTTTGGACCGAATGCGGTGCGATATCAGCCATACTATCTGTATGGCTGACATCGCACCCGCACAGACATCGTATGTAATGTGAACAGCAGTGCACTGCGAATTACATGCGATGTCTGCCATCGCGCTAGTGTGAACCAGCACTAAAAGGGGCTGAATACAAATGCATTTTAGATATTTGTAAAAAATTTGGAAAACCATTTATCATTTTCCTTCCACTTCACAATTATGTGCCACTTTGTGTTGGACTATCACATAAAATTCCAATAAAATACATTTATGTTTTTTGGTTGTAACATGACAAAATGTATGGTATGAATACTTTGTCAAGGCACTGTATTCCATGGTAGCTTGCTGCCTGCAAGCAGTGATTCCTGTACTGACTTTGTCTCCTGAAACTCCCCTTCTCTGCATCTCTGTAGTTCAGAAGGCAAGCTCTTTGAATTCTGTTGACACAACAATGTCTCCTCACCATGGCATATTGAATGTGTCACAGAATTCAAGGAAGTAAGTTTGTAAAAAAAATCTGATGAAAAATAACCCCCTTTTATTTTTTTTTAAGTGATCGTACAATAATCTAATCATTTTATATATAGCTTTCGAGAGCCAATCACGACAGTTCATGCAAAATTATCCAAAGGGACAAACACAAAGTTCTCGTATGATACTAGAAGGAACGATTTTTGTTTGGTTAATCGGTACAGTATTTGTCCAAAACAAATCACACGACCAAGAACACGCATGCTCGGAAACAACACGTTACATCACTTTCCAAGTTGTATTCTGTCGTACGAGAATTTTCATAACTTTAGTAACTAATTGGTTTTGGATATGAGACTAGCATGTAAAATAAATGAATGATCATTCTCCCAGTATTCTCATCATGTGTACAACCCTTACGTTTACAAACTTCAATATTGCTCAGAATAATAGTAGTAGGCTAGAAATAATTGAAATACAATATGCTAATTAATGTATGACTTTATATTTGACCATAGATGCAATTTAACGCTTTTACTACTAAAACTGTTTTTTTTACCAGAACCAGTTGTATTGCCAGTTGTGCTCCCTGCTGGAATTTGAGTTGACTCCATATCTGATTGATATGCCTTTTTATTTCCTGTTCTCCGAATCCATTCTGATCAGGATTTTTCAAGTGGAACTTTAGCAGCTTGTATGCAGCTCCTCATTTTCTTCCTGCCAATTGTCCCTAGCATTTTAGACTACTTGCCTTAACCGTTGGGTTTTTCTAAAAAATTAATTTTTACAGATTTCTTTTGAATTTTTGATGTGCTGGATTTTAAGTATAGTCACCTACCTCTCCCTTCCATCTGGATTGCCCGGCCCCACAGTGCTTGCTATTGTACTACCTAGTGATTTCACAGTGCTCCTAATGATCCTTAACCAGTTGCTGACCGCCGGCCGTCAAAAAACGGCCAGGCGGCGCAGCTATTGCGGCGGGAGGCCGTCATATGACGGCCTCCCGTTTAAACAGGGATGCGCGCGATCGTGCGCGCGCATCCCTGTTTCTTCGGTGGCGGCGTGTCACGGAGACACCGCTCGCCACCGAAGGGGGTGAACAGCCATTCGTTATGGCTGTTTACCACGTGATCGGCCGTGATGAAGTCACGGCCGATCACAGATGGTCACACCCCCTACGTGCACGGCGCATGCGCGCGATCGCGAGCGCGCTGCGCGTGCACGTCGGTGACGGCGTGTTCCCCGGGAACACTGCTCGTCACCGACACTGGTAAACAGCCATTGGCTGGCTGTTTACCCACGTGATCGGCTGTGATCCTTTCACAGCCGATCACTAAAAATGTAAACAAACCGCGGTAACGGGATGTTACCGGGTTCTCCTCCTCACACACTGATCGTGTGTGAGGAGGAGATTGCGGTAACATCTCGTTACCGCCTACAGTACACATCAAGCACACTGATTCCCCCCCCCCCCAATAAAGAGGACCTGTCACCACCCCTCATAATACCTGTCAATCACAGTCCATCAGAGTACCTGTCACAGTCCATCAGAGTACCCGAGTACCTGTCCCAGCCCATCAGAGTACCCGAGTACCTGTCCCGGCCCATCAGGGTACCCGAGTACCTGTCCCGGCCCATCAGAGTACCCGAGTACCTGTCCCAGCCCATCAGAGTACCCGAGTACCTGTCCCAGCCCATCTGAGTACCCGAGTACCTGTCCCAGCCCATCTGAGTACCCGAGTACCTGTCCCAGCCCATCTGAGTACCCGAGTACCTGTCCCAGCCCATCTGAGTACCCGAGTACCTGTCCCAGCCCATCTGAGTACCCGAGTACCTGTCACAGTTCATCTGAGTACCCGAGTACCTGTCCCGGCCCATCAGAGTACCCGAGTACCTGTCCCAGCCCATCAGAGTACCCGAGTACCTGTCCCAGCCCATCAGAGTACCCGAGTACCTGTCCCAGCCCATCAGAGTACCCGAGTACCTGTCCCAGCCCATCTGAGTACCCGAGTACCTGTCCCAGCCCATCTGAGTACCCGAGTACCTGTCCCGGCCCATCAGAGTACCCGAGTACCTGTCCCGGCCCATCAGAGTACCCGAGTACCTGTCCCGGCCCATCAGAGTACCCGAGTACCTGTCCCGGCCCATCAGAGTACCCGAGTACCTGTCACGGCACATCAGAGTACCCGAGTACCTGTCACGGCACACCAGAGTATCCGAGTACTTGTCACGGCACATGAGAGTACCCGAGTACCTGTCACGGCCCATCAGTGTACCCGAGTACCTGTCACGGCCCATCAGGGTACCCGAGTACCTGTCACGGCCCATCAGGGTACCCGAGTACCTGTCACGGCCCATCAGGGTACCCGAGTACCTGTCACAGTCCATTAGAGTACCGAGTACCTGTCACAGTCCATTAGAGTACCGAGTACCTGTCACAGTCCATTAGAGTACCGAGTACCTGTCACAGTCCATTAGAGTACCGAGTACCTGTCACAGTCCATTAGAGTACCGAGTACCTGTCACAGTCCATTAGAGCACCGAGTACCTGTCACAGTCCATTAGAGCACCGAGTACCTGTCACAGTCCATTAGAGTACCGAGTACCTGTCACAGTCCATTAGAGTACCGAGTACCTGTCACAGCCCATCTGAGTACCCGAGTACCTGTTCCAGTCCATCTGTGTACCAGAGTACCTGTCACCGCCCTTCAGAGTACCCAAATACCAGTCACCAAACCATCAGAGTACCTGTCACCAGGCCATCAGAGTACCCGAGTACCTGTCACCAGGCCATCAGAGTACCCGAGTACCTGTCACCAGGCCATCAGAGTACCCGAGTACCTGTCACCAGGCCATCAGAGTACCCGAGTACCTGTCACCAGGCCATCAGAGTACCCGAGTACCTGTCACTAGGCCATCAGAGTACCCGAGTACCTGTCACCAGGCCATCAGAGTACCCGAGTACCTGTCACCAGGCCATCAGAGTACCCGAGTACCTGTCACCAGGCCATCAGAGTACCCGAGTACCTGTCACCAGGCCATCAGAGTACCCGAGTACCTGTCACCAGGCCATCAGAGTACCCGAGTACCTGTCACCAGGCCATCAGAGTACCCGGGTACCTATTTGCAGCCCATGTCTCATAGAATATACGTTGGGGTGTTTACTTTCCAAAATGGGGTCATTTTGTGGGTAATTTCACTGTCCTGGTGGTCCAGGACCTTCAGAAGTGTGATGGGTAGGAATGAAATAAGATGTGTCATTTATGCTCCTAGAACGCCTGAACGTACTACTTCAATGTTCGGCCTCTCTATGTGGCCAGGCTGTGTAAAAGTCCTACACATGTGGTATCGCCATACTCGGGAGGAGTAGCAGAATGTATTTTGGGGTGTAATTTTTGCTATATACATGTTATGTGTTAGAAATATCTTATAAATTGACAATTTTGTGTAAAAAAAAAATGCGTTTTAATTTTTTTCCACATATTCCAAAAACCTCTGGAAAAAAATGAACCGTTCAAAAGACTCATTCTGCTTCCCAGATTATACATTGGGGTGTTTGCTTTCCAAAATGGGGTCATTTTATGGGAAATTCCATTGTGCTGGTACTCCAGGGCCTTCAAAAGTGTAATAGGTGGTTGAGAAATGAGATGCGTAATTTTTGCTCATAGAACGTCTGAAGGTACTACATCAATGTTAGTGCTCTGTATGTGGCCAGGCTTTGTAAAAGTCTCACACACGTGGTATCGCTGTACTCGGGAAGAGTAGCAGAATGTATTTTGGGGTGTCATTTTTGCTATATACATGCTATGTGTTAGAAATATCTTATAAATTGACAATTTTGTGTAAAAAAAAATGCGTTTTAATTTTTTTCCACATATTCCAAAAACTTCTGGAAAAAAATTAACCATTCAAAAGACTCATTATGCCTCACAGATTATACGTTGGGGTGTTAGCTTTCCAAAATGGGGTGATTTTATGGGAAATTCCATTGTGCTGGTACTCCAGGGACTTCAAAAGTGTAATAGGTAGTTGAGAAATGAGATGCGTCATTTTTGCTCGTAGAACGTCTGAAGGTACTACATCAATGTTGGTGCTCTGTATGTGGCCAGGCTGTGTAAAAGTCTCACACATGTGGTATCGGCGTACTCGGGAAGAGTAGCAGAATGTATTTTGGGGGGTAATTTGTTGTATGCATATGCTGTGTGTGAGAAATAACCTGATAATATGACAATTTAGTAAAAAAAAAAAAAAAAAAAAAAAAAAATCTTCATTTTGCAAAGAATTGTGGGAAAAAATGACAACTTAAAAAAACTCACCATGCTACTTACTTAATACCTTGGGATGTCTACTTTGTAAAAAGGGGTCATTTGGGGGGTATTTGTACTTTCCTGACTAGTTAGAGTCTCAAGAAATTAGGTACACCTGATGTACTGAAGGCCTGATCAGAAGTGATGAATTTTCAGTGATTGGCACCATAGATTGTAGACTCTATAACTTTCACAAAGACCAAATAATATATACTAATGTGGGTTATTTTTACCAAAGATATGTAGCAGTATACATTTTGGCCAAAATTTATGAAGAAAAATTACTAATTAGCAAAAATTTATGACAGAAACGAAGAAAAAGGCATTTTTTTCACAAAATTTACGTTTTATTTTATTTATAGCACAAAAAATAAAAAACCCACTAGTGATTAAATACCACTAAAAGAAAGCTCTATTTGTGTGGAAAAAAGGACGCAAGTTTCATATGGATACTGTGTTGGATGACTGAGTAATTGTCATTCAAAGTGTGAGAGCGCTGAAAGCTGAAAATTGGTCTGGTCAGGAAGGGGGTGTAACTGCACTGTACTGAGGTGGTTAATATGATGCATGTGTAGTGCAGACGTTTTCATACATGTTTGTTTGTCTGTACGTATTTGTTCACTGACAACGTTGTCATCAGATGGTGCACAGTGGAGTTTTCATGTATTTATGTTCTTGCCATAGGTGTGCGCAGCCTATTGCATTAGGGTGTGCACCCCAGAGGTAAAACATGCGTGTGTGTGTGTGTGTGTGTGTGTGTGTGTGTGTGTGTGTGTGTGTGTGTGTGTGTATATATATATATATATATATATATATATATATATATATATATATACACACACACACTATAATGTCAAAAGTACACACACATAAACTTTAATGGTATCCCAGTCTAAAGCTGGCCATACACCTATAGATTACCTGCAGATTTTCTATGGTTAGATGGAAAAAGTGGGAGATTCCTCCATCCACACAGCTTAGCGAACATGGATAAATCTGTTGCACCTTTTCCATCTAACCATAGAAAATCTGCAGATAATCTATAGGTGTATGGCCAGCTTTAGTCCGTAGGGTTCAATATTAAGTTGGCCCACCCTTTGCAGCTATAACAGCTCCAAATCTTCTGGGAAGGCCGTCCACAAGGTTTAGGTGTGTCTATTGCCGTGTACACACGTAGCTGACTATCCGACGGACTTAGTCTGGCAGACTTCCCGCCAGACTGTCCGTCGGACTTTCCGAACGGGCTACTTGTCCACACACGGCACTTTTTCAGCGGACTAATACGGCATACTAAGTCCGCCGTACTATCCGCCGTACTTTTGAAATGAACGGACTTGCTCACACACGTGGAGGAAAGTCGAGCGCATCTCCAGGTAGGCGGGGCCCGCGAAGGAGATGTCGCTGGCCCCGCCACCTGGTATGGACTTAAAGGGGAACTCCAACGTTGAAAAAAAATCGGCGTGGGGGTCCCCCCCAGGTCCACATCAGACCCGTACCAGAACCGTACCAGGCCGCGTGCCCTCAACATGGGGGGTGCCTTGGGGAACGGGGGGGCGCGCGGCCCCCCCACCCCAAAGCACCTTGTCCCCATGTTGATGAGGACAAGGGCCTCTTCCCGACAACCCTGGCCGTTGGTTGTCGGGGTCTGCGGGCGGGGGGCTTATTGGAATCCGGGAGCCCCCTTTAATAAGGGGGCCCCCGGATACCGGCCCCCCACCCTATGTGAATGAGTATGGGGTACAATGTACCCCTACCCATTCACCTGTAAAATAAAGTACAAAAAAAACACAACACACAAGATAAAATAGTTTATTGCACAGCTCTGGGGGTCTTCCGTCTTCGGGGGTCTTCTCGCCGGACTCCTCCGCTATCTTCTTCTAGCTCTTTTGCTAGTTGAGGAGCCCGGCTTTCTTCCTCGCGGCGGCCTCTTCTTCCGACTTTGGGGGTCTTGTCCCCCTCTTCGGTTCTTCTGCCGGGCCACCGCGCCTTCTTATAGCTCTTTTACAGGCGGTGGCCCGGTCTTCTGTCGCCGCCACCGTCTGTTCTTCTGTTCTTCTCTTCAGATCTTGACTCGTCGCTTGCTCCGCTCACAATGACGGGGACTGGGCGTGCGGCGACTTATTTAGGGACATCACCGGATGATGTCCCCGCCCATTATGGTGTCACAGTCCCAGTACGGCGGACTGGCATACACACGGCGGGAAGATTGGAGTGCAAAACTACTTTCTAAGTCCGCCGTACTTTCGGGAAAAAAAAAAGTATGCCGGAGGCTACACACGGGGGGATTGTCCGGCGGACTTGAGTTTGCCAGACTTTTCCACCCGATTGTTTGATCGTGTGTACGCGGCATATGGGATTGTTTGACCATTCTTCCAGAAGCCCATTTGGGAGGTCAGGCACTGATGTTAGATGAGAAGGCCTGGCTCGCAGTCTCCACTCTAAATTCATCCCAAAGGTGTTCTGGTTGAGGTCAGGACTCTGTGCAGGCAAGTCAAGTTCCTCCACCCCAAACTCGCTCATCCATGTCTTTATGGACCTTGCTTTGTGCACTGGTCCAAATCATTTGGTGGAGGGGGGATTATGGTGCGGGTTGTTTTTCACGGGTTGGGCTTTGCCCCTTAGTTCCACTGAAGGGAAATTATAAGGCATCAGCATACCAAGACATTTTGGACGATTTCATGCTCCCAACTTTGTGCAAACAGTTTGGGGATGGCCCCTTTCTGTTCCAACATGACTGCAAACCAGTGTACAGAGCAAGGTCCATAAAGACATGGATGAGGGAGATTGGGGTGGTGGAAAATTAAACTTCAAGTGCAATAATTCACATTATAATAGTAACTTAAACATAAAAAAGTGCAACAATCTAAAAAATAAAAATTCCAAAGTGCTATAATGGTGTGAACCTCCCAACTAAAAAGTTATTTCACGTGAACTTAATTTGTATTGTAATTATCCGTAGAGGGGTTTCCACCATCCCTGCTAAGTTTAAAAAAATGTATGTCTTATTCTCATTTTGATGTGTAAAATCACATATCATTGGAATTATTGCAGTTGGAGTTAATCTGTATGGCAAATATCTATAGAAGGGGTTTCCACCATCTCCACTAAGTTTAATTTTTTATGTCTTTTCTCAGTTTGATGTGACGTTACATATCACAGAGACCGGTATTGTGGTAATATTGACGTTTATTAAGATTGCTATACATTAGAGGGTTCCTCCATTATTGTTAAGGTATTGATCAGTAAGTTAGCACTGAACTTTTTTTTTTGGTGGTGTAGAAACACATAACAGTGCTTAGCGGCAGGCCTTTTACTGACACTTTTTTATTTTACCTCCAGTAGTTTATTGTTAATAGTAGTGTGGTGATTATTATACTAAAGATCGGTATGTGGCATTAATAAACATCGACACATTTCAGTTGTGCCCCCCCCCCCCCCCCATGAACAATGTGCCTGGCTGCAGAGTTCTTCTCCCCATCCCTGCACTTGACTGATAGGTGCTACTGATTGGCATTGATAGGCAGGACTGATTGGCAGCATTGATGGGCAGTAATTGTCAGCACTGATGGACACTGATAGGTGGCACTAATAGTAGAGGTCGACCGATATATCGGCCGATATTTGCCGTTTTTTAATTAATCGGCATCGGCCGATTGAGCTGATAAAAAAGGTCGATTTAGAACAGCGGGACTTGGAAATGACTTCTGTAATAGAAGTCAGTGCAAGTTGCCTGATTCGTCATAGAAATGTCTTTCCTCCTCTCTGGGCAGCCTGCCAAGAAAAGAACAGAAAGATACAATGTTTACACTTCAATGAATGAACTCATCTCAGTGTGTAGAGTTCTCAGTTTAACCATTTAAAGACTAAATCTTTTCTGACACTTGTTGCTTACAAGTAAAAGTCCTGTATTTTCTGCCAGAAAATCACTTAGACCCCCCCAAAAAGTATATATATTTTTTTAGCAGAGATCCTAGGGAATAAAATAGTGGTTGTTGCAACATTTTATGTCACACGGCATTTGCGCAGAGGTCTTTCAAATGCATTTTTTTGGGGGGGAAAAAAATACACTAAATGATTAAAAAAAAAAAAACGAAAACAGTAAAGTTAGTCCATTTTTTTTTTTTTTCATCCAAAAGTTTTGAGTAGTTGTTTTTATTTTATAGGCTGCTTGCACACTGGAGCGGGCAGACGTTGATGGTAAAATGTTGCTAGTTTTAGCAGTGCTTTACCATAATTTTAGCGGTGCTATTCGGCTGCAAGTGGGGCACATATAATCCTAGCTAGCGGCCGAAGAAGAGGTTAAATGCGCCTGTGAAGCACCGCTGCCAAATCGCATTGCACGCGCTTGGGCAGTGGTGCCCATTAATATCAATGGGCAGGAGTGGTGGAGAAGCGGTATACACCACTCCAAACGTGCTGCTTGCATCGCCTCAGTGTGAAAGCACTCTGTCTTTCACACAGACTGCAGGGGAGACGTTTTGCAGGCACTTTACAGGCGCTATTTTTAGCCCAAAAGCGCCTAAAAAACGCCCCAGTGGGAAAGGTGTCTGTTAGGTTTTATGAGATGAAGGGGGATAAAAAAATAAAATTAAAAAAAAATTTAAAAAAATCGGCATCATTTATCGGCCGCCATGATTTCTAAATATCGGCATCGGCCAGAGAAAAACCCATATCGGTCGACCTCTAACTAATAGGCGTCACTGATTGGCACTAATGGACACTAATAGGTGGCACTAATGGACAGCACTGACTAGCAGCACTGAGCAGCACTGGTAGGCAGCACTAAGCGGCACTGATTTGCAGCACTCATGGGCACTGATTGGAACTAATAGGCAGCAGTGATTGGCAGCACTCATGGGCACTGGCAGCATTGATTGGCACTGATTTGCAGCACTGATTGGCACTGATAGCGGCACTGATGGGCACTGATAGGTAGCACTAATTGGCACTGATTGGCAGCATTGATTGACACTGATAGGCACTGATTATCAGTGCTGCTATCAGTGCCAATCAATGCTGCCAATCAGTGCCCATGAGTGCTGCCTATCAGTGCCCATCAGCGCTGCTTATAAGTGCCAATCAATGCTGCCAAGCAGCGCTGATTGGCACTAATAGCGGCACTGATTGGGAGCATTGATTGGCACTGATGGGCGGTGCTGATTGGCACTAATAGCGGCACTGATAGGCAGCACTGATGGGAAGCGATGATTGCTGCTGATAGCGGCACTGATAGGCACTGATTGGCAGCATTGATTCGCACTGATGGGCAGCACTGACTAGTGACACTGATTACCACTGACTGGTAGCACTGATTGGCACTGATGGGCAGCAGTGATTGGCTCTGATTGGCAGCATTGATTGGCACTGATGGGCAGCAGTAATTGGTACTGATGGGCAGCACTGATAGGAAGCAGTAATTGCAACTAATGGGCAGCAGCACTCATTGACACTGACAGAGGAGAGGAGTTTTACATGCAGTAGATCGTGGCAAGAGCTGCTTGGTGTGTGAAACTGTCATGATGTAATGTATCTGCATGCAGTGTGAAGATCAGCTGTCACAACTCATGGATGATGTCGGGGGAGGGACGGGACCGAGCAGCTATAAAACAGCTAATGTTCAGGCTGCTAAGAAAGATGTAGTGGCCCGTCCAGACCACATCCCATTGGCTGGTGTTTGATGCCTGTTCAGTCCCGCCCACCCCCAACACCACTTCAGAGTTTTGACAGCTCCTCTCTCCCTGCAAACAGTTTTACACACAGTGAGCGGCTCTGTCCGCATGATCGGATCTGCTGTATGTGAAAGTGATTCACAGGCATCGTGGGACACACACTGCTTGGATGTAACATTTGACAGCGAATCTCGGGAGACAGCTTGGCGATTAGGGTGTTTAAATAAATGTTATACTATTTTGTGACACCTGAGTTTTTTTAGACACTATATCTCTGTGGCTCTATATGTGTCATCTTTTTCTATGCCTGCTTTTGGTATAGATGTACTGTATATAGTTTTCCATGTATCTTTGGTCACTGAGCCCCACCCTGTATTAGGGTGAGTAGATGAATGGCAGCTGTTCATCCATAGAGCCCGGTTTCCATACCATGCTTGAGATAACACAGAAGGTGTTGATATAGGACAGCTCTGAATTTTTTGCATGATCAACCAGTATTGTAGTTGAACACTGCTTTCAATAGTACAGTGGGGAAAATAATTATTTTATCCCCTGCAGATGTTGTAAGTTCCACCACTTATCAAAGAAATGAAGGGTCTATCATTTTTATCATAAGTGTATTTTTAATGATGGAGACAGAATATCAACCAAAAAAACTGAGAAAAAAAAAACATGAAACAAATGATATAAATTATATTGCAGTTCAGCAAGTAATTATTTGATCCCCAAGCAAAAGGTAAGACGTTTCTTGTAGTTACTAGGTTTGCACACATCTCAGGAGGAATTTTGGTCCACTCTTCTTTACAGATCTTCTCGAAATCCTTAAGTACGTAGTAGGAACAAACGACATGTCTCCTCTCCTCTGACAGCACAAGGATTTGTGTGTTTACACAAATTACATTGCTGGAGCTCGTGTATGCGATTGCCGGCCATGCGCATCTGGTCCCCCGCTGTGCACCTCAACTTTCTCTCGATCCTGACTTGTTTCCTAGTTCCTGCCGCTGAAAAACATCCCCACAGCATGATGCTGCCACCACCATGCTTTACTGTAGGGATGGTATTGGCCAGGTGATGAGCGGTGCCTGGTTTCCTTCAGACAATAACACTTGTCATTCAGGCTTAAGAGTTAAATCCATACCAGGCTGTTTGGGTCGGGTATGGATTTTAAGGGGAACTCCATGCCAAAGTTCTTTTAAAAATTGGCTTGGGGTCCCACCCAAAATCTATACCAGAGCCTTATCCGAGCAAGGGGGGGGGGGATACCAGGCAGCTTCCCTCAACATTGGGAGGGTGCTTTTGGGGTCCATCCCAAAGCACCTTGGGGTGTGTGTGTGTGTGTGTGTGTGTATATATATATATATATATATATATATATATTCTACACTGACTGCAGTGTATGTAAAATGAAGGCTGCAATAGACCAAAACCAATACCGAAAATTACAGTTTGTAAAATTTTTTATATTTTTATATACAATTGTATGGGACTGTAGACAGGAGTGCTTGGACAAAATGAACACTCAACAATGAGACTACTTTTAATAAATTATTTTATTAAAATACTTTATTGGATAAAACTCGGCCGCGGCATATGTTATTGGTTTCATAAACATATTTATTAAGTATTATATTACCATATGTATTTTATTCAACATAGAAATAACTCAATAACCAAAACTTAAGAAAATACAGCTCAGCCACTACGACTCAAGCTGAAAAACAATCTTTCTTCAGTATTATTTCACAAAAACTGTCCCCAAAAGACAGGATGGGGTTGTCTCAACCCCACCTGTCACTGACCCCAGCACGTGGCTCATTCAATACAGGCCTGAAAAGCAAGGTTCATTATGTCTAGGGCTGCAACTAACGATTATTTTCATTGTTTTGATTAATCGATTAATAACCTTAAAAAAAAAAAAAGTGGATCAAATTGACGTTCATTTTCAACCACAGTGACAGTAAAATTTGGAAATAATAGAACACTTCTTGGTCAAAGGAATTTTCAGACAGTGTATGTAGTTTTTGTTCAGAAATGAAGTGAAAATTTCAAACAAAATTCTTTCATTCAATGTACAAAGATTTTTCATCTGAATATTCTCACCTGAAAATTGATCCTTGAGGCCAGCATAAGGCTCGGTACACACCTATGCAGTTTTTGCTTTTGATCTGTTTCTGCAGTGCTTTTTGCTGTGTGTTTAGATTTTTGCACACGTGATTTACTGTAATTTGCGTTTTTTGCATTTTTTGTGGGCAGATTAAAAAACACAAATTGCTGAAAAAATGCATTACATTCTTTTCTGCAACTTCTCCATTGAAGTATATTGAACCAAAAAACACAGTTTTGCATTAAAAGTCCCTGACCCTTTCCAAATATGCAGCGGCTGAAAAAAAGCACAGATATGAACGTGTACCATAGGAAACCATGTTGCATTATTTGGAATGTCAGGTAACATGTGCTGCTGCGATGTATGGAGCACTGGAATATTCAAACCAGCTGCCCCTGTGTTCCCTGCAGCTGATACCGCTGCACCCATGGAGGCTGCTCTCAGCATCACTCGTTGAGAGAAGCCGTCTTCCTAGAAGGTCGTCCTGGATGGCTCTGCCCCCCGCCAGCTCCACCCTCCGGTGGCTCGTCATTGGTCACTGTGGAATCCGAGGGGCTGGCTCAGTCTTGCGCTGTGACACGCCCCTGGCTGGCGATGGGCTGAATCTTCGGCGCCGAATGCACCGCCTCTTGTTAGGCCTCTAAGGCTCTGCCGTTGTCTCGTCACCACGTCCCTGACCTGGAAACGGAAGCTCGGCACCCGACTCCTCCTCTTTATCCAATGTCGTGTCGGGCAGATCTTCCACCCAATCGGCAGTGTTCCTGGTGGAAAACTCGGCGTCTTGACCCACAGGTAATTCCAGACATCGCCGGAGCCAAGAAATTTCAGTGCACCAAATATATATATATAATATTATACTAAACTTCCTGCATGCCACTAACTAATCTGCCTAATCTAGCTCAAGTTTTGAATCTCTCCATTAATGCACACTATACACGGCCGCCATGTAAGCAGTCTTGTATAGTGTGGGACGTGGACTTAGCTCCCTGGGCCACTTTGGACAATCATTGCTCTCACAGCAGATCACAAGGTTATTGGGCAAAGCATGCAGGTTAGGTGCATGTTTTGGCCAATCAGCAGCCATCAATGCACTGCGATCTCACAGTCCATTTTGGGGCGCTCCGCGGCGCTCAAATTTGCGTGAACGCCCCATATGTTCGAGGCAAACTTACGTTTGCCTCGAACATCTGGGCCATCCCTGCTTTGAAAGAAACAGTGCATCTCAGCATAGAAGAAGGCAGTCAGTAGTAGCCTGCGTGCCATGGCTAGTGGTGGGGCTAGAGTACTAATGTTGGAGGCTGCCAGTTCTTTTGACAGGACCCGTTCTAAAGATCTTGGTGGTAATCTTCTGCTGGCACCTTGAGGAGAAAAAGGGGTGCACACTGTGTCTAGTCAGAACTGACAGCCGCCAACAACTATTCTGCAGCCCCGCCACTAGTCACAGCATGCAGACTACTACTGAATGTTTCTGGTCTGAAATGCACTGTTCCCTTGTAAAAGATTGTTGAAAATTTGTTTTTATACTAATAAATGTACCATTTTTTTGTATGAAATCTTTGCGCACTTATTTTTTTCATATTGCTCTAAGTCAGCCTTTTTCAACCAGGGTGCCTTGAAAAAGCTTCAAGGAAACATTAGCACACTGGTACTGACTAGTATTCCAAAGTGTATTTGCTTTGGAAGAAAAATATCACCTCGACGTTGGGTGTCTTACACGTGTGGCTGTTGCTGCATTGTGTAAAGCTATTAGAATAGTTTTTTACATTTTGGAATGGGGGGGCCTTGAGACTGTTCATAATTTTAAAGAGTGCCTTGTGATTCTCTATAATTTTACAGGGTGCCTTAACTGAAAAAGAGGCTGAGGAACACTGTTCTAGGTTACCTATCTTTGCTAAAGTGTCCTGAATTGTGAAAGGTTCTCAGATAAGTAGATCCAGTTCTTTGTACTGTACATCTAGTGCATAAGAAACTGATCAAGTGTCGTGGTTACAGTTGCATAATGGGTGTTTCATATTCCTGTTGCTAATCAAATGCTCTGAGCATACACTTTGCTTAATCTTCTATGGTGATCAACATGTATTTTCTGTTTACAGAGCCAGCACTAACTGCATTATATATGACAATGGCCACACATTCCTATGAAGCTGAAGGTGTGACTTGCAGACACACATTTAAACAAGCCTCTCGTCACCACAGTCGGCTTTGAATATACAGTATGTACATGAAAGTATACAGTATAATAGGGGTCTACCTGAACAACATGAGAGGAGTTAAGATCATTAGGCAGTGTCACCCAATGTGGCCTCTTCACCGCCTGATTTAAACCTAGAATTGCCGTACTACCTAGCTGAAGTCGTGTGCATTGCACAGCAATTATACATATTGCAGGAGCAGTGCCTGCTGCACTTGTGAATAAGGTGGAAAAAAATCTATTCCAAGGTCCATTTGTTGCTTTTAAAATGTCTTCATTTTATTGAATAGTGAATAAACAAAGATTAAGTCAGTTGACGCGTTTCAGCCTATAAGGCCTTAGTCATCACTTGTGAATAAGCCCTTAGTTGCATTTTACGGCAACCCCCTTAGGGGTCAATCACACGAGGTTGGGGATTAACACTGCAGTTGAGCCACAGTTTTACCTCCCCCAGTCTCTACCCCCTTTGGCTGCAAAGGCAACAGTTGACAGTGTGCACATGCCGTGGCATCTGGAACCACATTATTAGGCTGCATGAGGGGCTAAAATGTATCTGGCATACATGTGAACAAAAACTTCATAAGCTTCAGAATTTATTATTGGGTCACCTCTGAGCCATGATCCCCATCCAGTAAGCAGACCCTGGATAATGACTGAACACAGATGGGTCCATCCCTCCTGAAGAGAAAAACCAACAAAGACATTACCATGGAAAGCATTATCTCTGAAATGTAATGAATACCTGCAGAAGTTAATTGCGCATTACTTGACCTGGATGTAAAAAATCAATCTGATGAAGTATAAAAAATGTGTGCAAGTGCAGTTCGCTTTAAGAGCCCTTTCACACTTGCAGCGCTGCGGCGTTAAAGAGTAAAGAGGCGATTTTCGGCCGCTAGGGAGGCACTTTAAACTCCCGCTAGCAGCCGAATAAAGGGTTCAGAGCACCGCTGCCAAGGCGCTGCCAAGGCGCTGCCCATTGATTTCAATGGGCCAGGGTGCTTTAGCAGCGGTGTATACCCACCGCTGCTAAAACACCCCAAAGCTGCTGCTTGCAGGAATTTTTTTGATGTCCTGATAGCACAGTGCCCCAGTGTGAAAGCACTCAGGGTTTCACACTGGGAAGCATTGAGAGGCTTTACAGGCGCTATTTTTAGCACAAACACGCTTCCAGTGTGAAAGGGGTCTTAAGGAAACTTCAGCTATAGACATCTATACAAAGGGGGGAAAGAAAGTTACCTCTCCTGAAGTGTCTTAGGCCCCTTTTCACACGGGCACCTCCGGTTTGCGGAATTCGCTTGCTCAGTGGGGGGATTGCTCCGCTCAGCAAGCGGATGACAGAACCATCCCATCATTCATCTGGATTTTGCGGACAGGATCAGATCGAATAGCAGCAGATGTCAGCAGACGCATGTCCGCCGCTCCATAGGGTAGAGTGCAAGGTCCGATTAGGTCTGCCTGAAAAACAGGCCTGATCATACAGCCCGTGTGAAAGGGACCTCAAATGCTCAATTCAGTCAGGTTTAGGCTGCTTTCACAATGATCAGTTTTTCTTCCACTTTGCGTTAGGAAAAAAAAGCCTAAGAAAAGCATGGCCATGTAAACCAATGGAACTCTTTACACCGATCAATTGCGGGCCCGCTGCGTTTTCTAAAAATCCTTCTTGCTGCATTTTAGGTGCATGTTTGGTGTGGTAAAAAAAACGCACCAAAAATGCACCTCCTGAAATACATCAATCTTTATTTTTTTTCCACAGGTGTAGAATGCAGCAGAAATGCGGTAAAAACGTGTATGTGTTTTTACCATGGAGCAGTGTGAAAGTAGTCTAAAGCCTCGTACACACGATCGAATTGTTGGCCAACAGAGTGTCAAAACTTGTCTTGCATACAAACGGTACAAAATTGTCAGCTAACAAACACGAACGTGGTGACTTACTACGTGGAATTTCAGCTCTTGAGTGCCACTCTTTGGGCACCTTCCGCTAATGTCGTGTTCGGTGAGCATTGATTCCGGGCATGCATGTTTGTACTTTGAACTTTTGTGTGACAGACTTGTGTACATGATACATAAATCTGACAACAGAGCGCTGTCCAAAGAAAATTTTCCTAGCCTGCCATCCAACATTTGTTGGCAGAAAGTTGGACAACAATTGTCTGAAGAAGCTTACTAACGGTGACGGTCGGATTTTAGGCAGTCTGTCATCACACAATTCCCTGCCAAAAATCCAATCGTGTGTACGAGGCTTAAAGTGGTTGTATAGTCAATTTTTTTACTTTTACCTACAGGAAAGCCTATAATAAGGCTTACCTGTAGGTAAAAAAAATATTCCCTCTCAATGCGCCGCTGACTGCAGTGGCGCATGCACACAGGGGATTCTCGGCTGGAAGCCTGGCAGATGCCGGACCCTGCCGGGAACAATATCACGGCTCCGGCCACTCACAGCACCAGAGCCGCGATACCCGGAAGAGCTGCGATACCAGCTCCCTCGGCGTGGATCGGGCCAGATGTCAGGGCCTCGTTCTATGGTAAGTATTTCATAATGAGCTAGTATGCGATGCATACTAGCTCATTATGCCTTTTCCTTTGCAGGTCAGGAAGAAAAAAAAAAAACTTCTGCGCCTATACATCCGCTTTAAGTGTATAATTCATGCAGTGCCAGAAGTATAGTGTTGGCTGTATTATCTGGCGGATACAAATTTAATGAATGAAACTAGAGGGCCGAACTGAACATTTAACACATTACATAGGAGAACTTTTTTCATCCATGTGACATTTTTTTTTATACATTTTTTTTTATAGGTTTTTGTGGCTGGAGTTTTGCTTTAAGTTATGGAATTTCTCTACTCTTGCCTGTAGCTGACATGGTGTTCCTGTATTTGGTATCTGCTTTTTTTTCTCAGTATGACATTCTTCTATTCTTCCTATGTTATGCTTATGTGTCATACAATAATACATAAATAATAAATACAATAAATATTTACAGTAATTATAATCCTGACTTTTTTGATTTCAGGTGCTAAAATTACATAAAAACTAAGTATACTCAACTTTAATAAAGTCTAAAAATTAGAGCTAATGAAAACCTGCTAAAGTTAATCTTGTGGCAAGTATGTGGATGTTTAACAATCCTGAACAATACAAAGATTATCTTTCCAAACTAACGACCAGGCAAGTTGAAACCTGCTTCTGTGGTGGCAGTAGACCAAGCTAATTGTGTTTTGATGTGCTGGATATTGACTGACATTGCAGTAATATATATTGATAGCCTTTTCATGGTGTTTACATAACTGTATTTATACTCATCTTACCATGGCATTGCTTATGCATTCCTCTCCATTGCCATACATATATCATCACATGAAATCCTGCCTCTCACCTTCCCAAAGAGCTCCCTTTCACACTGTCTTCAAAGTAATAGCTCACTACAGATGGTGCTGCCACATGCAATGCAATCTGGTTAGCAAGCAGGCAGTACATAGCGCTTCAGGAGAAGGGAATTCGCACAGAGGTATCTTGATGGACAGTATAAACTCTGAATCACTGTCAGATGGCAGGAGGGAGCTTTCCTACAAATGATCTGCTACTTGTGAAGATGTCCTGACTTCCTCTACTGGTTCTCCATATTCTACTGGACAAGGAATACATTTTCAGCCTGGTGGTAATTTTCACTTCATTTTCTCACAGTTGCTTAATATTTTGAAAATTCAATTTCATTTTCATCATATTGGTGGCTTACGTCAAAGTGTATGCAAGGGCAATTTGTGTTTGGAGTGATGAGGAATTAAAACCCCTGTGTGTTTTTTTATTTTTTATTTTTTTTAATGTGCTCTCCAAGGAAATTCACTCTTTCTACTTGCCCCAGTTACCACTGTCTTATGCACTGAAAGTAAAGCCTTGTACACACAATCAGATTTTCGGAAGAACGTTCATCTGTTTTTTGTTGCATGCCAGTCTCATGTCGAAAATGAAGAGGTTACTCTCCATACGAAAAAATCTCATACGAGAGAATTCAACTTCAGAAGTGACATAATGTGTTCAATAGTTTTGTATTTATTATTTTGTTTCTGAGTATGCGTAGTCTTGCTCTTATTATTTTTTTTGGACAAAAACTGTACTAATTAACCACTTCAGCCCCGGAAGATTTTACCCCCTTCCTGACCAGGCCATTTTTTTGCGATATGGCATTGGGTCAATTTAACTGACAATTGACACTGTACCCAAACAAAATTGATGTCCTTTCCCCCCACAAACAGAGCTTTCTTTTGGTGGTATTTGATCACTTCTGCGGTTTTTATTTTTTGCGCTATAAAAAGAAGAGTGACAATTTTGAAAAAAACACTATCCTTTACTTTTTGCTATAATAAATATCCCAAATTAAAAAAATATATATTTTTTTCCCTCAGTTTGGGCCGATATGTATTCTTCTACACATAAAAATCTCAATAAGCGTATATAGATTGATTTGTGCAAAAGTTATAGCGTCTACAAAATAGGGGATAGATTTATGGCATTTTTATAACTTTTTTTTTTTTTTTACTAGTATTGGCGGTGATCAGCGATTTTTATCGGGACTGCGATATTGCGCTGGACAAATCGGATACCTTTTGACACATTTTTGGGACCAGTGACATTTTATACAGCAATCAGTGCTATAAAAATGCACTGATTACTGTATAAATGTCACTGGCAGGGAAGGGGCTAACAATAGGGGGCGATCAAGGGGTTACCTGTGTTCCCTAGGTGTGTTCTAACTGCGGGGGGTGGGACTGACTAGGGGAGGAGACCAATCGGTGTTTCTACTTTAGTAGGAACACACCATCTGTCTCCTTTACCCTGACAGAGCCGAGATGTGTGTGTTTACACATACACAGATCCCACCTCTCGCTCTGTCATGAGTGATCGTGGGTGCCCGGCTGTCAGGACACTTGCACTGGTTCTGGGGACACGCAGCAGGTGGCATCTTAAAGAGCAGGGGAGCCGTCCTGCCGCAGTATAACTGCAGCGGCTGGTCGGGAATCAGTTAAACGAAAATCAGATATTGAGTTCACGTACGATAAAAGCTGGATGTGCAGACTATAAAAATTTTATCGGACGAAAAATCAGAATCGGCTGTCGAAATTAAATTGATTGGACATGATCTGGAAAGGCACACAACCTTACATAAAAAGCTTCACCGCTGACAATGCATACTGTATCAGAACAAGTATACACTATCATACCTCCCAACTGCCCCTGATTTCGAGAGACTGTCCCTGATTTGGAGCAATGTCCCTCATTCCTCCTCATTTGTCCCTCGTTTTGGTCTGATCTATATAGTTGTAAAATGCACTTTTTATCTTTCAAAAAGTGTTTCCCAGGGCTAAACCTTTCATCCAATTTCAAAATTGCTGAATGTGTATATTTTTAAAAGCCAATATAAAGAAATAGTAGTGGTAAATAAAGCACTTGTGGATTTCATTAACTTTTTTTGGGGGTTAATTCTCCTTTAACCACTTCCCGCCAGCCGTATGCAAAATGATGGCTGGGAAGTGGTTCTGTTATCCTGACTGGGCGTCATATGATATCCAGCAGGATAACATGCCAGCGTGTGCCCGTGGAGGCACGCAGCGTGGCAATCTCGAGTTCGGCGTGTCAGTCTGACACCCCGCATCTTCGATCGTGACGCACATGATCAGCTGTGACCAATCACAGCTGATCATTGTGTGAACCAGGAAGTGCCGGTAAAAGGCATTCCTCGGTTCGCGCTAACAGGGAGATCCAATCGGTGGCTCTCCCTGTCGGGGGGGGGGGGGTCTGTGCTGATAATCAACACATTGATTATCAGTATAGCCCCCTCAAATGTTCTAATCACCTGCCAACCAGTGCCCAGCATTGAAAAACAATAAAATCTGCCAGTACCCACCACAGTGCCAATCACTGCCCAGCAGTAACACCTGTCAGTACTTATCAGTACCTCATCATCAGTGCTGCCAATCAGTGCCACCTGTCAGTGCCCATCACAGCCGCCTGCCAGTGCCCATCAGTGCCACCTGTCAGTGCACATCACTGCTGCCTGTCAGTGCCCATCACTGCCGCCTGCAGGTGCCCATCGCAGCCGCCTGTCTGTGCCCATCACTGCTGCCTGCCAGTGCTCATCAGTGCCACCTGTCAGTGCCCATCATTGCTACATATCTGTGCAACCTATTGATGCCCATCAATTCTACATATCAGTGCCTCCATCAGTGCCACTTCATCAATGAAACTCATCAGTGCCACCTCATCGGTGCCTGTCAGTGAAGGGCAAAACAATATTTTATGACAGAAAAAAAAAATGTTTTCAAAAATGTTGGTCTTTTTTTAGTTTGCTTAGCAAAAAATAAAAATCACAGAGATGATCAAATACCACCAAAAGAAAGCTCTATTTGTGGGAAGAAAATGATAAAAATGTACTTTGAGTACAGTGTTGCATGACCGCGCAATTGTCATTCAAAGTGTGACAGCTAAAAATTGTCCTGGGCAGGAAGGGCGTAAGTGCCTTGAAGTGGTTAAGGGGGTGTGGCAGGGGGCGTGTCCTATGCCCACATACATTTGCTAGTAGGTGTCCCTCATTCCTATCTTAAAATGTTGGGAGGTATGCACTATAAATACAATGGAAAAAATACTAATACTAGCTGTAGTTCAATGTCTGTTTAGAATATTGTTGGCTTGCACAGTGTTAACGCTAAGACCCCTTTCACACCAAGGCGTTTTGCAGGCGCTATAGCGTTAGAAATAGCGCCTGCAATCCACCCTAAAAAAGTTGCACCATTGTCTGTAGTGTGAAAGCCAGAGGGCTTTCACACTACAGCGGCGCGCTGGCAGGACGTCAGGGAAAAGTCCTGCCAGCAGCTTCTTTGGAGCGGTGAAGGAGCCGTGTGTTTACCGCTCCTCCACCGCTGCTCCCCTTTGAAATCAATGGGGCAGCGCTGTAATACGCTGGCAAAACGCCGCTATTGCGGTGTATTGCTGGTGGTTTTAACCCTTTCTCGGCCGCTAGTGGGGGGGTAAAAGCGCCCCGCTAGTGGCCGCAATGCGCCGCAAATCCGGCGTTAAAAACGCCACTAAAAATTGCAACGTTTTACCGCCGACGCTATGGGCGGTGTGGTGTGAAAGGGGTCTAAATGAGTAAATATTTAAAGTAGCTTACCTATTAAGATGTAAAAGCAATGCTGTGCAACTATCAGATTTTCCTATTTGTAAACACACTCTTCAATCTGCTAAAAGGTGAAGTTGAAATGAATTTCTGCATACCACAGTTCAGTATTTCATTATACCCAGACTTGTCAAAATACAGCAATCCTTTAACCACTTGCCGACCAGCCACCGCAGTTGCCCTGCGGCAAGATGGCACAGGTGGGCAAACCAATGTTATGTTACTTCGCTTCCCCCTGTTTCCACTAGGGGTGCATGCCCGCTGCTCACCCCCGGAGCCAAATCGAGTGCTGGCGGTCACGATTACCGCCAGGCTCCCGCGATCGCTGCTGTCACACGGAGAACCGGATCTGTGTGTGTAAACACACAGTTTCCAGTTCTCTGAGGGGAGAAGAGACAGATCGTCTGTTCATACAGAGTATGAATAGCGATCTGTCATCTCCTCTACACAGTCCCCCTCCCCCCTTCAGTTAGAACACACACTAGGTAACACAACCCCTTGATCGCCCCCTAGTGTTAACCCCTTCCCTGCCAGTGAAATTTTTTACAGTAATCAATGCATTTTTATAGCACTGATCTCTGTATAAATGTTAATAGTCCCAAAAATGGGTCAAAATTGTCCAATGTGACCGCCATGATGTCATAGTCCTCATAAATCGCCGCCATTACCAGTAAAAAAAAAAAAAATTATAATAAAAATGGCACAAAACTATCCCCTATTTTGGAGACGCTAAAAATTTTGCACAAACCAATCAATATACACTTATTGTGATTATTTTATTTTTTTACCAAAAATATGTAGAAGAATACATCTCAGCCTAAACTGAGGAAAAAAATTTTTTATATATATATTTTTATGGGATATTTATTATAGCAAAAAGTTAAAAATATTGCGTTTTTTTTTCAAAATTTTCGCTCTTTTTTTGTTTATAGCGCAAAAAATAAAAACCGCAGAGGTGATCAAATACCACCAAAAGAAAGCTCTATTTGTGGGAGAAAAAGGACATCAATTTTGTTTGGGTGCAACGTTGCACAACCACACAATTGTCAGCTAAATTGACGCAGTGCAGAATCCCAATAAGTGCTCTGGTCAGGAAGGGGGTAAAATCTTCCGGGGCTGAAATGCTTAAAAAAAATAATAATAATTTTTTACAGTAGCGCACTTGTGAGAATTTCTATTATAAAAGTTAACATTGTTATAAATCCTGGTAGGATACAATAGTACTTTTGAAAAAGACCCATTTTGAGTATACTGTATGTTGGCAGGGAGAGGGTATATAAACTGCCATTCTAACCTCCACTGAGTACTTTAGAAAGAATTTGGTGTTATATTATTATTGGTGTGGTTTTTCTCCTGATTGGTTATGCTGAAGTTGAGCACTGTGCAGAAAAAAATGTGCTGACATAGTATTCAGGATGTCAGGCTTCACTTAAAATAGCAGTTGAATTACAGGGAAAAACATTCCAATTGCTTCATGCCACAATGATTATCGCTATGTGGCGTAAAAAACTCTGCATGCTGTCAGAGTGGGTCAGAGGCTAGCTAACATGATCTAACCCATGGGAAACCTTTCATGATAGAAGTATGAGGCTGCCATAGCTGATCTCCTGGTACAATTGCTACTTTCCTGGCTGTTTTGATTCCTTAGGATTGAAGTTAATTTAAAGCAAACTAGTGCTTTGTCCATGCAGGGCAAAACAGGTTCAATTTAATGTTTTTCCTTTGCTCCCCTGTTTCTTCAATTGGACACCAGGAGTGAAGAAAAAAAATGGTATTTCCAGGTATGAAAAAGCATGTGACTTAGACCTCATACACACTATTAGATTTTCTGAAGATTTTTATCTTCAGATTTACCAAAACTATATAATAGGAGGTCAAACCTTAAGAGTTTAAATTTGTATGCAATCAGGCAGGCTCTTGCACTACATGGTTTTGGTAAATCTGAAGACAAAAATCTGCAGAAAATATAATGGTTTGTATGGGCTTAACTCCCTTCATCCCATGTCTTGGTGCTTGGTCCATCATTGTCATATAGGGGCAGAGACAATCCACAATCCTAATTAAGCACATTCTGTAGTGACTCTGAATCCACACAAGGTTTCCTTTCCTTGCTTCCCTCAGCAGGCAAAGGTAAGTATATCTTGCTGGAAGCATTGGTATTAAAGTGAACCCATTTAACAAGGGGGGCCCCCAGATACCAGCCCCCCACCCTATGTGAATGTGTATGGGGTACATTTTACCCCTATCCATTCACCTAAAAAAAGTGTCAAAAATAAAACGCATTACACAGGTTTTTAAAGTAATTTATTAAGGCAGCTCAGTAGTCACTTCCAATATCTTCTCCCCTCTCCGGCTCTTCTGTGTCCTCTGCTGACGTCTTCTGCCTCTGTCAGTTCTTCTCCCCTCTCCGGTTCTTCTCCCTCTGTTTGCTGTCTTCGGCCAGGCCTCCTCTGCTGTCTTTACACTCTTTTGGCCGGTCTTCTCCTTCTGTTCTTCTTCCGATGTTGACTAGACGCTCTCTCCCACTCTAATGCCAGGTGCACGGTGTGCCACTACTTATATTGGCATTGGGCAGGGTCACCGGAGGCACGCCTCTTATGATGTCACTGCCCATCAAGTAAGGGGCGGTGACGCCATAAGGGGTGGGCCTCCGGATGACATCACACTGTGAGCCCGCCCCATGCCAATATAAGTAGTGGCACACCGCGCATCCGGCATTAGAGCTGGAGAGATTGTCGAGTCAACATCTGAAGAAGAACAGAGGGAGAAGACCGGGCAAAAAACAGCAGAGTAGACCCGGCAGAAGACAGCGGACAGAGGGAGAAGAACCGGAGAGGGAAGAAGAACCGACAGAGGCAGAAGACGTCAATGGAGGACACAGAAGAGGCCTGAGAGAATAGCTCGGAAGAGACTACGGAGCTTCCTTAATACATTACTTTAAAAACTTGTGTAATGTGCTGTATTTTTGACACTTTTTTAGGTGAATGGGTATGGGTAAAACCATGAATCAGACCGAGACAGAAGTACAATTAAATCACACTTGTTTATTAATAAAAATAAAATAGAGTAAGCATATTCAAAGCATAGCCAGAGTCCAGTAACCGGATCGAGTAGTCAGCCAGTCCAGAGTTCAATAACCAGATCGGGTAATCAGCCAGGCCAGAAGTCAGGGATCCAAGTGGAGCAACAGCAAGCAGGATAAGGAGCCAGAAGGGATGTCAGCAATCCAGTCTTTAAACAGAACCGCAGGAGATGGTTTCTTGTGATGTGACCAAGACGAAGGCAGATATGAAGTGAGCTGGACAGCTTTAAGTAGGCAGGTCAGACGAGCTGGATAAGGAACATCTGGTAACTGTGGAGAGAGATGAGAGCTGGCAATTAGCCGACAGCTGAGCAGCCAGCCCAGAGAAGGAATAGCTAAGCCCATACAACCCCATACTCATTCAAAATGTAAAAGGATATTCTTGATGTTAATTAGGGGGCTCACAATGTGAAATGGGGCTCCTGATGCTAAGAATGGAGCTCCTGTAAAGGGGGGACTCCTGGTGTGACATGGGGGTGCTGTTGCATATAAATCTGACTTCCTGATAAATTTAATTTTAGTTTTAATTATAATATAAAATAATGGATGGGGGGGGGGGCCTTTTGGTGGGCGTGTTTTTGTTTTCTCCCCTGTACATACCGCCCACTGTCATATCCTCCACACTCCTCTCCTGTACATACCACCCACTGTCATACCCTCCACATTCCTCTCCTGTACATACCACCCACTGTCATACCCTCCACACTCCTCTTCTGTACATACCACCCACTGTCATACCCTCCACACTCCTCTCCTGTACATACCGCCCTCTGTCATACCCACCAGAGGAGGAGTGTGGAGGGTATAACAGGGGGCGATGTGTAGAGGGTATGACAGAGGGCGGTATGTACAGAAAAGGAGTGTGGAGGGTATGACAGCAGCCATTTTTAAACCTTGGGGGCACATAATCTCTTATTGTCCGTGGGCCCCATGAGTTGTCAGTCTGCCCCTGGCCAGCACTGTGACAAAGTCCGGCCTCCTAGACCAACTCCTGTAATAGACAGAACACTGATCCAATACAGTAAAATTGAATCAGTGTGATGTGTATCATAGGAGCCATGAGCTGGTCTAGGAGGCGGAACTTTAAATCCAAGCTGTGTGACAGTAGGAGATCGTTGCCACTCTGTTTGATCCAGGGGCACGGGCAGGCTGCATTTGATGGGCACTGGCAGGCTGCATTTGATGGGCACTGGCAGGCTGCATTTGATGGGTACTGATGAGGCTGCAATTGGTGGACACTGATAGGCTGCATTTGATGCATTGATTGGTATCATTTCCACAGTCTCTGACCATCTCTTGTATCATGTCTGCAGTCTCTGACAATCTCGTGTTGATACAAGTACATATCTGTAGTCTCTGACCATCTCCTGTAGTATGTCTGCAGTATGTCTGGGGGCTCTAACAGACTCTCTAACAGAAGCCCTTTCTGTGTCCATTAGAGAGACCCCCTCCAGTTCCCATTAGAATACTCTCTTCCTGTATTTTGTTTATTGTTAAGAGGTCATGGGAGGATCCCGGGGTAACAAAGACTCTTTAGGGGAGCATTTCTGTGTTTTGCGTTGTTGCCATATAAATGTTTGTAAAGGGGAGGCCTTTGTAATATGATCACGCCCATGTGGGGGCCCCAGAAATATATCTGCACCCAGGAGCCTGTGACCCTAGGATCGGCCCGGTAATTACCCCCTCCTGCCAACCGCCTCCTGGCCCTTTAGGCGTTATAAATGCCGGGAGGTAGACATTCTGGTCATGTAACTGCTGTGGTTGGCTTTCACAGCGGTCACATGATCGGAAAGCTTCTGATCGGAAATAGGCATTGGGAGCTTTCTGGTTCCTGCCGGTAACTGTGGTGGGAGCACGCACGGCATTAAAGCCCACCTGCCGAGTCATATATGTGTACGGCCTGCAGGAACAGGTTAAGTCAGAACTCTTAGCCCTTGTACACACGGTTGGAGATTCCGACAACCAAATCCGTCGGATTTTGTCTGACGGATTTTGTCCGAAACTGTTGCATACACACGGTCGGACAAAGTTGTCGGAAAATCCGACGTGATGACCTTATTTCGTTACGACGGGACTACGTTCACGCTAGTAGCCAATAACTTTGGTGTAGGAATTTGATCTGAGCATGCGTGGCACTTTGTCCGATCCGAATTCTCTACACATGATCGGAGTATGTCCGATCGGAGCATTTTGTCGGAAAATATTTCCGGCAAGTTGGAAAAGTTGGTCCGACGGATATTCCGACGGAAACAGTCCGATGCAGACCACACACAGTCGGAATATCCGACAAAACGCTCCGATCGGACACATTCCGATGGAATCTCCGACCGTGTGTACAAGGGCTTAATCTGCATTCTTCCTACAGGTTAGTGAGGCAGAAAGTACTGAACCTATGTGAAAAACGTGGCATCCAGGAAACAAGACTTTCCAGAAGTCAGCAATGCCAACACTGTCATTATCACAGTCTTATTTTGACTTTATAGCAAAACACAGAAATTATGTGCAATATGTAGTAAGGAAAAAAAAATTACTTTCACAATTTTAACATAACAGAAATCTAGTTACTATGTATTACTTAAAGTGCTTACAAATTTGTGATGAATTATGGCAGCTTACAAGCAGGTTGCGCTCCTAGGCACTACCTTTTCTTGAAGGCCCAGCAGCACTTGCAGGGAGATTTTTGTTGCAGTAGAGGAAAAATTGATCTGGCACCTTATGGGGCTCATTTATGCTTTATACATCTATTCAAGGATACAGAGGTTGATTTACAAAAACTGGCTGTGCACGGTAGCCAGTCAGCTTCTAACTTCACCTTGTTCAATTAAGCTTTGACAAAAAACCTGGTAGCTAAAGGCCCTTTCACTCGGGCTTGTCCGTTTTACGGACTTTGCTTGCTCAGCGGGGGATTGATCCGCTGATCCCCTCTGAACAGGGATGGGCCTGTTAGAGTCCCGCTGTCCTCTATGGAGAGATCGAATGAAAATGGATCGCCTGTCTATCATCTGATCTACCAGACGGATGGAGAATAGGGTCACCATTCGTCTGGATTTGGCAGACAGGATCGGATCAGATAGCAGCGGGTGTCAGCGGACATTTCACTATTGAGATCCGCTGTCCAATATGGGTGAATGGCGTGTCTGATCGGGTCCGTCTGAAAAACTGACAGGTTTACCTGACCCATGTGAAAGGGCCGTTACCGATTTCTGTGCAGAGCTGCACCAGTTTTGATAAACTTTTGGTGACTTTACTTTGTAAACAGTTTCTTTCGATATGGAGACCTCCCTTATATTTGTCTTTTGTCTATATAAATTGCATTGTGTAATTTGGCCAGTACTCTTTGGACTGATTGCTTTCATTTTTTGTTTTATTGTAGTTTGATATGGGATGGACAAGGAAGAGAAGAACAAATATGTGTCCCAGCTACAGGAGGTCTTCACCAGCTGTGACACAACAGGCACGGGTTATCTGGACAAAGATGAGTTGACAGATCTATGTCACAAGCTCCATCTGGATTCACAGCTCCCTTTACTGCTGCAGACACTACTGGGGAATGATCACTTTGCCAGGGTAATATTTTATGATTAAGCCTAGGTTCACATTGATGCGATTTGACATGTCAAATCACATGCCAAATCAGCGGCTATTGCCGGCACCGTCAGAAGCTTTGCAGCACCACACCGATTCCCAAAAGTAGTTTCTGTACTACTTTTGGTGACTTCAGGTGCGATTTCAATAAACATCTGTGCAGGAACCCGCACAGATTTCTCTGAAATCACCCCGGAAGTCGGACTGACATGCGGGTACGAAATCATTCAGCTGAACTCAAATGCTTTCATTCCCGCAGCAGTGGGAACCTAGGCTAAAGGAGAATTCTGCTCTAAACTAAAATTATTCTATGATTTATAATTCCATGACTATTCAGATCTCTAAGGCTGGGTTCACACCATTGCGAACTGGATACGGGTTGTCCGCATCCAATTCGCAATAGCACGAGATTTTGACTGGCTCTCTATAAAATTCGGGCTGAAATCGGACCTGCAACGGTGAACCAGGATGCACCGGACCCCTGCTGTGAGACAGATGTGGTGATGGTGTGAACCCAGCCTTAATCAAACCCCAAACTAAACAATCAGAATAGTTTTGCTGTCAAATTGGCTCTGCTTTTAAGTGGACCTAAAGTGCCATTATATTTTTCAGTGAGTAGCATTAATGGCCTTGGTCAGGATGATCAGTGTTCAAGCACATCTATTGGCTGGCTTTGATTTGAGCAGCTCCGTTTAACAGTGACTCCAAGGAGTTTGTGTTTAAAAAAAATGCCATTTCTCCAGTGAATGTGTATGTTCTGTGCAAATTGGGCTAAAACAAATGTTCTTTCATTTTTTTTAAAAAAACATAAGGATGGGCTGTATATCATTAGCCCACATTTGCATGTATGCACAAACATTCTTCTAGCTTTAGCGATAACTATTTAAATACATCATAACAATACAAATAAATATCAAAAACCTGAAATTAATGAAGAATGGTCCACATCCACGTTTTTCTTCATTCATAACAGTAATGCAGTCTTTATTAGTGTCGTGCTATATTTCTTTAAATAGGTACAAATTTTCTGTGTTGTGCTCCCCGCCAGTGATCCCACATCTGTGAATTCCAGTGATCCCAACATCTGTGAACTCTTAATTATGTATCATGCATTATAGTCATGCACACTTTGTGTAAATATCTTGGTGTTTGCTGGAATTTGTATTCCTCCTCTGTGGCTGTATCCTGGTTCAAATAGTGATGTATCATAGGCATGTGTGTTTCTCAAATGGTGCATATATGAAGGCCACAATAGAGGGACTTTACATTGCGTTATTCAATTTATTAAATAAAATTCTTAAAACTGATTGCAGAAACACGTGGATGTGGATTATTCATCATTAAATTGATTGTAAAGTGTTGGTTTTTTTTTTTTTTCAATAAAAATAACAAACATGCTATACTTACCTGCTCTGTTGCAGTGGATTTGCGCAGAGCAGCCAAGATCCTCCTCTTCTTGGGTGCTTCTGGCCCTTTCTTGTTGAATGTCCCCACAGCAAGCAGCTTGCTATGGGGGCACCCAAGCCGAGCTGCAGCTCTGTGTCCATTCAGACCCGGAGCTGCGGATGGGCCCAGCCCTTTCTCTGTTGATTGGCCAACTTAATTTAATTGACAGTTGTGGGAGCCAATTGCGCCCCTGCTATGTCTCAGCCAATCAGGAGGGAGAGTCCAGCACAACCGAGACACTCGTGGACATCGTTGGACAGAGATGGGGCTCCAGTAAGTATTAGGGGGGCTGAGGAGAGCTGCTGCACACAGAAGGCTTTTTATCTTAATGCATAGAATGCATTAAGATAAAAAAAAACCTTCTGCCTTTACAACCTCTTTAATTTCATGTTTTTGATATATACCGTATTTGCCGGCGTATAAGACGACTGGGCGTATAAGACGACCCCCTATTTTTCAAGTGAAAACAGGTTTTGGGCAATACTCGTGGTATAAGACTACCCCCCTTCTGAGGCAACACCATTTTAAAAAAAACATTAGAACGATTAAAAAATACAAAGCAAGAATGCTAACTACTCATCCGCCTTGCTGTGTTATGTCATAAAGTAAATCAAACAATAATAGCACAAACAGATCTATTGAATGCCACAACACTGGAAAGTAGAATTTTTCACTAACCAAACCTATACCACTCTTGGGTTATATTCTATGGGAATTGTCTACCAAAATGCATTTAAAACCCCCCCCTGTCATATGTCCCAGATTTACCTGTCCCTCTTGGGTGCCTGGGACCTCAAAGGCAAACAGCAGGATGTATAGTAGTAGGAGATCAGTGAATGGATTTACCCAGGGAAGTATTGTGAGCGGTGCATTATTTTAATGAATACAACTCCTGCTTGGATTGGCAGAGGCTATAGCATCGTCAGCCCTTGTCTCTCTCTCTCTCTTAATAGAATACATCGCTCGCTGGGATTGGCTCAACGGCGTATACTGTTTGTAGCTGCAGCCACATACAGTATTAGCAGACATTTGGGGGCTGACATCCATCGGGCAGCATTGTATACCTGTATACCCGGCGTATAAGACGACCCCCGATTTTTGGGCATTTTTTTTAAGTGTAAAAGGTAGTCTTATACGCCAGCAAATACAGTATATTGTTATGATGTATTTGACTGGGCAGCGCCTAAATCGTGATCAATTAGTGAGAGCTTGTGTGCATTCCTTTTTCCTTTCTGTTATATAGGCCGTCAAATAGTGCTAAAGGGATGCGTCTGAGGGATGCATATCCTTTTTAACTAGATGTATCAAGTTACTCCTATCACCTTTAGTTCTTGTTTTCAGAAGAGTGACTTTTGTCCTACCCAGACCTCAGCCCTCCAATCATTTCTGTTGCAAATCCTGGACATCTAAGCAAGCCAACTCTGGCATTAGACCCTCACAATGAAGAGGCACTTCAATGTGTGCAAGTGGGGGATGTCTGCAGGCCTTTTTGGCCACCTGGATTCAGGATAATATATGTTTTCCTCTGCTACGGATTTTCCTTTGACACTTTGCAGGATCGAGATGGGGGGGCATTCTGGTGATCTTTTTGGGCACCAAACTGGCCCAGAAGGACTTGTTACTTGGGCATTCTAAGACTGCTTGGAGGTACTCCATGGGCACTACCAGATCGACCAGACCCACTGTCTCAAGGCCCAGTCTACTATTCTGCTTAATGGTCGCTGATAGCCTAGCTGTTGAAATTCAAATCCTGAGAGACTCTGACTCAGTTATTCCTACTCTTCTTATAACTAGGAAATCAACCTTTCAAAAGGCCTATCTGCACTCTTGAAAGGTTTACTTCTCATGGTGTAAGACATAGAAGTTTCACCCTAAATGGTACTCCACGGGTTGTATCCCGTCCTTTTTACAATCTGGGCTGGAGCAACATTTGGCCTTAAGAATCCTGAAGGGAAAGTCTTGGCATTGGCCATCCACTTTCAGAGATACTGTCCACTCATTCTATGGTTCCTTTGTTCAGAGTGTGGTTCATGTACTCTAGCTCCCCCCTATTTGTAAACCTGCTGGGCTTTTCAGATTTGCAAGGACAGAACCTAGTCCCCTGTTTACATATATGTGACATTTTATCAGATGGATGCTACTAAGGCCCCTGCATATGCTGGATTCAACTGCGAGTGGGCCTGTTGGCTTTCTTTGCTGTGTTGCCCAGCCCTCAGTTGTAATGCTTAGGTACAGTACATTTCATGGTCAAGATTTAGAGAAGCTTGTTTCCTTTACTATACAATTAAGAAATAATGATTTTTTTACTTGCCTAAAATCCTTTTTTTTTTGGGGGTTTTGACTCTGATGATAATGTTCCCTATAGTTGTTTAATACACACACATTTTATATATATATGTTTTGCCAACCAAAGGATTTGTATTTCTGTGCAGCCAATCTTCTGATTCATACTCCTTTACCACATTGCACAGCCATGTGACACTTGCTTATTAATTGATTCTTCTTCATAGTTTGATTTAGCTTCCTGGGTAACCTCTCTTCCTCTTGCACCCTCATTGGACAGTGAATGCGCATCATCACCACTGTCCAGTGAACATGGAGCCAAGTCAGGAAACTGATGGTAAACAGGGAAGTAACAGAGTGATCTTCCTATCTAGTCAAGTTGTGTGCCTTAAGGAATGGCTGTCCAAAATGACTAATCACTTGGCAGGTAAAACTGTAAAGCTATATGTATTTCAATCATGCATCTTTTTGCCTGGAGTTGCAGTTTAAGGGCCCATTCACACCACATCCTGCTGCAAGGGGACGTTGGTACTAATTATAGGGGGCTTATTTACGAAAGGCAAATCCAGTTTGCACTGCAAGTGCACTTGAAAGTGCAGTCGCTCTTAATCTAAGGGATAGATCTGAAATGAGTGGAAGCTCTGCTGATTTTATCATCCAATCATGTGCAAGCTAAAATGCTGCTATTTATTTTCCTTACATGTCCCCCTCAGATCTACAGCGACTTTACTTCCAAGTGCACTTTCAAGTGCACTTGCAGTGCAAAGTGGATTTCCCTTTAGTAAATAACCCCCATAGTCTAGGGCAGTGATGGCGAACCTTGGCACCCCAGATGTTTTGGAACTACATTTCCCATGATGCTCCACTACACTGCAGAGTGCCAGAGCATCATGGGAAATGTAGTTCCAAAACATCTGGGGTGCCAAGGTTAGCCATCACTGGTCTAGGGAAAGGTCTGGTCTATGTAGCACCGTAGACACAGGACTTCTTCTTTCTATAATGGTTTACCACAAGATAAACTGTGCCTTGAAAAAGTATTCACACCCCTTGACATTTTTCACATTTTGTCATGTATGTTACAACCAAAAATGTAAATTAATTTTATTGGGATTTTATGTGATCGACCAACACAAAGTGGACATAATTGTGAAGTGGAAATAAAAAGATAAATGGTTTTCAACATTTTTTTTTTATAAATAAAACATCTGAAAAGTGTGACATACGTTTGTATCCAGCCTCCTTTACTTTGATACTCCCTAACTAAAATCTAGTGGAACCAATTGCCTTCAAAAGTCACCTAATTAGTAGAGTCCACCTGTGTGTAATTTAATCTCAGTATAAATACAGCTGTTCTTTGAAGCCCTCAGGTTTGTTAGAGAACCTTTAGTGAACAAACGGCATCATGAAGGACAAGGAACACACCAGACAGGTGAGAGATAAAGTTGTGGAGAAGTTTAAAGTAGGGTTAGGTTATGAAAAAATATCCCAAGCTTTTAACATTTCAGGGATTCAATCCATCATCCGAAAATGGAAAAAGTATGGCACAACTTCAAACCTACCAAGACATGGCCATCCACCTAAACTGGCATAGTAACTCTGGAGTAGCTGCAGAGATCCAAAGCTCAGATGGGAGAATCTGTCCACAGGACAACTATTATGCCCCATACACACGGATTTTCCAATGGAAAATGCGCAATCGGATCATGTTGTCATGTTGAAAATCCGATCCTCTGTGGGCTCCATCAGACTTTTTTACGCCAGATTTTCTGACACACAAATGAGAGCAGGATCTAAAATTTTCCGACAACAAAATCCGATCTTTTAAATTCCGATCGTGTGTAGGCAATTCCGACGGACAAAGTGCCACGCATGCTCAGAATAAACTAAGAGATGAAAGCTGTTGGCTACTGGCCTCTTTATAGTCCCGTCGTACGTGTTATAAGTCACCGCATTCTGAACGATCAGATTTTCCGACAACTTTGTACGACCATGTGTATGCAAGACAAGTTTGAGCCAACATCCGTTGGAAAAAATCCAATGGATTTTCTTGTAGGAATGTCCGACCGTGTGTACAGGGCATTAGTCATGCATTCCACAAATCTTGCCTTTATGGAAGAGTGGCAAGAAGAAAGCTATTGTTGAAAGAAAGCCATAAGAACTCCAGTTTCCAGTTTGCGAGAAGCCATGTAAGGGACACCGCTAACATGTGAAAGAAGGTGCTCTGGTCAGATGAGACCAACATAGAACTTTTTGGACTAAAAGCAAAATGCTGTGTGTGGCAGAAAACTAACACTGCACATCACCCTGGACACACCAGGGATAGGGAAGCTGGTCAGAGTTGATGGGAAGATCGATGGACCCAAATATAGGGCAATCTTAGAAGAAAACCTGTTAGAGTCTGCAAAAGACTCGAGACTGGGGCAGAGGTTCACCTTCCAGCAGGACAACGACCATAAACATACAACCAGAGCTACAATGGAATGGTTTAGATGAGGGGTAGGCAACCTTAAATAGGTAGAGATCTACCCAAACAACATGGGAGAAGTCATAGATCACCGGACACAGTGTCACCTCCTCACACCTAATTTAAACCTCCAATTGCTGTACTACCATGTTATAATCACGAGCAATGCACAGCAATCATGGGTTTAACATATCGCCTCCCTACCACCCGTCAAACACACTTGGATCATTTTTCCAGGGGAGCAGGAGTGCAAGCTGCACTTGTGAATGAGCCCTACGTTGCATTTAGCCCTTAATGCTCGTTCACATTGGGAGTGCAAAAACCCTGAGGTTGAGTCATGGTTTTACTGCCCCCAATTTTTACTCCCTTTTGCTGCTGAGGCAGCAGCCAAAAGATGTACATGTGCCGTAATAGGAATTAAACCTCCCTGTTGCTTTTGGTGGGTGCTACCGCCTGCCAATCATGCCCCATTTGAATAAATGGGGCCACTCTGAAAGTACCCCACAACTGCATGCTTCTGCAGGGTTCAAGGGGGTTAAAGCAGGTGGTAAGAAAGCAACACAATACTGCCTTCATTAACCCCTTGTTTGCGGTGCTTCACAAGGTTGCAGGGCATTTGCAGAGTGGTCTCATTCACTTAAATGGGTTAAGCTTGGAAGATGCTACCAGTGGGTTTTTCTTTGGGGGGCGGCAAACAACCCCCCCGGCGGCACAACACTACCCCCCCTCCCCTCAGTCTGCCAGTCAGTCCGGCACTTACCCCATCTAGGTGTTGGATTACAGGAAATGGCTCCAGTGTCCTTAGCGAGGCGGACTGGGAGCAGCGCCTCCGGGTTCCTCAGGGTGGCTGGCGGCAGGCTGGAGGCAGCAGTTCCGGTGCCCTGAGCATGGCAGGTGGCTTGCAGCGGGCTGGGAGCAGGGGCTCCAGTGTCCTCAGCTTGGTGGGTGGCTGGCGGTAGGCTGAGAGCAGCGGCTCCATTGTCCTCAGCGTGGTGGGTGTCTGGCGGCGGACTGGGAGTAGTGGCTCCGGTGTCCTCAGCGTGGCAGTCAGTGGGCTGGGAGCAACGGCTCTGGTGTCCCCAGCATGGTGTGCTGGGAGCAGCGGCTCCAGTGTCCTCAGCGTGGTGGACTGGGAGCAGCAGCTCCGGTGTCCTCAGCGGGGTGGGTGGCTGGTGGCAGGCTGGGAGCAGCGGCTCCAGTGTCCTTTCCTCCACGACTGGTCCTCTCTCTTCCTCCTCCTCCTAGGCATCCAATAGGATCACCTGACATTTTGGCCAATCTGGAAACCTTTCTGATTGGCAGGGAGGACATATTGTGTAAAGTGTGAAAATAGCGAATATTCATTCTCCATCGTTGCAAAACTGGGTGGGCTCGGAGCGCAGTGCTCTTCGCCCCAAGCCCACCCTCTTTTGAGGCCTATTACCCTCTGGCCCTAATCGTATACTTCAAAAAACACCCCCCCCCCATTGGAATCCATGCATCCGGCGTCCTATATGTAGATGAGGGTGCCGGACGCATGTGTGTGCCCTCTGTGGACAGGCTGCCACTGGGTGCTACACCTACAGCTGCGGCTGTGACATTTGTACATTTGTACACCCCTGACCACTGCAGCTAAAGGGGATGATAAAATACATCCTAATTAATGAGTTTTACCACCCCCAAACTGCAAATGTTACTGTTCTGAGTCCCCTATAAGGCTGCTTTCATACTGATGTGCTGCAGTTTACCTGCATTGCAGGTGCAGTGCAGTGCATCTGCAACTTTCCTGGGTTTACTGCACTTTTCCATAGACCTCTATTAAATCCTACAGGTGTGGTGCACTTTCTGAAAGCGCACCAAAACTCCTGCATTCAGAAAGTGCACCAAGTCCGCAGGATATAATAGAAGTCTATGGCTAAAAGCAGCCATTATGCAGGAAAGCTGCAGGTACACTGCACTGCATGGATGGTGTGGGTAAACCGCAGTGCATCAGTGTGAACACAACCCTATAACTATACTATGTCCAGTGTATTGCTTCACACTGACCTGAAGAGCTCTTCTTTCCTGCTGCTGGCACCATTCTGGGGACCGCTAGCCAGGATAAGAGGTGGAGTGCATTTGGATTAACTCTGAATGGGACAGGAGCCAGCACTACAGAGGAGGCATCAGTTCAGGCAGCACTTGCTCCCCTACAACTGCTCTAACTCTACAGATAGTCCTTCTGTTTTGCACTCTGTTTGATGCTCTGGGATCGCAGGTCAGCAAGCCCAGGCCACGATCTACCAGTCACCTGTCCAAGATCTACTGGTAGATCACGACCTACTGGTTGCTGACCCCAGGTTTAGATCAAAGCATATTCATGTGTTAGGATGGCCCAGTCAAAGCCCAGACCTAAATCCAATTGAGAATCTGTGGCAAGACTTTAAAATTGCTATTCACAGATGCTCTCCATACAATCTGACAGAGCTTGAGCTATTTTGCAAAGAAGAATGGGCAAAAATTTCACTCTCTGGATGCACAAAGCTACCCAAAGACATGCAGCTGTAATTGCAACAAAAGGTGGTTCTACAAAGTATGGAAATTCACCCCACACTTTTCAGATATTTATTTGTAAAAAATTTTGAAACCCATTTATCATTTTCCTTCCACTTTACTATTATGTGCCACTTTGTGTTGGCCTATCAAAGTCCCAATAAAATACATTTACGTTTTTGGTTGTAACATGACAAAATGTGGAAAATGTCAAGGGGTATGAATACTTTTTCAAGGCACTGTACATATTGGGGCTTTCCTCAGAAGCTGCAGACACATGTGGAGGCATTGCAGCATTAGACCTGAAGTTTCTATTTTCCTGCATTTCTAGGTTAATTTTGAGGAGTTTAAAGAAGGATTTGTGGCTGTCCTTTCATCAACTATTGACATCAGCATATCCGAGGATGATGATGAGAGCAGTTATTTGGAGCCAGGTAAGGCTTGTATGATCATTGTAGTTTGTAATTTTAGGTAGGTGTGCACGTTTCTTATTTTGTGAAGTATTTATTACTTAGTCATTCCAGATGAGGTAAAACCAAAGTTTGTGAAAGGTACCAAGAAATATGGCCGTCGCACCCGACCTGAGCGTGAAGCTGCAGAAAATGAGGCCAACAAGCATGTGCAAGAGACTCATCAAGGCAAGAATAAGAAGAAAAGCTCCCTGAGAAGGTCCTCTTCACTGGAGAGTGTGGAGGTAGGAATGATTCACCACAGGAAAATGCTGAACTCCAAACTTTTGCAATAACAACTCGCTGACATTGGTTTTAAGACCTTTAGCATGCCTCAGTGTTTCAAGAGCGTGTTGATATATCTGAATTTGAATGTATTAATTACTTCATCTAATGCTTAAAACGGATGCTTAAAAGCAGCGCTTATAGTTTTTAAAAATGTGTTTTAAGGATTTGTTCATCTTGGGGGTGCTGATCTGCAACATCTTTGCAACCACATCCTGTTTACATGCATATTTTGCAGTGGCTGCTGCAGGTAATGTTTTGCTCAGCACTGGCTTTTCAATAGTGATAACAGTGGACCATGCCTTTCACAATGTGCGTCGGCACAGCCACTTGTAGTATCCATAAGAAGCACAATGAAAAGTTTACAATGCAGGAGCCAATTGGGAGACAGTTGTCATTCCATAAGAGGAAGTGCCTTAACAAGAAACTTCATGTTAGGACTACCAGGTATTATTGTAATGAAAGCTGCAGGTTTAAAATGTTTGACATTGATTTTACTATTACAATGACATGGCAAAACTTAAAATATTTTGGTGATTGGCTTTAGATCTACTTTAAAAAAAATAGCTTACCTGTAAAATACTTTTCTTTAAAGTACATCAAAGGACACAGCGCACCATAGCTGTTACTATGTGGGTTATAGGCCACCTTCAGGCGATGGACACTGGCACACCCTAAGACAGGAAGTCCACTCCCTATATAACCACTCTCACTACTGGGAGTACCTCAGTTTTTGTAGCAAAGCAATACACGCGTATACCAGAAAGAAGGGAGGGACCTCTGTGTCCTGTGATGTACTTCAAAGAAAAGGATTTTATAGGTAAGCTGTTTTAAAAATCCTATTTTCTTATTGTACATCACGGGACACAATGCCATAGTAGTTACTAGGTGGGATGTCCCATAGCAATGCCAAATGAAGGGAGGTAGACACAACAAAAGTAGGGCACCCTGAGCCCAGAGGACTTATACTGCTGCCTGCAGCACACTGCGCCCAAAGGTGATATCCTCATGACCTTTTACATCTTCTTGATAGAATCTGGTAAATGTATGGACTGAAGACCAAGTTGCGGCCTTGCAGATTTGAGCCATGGAGGCTTGGGGATGCACTGCCCAGGCCGGTTTCCCTGCATTAACCAGAGTAGACAACCTACGCTTCTTCAGAATGTGGGTCTCAATAGCCAAACTGTTAAATTTAGCATTTGTAAAGTAGGATGGAATACCGGACCTTGCGGCAGAATATCTGGCCATGTCGGTAGGGTCCATGGGTCCCCTACCGCCATCTTTACAATCTCTGCTTACCAAGATCTCCTGGGCCACAAGAATCACTGACTCCCCTTCCTGCTTGATCCTGTGAAGTTGTGGACGCAGGCAGAATAGGAGGGAATGCATAAAATCAGTGAGAACCGATTCCACAGGAAGAGCAAGGCATCTGTTCCGCATGCTAGGGGATCCTTTGCTCTTGACACAGATTTGTCAATTTCTTTGTTGAAAATGGATGCAAACAGATCTACGTCTGGGATCCCCCATCTGTGACATATTGACAGGAAGATATCGGGGTGAAGAAACCATTCTCCCGGGAACAACTGCTGGTGACTCAAGTAGTCCGCCTGCCAATATTCTATTCCTATAGGCAAAACCCATTGTTTTCTACCCAAGATAGGATATGATTCACCTCTCTCTGGGCTGCACAACTTCTTGTACCCCCTTGGTGATTGATATAGGCCATTTCTGGGACACTGTCTGATTGAATCCTGGCAGGACAGTTCCGTGAACTGTTCAGGCCCTCAGGACCAAATGCTATCCCTGAATTTCTAGAATGTTAATAGGAAAGGCCATTTCTGATCTGGGCTACTTCTCTTGGACAGTTGCCTCTTTCAGGACTGCTCCCCAGCCCAAAAAAAGGTTGGCATATGTTGTTACCACTTCCAAGGTAACTGAAGGATTTTCCCCTTTGCAGATTTTTGGTTATTAACCATAAACTGAGGCTCCGGCTCACCTTTGGAGTCACATTGGGAAATCTAGAGCTTGAACCCTTTTGTTCCAAACCGATAGGATACTGTTTTGCAGCAGTCTCGAATGAAACTAAGCTTAAGGAATGGCCTCGAATGAAGCCACCATCTTTCCCAACAACCTCATGCAAAGCTGAAAAGAAGAATTCATCTTGCTTCAACCACCTGAATCAGTTCCTTTATGGCGCTGATCTTACCTAGGGCAAGAATACCCTTTTCTGGGTGTATCTATGATCAGACCCAAGTATTTTAGCCTTCATGGTTTTAAGAAAGTTTTCTTCTAGGTTGAGAATCCAACCTAGGTATTCCAGGTAGTTGAATGTGGTGACCAACTGGTCTATCAAGAACAGATCGTCTAGGTAAACTATAATCATTATACCTTGGGCCCTTAATCTGGCTAGAGGAGGGGCCAGAACCTTTGTAAACACTGAAGGTGCAGTAGCTAGACCAAAAAGCAGAGCTACACACTGAAAATTAACATTTCTTGTTTAAACACATTTTTTATTCTTAAACAAATGCATTTGACATAAAGGCGAAATACACATAACATCAACAGTCATAATCGACTTTGGTACATAGTCTCGGAAAACTGAACATTGTATCTGGAACATACAGTAATTTCTGAGAGATATATATAATTTCAAACATACGGGAAATATAGTACAGTATTCATAACATCACCAATGTTGTAAAATTAAACAAGAAAGTTTAACTGACCATTAGTCCCTCCAAACCAAACCCAGAAAGGCGACATATGATTGTTATAGTAAAGGAGTATTTCTAGTCTGTACTTATATGGGAGACAGGTAGTGCATATCTCCCTACACTCACCCCTACAGGGATCACACTGTGAGGGTAAGGAGACATGAAGTAGGATCACACACCTAAAATAGCCCTGTCAGCTATACGTGCCTCCTCCGAGTCAGCTCGATAACGTGATGCTTCCTCAGTTAAAGCCTATGAGTAGTTACTAAGTCATATCGTTCTAAAGCTCTGTAAGAGTATTAGGATATAGGGGGATCAGGGAAGGTAAAGGGGTGAGGAAAAAGGGGTAAAGGGATAAGATAGGGCAGGGGATGGTTGCGTTATCCAGAACGGGTACCATGTGTATACAGGAGAAGTTACCGTTATCGGAAAATTAGAACAGTCAATTTACCAGCTATATTCCTATGTTTTCACTTATGTGCAGTTAGAATCCCAGGTCAGGCTACACTTCTCCCAGCAGTGTCTTGCATTCTGTGGACGCACGAAAATGAATCCAGCAGGCCCATACTATATTAAATTTTGGCGTGGTATCATTAAGTTGGTGAACAAGTTCTTCCATTTCCATCGTCCGCCCTACCCGACGGATCCAGTCTCCTACCGTGGGGGGCGTACTTGATTTCCAGCGAACGGGCAAACACATCTTTGCTGCGTTCACAAGGTGCAAGACAAGAGATTTCCTATACTGTTTCTGTGGTATCGAGGCGTGATGAAGTAAATATTGTGCGGGTGTATATTCCAAGGTGTAGGTCGTTATTTTAGAGATTAGTTGGTGTATGGCTGACCAATACGGCTGTATTGCGGGGCAATCCCACCAAACATGTAATAATGTCCCTTCCATAGTGCTACATCTCCAGCAAGAGGGCGAAGTGTTAGGGTAAAATTTATGCAATAAGTCAGGTGTTCTGTACCACCTGGAGTACAGTTTATACCCGTTCTCCTGGACCGCTACATTTCGTGAGCCCTTGTGGATATGTAGCAAAATGTTTTCCCACTCTTCTCGTGTGAGTTCTAAGTTCAGCTCCTCTACCCATCTAATATTGGCAGGGTCATTGAAGCTGTTAGCAGCTGGGAAGAGGAGCGTGTAGAGCTCAGAGATTAAATGCCTTTGTGGTTCCTGTCTGTTGCATAGGTCCTCGAAACTCGTAAGTTCTCTATGCCATTGTGACTTGAGAGGTGTACTGGACAAGAAGTGTTTGATCTGGAGGTAATTAAAAAAGGGAATGTTTCTGTCCGGAAATTTTTCGGGGAGGGAGTGAAAGGGGATTAAGTTTCCTTTATCATAGAAAGATCTGGCTCTCAATATGTCTTGAAAATTAACATTTCTACCTTGAAAAGTAGATATTACTGGTTAGTGAGGAGGTATGCATCTTTGATGCAAATTGCCGCCAGAAGTTCTCCTCCTTGTAGGATGGAGACAACTGATTGGATTGACTCAATGCGAAAAAAGGGTGGTTATATTCGGGAATCGAATTTGATTTTTGAGATCCAGAATGTCCATTTGGTTTTGGCACCGTGAAAAAAGGTTTAAACAAAACCTCAACCTCTGCTCTTACATGGGGACCACCATGATCACTTTTTGCCAAAAGATGGTCCAATGGATCCTTAGGAACATTTGATCTGAGAAAATGAGGAGACTGGAACTTTTGGAACTCCAGTTTGTACCCTGGAGCTATTGAGGAAGTCCCCCATCGGTCAACACTCTTCCTGCCAGATCCTTCAGAACTGCAGAAGTATTCCCATACTCGAGCGAGCGGGGGCACCTCCACATAAGGAGGCTTTAGTATTTTGTAGGTTTCCTCCCCCAAGATCTCTTTTGTCCCTGGGGTTGACCCTGAGGATTACCTTTTGAACATGATGGCGGAGGCCGTCGTGACTGCCTGGAGGCTGATGCCCCTGCCACTGGAGAAGGACCTTGTTAAAATGAAATATGTTTACTCCTTTTCTTAAATGGCAAAGGGGTACTTTCCACTAGAATTTCTTTGGCTGTATTGCCCAAATTATCCCCAAACAGCCGTTTCACCGCAAAAAAGGAAGACTAGCCTGGAGCTTCTTGCATGACGCTTAGCGAAGGGCGCAAGGCCTGAAGGATAGAATCTCTCATAGCAACTATTGTAAACAAAAAGCTGCTAGTAGCTTGCCAGATCCCCGGCCTACTGAACAGAATAACCTTGAGCACCTGTTTAAACAGATCTCTCAATGATTAACCAATTACTGTCAGCACAGGCTGAGACACTCAATCTACCAGAGAAAAAAAGTGTTGTGTTTTATTTTTTTTTGATAGGAATTCCAACTTTTTATCCTTTTATTCAGAGGATATAGCAGCAGTAATTGCTGGTATGCCCCACCTTTAGTGATTTTGTTCCTCCATAGGATAAAGTGTAAAAAAAACATTTTAGGAGGGAAAAAAATGCTTATCTGGGTGATCCACTCAGATACAAAAAGCTTTTCCAGCAATGAATGGACAGGAAAGGCATGCGCAGCTTGGGGAGGCTTTAGCAAACTCAAACACTCAGTTAAGAGTACATAAATGTGTAGTGGACCATTCAGCAAGAAATTGCACCATCAATCTTACAGATTGTGAAGCTCCCCCCCCCCCCCCCCGCATTTAACACCTCAGAAAAGGAGTCATCAGCCTCACCTCGGTCCCCTGAGGGAAATCTTCTCCCGCCCCCAGTTCCTCAGTTTGAGGGTCCTGGGTAATGGAAGAGAACCTGTCGCATTTTGATCCACACTGGGATGCGATTAAAGCCGCTAACCTTTTTTTTCCAATCCTATCATCCTTTTGAATCCTATTCAAAAGAGTGGGGGGGTTGATGTTGAGGAGGAGACGTGTAACAAGCCGCCGTGCAGGGGCGGTAAAAAAACAGAGCAGCATCGCCAATCATTTTTGGCTTCCTCCTTGCAGGAAAAGGAGGAGAGCTTTGTCCTGATGGGGGGGTGTTTCGTGGATGAAATCCCTCCCCCTTACTGGGGGTCTGAGCTGCTCGCCGGAGGGAAGCCTGCTGCTTCTGTGACAAGCGTGAAGTTTGAGGAAAGCGTGACAAGGTATGTAATCTATACGGCCCCCAGTGGTGACTCTTATCTATGACAACATTGACTTTTTAAAAGGAGACATTTAATAAGAAAATTTAAAAAAATTCCTTAGAAACCTCCACTCACCTTTTCTGTGATAAAAACCAATAGACCCAATCTTCACCTTTCACGGTGGGCTCTGTTACAAAACCTTCAGGAACCGGACATCCTTGGGGAACCCACACTCCTGGACCTGTAAAACACCCCGCCAGAAAAAAACGTTATGGCTGATAAAAAACAAGAAACCATAAGATTTTTCTGAAAGGCAGCATCCAGTGCCTAGGCAACAAATTAAATCACCGAAAGAACAATTCCAGGGGAAAAATAAAAAATTCCCCACGAATGGGTTAACTGCTCGTTTTTGTCTAGGGTTGAGGAAAGCGGCGATATCAGACAATCTTTTAAGTGTCCCACCCCTCCTGCCCCCCTGCACGCTAGCGATCTTGTGAACGGACTGTTCCTGACATCATCACGTCCATAGACTGGCTCTGGACATGAGGACGGCAGGAACAGTCCACCTCTGGACGTGGGGGAGTGCTGTCTTCTGAAGAATCAGGTAAGTATAGCCTTTCTTTGCGCCCCTGGACAATACAAGCACTTAACTTTTTAAATTAACATTTTTCCCCATGCTTCCAGGAACCATTGCAGCTGTGCTTAAAGAGTTACTAAACTCAGGCCTCTGCATTCTCTATATCTGGTCTCCCACAGTACACAGTACATAGAAATGCAATGGTTTTAGTAAATATATCAGCAGTATATAGCAGTCTTGTGACTTCTATCAGGATGTAGTTAAAGCTTCAAAAAAAAAAGAAACACACAAGAGAAGGGCGCACTGACCTATTCCATTTAAAAAAAAAAAAACATTTATCAAACAAGATACTCACAAATGTATGTTGCATAAATGCATGTGAAAGCACAATGTGGAAAAACATGCCTTCAGGACTGCTGGAATGCTACAAAGATGCAAGGAGACCAAATGGTGTCCGTGATGGCTATGCTGACGCGTTTCAACGTGAACCCTCTTCCTGAGAGCCAAACAATTAAATGACCCACCATACCTTTTATATATATATTTAGATACACAATCTGATCAACCCTCATTGATAAGCCCTGCCACTCATACATCACTGGTGGTGCATGTTCCTCCAGGATCCAATCAGATTGACATCCACCCTTTGTGGCAAGAATGGCAGCAACTCATATGTATAGACTACAAAGAACGTCTTTTGTATTATATACATAAGTACATATACAGTAAAACCTTGGTTTGAGTATTAACTTGGTTTGAGAGCGTTTTGCAAGACTAGTTAATTTTTTAAAGTGGTTGTATACTCTTTTTTTTAACTTTTACCTACAGGAAAGCCTATAATAAGGCTTACCTGTAGGTAAAAAAAATATCTCCTAAACCTTTACGGTTTAGGAGATATTCCCCTCGGTATGCGCCGCTGACTGCAGCGGCGCATGCGCACGAGGGGATTCTCGGCCTGAAAATCCGGCAGTGTCCGGCCGGCCGGAATGAAATCTCCTGCGCGCATGCGCGGGAGTGACGATATCGCGGCTCCGGCCACTCACAGCGCCGGAGCCGCGATACCCGGAAGAAACGCAGAGGGAGCATGTCAGCTCCCTCGGCGTGGATCGTGCCAGATGTCGGGGCCTCGTTCTAAGGTAAGTATTTCATAATGAGCTAGTATGCGGTGCATACTAGCTCATTATGCCTTTTGCTTTGCAGGTGTTAAAAAAAATAAATAAAAAATAGCGGGTTTACTACCGCTTTAAATAAAGATATACAAGCGATGTCTTGATATACAAATAGCGTCATGTCACAACTGAATATAAAACAAAAGAGAGATGCCTCTAAGTGTAGCAATATGGTTACATTTAATGAAAGTACAACATTTAGCAACCAACAATGGTTGATGATTAAAACAGGCACCTGGGGTAAAGCGGTCCACAAAGACCATCCTCCTCACCACCATCAAAGTCATGCCTTCCATGCTGCACTCCACAAGCGATTTGAGCCTCGCTTTCAGGTCGCTCTACTTCAGGGTAGTCTTGGTCATGATTGCAGACTGACAGCGGTGAGAGACGGCGGTGCGGAGGACGGTCTGCGTGGACAGCTTTTCACGGGATGCTTGCATACTAATGCCGCTTACACACGGTCGGATTTTCCGACTGAAAATGTTCAGTGGGAGCTTTTTGTCGGAAATTCTGACCATGTGTAGGCTCCATCGAACATTTTCCATCGGAATTTCCGACACACTAAATGTGAGATCTGGATCTCGAATTTTCCGACAACAAAATCCGTTGTCAGAAATTCTGATCGTGTGTACACAATTCCGACGCACAAAGTTCTACGCATGCTTGAAATCAAGCAGAAATGTCTGCCAGTACTTTCCTTTAGAGCTATTTGCACCTGATTCTGCTCAGGTTTTATTCCAGTTTTGGTAAAATTACCAAGGACAACAAATTCAAGTAGTTCTAACTATTGCCACCTTAAGAACCTGTCACAACAGGTTCTTAAAGAATTACTGGCAGTTCCCAGATTAAGAAAACCAGAGTTAGACTTACCGGTAACTCTTTTTCTAGGAGTCTTCCAGGACAGCCTCTGAGGCATAGGGCTCCTCCCTCCGAGACAGTAAACACATTCACCCAAATGGTTAAAAGGAGGTCCTTCAGGCCTTCCCCTTCAGTTTCCACAAGAACTGCCAGAAGGCTCTGAAAGACATAACACACTGGCACAACATTAGTATATCCCCCTTTGCTCCAGCTATAAAACTCTGGGTGGGAAACCAGGCTGTCCTGGAAGACTCCTAGAAAAAGAGTAACCTGCAAGTCTAACTCCGGTTTAATCTTATCGTCTTCCAGAACAGCCTCTGAGATGATAAACAAGAAACTTACTCTGTTAGGGTGGGACCACTGTCTGGAGGACCTTTCTTCCAAATGCCTGATCTTTATCAGCAGGCAGGTCCAGGCGGTAATGCTTTGCGAACGTGGAGTAGCTGGACTACGTCGCTGCTCTGCAGATCTCCTCCGAAGTGGCACCGGCTTTCTCTGCCCACGAAGCTGACACTGCCCTAGTTGAATGTGCCTTAACTAGAGGCGCTTGCCTCCCTACCAACCTGTATGCCTCTAAAACCGTCATCCTAATCCATCTGGCGATGGTGGATTTAGATGCCTTAAGACCTTTGCGTGACCCCGCAAAATTCACAAACAAAGATTCCAACTTCCTGAAGTCTTTGCTAATATTTAAATAAACTAAAAGGCTACACCTAACATCAACTAAACGGAGTCCTCCTTCCTCATCACTGTCTGAGGAGTAAAATGTTGGCAGGATAATGTCTTGAGTTCTATGAAAAGTAGAAGAAACCTTGGGGAGGAAACTAGGATCTGTTTTAAGCACAACCCTATCCTCCAAAATCAACAAAAAAGGCTCTCTAATCAAGAGCGCCGCAACTCACTCACTCTTCTGGCTGAGATAATTGGAATCAAAAAAGCTGTTTTAAAAAATACCCATTTAGCATCAGATTTCTCCAGAGGTTCGAAGGGACTCTTTGTAAGTGCACAAGGTACCAAGGCTAAATCCCAGGAGTGACAGGCTCTGACCTTCACTGGCCTAGACCTGGAGAGGGCTTTAAAGAAATTCTTTACAAAACGATCTTGCTGCAGGGGGACGATGCTTAAAGTGGCAGCCTGTACCTTCAAGGTGCTGACAGAAAGCCCTAATTCCACTCCTACCTGGAAGAAGTCCAGCACTACCGGAATACCTGGACCTTCCTGCCCCTGCTAACCAGGAATAGAACCTCTTCCACACCTTGGTGTAAATGGCCCTGGTCACCGGCTTACGGCATTCTAAGAGAGTCTTGATGACCCTCTCTGAAAAACCTTGGGCCCTTAACAGCTGTTCCTTAGATACCACGCTGAAAGTCTGAGGGTCTCTATTTGAAGATGCCGGATAGGCCCTTGTGTAACCAGATCCTCCCTCCTCGGAAGATGAATCGGAGGATATATTGCCAATCTCTTTAGGACTGCAAACCAGGCCCTTCTTGGCCAAAATGGGGCTATCAGAATGAGATCCGTTACCTGGGTCTGAAATTTCTGGAGGACTGCTGCAACAAGCCTTACTGGAGGAAAGGCATAGCACAGTTTGAAGTGCAATGCATTGGCAAAGGCATTTATCCCTCTGGCTTGATCCTACGAGTGCAGGGAGAAGAACTGAGCAACCTTCTTGTTGCTTTCTGAGGCAAACAAATCCACCTCTGGTATGCCCCAAGTCCTCACCACCTGCTCGAACACTTCCTGGTTGAGTAACCATTCATCCTGTTTCACACACTGGCGACCAGCGTGTTCTGAGCCCCCTTCAATTGAACTGTTGACAGTGACGCTAGGTTCAACTCGGCCCAAGAGAAAATTTCTCCTGCTATCTTCTGCAAAGCAGGGCTCCTGGTCCTCCTCTGCTTGTTTATATAGGCAACAACAGCTGCATTGTCTGACCTTACTTGGAGGTGTTGTCCCCTTATTTTTTGCTGGAAGGCTACTATCGCCCTCTGTACTGCCAGCAATTCCCTCTGATTTGAGGTCCGTCTGGCTTCCACCAGAGACCAGGATCCTTGAGCCAGATCTTTTTCCAGGTGTGCACCCCAGCCGAAAGAGCTGGCGTCTGTTGTCAGCACCAGGGCTGTTGGTCTGAACCACAACGCACCCCTGTCCAACTTGTGACTGGTTCACCACCACCACAGAGTCCTTTTGACCCTGGTGGGTATCAGCATGGGTTGATCCAAACCCTGCTGGCTGCCATCCCAGCAAAGCAGAAGGAGAGCCTGCAGCGGGCATTGAAGAATCCTTGCCCAAGGGACTGCTGGAAAACAGGATGTCATTAAGCCTATCACTTTCATGACATCTCTAACCTGGGCTTCCTGATTGGTCTGAAGCCGCTACTGCCAGACCTACCTTCTCTATCTTCTCTGATGGGAGAGAAACCTTCCCCTCTACAGAGGAGATTCTGTAACCCAGATACAGTACTTCCTGGGTTGGGATCAACTGGGACTTGCCCAGATTGATCAACCAACCAAGAGAATGCAGGAAGTGTTGCGCCTCCTGAAGATCCTCTTCTAGCTGCTGGTAAGACCGGGCGACAAACAGAAGATCGCCCAAATAGGGGATCACTGTAATGGCCCTGACACGCAGCAGAGCTAGGGCTTCTGCCAGGACCTTTGTAAAAATCCTGGGAGAGGATGCTAGGCCAAGTAGAAGTGCTCTGAACTGGAAGTGGAGAATTTCCGTGTTCACCTTGACTGCTAATCTGATGAATTTCTGGAACTCCCGATGTATCGGTACATGCAAATATGCGTCCCTGAGATCGATCGTTGCCATAAAGCAATCGGGAAACAGGAGGTTTTCGTTATCATAAAGATAGACTCCATCCTGAACCGCTTGTATCTGATAAACCTGTTCAGGGGCCTGAGATTGAGGATCAACCTGAATTTGCCTGATGGCTTTCGACCCACGAACACATGGGAATATACCCCCTGTCCGTGTTCCACATCTGGTACTCGGCTGATGACCTGCTGGTCTAACAACTCTCCCAACTGCAGACTCAGAGCTTCTGCCTTCTCCCGGTCTCTGGGTAACTTGGTTACTAAGAAGGTAGGTGGGGGAATGGCACTGAACTCCAGCTTGTAACCGTTTTCTATTATCTCTAATATAAACGGACTTGAAGTTGCGTTGGTCCATTGTGGGAGGAAATCCCCCAACCTTCCTCCCACTGGAACACTGGAGTCAGTGGGATTTTGAGGTGGTTTGAGGAGAAATGAATAGTATTCCTCCTCTGCCACGACCCTTGTGACCCGACCAGTGTTTTTTAGGCTGACCCTCTCTCTCCTGCTGGGTTTGTTGCTTAAACCCTTGAAAAAGACGTCTGCCCTCAGGCTTCTTTTTCTCTGGAAAGGCTTTCTTTTTGTCCTGGGTAGGTTCCAGGGCCTCCTGGAGCCCAGGGCCAAAAAAGGTGGTCGCCTGAGAAAGGAAATCCACAGAGCCTGAGCTTCGATGCTGTGTCTCCCGACCAGGCTTTCAGCCAAAAACGCCCTTCTTGCCATGTTAACCAAAGCCGCAGACCTAGCCATTAGCTTTACCAACTCTGCAGAAGCATCGGCTAGGGACCCAACTGCTTTAAATAATAAGGGAAAGGATTTTAGCAGCTGTTGATGGGACGTGCCTGCAGAAATACGAGACTGTAACTGAGTTAACCAGCATTCCAAATTTCTAGCCACACAGGTGGCTGCAAGGGCAGGTTTGAGCGCAATAGAGGCGACATCCCAAGCCCTCTTTAACAACACATTACCCCCTTTTGTCCATTGGGTCCTTAAGGGATCCTAGATCATCGAAGGCCAAATCAGTCTTTTTGGACACCTTCGCTAGCGGTGCATCCCACTTAGGAACCTTGTTCCAAGGCTGGGCCGTGTCCTTCTCGAAGGGAAATCTGCGTTTGAGACTGCCTGAAAAGAACGGTCTCCTCTCAGGGTGCTCCCAATCCAGCAAGATCGCTTCCACTAGAGATTTGTGCACAGGGAAAACTCTGGATCTTTGAGCAGAGACCCCCAGATACATGAGGTCATGCTTAGAAAGCTGTACCGACTCCTCTCTGATCTCTAGGGTGTCATAGATTGCTTTTAAGAAATCCCCCACATCGTCCAATGTCAATTTGTACCTGGACCCTCTTCCTCAGAGTCAGACCCTGAGTCTACCTGATAAGAAGCCAGCGACCTGGGCTCCCTCTCCCCATCTTCCCTATGCTCCTGACAGAGCTCAGACAGGGAGGGCAAACTTGCTGCTCTAGATAAGGGCACAGAGGGACCCTGCATCCTATCCATCATTCCGGACTAAAGGATCTTCTGACACTCTGTCATAGAGTCATCCTTAGATAAATTATTGACACATTCGGGGAAAAGCGGCTTCTGCGAATTGGGCCCAAGTTTTGTCCCACAAACAACACTACAACCTCCTTGGAGGCTGTATCTGAGATCTGTCCTGTGCTTTACCCTAAAAGCAAAAGAAAAGACAGAAAGCAATTCATGAGAGCCTGTCCCCAACCGTCACCACCACTGTGCTCAGGGGGAAAGAGAGAAGTGCCCAGCCCTTCACCTATGGTTCCCCACCCAGGGAATGGCCTTGGTCACAAGGACCTTACCCCTCCCAGAGTAAGCCATGGTCTGCCCTCACAACGCTTACCTGAGAGATGCCAGTGCCAGAAGAACCGAAGTCGACCGCCTGAACTGCTGCAGTGCCCGCCATGGCTCCTTAGAGTTGTCACAGCCTCTGCTGGATCTACACAGGCTCTGGACGCCCAACAAGCCACATATGCTGCGCCTGGAGACTGGAACCTTTGTCTCCTGGCGCCCCCCGATGATGTGGTTCTGCCTGGAGCTGCATCACTTCCGTACGTTGGAATGCAGAAGCCCCTCCTCGGACGCACGTACCACCATACCCAGAGCGGACGTCCCACATGCCTCGTAGACGCCGTTCGTTCTTGGTCGCCGTTCGTTTTTCCGATGAAGGACAACGACCAGTTTGTGCAACAAAATGGAGGTAGGGGATCTGTCACTTTTCAGAGGTCCAACTCTCCCCGAGCTTATAGGCAGCGGTGTACAAGCAGCCCTCTCTTCACTGTACTAGACAGAGGGGCACGAGGCATGTGGGACGTCCGTTCCGGGTATGGTAACGAACGTACGTGCGACCGAGGAGAGGCTTCTGCGTTCCAACGTGCAGGGGCAGTACAGCATGTAAATTGCACCCGCAGCCACATTGCTTTGCTGCTTGGCAGACACGTGGGGCTGCCATTCATTCTTAATGGCACCTCATGCACTTGAAACCGCAGCCCGTTTTAGGTTGCACAAAATCACATGGTGCAAAAGCACCTTTTAAAAGAAAGGTGCAGGAACCTTTTCCCGGCATGAAACTCAGGCACAGCAGTCCATTTAAAGGAATGGGATGCTGTGCCCGCACAAACATGGCTCACAGAAGCGCATTGATGTGAACCTAGCCTAAGGGGGAAAATGAGAGACTAGATCACCCTACAAGGTCCACTTTATGTCTTATAGTCCGTAGTGGGCAGATTCAAAAGCTGCTATTGGACTGAATGATTTCAATGGATTCCCCCACTGTTGTGCACTGTCAATCAACAGGAAGGCTGATCTAATGGGAAACCAGGTTCTTAGTTCCATCAGGCTCCACACACATCTTCTACAAAACGTATTCCATGCATCTTTCAGTGTGATGGGCATAGCGGCTGATGAGAAAAGGAGGCAGTGCACTGAGGACAATTTTGGCGCTGCAACCAATATAATTTTAAACTTTCATCGGGGCACAAAAAGCATCACCTTGTACTAAAACTACCCCGGTTCTAAAATTATATGTGCATAATCATATATTTCTTTTGTTTCTGAATAAATAAGTATGGTCAATAATTTTGATAGGGTATGGAATCATCAGAAGTTCGCTAATCACAGGCAGTGAGACATTGCCCCAATCTCTGCAGCCGCGCATCGGGGCAATGTCTCACTGCCTGTGATTAGCACAGCACTGCACCGACTTCCTGGCAGCCTCTGCATGTGGACCATGCGAACACGCCTGAGCTCATCCCTACTCAGCACTTCCTGAAACTTCCCTTTCTCCCTCTATGCTCTGTGTCTGAGTTTTTCTGAAAGGACCAGTCAGCATCTCTCTGTCTCCATCTTGTGGCCAAAAGGAGAAATTGCATTACAACATGCCTGCTACATCTGTAACTGGTATATTCTACTAAAAAGCTTGTTCATTTGATAAACAACAGACTTATCGGCTAGTACACAAGATGTAAATAGACAAAAGACTAAAAAAGAAAATGAATGCAGCCATCACAGCTAAGAAATGTTAAGCTGCGCCATATTAACCACTTGCGGACCGCTCCACCATCGTTTGATGGCGGCAGTATGGCTCCCCTGCGCAAATTGCCGTAGCTGTACGGCGGCTGCTTTAAGGGGTATAGGGGGCGCGCCACATCACTGATGAGCCAATGCACCCGAGATCACTCCTGACAGAGCCAGAACGGGGATCTGTGTGTGTAAACACACAAATTATGTCAGGGGAGAGGAGACAGATCGTGTGTTCCTAGTATATAGGAACAGCGATTGACTGGAGGAGACCTGTCTTATTCCCCCACAGTTAGAACACACTGAGGGAACACGTTTAACCCCTTGATCGCCCCCTAATGTGTACCCCTTCCCTGCCAGTGACATTTATACAGTAATCAGTGGCTATTTTTAGCTCTGATCATTGTATAGATTTCAATGGTCCCAAAAAAAAGTGTCCGATCTGTCCGCTGCAATCCCAATAAAAAAAAAAAGTTTTTCTTTTTTGTTTTGTTTTTTAAATGTGGGATATTTATTATAGCAAAAAGTAGTGTTCTTCTTTCAAAATTGATGCTCTTTTTGTTTATAGTGCAAAAATATAAAAAAATAAAATAAAAAAAATGCAGAGGTGCTCAAATAAAACCAAAAGAAAGTCCTATGTGTGGGGGGGAAAAAAAAGGACATACATTTTTGTTTGGGTACAACGTCACACGACCGCGCAATTGTCAGTTAAATTGATGCGGTGCCATATCGCAAAAAACGGCCTGGTCAGAAAGGGGGCAAATTCTTCCGGGGCTGAAGTGGTTAAAATGTTTGTTTTTGGTATTTTTACCACTTTAAAAACTGTCACGTGTTGTATGTGTCCCCATATAGGATATTTTTCTCCTGTTTTGTCTGACACTGGTCACCTTTACAGGAAGTAATGGAAAATTTCCTTCATGGGGACACAGACAGCAGTAAAACCCTGACAGATGATCTTCCATTCATTTCCTACATTACTAGAAACTGTATTCCTGTTGGGGTGAATTCCCCATCACTTCCTGTTCTGTCTTAATCTGTAAAATAGATAGGAAGTGGGGTCATTTTATTTCACGTTTCTCCCTTGTACTATAGAATAGACAGTTGTCTAGGAGAATAACTCTCCCAAATGAGGACAAAGAAGACTAAGATAGCACTTAAACGTTTTCAGGGTTTCTAACCCTTGTAGACAAATGTTTTGGCTAGACCTAGTCTTACCTTTGACCTCCAGGACTCTGTCACCATGGCAATCTGTGTAAATGCATGGGCTAGTCAGGGGAGGCATTGGGGTTATACATGTGACTCTATCCTACCCCCCCCCCCCCCCCCACACACACACACACACACACACACACACACACACACACACACTGCACATGTCAGAGCAAGTTTTTTTTTCAAAAAAGATAACAGAGTTGTCAATAGCAACCAGTCATAAATTTACTGTCTTTCTAGATGGCCTTCTGTGTAGTTTTGTACTATAAACTTGCCCACTTTGCAGTCTGATTATATGATTAAAATTATTTATATAAATGATATGATTTAAATTATTGAATCTTCTTTACTATCATCCATGTAGTGTGAATGCTTACCTAAACAATATATTACATTTTTTTTAAATAAAGCAGGATATAAACACTAAGTCCCGGTTCACATTGATGTGGGAAATGCAGCGATTCCTGTGCGTTTCCTGCACCGCTTAGCTGCCGCACTGTGTTCATGAAATCTGCTGCGGGTGTCAATTTAAAAGTTAAATAGCATATATGGAATCGCATATGCTTTGCACAGGAAGTCACATGCGATCTGACAGTGGGAACCAGTACTAAAGGAGATTGCAGTCTTGTGTGACCAGCTTTCTGACCCCGTTTTTTACATTTTTCTGTGTGCTACAAACAGAGAAATGCATGCTCACTGCATGTGCAGAGGTTTGAAAGGAGCCCTTTTTAGTAAAACCCTGCAAAGACTTAAGTGTAACGACTTTTCCAACCAATCACAATTCATCTAGTAAAGGTTTGGCTTTAGTAAAGCACATCGTTATTGGTTACTTCACACTTGAGGATCTGCTCCATATATGTTCTCACTAAATAAGGCCAAAAGGTATGTGTCTTTTATTTGAACAGATCAGGCTGCTGTAGGTGGGCATGTAAAAGGAAGATGAAGTGGGTGGTACACAATAAGAAGATCAGAAGAAAAATATTATGTGACGAATGATCAGCAGATTTTCTAATCATTACTATAGTGCTTTCAACAGCCAATACAACTTTTCAGAAGACAAAAACAGAAGGTGCTGAATACAAAATGTTTATCATACGTGAACACAAGGTCCTGTTTTCATTTAGCTAGTACAGTTTTCAGAAGAGTAAGACTACGCATGCTCAGAAATGGAAGAATGCATTACAATATAATGCATCGCATCACTTCTGAAGTTGTATTCTGTCATATGAATTTAATATAAGATTAGCATACAACAAAAAACAGACGATCATCCGTCCAATGTTTTCATCATGTGTAAAAGGCTTTAGTCTAGGGCAGCCATTCTCAATCAGGGTTCCTTGAGCTGTGGCTAAATGACCTATCTGATGATGCTTGAATAGTTCCATGTCCAGTACCACTTGATGGAGCTTGTAGCTTTTGTATCTGTTAAAAAAAAAAAAATGTTTGAGACCCCTTTCAAGCACCTGTAAAGTGCTTGAAAGAAGCCTCATCTGCAATCCCAATGTGAAAGCCCAAGTGCTTTAAGAGGCCTTTCACACTGCCAACGCCCAAAAAACGCTGGTAAAGCGCCGCTTAAACTAGCAGCGCTTTACCAGCGTTTTTTGATCGCTAGCAGGGCGCTTTTAACCCCCGCTAGTGATCAAATAAAGGGTTAAAAGCGCTGCTGCCAAAAGTGCTCTGCAGGCGCTTTCTATTCATTTCAGTGGGAAGGGGCACTTTAGGAGCGGTGTATTCACCACTCCAAAAGCGCTGCAAAGAAGCTGCGTGCAGGACTTTTTTTGACGCCCTGCCAGCGCAGCGCCTCAGTGTGAAAGCATTCAGGCTTTCACATTGGGATTGCAGATGAGAAAAACGCCCCAGTTTGAAAGAGGTCTTAGGCTGCATTCACACCTATGCAGTTTTAGTGCATTTTGCAGATTTGCACTACAGTCCATTTAACATTGTTTCCTATGGAACACGTTCTGTAGTGCAAATCTGCAAAATGCTAAAAACACTAAAAATGAATAGGTGTGAATCCAGCCTTAAGGCCAGGGCTTGGATTCCCTGGATACAGACCTGGGAACGAACTAAGCTTCTAGTGCCAGAAAACTGCTGCAAGAAATGATCTGGAGTGACAGACACCACATTAACAAACCAGAGGGAGTTGTTTTAGGTCTTTCTGCACCAGACTGAGTGAAATGGAATAACTATAGAAACAGATCCCCACCAGGTTGGGCCTGACAGCTCATGTGCAAACAAAGCCTGCACAGCCTTCCTGCACTCAGCTGAGCAAGAGGAAAGGCCGATTAATCTGGAGCATGCATGAAGCTGCAGGGTTCTGTCTGGTGTCTGTCAGGACTGGCTGCAGATCAGTACTAAAAAAGGGGCTGCACCACAATACAGCAAAAATCCAGCCTGAAATAAATGGTTACCTTGGCTCAGGTCCATTAGCATATTCTGTACTTGTGCATTGGGTTGCCATTCACAGTAATAGGTGTTGGAACAACATATAGGTAGGAAGCTGATCTCAGAATTTGCCATTTGAAGGTCAGCTTATTCTTGTCAGTAAATCTTTCCTTTGAGATAATCGTATGATAATACTTTTTACATATGTGGACTCCCTGTACTTGCAAACTTTATATATAGATACTATACATCAGTGATAATGAGATTATAAGATAAAACAGTTAGGCCTAATATACACTTGTGAATAGGGCCATTAGCGATTAGATGTGGGAGACCAAGCAGGGGTTCCTGGCAATTATCTGCAGGTGGAATCCCCACTGAAAGCAATGGGAGGCTGACAGTTCCCACAGCTCATGGAGCAATTACCTGTGAATAATTGACCCTGGACAAAGAGACCTAAAAACACACTCATTGACTGTGCATGCTCCTTGAGTGACATCTGTACCAGATGGAGGCGGATGTACTCTATCATCATGTCTGCTTCCCATTGGGCAGGTGAATCCCGGCTTCTATACAATGACACCCGGCGCCGTACACCATCCCTTCATCGTCGCCTAATTTTTTCCTCCACAATTGGAAACTTAGCCCCGGTGCTGCAAACCTTGTCACTTTCACCTGTTTCCTAATTGCTGTTGTGAGTGCACCTTTACAATTTTTTTAATAAAGTGTATTTTTAATACTATGCTATTTTGGCCCATTTCACCTGTTTGCTCTCTCCCCTTGTATGCATCCTTGTAGGATTATCCCCTCCTAATTTGCAGGCTGCAGCATCCACCTGTCAGTGTAGCATTTATTTGTAGAGTGTTGACTACCCACTCACCAGATTCCATGTGTGTATTACATATTGATTTATGGTATTACATTTCCTTTTTGAGATTATTAGGTATATCGCTACTTTGACATCACACATTACATTTGGTTTTACCATTTTGCTACCATTTTCTGCTATTTTTGGAGCGCTATGGTCCCAGTGGATTTCTACTGGGACATTTTTTGTCATATACCTTTTTGGTTCTTAGGATTGAACAGCAGCCCTACAACCCCTGTATGGGGTTTATGGCAAGCTTGTTTGGTATCATATCATCAGATTAATTTATGTCTCACACATATACGTCAGTGTTCACTGGCCTGGAGTACTTGCCGGTTTAGATTTCCACCATGTTTCAGCTTTATATTTTGGGCTGGGGTCCTGATTGCATGGTTGATGCAGGTATATTGCTACTTTGACATCATACATTTTGGGTTTACCAGTTTGTTTTCACCTAACTATTCAGGGACTACGTGGAGTGCTGAGGTCCCAGTGGATTTCCACTGGGCAATTTCTTTGTGCTACATACAAGTTTGGCCAGTAAGGATGAGCTTAGGCATGTTCACATGCTTCACGTGCAGAGCCCGCCAGGAAGTCGGAGCTGCGCTAATCAAAGGCAGTGAGACATTGCCCCGATGAGCGGCTGCAGGGATCGGGCAATGTCTCGCTGCCTGTGATTAGCGCAGCGCTGACTTCCTGGCGGGCTCTGCACATGGAGCATGCGAACACACCTGAGCTCATCCCTATTGGCCAGTGCAGCAGGGACTGGTCAAATTTTGGCAGGCTTTTGTACAACAAGCCTGTTGGGTTTTTTCAGATTGGTTTCCTGATCAGTGTATTCTGATGGCGGGGAATAGGGATGAGCTCCGGCGTGTTCGCACAATCCACGTGCAGAGCCCGCCAGGAAGTCGGTGCAGCGCTGGGCTAATCACAGACAGTGAGACATTGTCCGATCTCTGCAGCCACGCATCGGGGCAATGTCTCACTGCCTGTGATTAGCGCAGCGCTGCACCGACTTCCTGGCGGGCTCTGCACGTCGAGTGTGCGAACACGCCGGAGCTCATCCTTAGTGGGGAAGTCTTCCTACTGTCAGAATCCAATAATTCAGTTAGAAGGGTTCCCACATCCACATCGAATGTGTGGCTGGGGGGAATTGGGTCATTCTTTTTCGTACAACCCAAATGGTTAAGTAAAAAAATAATAATATATGGCCAGCCTAAAGGTGGATGTAAAACTATGCAACTTTTTTGTTGTTATATTTCCTTTATAGATTTACCTTCAACTGTGTAGTGCAAGGACTTTCCTGATTGCATACAAATTGAAAGTGTTTAGGTTAGACCTCCTACTATATGGTTTTGGTAAATTTGAAGGAAAAAAATCTGAAGAAAATTGTATAGTGTGTGTGTGTGTATCCAGTTTTATGGTTAAATCGTGGATTCACACAGTTGTATTTAGTACATATAAGATGCATTGGCTTCAGGTGAATGGTATGTCTGTCTCCTCATTACTCCCCTCTTCAACCTGTCCACATTAAACAGAGCTAATGTTTATTAAATGGCTTTGTGTGGACAAGGAAAGAACAGTCAAGCAGCTCAAGGTCAATAATAAAATCCAAGATATATATATATATATATATATATATATATATATATGTGTGTGTGTGTAAACTGTTTATGAAAACCTGCAAATGAAAGTTAACCACCAGTTTTCATAAAATAAGAAATCATTTACTGTTAGGTTATTGGTTACAAAGTTAATTGCGTTAGAAAATTTCAGAGATGCTTGGTTGTGTTATTCAACTACCTAATCAATGTACAACTCTGGATAATCTGATAGCGCAGGTGAAGAGCAAACGCATGTTTTGAAGCAGCTTGAAGTTGCAGAAATCGTACATCATGCTGAAAATGTTCTAAAAATTAGGTTGTTCAGGCATTGATCAAGTGATATGCTGTTTGCATGTTTTTATCACACTTATTTTTTGTTTCATTTATAATTGATTTTATGTAAATCTGTATGTTTTTGAATATTTTAAGAAAAACGTGTGTGTGAAAAATTGCCAATGTTCCCTTTCCTTTCATTTTTTATTTTTTTTACCTAAATGGAGGTCCTGTTTTACTCTTTGCATAATCTTTCATTTTTTACATTTACACTGATTTGATTGATGATCCCAATCATCCCACTTTATGGGGGAAGTTGGATGCCTTCCAGCTTTTGTGATAGAATGGGGTGTGGGTGTAATTTCAGTAAGACATTTGGATCTGTATTTCCCCCGACACCCTCTACTGGTAATTTTAGTTTGTATCAGATCATGACTTTCTGTGTCTTTAGCTGTTCAGTAGTGCTGCACTGTTTGCTCACATTAGTAGCTGTATTAGAAAGCAGTTGCTAGTGTGCACTGTCAGTGCACACTAGCATCTCACTGTCATTTCTTTTTTCTTTTGTATTACTTTTTAAAAATTCACTGTGTTGCAACATAATACAGTGAAAAAAAATGTGTTTGGTGTTGTGCAAGGAAGGGCTTCCGTATGAATAGGTCCTAAGGCTAAGTTCACACCTAAAGCGTTTTGCAGTTTGCAGAAACGCACTACAGTCCATTTTACATAATTTCCTATGGGTCCTGTTCACATCTGTGCATTTTCAGCTTCTGTGTTTTTTTGGAAAAGCTCAGGGACCTTTTTACCTGCAGCAGTTTGCATTTGTGCTTCCATAGACTTCAATGAAAACAAATCAAAAAATGCAAGTGATGCATTTCCGCTGCAGTTTACATTTTTCACCTGCATGATAACAAACATCTCCCCCTAACAACAAATGTCCCAAAATGACACAAAACGTGTCAAAAGCACATCAAAAACGTGTGTTCAAAAATGCAAAATGCACTGAGAAACGCATCAATCATAACACGCATAGGTGTGAACCTAGCCTAAAGAGAAACTTGCTTTGGGTCAAGTGTATGCATACATTTATGGAAAATAGACAATAGAAATTTTTATCAAATGTTTTGAATTTTACTGTGCAGTTTTTGCCATCTTAAAGGTAGGTGAAACCAGGGCTCGACAAATTCATCCCAGGTGCCAGGTCGCCTTTGCGACTAGAAATTGTGTCCTGGCACCTGGGCTTTTGTCAGTGACAGGTGCCTCTGCCACAGGGCGGGCTGTGGGGTCTTGGCCGGGAAAGTTGAGGTGCTTGGCGGGCCTTGTAGGCCCTCCCGACACAGAGCACTGTCCGGTAATGTGATTAACGATGGTAGTGGGGATGGAGCAGGAAGAGAGCAGCGCAGCAGCCGCTGACATGGCAAAAGGTTCCTCCTCCCTTCTCCACACTCTGTTGGCAGAGCAGCGCCGCAGTGTGTGAAACTGTATGGAGAGAGACAGCGAGAGGAGCTGTCAAAATTGAGGTTGGATGTCGGGGTGGGTGGGACCCAGCTATCTGACAACAGCCAATGGGATGGTATCTGATGTATGTAAAACTGGCTTCTAATTTTTGTTAGCTGGCTCCTAGATTCTAAGCAAATTTTTCAAGCCCTGGGTGAAACAATCTGAATAAATGGGCAGGTTTAGTGATCATCTTATGCTAGCCATGCTTAAACAAAACAAATGTTATATAAAACAATAATTTACATGAAAGTATTGTATTGATTAAAAATAGTTGGCTTTCTTAGAATTTCTAGTTGAATGCTTGTTTACATGTATGGCTAGCATTAGATCGTAAGAGCCTAGATTTTTCCACTGTTTTCATTGAGAATTAATCTTTTCACATGTCATATAAATTTTCTTTTTATTTACTTTTTTTGTTGTGTCTTTTGAGTAGATGTTCTATTGCTTCCTGTCCCACTGATACACCAAGAAGTGAGGAAAATCTTTGTAAATTGAGAGAAATACATACTAAGGCCGCGTACACACGGGCGGACTGTTCGTCCAACTTTGTCCGCTGAACAGTGTTTGGGCGGACAGTCCGCTCGTGTGTGGGCTTTCAGCGGACAGTTTCAGCGGACAGTTTGACGGACAAGGTTTTTCGGAAATTCCGTAAAACTGTCCGCTGAAACCTTGTTTCAGCGAACAGTCCGCTCGTGTGTAGGCTTGTTCGTCAAACAAAGTTGCGCGCATGCTCAGAAAGGATTTTCACGCCGAAAGCTATAATGCAGTGTATAGGACGTCGTATTTTTCGTCCCGTCGTACGTGCCGTTCACGTCATCGCGCACGGTTTCAGCAAACTGTTCGTCCGTCGTGTGTGGCCATGTCCGTCCATGCTAAGTTTGAGCGGACTGTTTGCCGAAACTGTTGGACGGACAAAGTTGGGCGAACAGTCCGCGCGTGTGTACGCGGCCTTAGACAACAGAAGAACAAGTGTCTCTATTAAAAGATTTTTCCTCCGTTCCTGTTCCAGCAAAAATTTTAAAAAATGGTTTAGCCCATATGACAATGTTTACCAGGACTTTTGATTTGCAAACATTATTCTGGGCTTTTCCAGTTTCGAGGGCCGGGTTCGACTAACATTACTTAACTTTAGGTGTCGAATCCTAAACCAGTGAAGTCAATTCAGATTAGGGATGGGCCGAATAGACCCCTGTTCGGTTCGCACCAGAACTTTCGAACACCGCAAAAGTTCAGACCCGAATAAAGAACTCCATTAAAGTCAATGGGAACGTCAAAAATCAAAAGTGCCCATTTTTAAGGCTTATATGCAAGTAATTGGGCATACAATGGTTATAGGGGTCCGGGTCCTGCCCTGGGGGACGTGTATCAATAAAAAATAGTGCCTTAGTCTACCTGTAAAGTGGCAGATCTGTACAATGTCTAGAATCTGCTGCAGTGATAATTGCATTTATAAAGCCAAAAGAAATTACATTTTCCCTGCAAGCTGACTATTTTGCTCAGCAACAGCTTGGGAGCCAGTGTGTATGTTGAGGCCACAATGTAGTGCACTGGGAACAAGATTCAAGATTTTTTGGATACATTCTGGTGTCCCTTTTGACTTTGGATAAAAGTAACAGGTACATAAAAATTGGTCTTTGGGTGTTGTGGCGCCTTCCAACTGTAACCCTATAGAGGTAATGTTGATGAAAGCAAGAATTGGCCTTGCTGTAAAAAATTGCATTGATATGCACCTGTCAAACAGGTGCCCATGAAACCTAGACCAAAAACATTCTTCCAGATGAAATGATTGAAGCTAGGCAGTCCTCGAAGTCCTGCAGAGATTCCACATCCCAAAAAGACTTAATCAGTGACATCGCCATCAGGGGCTTCATTAGATGGTAATCCAGGACTGATTCATTTTTATATATGAGTCAAACGGTCCACGGAGTCTGTGGACAGACGCGTTCTGTGATCAGTAACAAACCCTCCTGCAGCACTGAATGCCTGTTCTGAAAGCACGCTGGATGCAGGGCAGCCAAACAACTCAAGCATATTGGGCATTTTCTGGCCAGTGGTCTATTCTCATGACCCAGTAAGTCAGGGGATTGTCCGCTCGAAAGCTCTCCATCTCTGCTTTGGCCCCAAGGTAATCGTACACCATGTGAAGCAGACTCTGCCAATGGGATGTGGAAGCTGACAGCTCTGGGCTGCGAGGAGTAAAAAAATTCCAAAATGCCTCACTTAGGCAGATGCCTTTATCAACACTCCTCTCTTGACCAACAGAATACTCAAAACTACGTTTTCCACGACTCTGTAACCTAAAGTTCAATAAAATCCTCGTTAACGTGTCCTCAAGAGATTTTATCTTCTACTCTCTATGTGAGGATGGGATGAGTTCTGAGCTCATCCTCTTATAACAGTGGTCAAGGAGGGTTGCCAACCAGTAATCCCCATCCTCCTTTATGCCACGTATTCTTGGGTCCTTTTGCAGGCTTTGAAGCATTAGGTTGCCCATGCACCTCAAATTTGCAGAGGCTTGAGAAGCAGACTCCTCTTGGTCACTCAGGATGACAGCATCTGGAACTTCCTCCTCCCAGCCATGTACTACTCCCAAGGGTCCTGGGGTTGGAAAGCCATTGCTTACAGATTGGCACATGTGTCTTCCTCTTCTTCGAAGCCTATGAAAGTGCCAGAATCCTCCTCCTCCTCATCCTCCTCCCCGATCTCCCCCTGTGTGTTCTGTGCAATAGGAATGATGGTGTCTGGATAAAGTGGGCCTTGAGAGTAAAGGACGTCCTCCTCTTCTTCCTGCTGCTATGCCTCCAGTGTCCTAACCATAATGCCACAAAAAGTCCAGCAGGAACACAACAGGGATTGTGTCACTGATGCATGCACTGTCACTGCTCACCATCCTTGTGGCCTCCTCAAATGGTGACAATACAGTGCATGCATCCTTAATGATCAGCCATTGGCGTGTGGGGGAAAAAAAGCTGAGGCGGCCTGAGCCTGTCGTTGTGCCATGCTGGCACAAGTACTCGCCCTCTGCTGCATGCATAGCCACTACAGCATTCCCAAATTTGAGTTCTACCTGGTGGGCATGTCACAAATTGGGCAGTTTATGAACAGGCACTGGCTGTGTATGACCACCTGAAATGGCTACAGACTCTTCTGGGCTGCTTTACTACCTCTTGCAACCCTTGGTACATACTTGGGAAATGCTGCACCACCAAATTGAGGACATGTGCCAGGCATTGCACATGTGTCAACTTTCCCTGTCCCTGTTGTGTCAACCTCTAGGAGGTTTGAGCCATTATTGGACACCACCATTCCTGGCTCCAGCTGGCATGGTGTGAACCACCTCGGGGCCTGTCCCTGCAGAGCTGCAAGAATCTCTGCTCCAGTGTGGTTCCTGTCCCCTAAACACACCAGCTGAAGTACTGCATGGCACCTTTTAGCCTGACTCTGGAAATAGCCCTTTGCATGCCTGATGTTCATAGGACAATTGTGCAAAGGAGGGCATGGAGGGGGTAGAGCTCATAGGTCTGGCATCATCACCACCAGCTGTATGGAGAGGTGGGGGCACAACAAGCTGCAGCAACAAGCCCTGTCCTGCATCCTTTCGAGTTGCAGCAGCGTTACCCAGTGTGCTATGAACGAACTATATCGTCCCCAGGCATGTACTGGCCATTGGGACTACCGGGAGTTTCCCGGTGGGCCGATGGCTCAGTGGGCCACTCTGATGTAAGGGGGCTGGTGATGGGACACTCTGATGTAAGGGGGCTGCTGATGGGACACTCTGATGTAAGGGGGCTGGTGATGGGACACTCTGTTGTAAAGGGGCTGGTGATGGGACACTCTGTTGTAAGGGAGCTGGTGATGGGACACTGTTGTAAGGGGGCTGGTGATGGGACACTCTGATGTAAGGGGGCTGGTGATGGGACACTCTGATGTAAGGGGGCTGCTGATGGGACACTCTGATGTAAGGGGGTGCTGATGGGACACTCTGATGTAAGGGGGCTGGTGATGGGACACTCTGTTGTAAAGGGGCTGGTGATGGGACACTCTGTTGTAAGGGAGCTGGTGATGGGACACTGTTGTAAGGGGGCTGGTGATGGGACACTCTGATGTAAGGGGGTGCTGATGGGACACTCTGATGTAAGGGGGCTGCTGATGGGACACTCTGATGTAAGGGGGCTGCTGATGGGACACTCTGATGTAAGGGGGCTGCTGATGGGACACTCTGATGTAAGGGGGCTGCTGATGGGACACTCTGATGTAAGGGGGCTGCTGATGGGACACTCTGATGTAAGGGGGCTGCTGATGGGACACTCTGATGTAAGGGGGCTGCTGATGGGACACTCTGTTGTAAGGGGGCTGGTGATGGGACACTCTGTTGTAAGGGGGCTGGTGATGGGACACTCTGTTGTAAGGGGGCTGGTGATGGGACACTCAAAATGTATGTGGGCCGGTCTGGATGAAGTCCAGGGCCAAATTTCTGTCCCAGTCCAGCCCTGATCGTCCCTGCCGTGCTTGCTGAACTACGTGTCAGCAGTAAGGTGGATCTTATAGCCGACTGCCTTGCCCAACGATGCCAGAACATTCCCTTCCACGTATTGGTAGAGAGATGGGCACAGCCTTACATGAAAAGTAGTAGCGACTGGGAACTTGCCATTGTGGTACAGCATGTTGTGTGAAATCACAGAAGAGGGCAGAATCCACCAGGCTGAAAGGCAGAAGTTGGAGAGCCAACAGCTTTGACAAGCTTGCATTCAGACGCTGGGCATGTGGATGGCAGGGACTGTTTATTTTTTTATTTTTTTATTTTTTTTTGTTTTTTTTGTTTTTTTCCGCTGCAGCAGATGGGGAAGAGAAATTACTTGGCATCTTCAAGGACCAGTAGTTTGAATAATGAGTAAAGCACAACATTAAAAATGCACAATTCCTTTTAAATAACATATTTTGCGGCATAGGCATACGCAATGGGCACTCCATAATCACCCAGTGTGGCATAGATTCCCCCTGTTTAGACCCCTGATATTTTGCCAAGGCCCCCTAAGGGGGCTCCTTTAAAAAATCTAATTGTAAAAAAACATAAAATAATTAAAATCTACTGACACTATCCACTGCTCTGCTGACACTGTTAGTATACCCTTAGCCTGCCTGTAAAGTGGCACATCTGTGCAATGTATAATACTACTACAGCAAAACTGACATAAAGAATAAAAAATTGTGTTTAACCACTTGTTTACCAGTGCAATATTTTAACTGATTTGTACACATGGTAAAATATATATTTTCTGAAAGCAGAGGACCTGCAGAATAAAATGGTAGTTGCAATTTTTTTTATGTAGCACAGTGTTTGCACAGCTGTTGGTAAAATAATAAAGATGGTTGTGTCAAGTAAGTAGTTATCAAGCATGTCAAGATGTAAAATTGTGGACACCTGTAAATTTGCAAAAAAACATGTCACCTGCAATTCTCTATAAGCAACACTTTTTAAAGGTTTTTATGGGTTATTAGTTTAGAGTTATCCATGAATTATGACCTTAAAATTATTTCTCTCTCTCCATTTGGAAAGATATCTCACATGTGTGGTGCAATTGATGTTACATACATGTGCTTGCCCTATGATGCACTTTATTATGGAATATGTAAGGAGGTAATGGAGGGTGCTTTTTCATTTTATTTTTTCAAGATTGATACAGCACTGATTTCCCAAATTAATTATCTGTGAATGTATTAATGTGCACTGTCCCTTTTAAGTTAAAGTTCTAATGTACAAACATCTTAAAACCCTAACATCATATGGGTATATATACACATATAATAGTGTGCAAAATACAAAGAAGTTATTTTGTGCAAAGCTCTGCTGGCAGGTGTGCATAAGCACCAGTTCCTATAACACGGTCACTGCAGTTCTAATGTGCAAATATCCAGTGCAGTCTTCAACCACATCAAAGGTGCAACCTTTAAATGTTTCTGTCTGTGTCACCTTTACCTTTATATGGATCCCCCCCCCATCCTCACACAACCCAGATTTCAAGACCCTTCTTATGAACATCTTGGGCTTTGAAACACGTTTTTTATGCATTTGTATGCGTTTTTGATGCGTTTTGCCTAAGAGTCCATTATGGATCATAAAATCAAGAGAGGATAAAAGGAAGACATTGCATAATTCCCTTTGATTTTGGTTGAAGTGCAGTGTAGTGACTTTGCTATTGAAACTGGTGCATGTGCACAGCTGCCAGCAGAGCTTTGCACCAAGGTATTCCGCACAAACTTTTTTTTTTTTTTGGCACAGAATGTTTTGTTTTTGCACTCTATTTGATCTTAGTGATTTAAGAAGTTTGTATAGCACAAGGCACGTTGAGCGTATTACTTTAAAGGAGCAATGCACATTAAGAAGTTTTAAAAGAGAAGTATCTGTTTGGGTTTTTTTTTTCCCCATCATACTTACCTAGGTGGATGCAGCATCTGTCCCCTGGGGCCTCCACACTGAGAACTGAGTGATGGAACATCAAGAATGGCTCGGTTCTCTCAGCTCCCCGAGCAGAGAGCTGCTCACTGTCAATCATCATCTTTCCCCTCTGCTCCTCCATGCTTACTGGAACGCTGAGCTGTGGAGGGACGGAGAGCGGTCATCTCAGGCTCTCAGCGACTCGCTGAGACAGGCATCAGTCCAGACACCTGCTGGATCCAGACTTCCATTGTTGGGGGATGACGCAGTGCCTGGACTGATTCCTGTGACGTTAGCGGAGAGGGGACTTTAGTCTGCTGTCTGCTGAAAACGAGTCATAGGAGTGCAAAAGGATAGCATTCCTGTGACCCATAGGAGAAGCCCAGCCAAACAAGCTCAGGCTGCACTTCTCCTTTTAAGATGTTTGTAGCGCACAAGGCGCGTTACTTTAAAGGTGGCAGTGCACACTAAGGCTGGGTTCACACTAGTGCGAATTGGATGCAGGTTTCCCCCTTGTATTAATACAGCAGCCAAGATTTGATATTAAGAGTGGCATGAACATAATACAATATATATATATATATATATAATATATATATATATATATTTGACCATTTGTCTTTGTTTTTTTACTTTATTGCTATAATGAGCTGGCCCCAATGCTTGTGGTTCTCAACCCTGTCCTCAAGTACCCCCAACAGGCCATGTTTGCAGGTTTTCCTTTTATCTTGCACAGGTGCTTTTAAATCAGTCAATGGCTTTGTATTTTGGACAGCTAATTTATCTAAGAGAAATTCCCAAAACGTGGCCTGTTTGGGGTACTTGAGGACAGGGACAAAGAACCACTGCCTTATGCGATAGTATGGGCAGGTGACAGGTACTTTTTATGGAGACATTGGGGGTTTATTAGACCCCCAAATGCAGATATTTTAGCAAATATCCTATTGCATTCTCAACTACAGTAGATGAGGAATGACCGCTGTGACCCCAGAAGTGAGGTAATTAGTTGCAAGGATGATCTGAAAATTGATGTTTCCTGAGTTCCTTCTGCCCTCACTAGGGAAGTCGTTACCCACTCCCTGGAGGAATGGGAGGTCCTGGGAACCAACGCCAGTGTTGGCAGAGGTCAGGAGAAAGGGAGGAGGTGCACTTTGTTAGCCCCATAAGTCATTCGGCTTCGAGCCACCCAGATCACTTTTTTCAGAAAGACCTTAAAATGGTTGTAAACCCTTACAAACCACTTTGACCTACAGGCAAGCCTAGATTAAGGCTTACCTGTAGGTCCAAGAAATATCTCCTAAACCTATACTGTTTAGGAGATATTTGCCCGAAGACAGGCACGCGTGTCGGCTCCCGTGCGCATGCACGGGAGTGACGTCATCGCGGCTTCGCCGAATGACAGAGACGGAGCTGCGAGACCCCACCGAGAAGATGGATGCGCCAGACTACAGGGGACAGCGGTGACTTCGCTGGCTCCTGTGTCAGGTAAGTGACACATAATGGGCCACTATGCGATGCATAGTAGTCCATTATGCTTTGCTTTTGCAGGGAATGAAAGAGGAAGTAAACCCATCAGGGTTTACTTCCTCTTTAACCTCTTGGCGGTGCCAGCTGCATATTTACATTTTGTGTACAATCATAAATACCATGAAAAACAGTGAGTAAAGTCCTCTGTGAAATAACTGATGCACAAAAAAAATTGTGATAAAACTTCTTCAGAAGAAATGGACGTTTCACTGATCCAGTGTAACCAAATGTATTAACTTGTCTGAAGAGATCTAAAAGGTAGGTAGAATACTCTTACCAGATATGTTGGACTCACCAGTCTTACGACAGTTGAGTCAGAAGCGCTTAGGATCCAGACATAGGACCAGATGGTAGATTGAAGGTAATCAGACCGGATTTCAAGGAGACTCCAAATGACGGAAGACCTTGGGGGGCATCTCTCAGGATGTTCTTCAGAATGTTCCTCAAGCTGTCCAAATCAGGTGTAGCTCAGTTGGGATTCCAACCCCGAATGCAAGTGGAGGGGGTTCACGGAAATTGTGACAAAGAAAAAAGAAAGCGCCAAATGGTGCAGGTCAAAAAAATATTAACCATCAGGTTTTATTAAAAGGTCATAAAAATGGACAAAAATTATGACAAGTGGTCACAAAAGACAGGATAAAAGCAATGTGGGGTGCCAGATGCGATCCCCACGCATTTCGACAAAGAGTGTCTTCAACACTTCAGCTACACCTGATTTGGACAGCTTGAGGAACATTCCGAAGAACATCCTGAGAGATGCCCCCCAAGGTCTTCCGTCATTTGGAGTCTCCTTGAAATCCGGTCTGATTACCTTCAATCTACCATCTGGTCCTATGTCTGGATCCTAAGCGCTTCTGACTCAACTGTCGTAAGACTGGTGAGTCCAACATATCTGGTAAGAGTATTCTACCTACCTTTTAGATCTCTTCAGACAAGTTGATACATTTGGTTACACTGGATCAGTGAAACGTCCATTTCTTCTGAAGAAGTTTTATCACAAATTTTTTTGTGCATCAGTTATTTCACAGAGGACTTTACTCACTGTTTTTCATAGTATTTATGATTGTACACAGATTTTTTTCTTGTGATTACACTATTATTTAAATTAGCGCTACACTATTTGTTGTTCTATATTGTTTAACTTTGTTTGTTTGAAGTGTTGGCAGCTGTTTTTTGCACGTTTCTGTGCTAGTTAGACATAGCGCGGTGTTTCCCCTTTTTCTTTATTTATGCATATTTACATTTGTTGGTGCAAATACAGCTGTGCTGAGAGCATGTTCCCGGCGCGCTTACCGGCAGCTAGCGGAAAGCTCTTGATCGCTACCTCTGATTAGAAGCTTTTCACTATAAGTCACATGATCAAAAACCCCGCCTGCCGGCATCCTAAACCCCTTAAAGGGCTGGGAGGCACCGGCCCCAAGGGGTTAAAGCTGGTATCGAGCTCACAGCTGCTGTAGCAACTGTGACTATGATTTAACCTCTTGTCTACCATGGCATTTATAAACATAACTGGGGAATCCCTTCATGTTGTCCTAGATGAAGGTCTGATATAGATGTTAATGGGCATAACCCACATTAAAAAGATGTGGGCTTCCCTCTAAAAACAACTTACCCGGCCCTTATCCTTGATATCCTCTGCTATGCCTGTCAGGCAGTAGGTAATCGTTGCCTGAACAGAGAGCCACAAATAGCTGCGAACGTCGGCAACCTGTCATTATATTGAAAGGGGCTGGCTGCTGCACCTAGCTGCTCAGAGCCGCAGCAAAAAACTTTGATTCCTGTCACTACAATTCCCACCGGCCTAAATCACTGGTGAAAATGTATCCTTAGCCCTGGTTCACATTGATGCTACTTTTGAAATCGCGTGATTTCAGAGTAGCAAAGTCAACGTGATTTCAGGTGCTACTTGATGGACACCTGTGTGGTTTCATGCACAGGTGTCTATTGAAGTCGCACCTGAAATCGGCAAAAGTAGTGCAGGAACTACTTTTGCAAATTGGTGTGGCGCTGCAAGATCAGTGTCACACCGATTGGAACAGTGCCATTGCCTCCAATAGGCAGCTACTTATCATGCGATTTGATCTCTCAAATGTGAACCTAGGCTAAGTCAGGATAAGCTGGAGAAAACGAATGAAGTTACCACATTTAATTACTGGGAAGCTGCAATATATTACATTTTTGTTCTTGGTTTTAGATACATATTCATGCTTGTTTCCTCTTGAACGTGTTTGAAAGTGTGTTTTTGTGAGCAATGTTTTTTTTTTTTTCCCAGCAGCAAAAGATTGTTACTATTTGCAGAGCAATAAGAAACCCAATATTAATTTGTTGAGTTGTTTTTTAGGCCTCTTTGATAACGGGGATCAACAGATGCACAACAATGAGGCGGCCAGCAGTGACCTGGTCCCTTTTTTTTTTTTTTTTATACAGTCTGTATGTCGCTGAATGTGTTAAAGAGGCTGTGCGTGCTCGATCCTTTGTTTAATATTTTACTGTAGAGGATGCCTGTGACGTTATTAATCAGTTAGATTTTAAGAATCTAGTTGAAATGATCCAGCGCATTATAAGCGGGCTATGAGGTTTTCTGTGTTTGACTTGGCCTCAGGTTTGTCTGCGAGGTTAACACACATTCTTAAGCTCGACAAAGAATTATTTTTTCTCCCTCAGCCTTCCTGCCTTCTATATTTCTGTTTTTTTTTCCCCCAGCCTTTTCCATCTTGGATCATTTATACACAAATCTGTCTCGCATATGTTTTGCTTTGCAGAGTCTCAAGTCGGATGAAGAAGCCGAAATAGTGAAGGAGCCTGAGATCGAGAACTTCGAAGCAGAAGGTAAGACTGTGAAATGAAACCTAGTTTAGAAAGCGTCCCACAGCTTTGGATGTACAGTAATGAAAAATTCTTTCATGTCAATGTTTCAGATTAGGCCTCTTAAGTAATGTGTTTCACTCTGATAATCTAATGGCTAAACCCATCTCATGTTTTAGGCTTAATGTACAAGGGACTTTTTACAACCTCTCCTGAACGATTTAACTTGACAGATAGTAACCGATGTTTACAAACTTCCGTTTAGCCGCGTTTAGAAGTGTTGGTTGTTTTTTTTTGTTTTTTTTTGTCAAATGGTCAAATATGAAAAATGCCTGTAAACAAAATGCGACTAAATGCGAGTTACCGCGTTTACAAGCTGTTGCAGGCATTGGCATTTCAAATGCCTCTGAACATCCGTCCTGCTTGCTTTCCAAAAAATGCTGCTAAACTCAACTGCCTAGAAACGCTATAAATGACCCCATGTACATGTTACTGATAACATAACAGAGGAGAGTTCAGGGGGCAGCTAAAAAAAAACACCCAACTGCTTCTAAACATCAGTTTACCAGCAACAGTGTACAAGAATCTTTGCTGGATTTAGTCTACTAGTAAAGATTAGAAAATTGCTCTCCAGATTAAATTTGTTACTTTCAACTAAATCTTGCTTGTTTTGTTATTCAAAAAAAAATGCTTGCCGTTCCTCTTGGGGTCCTTTCACAAGGGGCGGATCAGTGCTGATCCGCCCCGTGGATATCCGCTTGCTCAGCGGGGATCGCTGGAGCGATCTCCGCTGAGCAGGAAGATGACAGGTCTGTCTCTGCACACTGCGCAGGGACGGACTTGTCACAGCGACCGCTCTCCCTTATGGGAGATCGGGTGACGACGGACTGCAGTGTCCGTCATCATCCGATCCGATGACGGATGGAAAAATAGCTTTTTTCTCCGTCACACTTTTTCGGATCGGAGCGGGTCGGATGTCAGCGGACTTGTCACCGCTGACATCCGATGCTCCATAGACCTCTATGGAGCATCCGTTCAGGTCCACCTGAAAAACTGACAGGCAGACCTGAACGGATCATCCCTGTGAAAGGGGCCTTATATGCAGAGAATTTTGCACATGAATGCTGGCAAGAGGGATTCATGAATTATGCAGTGTGAATTAGGCAGGTAGGCATTCTCATACACCTTAGGAATCGGAGAAGTGTGGTTTGTCTGGAAGTGTCTGTCCAATAAGTGCACTCATTTCTGTTTGCTAATGTGCACTGAAGAGATTCAATCAGGATAAAAATGGTAAATCGTGTGACATAATTTTGGCCTATGTGCACTGGCTATATTTCTTTTACAAGCTTCAGAGGAGCATACCTCCCAACTTTTTTCGATTGGGAATAAGCAAAAGTATGTAGGCATAGGACACACCCCCTCAAGGATGAATTGTACACAAAAATGATTAGTTAAAAACACAGGTGCTTTTTTTATTTTATTTTTATTTTTTACCACTACTATTCCTTTTTTATATTGGCTTTTGAAATTTACAAATGCAGCAATTTAGAAATTGTATGAAAGGATTAGCACTGGGAAAAACTTCTGCCCCAGTCGTAGCTGTATGGCAGGCGCTTTAAGGGGTATAGGGGGCGCGCATGCGTGTCGCGCTCCTAAGAAGCTGATGTGCGTGCCCGGAGGCCGCGATTGCTCGTGACAGAGGCAGAATGAGGATCTGTGTGTGTAAATGCACAAATCCACATTCTGGCAGGGGACGGGAGACAGATCGTGTGTTCCTAGGATATAGAAATAACGATCCGTCTCCCACAGTTAGGACACGCTGAGAGAACACATTTGACTCCTTGATCGCCCCCCTAGTGTTAACCCCTTCCCTGCCAGTGACATTTATACAGTAATCAGTGGCTATTTTTAGCTCTGATCGCTGTATAAATGTCAGTGGTCCCAAAAACATGTCCGATCTGTCCACCGCAATTTCGCAGTCCCGATAAAAACTGCAGATGGGCGCCATTACTAGTAAAAAAAAATAAAAAATACTATAAATCTGTCCCCTATTTTGTAGACCTTATAACTTTTGCCCAAACCAATCAATATATGCTTATTGCCAAATTTATTTTATTTTATTTTTTTACCAATATGTAGAATATGTATTGGCCAGAATTGAGGGAGAAGTTTTTGTTTTTTTTAAATTTGGCGATATTTATTATAGCAAAAAGTAAAATAATTTTTTTTTAGTTTTTTTTCAAAATTGTCGCTCTTTTTTTGTTTATAGCGTAAAAATAAAAACTGCAGAGGTGATCAAACACCACCAAAAGAAAGCTCTATTTGTGGGAAAAAAGGAAGTACATTTTGTTTGGGTACAGCATTGCATGACAGCGCAACTGTCAGGTAAAGCAACACAGTGCCGTATCGCAAGAAATGGCCCGGTCAGGAAGGGGCTAAATCCTTCCAGGGCTAAAATGGTTAAAGGATAAAAAGTGCATTTTTTTTTATACAACTATATAGATCGGGCAAAAATTAGGAGGACAGAGGGACTTTGTTCCAAATCAAGGACAGTCCCTCAAAATCAGGGACAGTTGGGAGCTATGTGCCTCTGTTACAGGTTCTAAGTAGGTTCCCAGCAGATGCTTACAGTTAGAGAAGATTTTCTCCTGGAACAGATTTAATTCCATGCAGTGGTTGGACTGTATCAGAAAATCCCTGATATAGAAACATTGTGTTGCAGGCAAACTGCATTTTCTGCGAACTTTTATAAATAGTATCTCATAAATTAACTTTAATTATAAATTAGTTCTCCCTTTGTTTATTTCTAATGCTATATACACTATATAACCAAAAGTATTGTGACACTTGCCTTTACACACACATGAATTTTAATGGCATCCCAGTCTTAGTCCGTAGGGTTCAATATTGCGTTGGCTCATCCTTTCCAGCTATAACAACTCTAAGGCCGCGTACACACGCGGGGACTGTTCGCCCAACTTTGTCCGTCAAACAGTTTCGGCAAACAGTCCGCTCAAAATTAGCATGGACGGACATGGCCACACACGACGGACGAACAGTTTGCTGAAACCGTGCGCGATGACGTGAACGGCACGTACGACGGGACGAAAAATACGACGTCCTATACACTGCATTATAACTTTCGGCGTGAAAATCCTTTCTGAGCATGCGCGCAACTTTGTTTGACGAACAAGCCTACACACGCGGGGACTGTCCGCTGAAACAAGGTTTCAGCGGACAGTTTTTCGGAATTTCCGAAAAACCTTGTTCAGCGGACTGTTCGCTGAAACTGTCCGCTGAAAGCCCACACACGAGCGGACTGTCCGCTGAAACTTGGTTTCAGCGAACAGTCCCCGCGTGTGTACGCGGCCTAAGTCTTCTGGGAATGCTGTCCACAAGGTTTAGGAGTGTGTGTTTATGGGAATGTTTGACCATTCTTCCAGAAGCTCATTTGTTAGGTCAGGCACCGATGTGGATGAGAAGGCCTTGCAGTCTCCACTCTAATTCACCCCAAAGGTGTTTTATCAGGTTAAGGTCAGTATTATGGTGTGGGGTTGTTTTTCAGGTGTTTGGCTTGGCCCCTTTCTTCTAGTGAAGAGAACACTTAACACTACCAAGACATTTTGGACAATTTTATGCTCCCAACTGTGGCAACAGTTTGGGGATGGCCCCTTCCTGTTCCAACATGACTACGTACCAGTGCACAAATAAGGTCCATAAAGACATAGATGAGCGAGTTTGGGGTGGAGGAACTTGACTGGCCTACACAGTCCTGACCTCAACCTGATAGAACACCTTTGGGATGAATTAGAGTGGAGACTGTGAGCCAGGCCTTCTCCTCCACATCAGTGCCTGACCTCACAAATGGGCTTCTGGAAGAATAGTCAAACATTCCCATAGACCCACTCCTAAACCTTGTTGACAGTCTTCCCAGAAGAGTTGAAGCTGTTACAGCTGGAAAGGGTGGGTCAACTCAATATTGAACTCTACGGACTAAGACTGGGATGCCATTGAAGTTCATACTTTTGTTACTATATTATGGCTGCCGATTGAGTGTTGGATTGAGCTAGTCACATGTGGGGTTACTGTCGTGTTTCTAGTAACCTACCTCTGGTGTATGTGTATGTGTGTGTGTGTGTGTGTGTGTGTGTGTGTGTGTGTGTGTGTGTGTGTGTGTGTGTGTGTGTATATATATTTATATTTGTGGAAATGCGACCCCGTGTCACGGTGTAGATTTTTGGTAGGCTTGCCAATTGCTCACCTGTGGGATGGCTTCATAAACCTCCCAGGAAGAGGGCTCAGACTTGGAGACAGCTCCATCTGGCAGACAGGAAATCTGACCTAGGAGATCGGGAGGGTCCCAGTAGGAGACAGACTCTGAGACCCGTAAGGCTGCAGGTGGCAGCATTTGTGTGCAGGCAGATGTGGCCCCCCAAAGCGAGCAGCACAAAGCTGACTGTGAGTAAGCCAGGAGGCTGAAGTGTGTGTTTATGCAGTGATGGTGGAACCCCCTGCGAGAGGGAGGTTACTGTTTGTTTGAACTTTTTCTTTTCCTTTAAATAAAAGTGGGCTGCCATGCCCTTAAAAAAACGCAGTCTGGAGTGGCACGTTTCTGGAAAACTGCATGCACCACTTGAATATAATCCCCCTGATTATATATATTTATATATATATATATATATATATATATATATATATATATATATATATATATATATATATATATATATATATATATATATATATATATATATATATATTGACAGATCCTTCTACAAAGCTTTATTAACCAAGTCCATACCTGGCACTTTCACCACCTTCCTGCCCAGGCTAATTTATTAGCTTTCAGCGCTGTCACGCTTTTTGAATGACAATTACGTGGTCATGCAACACTGTACACATGACATTTTTATAATTTTTTTTCACTCAAATAGAGCTTTGTTTTGGTGGTATTTTAATCACTGCCGCTTTTTTTTTTTTTTTGTGCTAAATAAACTAAAAAAGAACAAATGTTTTGGAAAAAAAAAACGTTTTCTTTGTAGCAGCTACCAGCACAAGAGACACTTTTTTTAAATTCAATGTAATGTACCATTCATTGTGCTAATTATTGAAAGAAAATATATTCTTTTTAACAGAGAATTGGAAGCAAACGTAACTAAACAATTTTTTAATTTACAGTATCTCACAAAAGTGAGTACACCCCTCACATTTTTGTAACTATTTTAATATATCTTTGTGACAACGCTGAAGAAATTACACTTTTCTACAATGTAAAGTAGTGAGTGTACAGCTTGTATAACACTGTACATTTGCTGTCCCCTCCAAATAACTCAACACACAGCCATTATTGTCTAAACCACTGGCAACAAAAGTGGGTACACCCCTAAGTGAAAATGTCCAAATTTGGGCCCAAAGTGTCAATATTTTATGTTGCCGTCATTATTTTCCAGCACTGCCTGAATCTTTTTGGACATGGAGTTCACCAGAGCTTCACAGGTTGCCACTGTAGTCCTCTTCCACTTCTCCATGACGACATCACAGAGCTGGTGGATGTTAGAGACCTTGGGCTCGTCCACCTTCTGTTTGAGGATTCCCCACAGATGCTCAAATAGGGTTTAGGTCTGGAGACATGCTTGGCCAGTCCATCAACTTTACCCTCAGCTTCTTTAGCAAGGCAGTGGTCATCTTGGAGGTGTGTTTGGGGTGGTTATATTGGAATAATGCCCTGCCGCCCAGTTCTGATGGGAGGGGATCATGCTCTGCTTTAGTATGTCACAGTACATGTTGGCATTCATGGTTCTCTCAATGAACTGTAGCTCCCCAGTGCTGGCAGCACTCATGCAGCCCAAGACCAAGACACTCCCACCACTATGCTAGACTGTAGGCAAGACACGCTTGCCTTTTGTATGCCTCACTTGGTTGCTGACACACATGCTTGACACCATCTGAACCATATAAGTTTATCTTGGTCTCATCAGACCACAGGACATGGTTCCAGTAATCCACGTCCTTAGATTGCTTGTCTTCAGCCAACTGTTTGCAGGCTTTTTTGTGCATTATCTTTTAGAAGAGGCTTCCTTCTGGGAAGACAGCCATGCGGACCAATTTAATGCAATGTGCGGCATATGGTCTGATCACTGACAGGCTGACCCCCCCACCCCTTCAACCTCTGCAGCAATGCAGGCAGCACTCATACATCTATTTCCCAAAGACAACCTCTGCATATGACCATGAGCACATGCACTCAACTTCCTTGGTTGATCATAGCAAGGCCTGTTCCGAGTGGAACCTGTCCTGTTAAACCGCTGTATGGTCTTGGCCACCATGCTGCAGCTCAGTCCTGGCAATCTTCTTATAGCCTAGGCCATCTTTATGTAGAGAGACAATTCTTTTTTTTCAGATCCTCCGAGTTCTTTGCCATGAGGTGCCATGTTGATCTTCCAGTGACCAGTACAGTATCTCACAAAAGTGAGTACACCCCTGACATTTTTGTAAATATTTTATTTTATATTTTCATGTGACAACACTGAAGAAATGACACTTTGCTACAATGTAAAGTAGTGAGTATACAGCTTGTATAAGGCCTCATGCACGCGAGACGCTGTTAAACGCGTGCTCAGAGGCAGTTGGACACTTTTTTAAACTGCCCCTGAATTCATTCAATGTTATCCTATGTGTCCATGTACACAGTCTCGTTTTTTGCCGCTTTTATGCAGTTGCGTTTAACCTTGTTTTTCCAGAAGCAAAAAAATGGGTTAAGATGCAAAAATTTCCACATTTCAGACGCTAAGCGCGGCGCCGCGTTTGCGTTTATAAGCGTTTTTAAAGGAACTCAATTTTTTGGATCTGAAAAATCAGAAATATGATGGAAAACCATAGAAAACAATAAAAAAAAAAGTTAAAAAAAGTTGTAATTACTTATATAATTCATACAGCATATTTACTTTGTGATACAATCCCATAAAATCTCTAGTGTTTCCAGTAGCTTGGACAATGAGGAATGCCTCCTTCTTTGCCCCAAACCCTCATCCAATTTCTAATCTAATCAGTGACTCCACCTAGTCTGGCCAAACCATAGCATTGTGTTTTTTTCACATAGAAAAACCTGCATACCGATGTTTAGTCAGCCCCAACCCCCCACCATGTTTCCATGTTGAACACCCATCCTTCATGAAACTGAAACTTCTTTCCACAAGCCACCCCCCTTTCCCCAAGCTAGGCTTGTCCAAACCTTGGATTGTGATTAGCAAGTTGATCATCTTGGAAGACACATCTCTGAAAATGACTTCCAATGTACTCTGTTTCCCCGAAAATAAGACCTAGCGTGATTGTCGGTGATGGCTTCAATATAAGCCCTACCCCCAAATAAGCCCTACCCTGTTTCCCCAAAAATAAGCCCTACCCTGAAAATAAGACCTACAAGGACTTTAATTAGGGCTTATTTGGGGGGTAGGGCTTATATTGCAGCCATCACCAACACTCATGCTATGTCTTATTTTAGGGGAAACAGGGTAACCCAAAACCAATTAGTAAGTAATTCAGAATCACATGCAATTATGGGACAAATCCCATATGGCAGAAATAGTTAAAAAAAAAAACATGCTTTGAGAGCTTGGGGAGGGTCTACATGATGTTATCTTTATAAACGCTTACAAACGCGAACGCGGCTAAATGCGGCATGCAAATGCGGCAAAACGGCGTTTCTAAACGCGCGTTTCAGCTTTTTTGAGCAGCGTTTTCACCGGCGTCTCGTGTGCATGAAGCCTAACAGTGATCATATAGGTTGTGTCCGGTTAGTGGTGAAACACCCAGTCTAATTGGCACCCAGTAATATAATAGGTCAAATTGAAAGAAGGGAGGGATTTTAACGGTGCAAAAAATGTAATGCTGAGAAAAGATTGTAACCATAGTCTAAAAATGTAATTTAAATATTAAATAAAAATGTTATACTATGGTTACAATCTTTTCTCGGCATTACATTTTTTTCACAGTTAAAATCCCTCCCTTCTTTCCATTTGACCTTGTATAACAGTGTACATTTGCCATCTCCACAAAATAACTCAACACAGCCATTAATGTCTAAACCACTGACAACAGAAGTGAGTACACCCCTAAGTGAAAATGTCCAAATTGTGCCCAATTAGCCATTTTTCCTCCCTGATGTTATGTGACTCGTTGGTGTTACAAGATCTCAGGTGTGAATGGGGAGCAGGTGTGTTCAATTTGATGTTATTGCTCTCACTCTCTAATACTGGTCACTGGAAGTTCATCATGGCATGTCATGGCAAAGAACTCCTCTGAGGATCTGAAAAAAAAAGATGTACTGCTCTACTTAAAGATGGCCTAAGCTATAAGAAGTTTGCCAAGACCCTGAAACTGAGCTGCAGCATGGTGGCCAAGACCATACAGCAGTTTAACAGGACAGGTTCCACTCAGAACAGGCCTTGCTATGGTCGACAAAAGAAGTGCACATGCTCAGCGTCATATCCAGAGGTTGTCTTTTATTAAATAGACGTATGAGTGCTGCCAGCATTGCTGCAGAGGTTGAAGGGGTGGGGGGTCAGCTTGTAAGTGCTCAGACCATAGGCCGCACACAGCATCAAATTGGTCTGCATGGCTGTTGCCACAGATGGTAATCTTCTAATGCTAATGCACAGCAAAGCCTGCATACAGTTTCCTGAAGACAAGCAGACAAAGGACATGGATTACTGGAAATGTTCTGTGGTCTGATGAGACCAAGATAAATGTATTTGATTCAGATGGTGTCAAGCATGTGTGGCAGCAATCCGGTGAGGAGTACAAAGATAAGTGTGTCTTGCCTACAGTCGAGCATGGTGGTGGGAGTGTCATGGTCTGGGGCTGCATGAGTGCTGGCAGCACTGGGGAGCTACAGTTCATTGAGGGAACCATGAATGCCAACAGGTACTATAAGGCCTGATTCACACCTATGCATTTTTAGCGCTTTTTGCAAATGCAAACCCTATTGAGCATCTGTGGGGCATCCTCAAACAGAAGGTGGATGAGTGCAAGGTCTCTAACATCCACCAGCTCCACCATGAAGGAGTGGAAGAGGACTCCAGTGGCAACCTGTGATGCTCTGGTGAACTCCATGCCCAAGAGTATTAAGGCAGTGCTGGAAAATAATGGTGGCCACACAATATATTGTCATTTTCACTTAGGGGTGTACTCCCTTTAGTTGCCAGCGGTTTAGACATTAATGGCTGGGTGTTGAGTTATTTTGAGGGGACAGCAAAGTTACACTGTTATATAAGCTGTACACTCACTACTTTACATTGTAGCAAAGTGTCATTTCTTCAGTGTTATCACATGAAAAGATATAATAAAATATTTACAAAAATGTGAAGGGTGTACCTACTTTTGTGAGATACTGTGCCTTGATTAGGAGCATGAAATATCACTTCTGTCTGTATTTTTGTACTTCAGGCATTGCGGACCTAAATGTTTCCTTACCTAGACCTGCCAAATTGGGGCAATTTGAGAAAGAAATTTGTGAAAATGGGCTTGTATGGGGAGCTAGGAGCTCAAGCAAAGTATCATTTCAAACTGCAAAATGATTTGGGAAAGACTGCAAGCGTAAATTAGGCCTTAGAGGCTCATGCAAATGGGCAGACAGGAGGCCACTAAAAGCAAGCAGTTGAGCCACATTTTTACTGTACCTGACTAGCCACCTGAACAAGGAGATGCATCTGCTTAGGGCTGTACATGTGCCGTGGCCTGATGCTTTGCTTCGTAGCCATGCCAAAAAATAAATGGAACAAGGTCATGCTGTGACTGTGTGTAATGCACACAGTTGCAGTGCAGTGGGTCATTGGGTTAAAACAGGTGGCAAGTAGGTGAAATATCGCCTTCTCATTGCCCTCTGGAAATTGATCTGCCACTAATCATTTTTCAGAGGAGCCGCAGTGATAGCCATACATCTGAACAAGTTTTTAAAGCCCTTTCTGCACCCCTTCCTCACCCCCTAGATCCCTTTAGATTTTAGTCCTAGGCACCTCTCAGAGTGCACCTTGCCTTTCCTTCATAATTCCACTAACCATCCTCTTCAGACTGGCACCAGTGATGCAGCGTCACTTTTTTCACACTGATGCAGCACCAATGTTGTTCTTAGCTACACCACTGACTGAGAAACATGTTTTCCTTTTAGTGACACAACTGACACAGTGACATTCTTTCTTTGTCACTGTTGTTATTATTATTATACAGGATTTATATAGCGCCGACAGTTTACGCAACGCTTTAGGACAGAGAGTACAATTACAATACAATCAGAGAGCCCTGCTCGTTAGAGCTAACAATTAAGTTATACAAAAGGGTAATAGCTGTGGGGGATGAGCTAATGGAGAAAATAGTGCAGTTGTTAGATGGAGACAGGATAGGCTTCTCTGAAGAGAGAGGTTTTCAGGGATCACCTAAAAATGGATAAATGTGGAGTCTGTCTGACAGATTGGGGTAGCGAATTCCAGAGGATGGGCAAGGCTCAGAAGTCTTGGAGGCGGATATGGGAAGAGGTGATGAGGGACCTAGAGAGCAGGAGGCCTTGGGAGGAACGAAGAGGGCGATTTAGGTTGGTATTTTGAGACTAGGCTAGTGATGTAGCTGGGGGCAGAGTTTTTGTAACTTATTGTTGGTATTTTGAATTTAATTCATTGGGCGAGTGGCAGCTAATGGAGGAATTGGCAGAGAGGAGTAGCAGACACTGAGCGATTTGTAAGGTGGATGAGTCTAGCAGCAGCATTCATGATGGACTGAAGGGGGGATAGTCTATTTAAAGGTAAGCCAATAAGGAGGGAGTTGCAGTAGTCAAGGCGAGATATAACCAAGGAGGGATTCCGGAGCTTTGTGGTTTCATTGGTTAGAAAGGGACGTCGTTTAGAGATGTTGGGGAGGTTGAGGTGGCAAGCTTTGGAAAGTGATTGGATGTGAGGCCGAAAGGAAAGTTCAGAGTCCAGTGTTAGCCCTATATTTAAAAAACTGATTTCATAATAATAATTTTAAACTGTTCAGTTTGCTGCAGTGTTCCACAACTATTGACACTATTCCAGAACATGCCACAAACATTATATACATTTTGCTCCATGCACCACTATTAGCCCCACCCCCTCCACTAGTTTGTCATCTTCGCCCCTTTGCGCTGGATGACCTTGTCCAGGAATTGACACCTGGCATATTGTAAGCACGATACTTTGTGGTGTTTGTGAGCAAAAATGACTAACATTTTACAAATCCTCCAAGGGGTATTCATGTATGAGCACAGCTGTATTTGTTTATCATTGTGTGTGGCAAACAATTGGGCTATCTTTCTTCAGAGTGGCTCAACTGATATATGTATGGCTGCCCAAAGTAATGTTTCTCTTTCCCACAAATCTCAGGACAGCTAAGGGCATGGAACACAGGAATATATGCCAGTCCAAGAAGAACTTCTGATATGACTCAAAACCAGGTGCGGGACATCTGGGAGGAGCTTGGTGTTGGACACCATGGATACCTCAATCAACAGGAACTTGCCACTGTATGTAAGAATATAGGACTTGAAGATCTTAGTGAAGAGGTATGTGATACATAAATGGAAGTGTCACAAATATCAAACTTGTCTTTATTGAACAGGAGTGCAATCTTTCACAATTCTCATTAACACTTAGGAAGTAGGAAGTGGATTTCCAAGAATAGAAATTGACAAAAAAAACAAAGCACAGTACAGTGTAGTCAGTATAAGATAGACGTGGAGGATAAAACGGCTTCCACTTGCATGTAAATTTATGGAGTATTCAGTAGGAAGGCATCACATAAGCTCATAAATCGTCAGAGCAAACACTAGTGGGATGAAGGAGAAGCGCCAGGATCACACACTGTACGATGTTATGTGAGCAGTAGGGACTGGAGGATGACAGGCAGCCAGCAATAACAGGGAACACAGAAGAGGCTGCACTAGATAACACAGGCAGGCAGCGCTTTGTGAAAACCAGCCTAAGAATACCCTATTGGATTGGTTAGTAGCCAGAATGACAGCAGAAGCTGTACTTTCCCTTCAGGACAAAGAACTGATTTCTCTTGTATTCACCGACCAACACAGCTCCTCTCTTAGCCATTGGGTTGTTTGCCCTATTACTAGGAGATACTAGGCATAAGTTGAAAAACAACACTCGGAACTCTTAGTTCCGCCCAAGGGGCGGTCCCTTGGGCAACAACCCTCCAGCCTGCCAGGCAGATCTCAGTTTTATTTTGCCTAGTGAAGGAGAAGGACCTAGGAACCCTGAGGGCCCATCAGTCCGTGCTTTTTATGCAAGTGTGACTTTTTGTGCAAGATGAATGATTCTGTGATCTACTATCAACAGCCGGCTGGGTGATGGGCTGGATACCCTTATCCTTGTAGTCTCCCCAGTCTGGCCATCAAACGTGTGCAGGCCACAGCTACGCGCTCGGCATGCCACGACAAAACCTCAGCTCCAGAAGTGCTCAGTGAGCTTTTATGCGCCAGGGTATACATATGACCGGGCTACTGATGTCTGCGTCACAGTATGCCGGGCCAGCAGCCATCCTGTACTGATCAGTGAGTGGGTCTGTGATGGAATGTCTCCCAGCTCTTCAGGACTGGTAAGTACAGCTCTCCCTGCTTCAGCGGGGCTGAGCAGCTAAGCATTCCCTGGGAGGTTGATTCGGGGGTCCCTCACCTCCCTCTCTTCTCTCCCCTGTCCCTATCTTCCCTCCCCCCTCTCTGGGAAGATGCTGCATGTGGCTGTTGAGCGGTGTGTGTGTGCCTATGCGGGGGCTCTCACCTGGGGGGAGCTGCGCTGGCTAGCGCTGTCCTGGGTCCTGTTCTTCATGCCCCTGGAAGGCGTCTTTGAGGTTTTGCTGATGTCTTGTACAGCGCTGTGTTCACTGCCATTGTTTTCTCCCTGTACCTCATGGAGCTGCTTTGGCATTTTAGGTGTGGGCAAGGGCAGCATGCTTTCCTGGGCTTCAGCGGCCATTTTCCTAGTGATCTCCTATACAGGACACTGGCGGCCATTTTCTGGAAGCCTGAACACGTTTTTTCAGTGTTCTCTAGCAGCAGCATGGGCTCATGTGCTCTCACAGCCATTTTCCCTGCGTTTTATGCCTTTGTACTGGACGCTGGGGGCCATTTTATTGAAGCCTGAGCACACTTCAGATCAGTTTGGCGCTATTTGCAGCAGCTGCCACTGACACAGCTTTTATTTCCTCTGCACCTGGGAGCCCACATGGACTACAGGCACTGCTTGTTGGATAGCGCAGAACTCCTCAGGGTGGTGAGTCCAGCAGGAAAGAGCCCCTCAGCCAGCGGCAGCAAGGAGGGTGGGACTCTCCTAAGTCCCCTTCCGGTGGCAAACAGGGTAGGGTCAGCATGGCTTCAGAAACTGGTGTTTCTTGCCCCGAAATTTAGGCAATTGCAACCGGGTCACCTGCAGACTGCTGTTGACTAGTATTTATGATTATGTGCATACACCTCAATCATTGTGGTAGTATGGACATATACATATCTAGATCTGAGAGATCTTGTACAAAAGAGGTAGTTCTATCAGCAATACACATTTATTTATAGGGTTACATAATATATACAAATTACACACCAGACAGTATTTACATCACAATATACAGTGTAGGTCCCCTGGCTTACATGATATTTACAAATTACTCACAGAACCATATTTACAATACAATATAAGGTGCAAGTTCAGAGTTAGATTACCTGTTAACTTCAGGTCAGCCCATGGTGACTGCCGTGTGCTCCCACACCAGAGTGACTTGGCTTGCTCACAAAGCATTATATCCCCCCCCCCCTACTTTCTGTAGTTGGCTAATATAATTCTCCCTAATTGGTCACTGTACCTAGTCAATGTATATTGGGAACAGCCTGATTGGATGAGTCAACGAAAGCTGTTGTTTACTTCCCAGGTGAGATGTTATCAGGGAAAACAAAAGGCCAAGCTTTGAAGTTGAACCAATTACAGTAACACCAACACAACACTCAATACTTTACATATATATTTAAATCTAATGGAAATATATTTCCAAAATACAATATTGTACAGGTATTAATGGAGATTTCACATAAACTCATAAGGCTACAGATGGCCCCTTGTGGCCAGTTGAGAATATGAGACTCGGCCACACATAGAATAATGGTTTATGTGCAATCTTCTTTAATATTTTGAACGTTTGGCTTTGCCCTCTGACATGAAATAAAACTCTTTGAGAAGAAAAAAAAAAACTTTTAAACTCCCCATCTCTACAGTTCACATTTCTGGATCCCAGTATCGGTAGTCCTCACTTGTTCTGAATGTAATAAGTCCATAATAAAAATCATAGGATACAAAACACAATAAAAAAACAAGAGGCATAAAAAAAAAACATGAGGATCCTTGTTCTCAACCGTCCAATAATGATAGTGCGAAAGTCAATAATGTCAATCTGGTCATGTTGCCCTTGCTTCTGGGACAGCCTCCCATGGTGATTCCCGTTGGATGGCCTTTGGATCAGCTTTCCCGGCTAAGATTATACTTTGTTAATGTGGACAGAGGTAGAGAAAGAAAACCACAAGTACATTTGAGACACATGCATTCAAATGAATGCTCGTCTGGTAAGTCTGAGCAGTTAGGACCTTTTTTTAGAATTACCATAGATATACTGCGACATACTAATGAGACCCCTTTCTCAGTGACATGTGTAACAATTTGGTTACGCCCTTCAGCCAGGTGTCTGATTTCCATCCCCCATCTTTCTTCCTCCATGGTCATATGCCTGCAAGTAACTCTGCTGTATACCACTGTGTGTCTGTGTATGACCCTTCAAGTGTGCAGGGGGCTCTTGTTGCCATCGCAACTCACCCCTAACTCCTTTAACTGAAGCTATGTTCAGTGCTGGTCCCAAACATTGGGCATACCGCTCCGTCCTTGGCTACCGTGTGTAGCTACTGCACGAGCCCTGCCTTTAGCAGGCTATGGAAGAGGTCATCACTTTAAGAGTTCTCATTGCAGATTAGGCAGTGTCGCCTACGCAGACAAAAATAACTTGATTTCAGAATACAGATAGGTGTGATGTCACCAGTCACTAGTGGCTTCAGGAAAAATCTAACTAAAATACTCTTAAGTACAAATGTACTATACTCCCTGCTATTTGCCAATCACTATGAGTCTCACCAGTCCCAGTATATCTATATGATATTCACGCAATGCTCTTTGAACTTATTATGGCACAAAAAGAAAGAAATGAACATTAAAAAAAATGATCAATGACCACATCTGATGACTGCCCAACATTAGAACTGTAGAGAGGATTGTATGTCACATATACACAGAAAATAGTCACATGGTTGTAGCTAAACCCTAATGTTACTATTGTCATGATAATAGCTACAATGACCTAAATTCATATAAAACAATTACCCAATGTCATAAAAGAAAAACAAAAACTGTTGGATACTCGACCCATCCCCAAAATGCTAAAGGGAAGCTTTTAATATTCTATATCAACATTTGTAATTGCTTTAAATGTTCTCCATATAATGTTCCCCATACTCCCCTCTTTTTTTTTTTTTTATTTCACCATAGGCAAGCCAAACTGAAGAATCACCAAAAAAAAATAAGGTGATATAGGAAGTAAAGAAAAAAAAAATATTTTTCCTTAAGAGAAAAAGTTGAAGGAAAAACTAAACAATAAAGAAAAAAAAAATAAAATAAAACTATTCAGATTGAATGCTGCCTCAACCTTTAATTTGTTAAAGAGCCTTGAATCTGTAATTGTGTTAAACAAAGTGATTGAATCTGCCTTCAAACATTGCGCAACACCCTCTCTCGGTGGTGATTAACATATTACTTGACTCTCAGTGCAAAACAATTTGCAAGTCAAGCAGGCCACAAAAATTTGTATTAGAGAGCGCAGGACCTCTGTTTATTGACACAGACCGCCCCCAAAACATTTTTTTTTTTTTTTTTTTTAGAATTTAGTTAGGCCTGACTGTAATTAATTCCATTCAAGGCTTCTCCTTAAAACCAACATAAAATTATGTTTTAAGGTCCTCATCTGTGTTTCCCAATACTTTGCCCCGTCTGGGTCCAATCCTCCATCCTTGTTTGGGCAGTTACCCTAAAATACAAAACTTAAAAGTCATTAATAACACCTCACTGTACCTCTGTGAGAGGTTCATAATGGTCTACAATAGTAGTGGATGCTTGGAACAGACTTCCAGCCAAGGTAATGAGTCTATACTTTGACAGACCAAAGATGAAAAAAACTGGGAGGGTTTGTAAATACTTCAATTCTAAAATGACAACATGTAGATCTATAAGCTTCACACATATTAGCATCACATGAGTTAATTTGGAAGGAAAAACAAAACAAAACAGAAGACCTACTGAATCCATAAGATGTCACAAGGTGCAAAGTAATGTATCGTGGTAGTTTCCGAGTGTCAGAGTGAATGGACCTTCACTCTAAGCCACAGGAAAGGAGAAAACAAAAATATACACCACATCCCTACAGTTCCTCATAGTTATAGGGATTGAGATTTCATATTTGTGCACAGGTTATGTATTCGCAAGTACATTTAAACTTGTAAAAAAAAAAAAATATCTAAATTTAAACTGGTACCAGTATTGAGCTCATTTCCAATAAAAAAAAAAGATAAAATAATCATAAACAGTACAACGCATGCGCATTAGTGTGATCACACTTATTTATGGTCATAAAGCAATGTTAAGTACAAAAAAGAAAAATATCTTTGTTTACACATGGACAGTTCATACCCATGCATTCCATCACTCAAACATACACATTCATTTCAATTGCATCCCATACATCCTGGATAGCACCTTGGTAATTGCAAATTAATTGTTATGTGTTTCTGCAAACGGGAGAGAGAGAAAAAAAAAAAACAACAACCAAGAACAAAAAATAAAAATAAACTGAAGCAAGAGTAAGATTCTGTACTAAGCAACACTTGTACCCTATACCTTTGAATATTTATGGCAGTCTTCTGATCCTTTGGGGAAGATAAACACCTATATTACTAATAACCATGTTTGAATATCTAGCCTAATATACATTACCTTAGGTGTATGTATTTATGTATATACATCTATATTGATACACCTGCTTAACATGTAAATACTTTTTCATGAGCTCCCTGCACCTGGAAAATATAACTTATACAAAAGTTATTACCCTTTTCCCTTTCGTTGGCACAAAGAAAGCAAACACTACCACATTGTTACATTTACATATTTACATTGTTATATGTTCACTGACATCCGCACTTGGATCTGGTGAAAATAAATTACTCAGATCATAGACATCTGAATGACACATTAGATCTGGTACTTCTTTCACTGTTTCTACATTGCTTATATTTAAGTTTTGTTCCCCGTAAGGGGAAGTCCTAGCAGATAATATAGATAGATTGGGCCTCCCTCCTGTATTTTCTGTTTGAATGGAATAGACGGTTTTCTGTGGGGTCTTAACAATTTGATCAAAAGATTGTTTTATTTCTTTTAGTTCTTTATTACACTGTACCACATCTGCATGGCATGCTTCATATTTTTCCTTAAGAACATGTTGTGATGTTTCCATTATTTTATTGGTATTTTCCCAATTATGAATATGTGCCTTCAGTAGCTTAATCTCATTTTCAAGAGACGTAATTGTGGTTATTAACGTAAGTTCTTTCAGAACTGATCTCCTGTGCTGTAATCTGAGATCGCTTTCCATGGTATTTACATTCAAAGGGGAGCATGAGGCTATTTGCCTTTGACTAGTAACTGTGGAGCCATGCCTATAGATCTTATCTTTGGAGGCATTGTAATTGTAATGATGTCTCTTTCTGTTTGAAAAGGTGGCCAATTCTCCTGTAGTGTGACTTGCTAAATAGGTATTTTTGTTTGTACGCTGGTGATAAATCTTTGATTTCACAGAATTAGACCTTCTGGCTACATGAAAATAATTGTGCATACAATCCATGATACTTTGATATGAATCTTTAAGAGGATTTATAAAAAATCCACATTGAATTTTAAATTTTGGATGGGCATTAGATATTAGGAGGGTTTTGTACTCTGGGTCCTCTCTGTTTACATTTCTCCCTTTGCCTACATAGTAAGCTGACCATAGCCTGTTTGCATAAAGAAGTGGATTCTCATTATTTTCCTGTTTTGTTCTAAACGCTGCTATTAAGCCTAGGTCAAAGGGATATAATATTTTTAGCAGTTCATCTACAGTTTCATTGTAATCTGCTCTTCCTTCTTTAACATGGTCTGGTAAGGAAGACCATGTGTCTAAGTTAACTGTTAATAGTAAAACTTTAACCTGATCTCTGGAGTTGGCAACTCCCAGTAATTTACATCGTTGCAAGACATTATCTGCATGAAATGTTATGTGCACTCCTGGCAATAGTTTGCCAATATTGTTAGCTACAAGTAGCACATTTTCTAAAGACTGTCTGTCCTCCCTATCCATCTTTTGTGCTGTACTCTCAATTCCTGTTACATGCACTTCATCAACTGCAGGAATCATCTTTCAAACCTTTTTTTTTTTTTTAAATAGACTGAATCTTCATGCATAGAAACATTGGGCAACAGCTCTTTTCATCTCTTTCTAATGTATCTGGACTCTTCATGTACAAATTCTATAATATATTTAGCTTTTAGCATAAATGATGTGTTCCTTAGTATACTAACAGTAGGCTTCCTAATAATTACACACTGTACAACACAGCTATTTTTTATAGCCCATTTCTATATTGAGCACATAGAGGACCCAATGTTACTTTTTAGCCTTCAGATGAAAAACCCTTTCATAGTGTGCCTTTTGTAGATATTGCAACCCCTTGAGATACTGCTGAAAGAGACCACCAATTTTTCCTGTCCCTTCGTCGGTCGCCATTTGTTGACTAGTATTTATGATTATGTGCATACACCTCAATCATTGTGGTAGTATGGACATATACATATCTAGATCTGAGAGATCTTGTACAAAAGAGGTAGTTCTATCAGCAATACACATTTATTTATAGGGTTACATAATATATACAAATTACACACCAGACAGTATTTACATCACAATATACAGTGTAGGTCCCCTGGCTTACATGATATTTACAAATTACTCACAGAACCATATTTACAATACAATATAAGGTGCAAGTTCAGAGTTAGATTACCTGTTAACTTCAGGTCAGCCCATGGTGACTGCCGTGTGCTCCCACACCAGAGTGACTTGGCTTGCTCACAAAGCATTATATCCCCCCCCCCCTACTTTCTGTAGTTGGCTAATATAATTCTCCCTAATTGGTCACTGTACCTAGTCAATGTATATTGGGAACAGCCTGATTGGATGAGTCAACGAAAGCTGTTGTTTACTTCCCAGGTGAGATGTTATCAGGGAAAACAAAAGGCCAAGCTTTGAAGTTGAACCAATTACAGTAACACCAACACAACACTCAATACTTTACATATATATTTAAATCTAATGGAAATATATTTCCAAAATACAATATTGTACAGGTATTAATGGAGATTTCACATAAACTCATAAGGCTACACTGCGCAGTGCCCATGGACACCCTGACGGCGGTCCTCAATTTGTTCATTGCCAAGATGGAGGCGATGCGTGGGAAGAAAGGTGCACTAAAGCGGCCCCTGCCCCCCCCTCTATCCTCTGGGGATAGCTCTGACGCAGACTCGGGTCCTGCTAAGGCTGGTGACTCCTGCTCTATCTTGTCAGACGACGCTAACCAGGACCGTTCGGACAGTGAGAATAAGTCCGTGCGCGACAAAGCGCTTGTTGGAGCACTTATCACAGCTGTGCGTGATACCCTGAAGATTCAGGAGCCAGTAGATCCCTCTGCTGATGTACGGGTCCCTTTTGGGTCCCGCAAGCCAGCACGTTCACCTAAGGTGTTCCCGTCTTATTTTGACAAGTTAATTTACAAGGAATGGGGTACCCCCCAACTGACCTTTTCAGTCTCCAAATACATGGTGGTGCGTTACCCTTTTAAGGAGAGCTTTCTCAAAAAATGGACAGGTCCTCCGGTCGTGGACCCCCCAGTATCCAGGTTAAATAAAGTAACCACGATCCCGACCCCCGAACTCCTGCATTCAAGGATCCCACGGACAGGAAGGCAGAGGCAGTGGTTTGTTCGTTGTTTACAGTTGTGGGGTCAGCGGTGCTACCAGTACTGGCATCCGCACTTGTGTCGCAGACAGTGACTGATTGGGCAAAACTTTTGCACCGCGAATTGGGAGAGCAACAGGCTTCTCCTGTCTGCGTGGAACTAGCAGATCAACTAGTGCAAGGCCTTGAGTACATCTGTGACGCGGCCCTGGATACTCTCCCTCTGCTATCCAGGGCTTCAGTGTCAGCTGTGGTGCTGAGGCGCCTGATTTGGCTAAAATACTGGTCTGCTGACCAGGCATCCAAAAAAGCCCTGACGGATCTTCCCTTCCTTGGCGACCGGCTCTTTGGAGCCTCCTTGGATGACATTATTAAAAATGCCACCGGTGGGAAGCGTACCCTACTCTCACAGGCCGGGAAGGCTAAAGAGCCACGCCGTAGGCAAGGGCCCTCTTTTTCCGCTCACTAACGGCTCTTTCGTCCTCCCGGGGGTTCGACAAATGTCCCCAGCCCGACAGGACGATCACGGATGGAACCGCAAGCCTACCAAGCCTGCGAATAAAAGTGCTACCACATGAAGGTTTGCCCCCACCCATGTCTCGGGTGAGGGGTCGCCTTCGGGAGTTTGCAGCCCGGTGGTCCTCTCGGTTATCCGACCAATGGGTCTGCGATCTGATTTCCACAGGCTACAAGATAGAGTTTCTCTCTTGGCCGCCAAACAGATTCTTCCCCTCCAGCATACCCGTATCCCACGGGAGGCCCTCTTGGGGGCATTAAGGGACCTGCTGAATCGCAGGGTGGTTGTACCGGTTCCGGAATTGGAACGTTTCCAGGGATTATACTCAAATCTGTTTGTAGTTCCCAAGAAGGAAGGGGTACGTCTAATCTTGAACCTGAAAGCCCTCAATCACTTTGTAAAAGTGCAGAGGTTCAGAATGGAATCGGTTTGCTCAGTAGTCGCTGCACTCCATCAAGGGAACTCCCTGGCGTCCTTAGACATCCAGGATGCGTAACTGCACATACCCATATGCCTTCGGCATCAAAAATTTCTGCGGTTTGCAGTCGGGGAAGCCCACTATCAGTTTGCGGCTCTTCCTTTTGGTCTGGCATCAGCCACCCGAGTCTTTACCAAGGTATTGGCTCCAGTTTTGGCGTTGCTGTGGCAACGTGGGATCGCGATAGTGGGATACCTAGACGATCTCCTCCTGAGGGCAACTTCCGCCTCAGATTTAGAGGAGGATGTGGCGATTACCATGCAGACCCTGCAAGAATTTGGGTGGCTGTTGAACCTAAAGAAGTTGGTGATTGTACCGACCCAGCATCTGGAGTACCTAGGCTTGCTGCTGGACTCCATGGAAGCGAGAGCTTTTCTCCCTTCAGACAAACTGCAGACTCTCAGATCCACGGTAAAACTGCTTATGAGCCGCAAGTGGTCGTCGCTCCGATTTTGCATGCGTGTCCTGGGTCTCATGGTAGCCTCCTTTTGAGGCAGTACCTTATGCCCAGTTCCACACCAGAGTCCTGCAGAAGGAGATTTTGACAAAATGGGACAAATCTCAGTTGTCCCTGGATCGTCCGATCCAGGTGAGTCAGTCAGTCAGAGACTCACTGATCTGGTGGCTGAGGTCCCCGGTGATTCAGTCCGGGAAATCGTTCCTGCCTCTGAAGTGGACAGTGATCACAATGGACGCCAGCCTATCTGGCTGCGGTGGAGTGATGGGGGGTTCAGTCAGCTCCTCTGGTCGACGGAAGAATTGTTGTCGAGTTGCAAGTTGCCGATCAGTCTGCGCGAGTTGAGAGGGATCAGGCTATGCCTCTCCACTTGGTTGATGAGAATTCAGGGGTGCCCGATCAGGATTCAGTCAGACAACGCCACGGCTGTGGTATACGTCAATCACCAAGGGGGAACAAAAAGCTCAGCCGCTGCACGGGAGGTCGCTCACATACTTCGGTGGGCAGAGCGACACGTACTGGCCCTGATGGCCATTTACATCCCGGGAGTGAAGAACTGGCAGGCGGACTATCTGAGTCGCCAGATGCTGGACCCAGGAGAATGGGCATTGCATCCGGAGATATTCAGGTTACTGTGCCTGAAGTGGGGCACACGAGACGTGAATCTTCTGGCCTTCCCGTCTCAATCGGAAGTTGCCAAGATTCGTGTCCAGGACAAGAGATCTGTGGACAGACGCGTTCGGACACACTGGTGGCTCTGTGGGATCAGTACCAGCTGAACTACGCCTTTCCTCCACTGGGACTGTTACCACGCCTGCTTCACAGAGTGGAAGCCGAGGGGATCCCAGCAATACTGGTTGCCCCAGATTGGCCTCAGTGTCCTTGGTACGCAGACCTGGGGCGTCAGGTGGCAGACGCTCCCTGGCGACTGTCGTTGCGAGAGGACCTTCTGTCTCAAGGTCCGATTCTCCATCCTGCTTTACCGTCGCTGGCTTTAACTGCATGGCTATTGAGAGCCAGGTGTTGAGACTCTGTGATTCCAACTATGTTAAGGGCATGAAAATCTTCTTCCCAGAAGATATACCATCGTACCTGAAGGCCTACATCTCCATGTGTGAAGAGAAAGGATGGCATCCACTCTCCTTTTCTATATCCAGGATCCTACTGTTTCTTCAGCAAGGAGTAGACCAGAAATTGGCGTGAAGCACCATTTTAAGGGGCAAATTTCAGCCTTGGCTGTCTTTTTTTTTTTTTTTTTTTTTTTTTTTTTGCAACCTCAGGCGTCTCACTCATTAGTGAGTACCTTCGTTCAGGAGGTACGACATGTAGTCCCTCTGGTATGTCCACCGTCACACCCATGGGATTTGAACCTGGTGTTATCGGCGCTTCAAAAACTGCCATTTGAAAATATCAGGGAGATTCCCCTGTTGACTTTCCCAGAATGTGGTGTTTCTAGTGGCCATCACATCAGCCAGGAGGGTTTCGGAAATGGCGGCCTTGTCTTGCAAGTCGCCGCCCTATCTGGTTATCCACAAGGATAAGGTGGTGTTGCGTCTTTTCTACCGAAGGTGGTCTCTGCTTTTCATATCAATGATGACATTGTATTACCATCTCTGTGTCCTAAGCCGAAACACCCTAAGGAGGTGGCCCTTCACACTCTGGACGTGGTTCGGGCTCTAAAGGTGTATTTGTCTTCCACTGCTCCCTTTTGGAAGTCAGCCTCACTGTTTTGTTTCGGTGGCTGGTCCCAAGAAAGGCATGGCGGTCTTGTCGGCCACCATTTCCAGGTGGATCAGACCTGATTGTAGTACAAGCCTATGCCTTGAAGGGGCAGGTGCCCCCCTTTCCGGTCACGGCCCACTCCACAAGGGCAATCGGAACATCTTGGGCCTTCCGACACCAAGCGTCTGTCGCTCAGGTGTGTAAGGCGGCGTCTTGGTCGTCTGTCCATGCGTTTACTAAGTCCTACAAGGTAGATGTCAGTGCATCGGCTGAGGCCTGTTTTGACCGCAAAGTTTTGCAGGCGGCCGTATAGTTGCAATTGAATATGCAATATATATTTCCTTTTTTCCTGGTTTTTCGATAAAAACCCAGTACCGTTAAGTTAATGCACTGTTGCATTACATTCCACCGTTTTTGGTGCGGTTATGGGTAGTCACTCCTATTGAGAGTACCCTGGTTTTTGTGGTGGTTTTTCCACGCACTGTTTTTTGTGGGTAAAGTTTCACTAGTTCCCACTTGCCATGGTGAATGAAGTTTCTGTGCTGTTTGGCACTGCTTGGGGACTTCCCAATGGCTAAGAGAGGAGCTGGGTCGGTCAGTGAATATAAGAGAAAATAGGATTTTTTTGTACTCACCGTAAAATCCTTTTCTCTGTGATTCACCAACCGTCACAGTACCTGCCCCTCCTTTTTATCTTTACGATATACTGCTTGTTGATGTACTGAGGTCTGCCTGGCAGGCTGGAGGGTTGTTGCCCAAGGGTCCGCCCCTTGGGCGGAACTAAGAGTTCTGAGTGTTGTGTTACAACTAATGCCTAGTATCTCCTAGTAATAGGGCAAACAATCCAATGGCTAAGAGAGGAGCTGTGTCAGTCGGTGAATCACAGAGAAAAGGATTTTACAGTGAGTACAAAAAATCCTATTTTTATAGCTGTAGAAAAAATACAGCATAACAGAAGGGAGGGGGGCAGGGTACGTTTCTTTTTTGTCAATGGAATATATAACTACTGTAATACTGGTAAGGCAGGCCATAGATAAGCCAATTTTTCTGTGGTTGCAGGAAAGAAAATCACTTAATTTCCCCCAAGAACAGAGTCCTCCTGACGTTCTCCTGCCAGGAGAACACAATTATTTATGCTAACAGCTAAACGCACTGTCAGTAATTCACATGTAAAAATCAGACATGCTGGTTGTACCCAAGTCGATCGATGGATCAAATTGGGTACAAGCAATCTGTTCATAGATGGTTCGAATCTCGGCCAGTCCATGCTGAATCGTCCAAGATTCGAACCGTCTATGGCTGGCTTAAGTTTTTGTGCCTGGAGTTGGCCACTCTAAAGCTGAAATAAAGTTTTTTTGATTTTTGGACTTTACTTTGAACATTTAATATGTTTTTGGGTTGCAGAATTTGTGTATGTGCAAGTAATTCCACTCAATCTCTTAACTAATAGTCTTTTTATGCTTATATCTATTAGTAGTTGGCCACATCTAATTAGACTTGCATGTAATGTTAGAGACATCTTGGTGCTTATACAAGTAGTTTTTGCAATTCTAATGATTTACAAGGACATACCACAGCATTTATAGCCACATGGGTAACACAATTAATCCAGTCACCATTGTATCATGTAATATGTCAAGATAAATATGTCAAACTGGAACAATCATCCCTCAACAGGGGTTGGGGGCCCCAAAACACATAGCCATAGTAATGCCACCACTACTCTGTAAAATTTGAAGCTTGCACTAAGCAACAAGAACAGTGCTGTTTTCCAGAATCTGATGGTCCAGTTGGCCTGATTTTGTACCATCCAGCAAGGAACCAGGACAGACTTTGGATTTTCAGATCATCTCCATACTCACAATAAGCTGTTTTACTCTCTCCTGTTTTGTGAGTGGCTTTATCCACAGCTTTGGGCGACACATTACAAATGGCTGCAGGACCAAGCTGCATGCATAGTAGGGAGCTGGCTTTAAAGAACCACTTTAATATTATTTTAATATAAAATGTATAAAAGTTTTTATTTGTGTTTTACTGCACCCTGATCATTTGTGCTCTGCCTTCTGTTCAGTCCACAGATATCCCTGTTATGTTAGGTGTACCATGACCAGCACATTTGATAACATATGATAATTTTAGTTTTTTTAGATTTAAGCTTCCATCAAAAGGAAACTTTGAAGCGCAAGTTGAAATTTTGTTCTTTTTATTGATTTGGGCCTTTAATACCATTTGTCACCTACCCACAGTGCTTTTTTTATGTTTTGCCTTGGCAATTAGACTTCAGATCACACCTTCAGTAATGTAACTCAAACTGGGGTTCTTCGATTATGTAATTTAAAATGGGGCGGCTACACAGACTCTTGTCATTTTCATCAGCATTTATCTTAACAGATTTAATAACACCATGGTGATTGGTTAAGGTGGATTACCCATGTGGATATAAATGCTGGGGTATGTTCCTGACATGCATTTGATCTAATACTAAAGCTGCATAGAAAAGTGATCAATATCTTAAGTAGTATTTTTAAAAAGCACAAAAAAACCTTTTCCCTATCAGAAAACTTTCAGAAAGCATTAGAAAGTCCTGTTTGGAGCGCTCATTAATAGATACTTTTTTATTACAGTTTTTATATCTGATTAGGTATCAAATGTTCATAAGAGCTTTTACCCCTAAGAGGCAATTTATTAGGAAAGTAGCTCTCAAGCAATTTGCTGGGCCTGCTTGTTAGGCCGCGTACACACGCGCGGACTGTTGGCCCAACTTTGTCCGTCCAACAGTTTGAGCGAACAGTCCGCTCAAACTTAGCATGGACGGACATGGCCACACACGACGGACGAACAGTTTGCTGAAACCGTGCGCGATGACGGGACGAAAAATACGACGTCCTATACACTGCAATGCAACCTTCCGACGTGGAAATCCTTTCTGAGCATGCGCGAGACTTAGTTGGCCGAACAAGCCTACACACGAGCGAACAGTCCGCTGAAACCTTGTTTCAGCGGACAGTTTTTCGGAATTTCCGTAAGACCTTGTTCGGCCAACTGTCCGCTGAAACTGTCCGCTGAAGCCCCACACACGAGCGGACTGTCCGCCCAAACACTGTTCAGCGGACAAGGTTGGGCGAACAGTCCGCGCGTGTGTACGCGGCCTTAGTGTTACTAATTGTGCTTCAGATGATACATTATGTTTGTTTTTAATAGGAACTTGAAGACCTGTTCAAAAAGCTGGACAGAGATGGAGATGGCAGAGTAAGCTTTCAAGAGTTTCAAATGGGCTTGTTTAGCCACACGCCTATTGCTTCCACACCACTAAAGCATCATCGCCCATGTGCACTTTACCAGGTGTGTTCATAAATCTCTTAATTAGTTATTAACCACTTCACATTTGGGGCAATTTCTTTTATTTTTCACACACTGTAAAAGTAGCATTTTTTGCTATAAAATTAATTGGAACCTCCAAATGAGTATAAATTTTCTGAAAGTAAAGGACTTGTAAAATAAAATAGCGGCAATTGCAATTTTTTTTTCATTCAAACATTTTCTAAGACAATACAAAAGCCATCACAAGCTATTGAACTGGTAATGTAGATAATAAAGTTCTCCATGCAGGGTGAAAAAAAAGAACACTGATAGTATAGAACAGGACACTAGCTCCTCTTCAAGGGGTGAACATTGTTGTAACTGGGAGAATCCAGCAGTCGATGGCTAGTCACATCATTTTGATCGCTGTGTGTTGAGAAAGCAAAAAGAACCGACACTTGTATAGTCCAACTTGGCTATAGTCCAGGAGTAGCAAGGACCAGGCAATGTTAATGAGGCATACCAAAGACATAGAGTAATCAAAGAGAAAGGCAGAGAATGGAGAAAAGGTAAAGGAGGGGGGGGGAGTGGTTCCAGGGTCTGCGTTGGCAACGGTCCAAAAAGCTCAAACTGATAACCAATGAATGTATTTAGTTAAGGCTGTAAAAGGGTGACTGCAAAATCCTGGGGTAATATTTATTGACCCGGGATTGCCAAATGTTGATGTACCTTATCCTGATGTTTCACCTCAATCTTGGCATTTATCATCGCCTGAGTGATTCGGTTTTTCATTGCAGTCACACAGAGGACAGAGTGGGCAAGGATTAAATGCCTGTTTTTACTGCTATCAGGAGCTGTGTTATAGAGGTTTACCTTCACCTCCTGTCCTGCTGACAAGGTTTTAGTAAACATGAAATCAAGGGGAAATTTGAAACAGGGACACAGATAGTACTGCAGAGCTGATGGGATCTCTATCTTTTCCCTACTCTACTAAAGAAAATAATTTTATTTCAGTTTTTGTTGTTGCTGTTGGATATTTACCCCCTCTTCTATCTGATAAATTGTCAGCAGGACTGAAAGTGAGGGGAAAATTCTCTAATGGAGCTCCAGATAGCAGTAAAAACCTGACAGTGGTTCTGACCCTTTCCCATTCAGCCTCAAACTTAAAGGGGTTGTAAAGGTAAATGTTTTCACCTTTAATGCATTCTATGCATTAAGGTGAAAAAACATCTGACAGTCCCGGTGCCCCCAGCCCCCCCGTTTTACTTACCTCACCCCTCGAAAGTCCCGCGCTCGTCACCCGACGTCCTTTCCACCGTTCAGCCTGGCCGCTGATTGGCTGGAGTGGATGGATGGAAAGCAGTGCAGCCATTGGCTCGCGCTGCTGTCAATTACATCCACTGACGCGGAGCACCGGGGGACGGGGCCGTGTGATACAGCGAGCGGCTATAGCCGCCGGCTGTATCACGGGAGCGTGCCCGCAGATGCTTCTCACCATGCGAGGGAGGAAGCCGAGACAGCCGCCGAGGGACCCCAGAAGAGCAGGTTCGGGGCCACTCTGTGCAAAACGAGCTGCACAGTGGAGGTAAGTATAACATGTTTGTTATTTTAAAAAAATAAAATTTTTATCTTTACAATCCCTTTAAATAGAACTATAGGCAAAACCTTTTTTTTTTCATTTTGGATAGAGTATGGGATGGTTCTAATCCCTGCCAGATCTTTTTTTTTTCGATGTGTGTCCCATTGCGAAGATTTCCCTTCACTTCCTGTCCCATAGCCAAACAGGAAGTGGGAGGAAATCCCTGCAAATTTAAGGAATTCCTTGGGGACCTCCAGGTTACCAGAACTAGTGTCCCCATTGGAAAATTTTCCCTCTATTACTTTTCTAGGGACAACCCAAAATTTGGGATTTTCTTTTACTTTCACTTTTAATGATAATGGTAAACGAAAGAAATAGAGAGTGAATTTTCCTAACAGGGCACAGACAGCAATAAAAACCTAATAGGTGTTCTAATCCCTCTCCACTCTACCCAAAACTAAAGAAAACGTTTTGCCTTTTAGTTATACTTCACGAAAACAACTGTTTTTTTTCAGTTGGACATACACTTTAAAGAGGAGCTGCACAAAAAAAAAAAATATTAAAAGCCAGCAGCTACTAATATTGCAGCTGCTGACTTTTAATAATATCACACTTACCTGTCCCAGGTTCCAGCGATGTCGGCGGCAGATGACGAGCAAACGCTCGTCTCGCTGCAGCCACCGCCGCCATCCTCTGTCAGGGAATCGGGAAGTGAAGCAAGAGGGCTTCACTGCCCGGTTCCCTACTGCGCATGCGCGAGTCGCGCTGCGCTGGTTCCCCGCTGTGTCTCTGGGAACTGTGTGTTTCCCAGAACACAACGAGGGGGGGGGGGGCGGAGCCATGCGGCGGTGGGCGGAGCCATGCGGCGGTCTGGCCGGAAGTGGGTGCAGTTACCTGGATTATCCAGGTAACTGCACCCCCCTCCCCCCGAAAGGTGCCGATTGTGGCACCGGAGGGGGGGAGGGATAATACTAGCGGAACTTCCCCTTTAGGGTGAAGAACCGCTTTAAGTACGAATCTATTTATATTTGGGGGAATCTATTAAGTATAGAAACACACAATTATCATATAGTAGGATTATGTACTGTAAAGCCCTGAGGTCATACTTTTCATTATTATTCTCAGCAGGCCATAGATTCTCTTTATTGCCTGAGTTTGAAAGTATGCCCGTTCACAGAGAAGGAAAGTTTAGATTTCCTGAACATTCACATTCTAATAAAAACACTCTTTAAGAGATTTTATCTACTTTGGACATTTAGGTAATTGATTGTTTTGTTCATCTGCAGCTAGAAGACAGCAGCCATAAAACTCCATCCTTGTTGTCGGGATTTGGAGGCTTCCATGTTTTCTCAAGCATTGATGACGGGACTGGCTTTGGAAACCCAGAGCAGATCATGATCATTTGGGAAGAAGAGGGTATTGAGGATGGTAAAGAAATATTTTTGGTATGGAACTGTTTTTTGCTGGATTAAAACTGTCATACACTAAGGGGTGAATTTACTAATACCGAAGTGTGCAAAATCTGGTGCAACTCTACATAGAAACCAATCCACGTCCAGATTTTATTGCCAAAGCTTAAATGAACAAGCTGAAGTTAGACGCTGATTGGCTACCATGCATAGTTGCACCAGCTTTCCAGTGCTCAAGGTTTAATAAATCTTCTCCTATGTGTACTGTCAAACTTCATTGTATCCAAAGCACAGTCTTCAAATGCAGAACTTGTGATTTTACTATGCACTCAAGTAGGTGTTTTAAATCGAATACCATATGGCAGGCACTGGTGCCTTAGCTTGCTCTCTGTTGAGAATTTAATAAATACATTTAATATACAGGGTCTGCCATATCTGTGATACTTATGGTCTGTCCTGTGGGAGGTGAGGTCTCTGGGCTCTTTATCATCCCTCTTGCTAATCAACTCATGGACTTTCCTAGAAGATGATTTTGGAAAACCGGAATTAAACTTATCGGTGACATTTTCCAGGAGTCTTCCAGGACAGCCTGATTCCTGCTCTTGTGTTCTGCTCTTTGTCTGTTTTGTTCTTGTAAAACTGAGCAGTTCAGCAGAAGGACTTCTTTTTATAGTATTTCTTGGTGATTTGTTTCCCATTCCTGTTAAAGGAGGTGTCTATATCTCATTGGCTTTCCTGGAAAAAGAGTCACCAGCAAGTCTAACTCCGGTTTTCATTTATTCTAAGTCAGGTTCCAGTACCTGGACCCACAAGCCATCTTATACATTGAGAAACATGCCACCCAGGCTATACAAATACATCATGAGGGACAAGTCTCACAATATAAGCATATATACAAAAATAAACACAAAATAAAAATACAAAAATAGAACAGATGTATATTGATTTTATTCTGCTTAGTTTTGTACATTTTGATGATATTCATTTAAACTGGGACTTGAATTGCTTGAATTTCAGTAGAATTGAAAAAAAGCGAGGTGGGCCAAAACTTTTGACCAGAAGCGTTTATGGGACAGAGTCATTAACACACTTTATCTTCAGACAACATACTGTTTTTCATCACTCCCCCCCACACCACCCTACTGAATCTACCATCCCTCTTGGATCGTTTTGGGAAAATTTTGGGCTTAATAGTCAATCAGGACAAATTGGAAGCTCTGAATATCAACCTGTCAAATTTTGACTTTAGGGAGCCTTTAGTCCCAATATTCTTTTCTGTGGCAACCGATGTCTCTTCCCTATTTAGGAATTTATCTAACCCCCCACAACATTTCCTCACTTTATAAAGTGAACTATCCTCCTCTATTTGCTAAACTTCTGGAGGATGTGAAGACGTGGTCTGATGTAAACCTGTCTTGGATTGAGAGAATAGCTTTGATTAAGATGGCAGTCTTACCTAGGCTGTTATGTTATTTCAGAACTCTGTCTATCCAGGTCCCCATTAATGCAAAGCAGCAATTTCCATCAAAGATTTTCCAATTCATCAGGGGATCAGAGGGACACAGCCTAGCACGGGCTACAATGTATGCCCCCCAGAGAAGTGTGAGGTTTGGACAGTGGCGGCTGGTGAAATTTTAGGATGGGGGGGTACCAGACTCCGCCTGCTCTTTTTGACCCCACCCACTTCTCATAAGCCCCACCCCTTATAGAATCCACCCACTCAGCCCCCTATATTCCACTTGCTTCCACCCATAGTGTCATAAGTATACAGCATCACAGGACAGAGTAAATGGCTCAGCATCACAGATCACAGCCTCACAGATCGGCACAAACAAACTGAAAAATTACCCGACTAGTAATGAATGACTCTAAATGGCCATTTATCAGGTGATTATGTTACATTACTGCTAGCTACAATATAGAAAATGTTAACGTTTAAAGGGGTTGTAAAGGTAAATATTTTTTCTATGCATTAAGGTGAAAAAACATCTCACAGTGCCGGCGCCCCCAGTCCCCCCGTTTTACTTACCTGACCCCTCGAAAGTCCCGTGCTCGCCCCCGACATCCTCTTCGTCGCTCAGCCTGGCCGCTGATTGGCTGGAGTGGATGGATTGAAAGCAGCGCAGCCATTGGCTTGCGCTGCTGTCAAGCAGATCCAATGACGCGGAGCGCCGGGGGGCGGAGCTGAGTGATACAGCGAGCGGCTATAGCCGCAGGCTGTATCACGGGAGCGCGCCCGCAAGTGCTTCTCACCATGCGAGGGAGCTTGCATGAACGTGAAAAGTACTTGCGGGAGGAAGCTGAGACAGCTGCCGAGGGACCGCAGAAGACCAGGTTCAGGGCCACTCTGTGCAAAACGAGCTGCACAGTGGAGGTAAGTATAACATGTTTGTTATTTAAAAAAAAAAATTAAAATAACTTTACAACCCCTTTAACCACTTGGGTACCGCGCTATTGCCGAATGACGGCATTAGCGCGGACCTAGATTTCCGGGACTACGTCTATTGACGTCGTCCCGGTTACGAGCGGCCTGCGCGCCCCCTGAGGGGCGCGCGCGGCGCGCTCTGTGATCGGCGAGTCCGTGAGACTCGCCTGATCACCGATCCGTGTAAGGGGTCGATCCCGACCCCTTATCACGTGATCAGCTGTCAGCCAATGACAGCTGATCATGTGATAGAACGGAGCCGGTAATCGGCTATTATTCCTCCTCGCGCTGACATCGCGAGGAGAAAAAAAAAAAGCCGATCACCGGCGGCCGTGATCGGGACATCAGTCCCGATCACGGCCAGCAATGAAAGTCACCACATGCCACCTGCCAGTGCCCACCTGCCTCCCGCAGTGCCATCCTGAAGTTTAACAAAGTAAAAGTAAGTGCCCCCCGTCTGTGCCCATAATGCCCACAGTGCCACCCCACAGTGCCACCCCACAGTGCCACCCCACAGTGCCACCCACAGTGCCACCCACAGTGCCACCCAATCTGCCTCAAAGGTGCTGCACCCCAGTGCCGCCCATCAGTGCCCAGCAGTGCCGCCCATCAGTGCCCAGCAGTGCCGCCCATCAGTGCCCAGCAGTGCCACCTATCAGAGCCACCTATCAGTGCCACCTATCAGTGCCCATCAGTCCCATCTATCTGTGGTACCTATCAGTGCCCATCCGTGCCACTTATCCGTGCCACCCATCCGTGCCCATCTTTGCCCATCAGTGCCGCCTTATCTGTGCCCATCGGTGCCGCCTTATCTGTGCCTATTAGTGCCGCCTTAACTATGCCTATCAGTGCCCACCAGTGCAGCCTATCAGTGCCCACCAATGCAGCCTATCAGTGCCCACCAATGCAGCCCATCAGTGCCCACCAATGCAGCCTATCAGTGCCGCCTTATCAGCGCACTTCAATGAAGGAGAAAAATGACCCGTTTGCAAAATTTTATAACAAACTATTAAAACATGATTTTTTTTTTTTTTTTTTTTGCATCTTTTTTTGTTTGTTTAGCAAAAAATAAAACTCCGAGCTGTAACTAAATACCACCAAAAGAAAGCTCTATTTGTGGGAAAAAAATGATAAAAATTTCATTTGGGTACAGTGTTGTATGCCCGCGCAATTGTCATTCAAAGTGCATCAGCGCTGAAAGCTGAAAATTGGTCTGGGACTGAGGGGGGTTTAAGTGCCCAGTAAGCAAGTGGTTAAGTCAACTGCATTCTGCACACTGTAAATTGCACATGTCTGCAGTTTGCACACTGTAAATGGTACATGTCTGCAGTTTGCACACTGTAAATGGCACATGTCTGCAGTTTGCACACTGTAAATGGCACATGTCTGTACACTGTAAATGGCACATGTCTGGATTCTGCACACTGTAAATCGCACATGTCTACAATAATCAACCACATTGTTTCAATGCACTAAATAACTGTGCTGGTACAAGCATGGAGATAGGGCCTCTGACACTTTTCCAACTTTCTTGATGTGCAGATTTGTTTCAGGTCAATAATTTAAAAGTTAACAGTTAGTTAACTAACGTGCACCCCCTATGATCAGGCCACCACTGGGTTTGGGAGTACTAGCTTTTGGAAAATACTATGTTGCGGCGCAACTGTCACAATTGTGGCAACTCCATAGTAAACACTATAGGCCAGACTGGGTGTCTCTTGAGGCCCAAGTCTGCTCCCCACTTGCAGTGGATTTAAAACTGTGAGAATTTTCACTTACAGCACATTCTCCATCTCCAGAACTTTACTGGAAAACATCTCCAATCTGGCAGTACGTACCATGTTCGAGAATAGGTGCATGCAGGGTGCCTCTTTGCGGGGGATGGGGGGAGGATTTCCATGCCGTATAAATTATTTTCCAACCTTCCCAGTAGTTTATCTTCCAGTCGGTGTGGGAGAGGGATCAAGGCATAGCCCCTGAGGTGGAGGATTGCCGTAAATGGAGCACACACATTCCTAAAGGAATTTTAAAGGTTGCTCTGATCGAGGCTGGCTATAAGATACATGCCAGATGGTACTTGATCCTGGAGCGTTTTTCAAAAATGTACTGGGGCTCAACGGCCTCCTGCTTTAGGAGTTATGGCCAGATAGGTACGGTTCTGCACACATGGTGGACTTGTCCCAAAGTGTGCCGTTTTTGGATGAGGTTACATTCCTTTATTTCTGCAGTCACAATGGTTAATATTAGAAAAGAAGCAAGCATTGCCCTACTAAACAAACCAGTTGAAAGTGTACCAAGACGCACACAGACCCTAATATACTATATATTTCTAGCAGCCAAAATCACTATTGCGACTGCTTGGAAAAGCCCAGCTTTAGACATAGCTTTAATTAAATGTAAACTCACATGGATTATGTTAAAGGAAAAAATAGTGAGCTTCCTGCGAGACAAACAGCCCATTTTTGATAAAATATGGTCCCCGTGGCTTGTCTACTTTCAGGTACCAACCATACAGTGTTGACTTCAGGAACGCTTGATGCTAGATCTCCGGACAGACTCGCCTTCTCTTTTTCTTCTTCCTTTACTCATTCTTTTCTCTTATTCCCACCGGTGGCCCTGTGACTGGTCTGCACCCCCCCCTCTTCTTTTCACCCTATCTTACCAATGTTCAGCAAGTTGTTAGTAACGGGGAATAGCAGGGCCATCTTGAATATTGATTGGACCCTGGGCAGAAATGTTTTTCTTGGGGGGGGGGGGGGCCCATGCAATTTCACTCTCCACCTGCTCTGAGACATACAATAAATAGCAGCTAGACTTAAAATCAGTTTACTGTATCAGATAAGGCAGCAATTGTGATTGGTTGCCAGCGGTTACAGCATATCATTACTGCTTATTGACTGGTTGCTGGAGGTCATAACACACATTGCGGCTCACTGATTATTTGCTAGAGGTTGCAGCAAATGATTTCTGCTTGTTAACTGGTTGCTAGAGATTACTGTACAGTAATACTGCTCATTGGTTGATTGCTAGAGGTTACAGCACATCATCTCCTCACTGCAGGGGGCATGATATACATATGAATCCCACCTTTATTTACATATAAATGCCGCCAGCCACATCTATTTACTTTCGAATGCCGCTGCTATTTACATATGAATTCCCAGTTATTTACATGTAAACACAGGGTCTGCAGGTGAGTCATCTGTACACAACAATAGGGCAGAGCTGGGCAGCATTAGTACCAGCACTTCACACTGAGATATCGGGACGCAACACAAGGCTAAAATTTCAAGGGACAAGGGAATTTAAACTGAGATAGTTGGCAAGTATGAGGCAGCTGCTTTCGGCCCCACAACAATGACGGCCCAGGGCAGCTGGCCCTTTTCCCTGCCTTAAAGATGGCCCTGGGGAGTAGTATCCCCCATAAATGACTATAAAGTAGTATGACAATGGAGAGATCATTTGAATTTTTTAATATAAGCTAATTGTCTTCTCAATCTAAAGATCTCTTTGGAGAGGACACACGCTTATGATGTGCTAAATTTCATAATTCCTATATAGACCACAGGCGGACCAGACAAGCCCTCTCTGTGATGACCTTTATTCATTCCTTAGGGCATTATGGGGATAAATTTAAGTAGCTTTTTTTTTTCATAAATGTGATCTCCCTCCTAGTGGGGTATTATAGGGGAGACCATGGTCAGTTTCTCTTCTCTGCCATGGCTTTTTTACATCTGATCCTTTTATTACATGTGTCTTTATATTATGTATGCAGGTTTTTGAAGGTACAGACCTTAGCGAGGATTGTCCACTGCTCTGCTTTATACTGTTTGGTCTTTACTTTTCAAATATTTAATAAAAACATTTGAAACAGAAGCATATATGGGACTAAGGGTTGGTTTTCTGATAGCTGGATAATTGGATGTACCTACTTTTTTAATATTGTATGACATACATTCTGTACAGATCACATCAAGGACCAGCCATATACGGTTCCTATCTCGGCCGATTCAGCAGGAACTGTCCGAAATTCAGACTGTTAATGGGCAGACTGAATGATCAAGTTCAAGTTGATCAATTAATCCACTTGGGTAGAAACCAGCCTACTGGATTCTTTTTCAAATATCGCTAGCGGCTGCTATAGCCACTAGCAATAATCACTGTCTTCTCCCAGTGGGGACAGCTTCGCCCACCCCGCTCCCTCCTCCGGGGAAAGACAATGGCTCAGCTGGAGGGATTCCCGCATCAACGCTCTCTGTTGATGGAGGAATCTAGTGCATTTCACGGGTTGCAGGAAAGAAATTTGCTCCATGTTTGGCCAGCCTAAGCCTTGGTTGATTTTAAAGTTCATATAAGGGGAAAAAAAGCATGTGCTGTCGATTTCTGCAATATGTACATGTTTTTAATGTTTACAGACTCTACAAGTATAGAAAAATGTTTATTGATCTGCCAGAAATGCATTTAGTTCTAAGTCCTATTGTGAGCTGACAATAGACAGCAGAGTAGTCAGCCCAGCCTAGATGTCTTCTTAAACTACTCAAGCCCTCCATTCTCTATTTCTCCAATGTAGACACAGATTTTTTCATAGTCCAAGATATGAGCTAGGAGGGCTAAACAGATCCGTTTGGATAACACAGAAATTCTAGGCTGCACAGAATACAGGAAAGTTTCACATTTCTAAAATGATACTTTTTTTGTTGGCACTAGTTAAGCAGAAATAACACAAGGTTGTAAGTAAGTGATGTTCATTCTTGGCGTTTACATATACAGTTAAGGGAAAAAATGTTCACAGCTGATTGTTTTGGGTGTCATTCATGTTACAATATATTTTGTATTTTTTTATTTTTACATTTTGCCTCTGTAGTCCGAAGATATTTTTGCTAAATCTATGACAATATTACAGATAATTTTGTTCCTTTTTCCTTAGAGCTTGGATTTCAGTCCAGAGGAGCAAGTGAACCTTTTGGAGCTCACTGCTGCTTTAGAAAATGAGTTGATTGCAACGAAAAATCGAATTCATATGGCAGCATTGGCATCCTACAAGCATGAGCTGCACCATCAGCAGTAAGTAACAAAACCTTTACTGAGCACATATAAAATTATTAAACGCCCCAAATAAACCACACAAACAATATCACCCATTTTAAGGATAACATATTCTTTTTTTAATTATTATAATTTTCTTAGCATAATCTTCTTATTAGTGTATGCATATGCTTTACAAAAATCTCGTTAACAGGGACACAGGAAGTTTTTGAACCTGGGTTATATTGCTGCCTTCAAGAGGATTGGACACTGGCAAACTAAAATTTGTAGGCCAGCCTAGGATAACCCCTCCTACGACCACCATGCCTTGTTTTTGCAAGTGTCCTAAGAGGCTGATTGTTCAGTTCTTTTAGCCCTACTGCTGTAAAAAATAATATATTTTGCTAGCACTTTTTCTTTTGACATTTCACTGCTATTGGAGATTTCAGCTCCAATCGGCAGCTACCTAGCACAGTCATCCTCATCTTCGAAATTTGGAGTACTGCATCCGGACCCTACTGGACTGAAAGTTGCAGGAATAGCCTGATCTTCTGGCACTGGGCTATCCCATAGGGACTTTTTCCAACTCAATTCTGGTAAAACTTGGGCACTTGCTTCGAGTGAGTAGGCCAGTCAGGCCAAGCGCTAGGAACTACCTCATATTCATCAGTTGCTGGATGTCATTATTCCCTGTTCTCACCAGGTTTTGGTGCAGAAATGGTTAATTTCTGTGGGACTGAGCATTGATGTCATGTTGGGTGTAATGTATTGTGGTAAAGAGAGCTCTATTTTTCCCTCCATACAGCATTGAGAAAGCACCTTCCTTCTGCTTGCTTGCAAATTCTACAGACGGGAACAATTCTGTTGTATCAGGTTCCCCCCTACACCCATGCCTACTGAGGGTGTTGATCTCTGCAGTCCAGCGTAATGCTATTCTCTGAGTATCTTTCAGTATCGTCCATTGGTGCAGGATGTTCATTGCACATGGGCCCCGGGGGGTGTTGAAAGCATGTATGGCTTTCAATGAAGCTGCTGACGGCCGTTTCTCCTCCTCTCCCATGTGCGGCTTTCGGCTGCTTAACTGATAGCCATACAGGGATGTCAGTGCTTGTAACTGCCCCAATGCCACATCAATAGTCCCTGATTATCCCTCTGTGTCCTCTTCTAGCCCCCCTCTCCCCCGTGTCTTCCTCCAGGCCCCCTCTCCCCCGAGTCTTCCTCCGGGCCCCCTCTCCCCCGTGTCTTCCTCCGGGCCCCCTCTCCCCCGTGTCTTCCTCCGGGCCCCCTCTCCCCCGTGTCTTCCTCCGGGCCCCCTCTCCCCCGTGTCTTCCTCCGGGCCCCCTCTCCCCCGTGTCTTCCTCCGGGCCCCCTCTCCCCCGTGTCTTCCTCCGGGCCCCCTCTCCCCCGTGTCTTCCTCTGGGCCCCCTCTCCCCCGTGTCTTCCTCCGGGCCCCCTCTCCCCCGTGTCTTCCTCCGGGCCCCCTCTCCCCCGTGTCTTCCTCCGGGCCCCCTCTCCCCCGTGTCTTCCTCCGGGCCCCCTCTCCCCCGTGTCTTCCTCCGGGCCCCCTCTCCCCCGTGTCTTCCTCCGGGCCCCCTCTCCCCCGTGTCTTCCTCCGGGCCCCCTCTCCCCCGTGTCTTCCTCCAGGCCCCCTCTCCCCCGTGTCTTCCTCCAGCCACCCTCTCCCCGTGTCTTCCTCCAGCCCCTCTCTCCCCCGTGTCTTCCTCCAGCCCCTCTCTCCCCCGTGTCTTCCTCCAGCCCCCCTCTTCCCCGTGTCTTCCTCCAGCCCCCCCTCGCAGCACTTCCGGCTTCCCTCCTCTCCCACCAGCTGCTGCGGGGATCTGTCAGGGTGGAGGAAGGGGCCTGTAAACCTGTCATTTACAATATCCTTTTCTGAATGAGCAGAGTCAGTGGTCACTGACGCTGTCCATTCATAGCAGAAACATTGTAAACTGTGTTTACTTTGCTTCAGTTTATTAATGAACAGGAGCCTCTGTCTACAGAGAAAGGGACTGGGGAATCTGTGTCATCAGTTCCTTTCTCTGCTTCAAAGAGGTGATGTCAGGGTTATCCCGCCAAAGCACCCCCCCCCCCCCCCCCCCCCAACAGGTCTAGATTAAATTGTAAAAGAAAAAAAAAATGTAAAGAATTTGTAAAAAAAAATTGCAAAAATGTATAAAAATAAAAAACTACTGATCATTCTGCTTATACTACCTGCCACCATACACGCCATACTCCTTTCCTGCACATACTACCCACCACCATACACTCCACAATTCTCTCTCTGCACATACTACCCACCTCCACATTCCTTTCCCTGCACATACTACCCACCGTACATTCCCTATTTAACATTACCACATTCTGCATGTAAGTCACCTCAGACTTTATTTAACAAAACCCCCTTTAAGCCATGTCCAATTTAGTGCAATTTAAACCACACCCACTTTTCAAAAAAAATATTGTTTTGCAATGCTTGGGGACCCACTTTTGATCTTTCACATGGACCCATTGATTTCAGGATACGCCCCTGTGTCCTCTTCTCTTGGTGTCTATACCATTCTCAGGGTCATATGTGACTCTGAGGTATAGCGAAGTCTTACGTGACTCTCTGAGGTATAGTGACATCCTCTGCCCTTTCATCTAAGGTTTTTACCATGGTCATGCATGACCTAAATTGCCCCTTCTCCAGCAGATTCTGTGTCTGGTTTACCTGTAGCGTTAGTTGCTTCTGTGGCCAATGTCTCTGACTCTTAAATAATTGACTGATGAGCTTACCCCTAAGGAGTTGCGGGCTTTTCTGTTACTCAAAAATTAAAGAAGAGTATTTCAGCTGTTGTTGATGCAGTGTGCACCACTCTGAATCTACAGGATCAACTTATTACTTCTGTCAGCACTGTTTCCAGTCCTGGTCATTTTAATCACCTAATGCTGCAAAGACTTTTGTTTTGAACCTGCTTCCCAACGTTTCCACGGTGGAGATAGAAGCACCCTGATTAGGTGTTTGTTGCCCTGAAGCGATTGTTAAGGCCCGTACACACGGTCGGACTTTTTGACAACAAACATGCAAATTAGCTGTTTTGGAGCAACATCCGACTGTGTGTACGCTCCATCGGACAAACTTTTTCTGTTTTCATCGGACTTTTGTTGGCTCTGCGAACGGACAAACTTTTTGACAACAGAAGTCCGATGGAGCAAAGTCCGACCGTGTGTATGCAAAAGCATCGGACTTTTGTACAAGGTACAAACACGCATGCTCAGAACCATTGCAAACGATCAGACTACAATACAGAAGTTGACCAAAGGTGGCGCTGGAGTCATTGAACGTCCTCTTTTGAAGTGGCGTCCGTACGTTGTGACGTCACCACGTTCGTGTTTGTTGTCAAAAAAGTCCGACCGTGTGTATGCAATACAAACTTGTGGACAACACACTTTGTACAAAAGTCCACGGAAAAGTTTGTACAAGTCCGACCGTGTGTATGGGGCTTTAGAGTGGTATTTGTTTTGTGGTGATTTTGTTCAGAAATTGTCTTTTTCCACTGTCGACCCAGGTGTTACTACATGTATGAGATACACATGTCTTTGGAAACCAACTGTAAGCAGTTGGAAACCCTTTCCAGAGATGTGTTTTTACTGGTGAGTCCTGGTTTACACCCAATCCTGTCTGTGAGTCTACCTTGTCAAACCATGTCTGACTGGTCTAAATCTCTTAAAAAGTCTACAAGCTGCTGTAGTTAAAGCTTTTATTTAGTGAATGCATTGAGCAGATGGTGTGAATGATACATTTTAGCTGCGACTGTTTGCTTGAAAGCCTCCTGCCTCCATCTCTTGCTTGTACTTCACGTTTGTTCATATGTTCAGAGCACTTTTGATACATATACAATATGGAGCCTTTTATGCTTCAAGTGTTTAATCTGCATGGCCCCCCCGACTATCAAACACTTTTTTTTATTTCTCCACTGCTTAGACTTCAAAATTGAGACATTCAACATTGAGACACCCTACGCTTGTCTCCCGATCCACCCTTAGAGTCTGTCGTACACAGACTTGGAAGATCTTTACTGAGCCCCTTCAGGCCCTCTGGAAGAAGGCTTAATAACTGTAGCAGAACAGCCTGTTCCCAAACAGTAAGGGGGCATTTGCCTATTCTTGGATTTCAGCTGGTATAGTCGAAACCCTGGATTTTGAGCATGTCAGCTGGTATAGTAAAAACCAGCTGACATTTGGCCCGTGTGTACAGCTGCCTGTCCAACCAAAGCCTATCTTACCGTTGAACAAGAATGCTGGCAAACCAGCAGCCGACCGCCATCCGATCAGCACCAACCAGTGTATTCTGGCAGGAACACAATAGCATAGCAGGGGAGATTGCTGTACTAACCTCACTTGTCTTAGTACAGTGATCTCTTTACTTTTATGTACCCATTTTTCCAGAGCATCAGTGTTTCTGACCTTTTGCCTGTGGCCCCTAAACTATTAGTTTGTGGCTCTGCACTTTGGCCACTCTACACTTTTTAGGTGTTGCTGGCTCCAATATTAGTCCTGCTCTTGTGGCATCCCCATTGTGGTACACTTAGATGACCTCCTGTTAAGATAAGTCAGCAAGGGCTTTATCGAACATAGCTTCTATTTAAAATATATATTTTTCTTTTTATCATACCAGATGGATCCTGAATCCTTGGCTTATTGTTCTACCATTTCTAGGTGATTCAAACAGACTATTATTCAATGTAGGGTCTCAAAGATTGTGTTCCACCCTTTCCTGAAAGCACAGTCTACCAAATCTGTAAGCCTTTTTTTTGGGCTTTTTGACATTAAGCACCTTGTTTCCCAGAGTTCACATGTTCTCTTAAAGCTGAACTAAAAAATGTTTCTTCTGCAATAAAATGAACTTGCATGCTTAAAGTCATTTTATAGAATTGTAGCACTGACCCCTGAAGGAGCTGCTGGTTTGATTGGGCTTACCATTACCTTCTTCTCCTCGATTTGTGTCTAGGGGTTTCCCATGGTAGATGGCCCAGTGACTTTAGAGACTGACGACAGATCCGCATAAAGGGATTTTTATTTGCAAAAAACGTAGACAACGAACAGTCTCTTAAAATAGGATCAGAGGGTTAGGAAGGAAGTTCAGGTGCTCTTAGTGTCAAAGTCAATAATGAAGGACTTTCTTACTTTGACTAAATCCAGAGAATAGCCATTCGCAACTGGATGTTCACTCAGGTTGGATAGTTCCTCTCTCACAAGGCCTAGCAGCCAACAAGGTGCTTTACTCAGGAAAAAGTCTCTGCCACAGACGGTGTTTTAGAACATTCAGGAAACTAAAAATTGTGGAACACTCGTGTGATAGCTGGATCTTTCAGCCAGCTTGGCGATACCCACGAGCCTGGATTCACTTAGGTACTTCAGCCCCACCAGGCTCTTGCTAAGAAACCAACCCGTATGTGGCCTTCTTCTGAAGAGCCCCCCCCCCTGGATGGCTACGAAATTACTGGGCCTCTCCAACTACCGGAGATGGCACCGGACCACCTTGGAATCCTTTGGTTTCCTTGCCTCGGGCCAGCCAGCCCGAGACAACAAGTCGGGTGGATCCCCACCCCAGGCCATAGCCTTCCTGGGGGCTGGTCAGGAGGACCAGGACCATGGAGTCTAAACGTACTTCTGGACCAGAACCCCAAACCACGTGACATCCGAAACTTAAAACGGTAGAGAACCCGCTATTTATTTATTTTTTAACACCTGCAAAGCAAAAGGCATAATGAGCACCGCATACTAGCTCATTATGAAATACTTACCTTAGAACGAGGCCCCGACATCTGGCCGATCCACGCCGAGGGAGCCGACATGCTCCCTCTGCGTTTCTTCTGGGTATCGCGGCTCTGGCGCTGTGAGTGACTGGAGCCGCGATATCGTCACTCCCGCGCATGCGCGCGGGAGATTTCATTCCGGCCAGTTGGCCACTGCCGGATTTTCAGGCCGAGAATCCCCTTGTGTGCATGCACCGCTGCAGTCAGCGGCGCATACCAAGGGGAATTTTTTTTTTACCTACAGGTAAGCCTTATTATAGGCTTTCCTGTAGGTAAAAGTTAAAAAAATGAGTTTACAACCACTTTAAGTACCCTCTCCCAGAAAGAACAGCAAGAGCGACACTCCCACTGGGCGGGCTCCGAGAGAGAGTAAACTTAAAGCGCCCTACCAGACTGTAGTCCCACCAGAAGAGACGGTGCCCCTTGTGGCCAGGCTGAACATCCCATAGTCCAGTCAGACTGATGCTGAGGTCCAAATTTAGAACAATTGTACCCAAACCAAACTGAAGTTCAGGTGTAACCTTAACTTTCAAAAACATAGCGCATGCTCTTCAGGAGCCGGCGCTACAGAATGTAAACCGTTTTCATTCTGACACAGTGCCTGTGTGCTGTGATGACTGCACACCTGCAACTGTGAGTGACATTATTCTGCACTGGCCAATCAAGAAGGAAGGATCTGCAACACTATGTACAGTCATGAAAATACAGATAAGCAAGACTTTTAAGTAAATGAAAATGACTTGTTTAAACTGATTTCTGGGCACAACGAAAACTATATTCTGCAATAGTTATCCAACATACATAGAATGAATACCTGATGCTGTGTAAGCAGCCTGTGTGCTGACTGAACATATGCTTTCCTGTAGAAGGTCTAACTGGATAACTGCTTTTCATATACATTTTTTATGTACACTTCATGTCTTATCCCCAACACACCTCTCAGAGAATCACTCTAATGCCGCGTACACGCAACCGGACTTTCCGGCAGAAAAGGTCAGACGGAATCATTTCATCGGATATTCCGATCGCGTGTGGGCTTCATCTGAATTTTTTTTTTTATTCTGACGGACCTAGTAAATAGAACATGTTTTAAATCTTTCCAGTGGAATCAATTGCTATCGGGAAAACTGTTTGTCTGTATGCTATTCGCATAACTACGCAAGGGCAGCTCCTGGCTATTGAACTTCCTTTTTCTAGTACCATCGAATGTCATTGCGTTCTAAATGAACGAACTTTGGTTTGATCGTGTGTAGGCAAGTCCATTTCAGCGGAACTCCATCGGAAAGACCATCAGTTTATTCTGACAGAAAAAACGGTCATGTGTACGCGGCATCAGACTCCAGCATTCTGTTTTCTGCTGGAGAATTCATTACAAAAGGTCGCGGACGATGCTACAGCTGATGCACAAAGAGATCATGAGAATCCATTGTTAACAATAATAAGTATTTAAGCCGGCAATAGATGGTTCGAATCTTGACAGTGTCAGTAGGGACTGGCTGAGATTCAAACTGTCTGTGGATTGGCTGAATGTTTCCAAGTCGATCCATCAATTGATTTGGGTACAGCCAGCATGTCATATTTTCAGCATGCTATTATTGCCAGCAGCCATAGCCGCTGGAAATAATTACTGTTCTCCCAATGGGTATGGTTCCCCGTGCTCCCATCCCCCCACCGGGAGAACACAATAGCTCCAAGTCAATGCTGATGGGGAAATCAAGCAATTTTGTCGTGGTTGCAGGAAAGAAAATCACATCATCTGTGGCTGGCTTTAGAAATATGTTGCCCAGACCTTGAAAACTGAAAAAGTTATTTACTTTGGATGACAAATAATTTTATGTAGCTACAATTTTCATGAAACAGCCCAACTGATACTTATTTTTAGTTCTAGGGAAAATGTGGGAGATTTTTTAAGGTTTTGCCATTATTGTTTCACAGCTGTGACAATTCATAATTTGTATAGCAGTCAAGTTTTTCATGTGGATTTTAGAGGGTCCTTTCTATTAGTACAACTAGCAATGTATATACTATTTGATTGAGAGTGTGATCTATAGCTTTTTTGTTTGCAGTAACCAAGTTGAACAGATTAGTAAAGAGCGAGATAAAGCGAAAAAGGACCTGGAGAGAGCAGAGAGGAGGAACTCGCTGCTGGTTGATGAGGTCGATGACCAGAACTCTGTTATGGAGAGTCTTAATGAGAGCAAAATCAAGTGAGTTGGACTAAGGGGCTAGTGCTACTTGTTTACCTGCAAGTCCTTTCATGTGAATGAAGAAATTGGAACAATGGAAGAATTGGAATTGTCATGTACATGAATCGGCAACATTTTTTTTCCTGTATTTTCACCTGGTGATCCTGCATAGTGAATGTCCCTTTGGGGTTAATTTACTAAGACTGGAGAGTGCAAAATCAGGTTCAGCTGTGCATATAAACCAATTAAGCATTGACAAAACGACTTGAAAGCTCATTGAACAAGCTGAAGTTAGAAGCTGATTGGCTACCGTGCACAGCTGCACCAGATTTTGCACTCTCTAGTTTTAGTAAATCGACCCCTTTCTCTCCACAATCATTTCTCCATTGTAACTATGAAAGGGTCCATGGTTTTAAACAGGCTGGACTTCAAACAGGTCTGCCTTTATTACACGGTGGATTGATGAGACTAGTAGTTTACACAGCAACAATAAGGATGTTTGCGCTTTCTTTTCAACTCACAGGAAGTGACGATGTCGCAACATTTCTAGCAAGATCAACAGTTCTTTTCTGTCCTTGTTGAAATGTTCTTAGCCTGAAATAAGAAAATTAATTCAGCCTTCTCATCTAAGGACTTGGAAACCTACAATATAAAAAAAAATGTTTGCAGCTTTAGATACGCTTAAAGTAACCTTGTCGCAAACCTTCACAAGTCAGACTGAACATGCTAAATAGCAAACAAGCAAAGGTGACTTATATGGAAAACTGCATGGAAAAAGGGTCAATATATTGAATAATATAGGCAAACTGATGTATGTACAATTTAAGACCTTTTTCCATTAGGTTGAGGTTAGTTCTGACTTTTATCCACTCCCACCTCCCGTTCCTATTGGTTACCTAATATGATTAACTGCTCTCTTGACTTATAGGATTGTTTGGGAGAATATATTAGGGCCAAGCTTAACATTTACAGGAAAGTTCAAGTTTCCATACAATTATAATTGCCCGTGCCTCGGGATCTACTCAAGATCTACTGATCTTTTTAATTGAACTGAAACTGACCTCTGCTAATTAATTAATTATCAAATGTTTAGTTTGAAATGGCATCATTATTATCAAATGTTTAGTTTCTATTTTTAGGCCTTTCCGCCTGTTTTCACCTGGTGATCTGGCCATGCTTCCTGTATATGGTGCCCACATGCTGGATGGAGAAGCAGCAGAGACAGCTTTGGACAACAACATTGTTAATCTTGGGAAGAGAAGAGAGACGTGTATACTAACAGATTTAGATAAACTAAACAAATTGAATCCAAACTCCAGCTAATGCTTACATCAACAATGTCATGCTTTTTGGGATAAATGTTTTACATAAATAAAAGCTGATTGTTGGAAGCAACACTGTCCATGGTTTTGTTTCAGTCCAGTTGCAGTTAAAGGGTTGAGACAAACCATTTAACATTGACATGGCTGCTTACAGTGATCAGCTTTTATTTATTAAAACATCCCAAAAGGAACAAAACTATTGCTGTTACTGCTTATAAAGTGTTAGCTGGAGTTTGGCTGTAATTTCTTAGTGGTACAAGCTGCTCCATGAGTCTCTCAAGCCCCTTTTGACCCAGTCTGTTATGTAGCCCTGTTGACATTTTATTTGCTGTGCTTTTGGATCCTCTGTGGTTAAAGCCTAAAGATCCTGAGTCCTCTATTGTACTAATAAAATAAAATGTATGTCCTACCAGTAAATTCCAGTTATTGGAATACAGTACACTTTGTTCTTTATGATCTCCCTATTTCATGCTACACAACTGGAACTAGCTGGGAGTAGGATGGGTTTTACAGGAGATTTCTGTTTGTAGTTTTCTGTTTTTACCGGTGTCCAGTCAGCAGAAAGTAGCTGCATATGTGGTAAAGACTAAAGATCCTGTGTCCTGTACTGTATTCCAACAAATGGATTTTACTGATGCATCAAAACTTATTTTTTCTTGGTCAGCATTCCTATAATGAGAATCGTCTATATGGAATTTTATTTTTTGCGCTTACAATATTTGCGCTTTGAATATTAGCTGCCTAGTTGTTTGTCCCCCCGGTTAAGCTTTGCTATGTTAGAACTTTAAGGCTGGGATATATATGGTAATCATTATTTATTTAATATATTTCTCTTATTAAGGGATTTGGAACAGGAGTATAGACAGCGCTTGTCTTCTATGCGATCAGAGCTGGAGAATGAGAAGGAGCAATTCCTGCAACAGAATGATCAGCAAAAGAAAAAACTGGAGACTGATCTGGCTAATTACCAGATGGAACAGGCCTATTTCAGACACAAACTGGATTTATCCTTAAAGGCATGGAAAGCTTCAATTCCTACTACCTTTACACACATTGCTTCCACTCTCACTTTAACCATTAGGTTTAAATGTAGTATTTTCTGTGCTAGACAGAAAATACTACATGTGAACCTATTTGTGACATCACCTTGACATTACTATGATTAAAGCCCATCTTGTCATCACTTCAGCCAGAAAGGTTTCTGATGTTTTGGCATTGTCCTGTAAGCCAGCCCATTCGATCTTGCATAAAGACGAGGTTGTTTTGGGACCATGCACCACATTTTTGCCCAAAGTGGTTGCTATTTTTCACCTTTTATGGCTATCTTGTTACCTTCCATATGTCTGGCTGTGGTTAAGCCCAAGAATATGTTCCTTCATTGGAGGTGGTGAGGGCTGTCAGGGTTTTTCTATCTGCCACTACTATTTTTAGGGAGATGGATTCCCAGTTTGTCATTGTAGATGGTTCTAAAAGAGGTTTCCCAACCTCCAGATTTGCTCCTTATAAGTTGATTTGACAGGCTATTGTGCAGGCCTATGAGTTGTGATATATAGTTCCTTTCTCTTCCCATTTAAGCCGACTCTACTAGGGCAGTGTTTCTCAACTCCAGTCCTCAAGGCGCCCCAACAGGTCATGTTTTCAGGATTTCCCTCAGATGAAACGGCTGTGGTAATTACTAAAGCAGCGAAACAGATCAAATCACCTGTGCAAAATAAGGGAAAACATTACCTTTTGGGATGCCTTGAGGACTGGAGTTAAGAAACGCTGTACTAGGGCATTGTGTATTTCTCTGGCTATTTGTCATCCAGCCTCTGTACCTCAACTTTCTGGGCTGTTAGGCCGTAACTTTGTCTTTTGAACATACAAAAGTCCATTTTTTTTTTCATTTAAGGATAGAGGGGTGTAATTTAAAACCTCTGATAGCTTTCTTTTGGTTTGCCTATCCCTGTTAGGGAGATTTACTCTGCCACTAGACTGAAAGTAAGGGACAAGCCAAAATTTTGAGTTGCCAACAGGAAAAGATGGTAAATCTTTCAGTGGGGTTACTTTCTTTGGTGACCGCTATCTACATGGCTAATTCCCCTCGCGTGGGAGAGATTTTCTTTCATTTTCTGTTGCCTACAAGACAGGAGGGGGAATCTCAAGCTGTGTCTGATTGGGGAGATGTACTGTAATTCATCCTTTTTCAGTCTGATTGGTCTTTCATTTATTTGAAAATGGCCATAAACCTTTTGGCACATGCTCCTAAAAATGTGATTTATTGTTCAGCGTGTAATAGGATTTAATTAACTAGATTACATTGCATCAAACCACATGGATATATAGTAATAACAGCACTGTCTTGTGTTGCAGGAGAACAGCAGGTTACAAAAGGAAATGTTGGAGGTTGTGGGAAAGCTATCTGAATCAGATAGTCAGCTGGTAAAACTACAGACCAGTCTAGATCAAATGCTGCAAAACAAGGTAATAACCACTGTACAGTATTGCATGTTAATAAAAACAATGAATTCCTTACTTATATTATACTTTTATAAGGGAGAAACACAAATGGTGAGCATGGGAACTAGCCTTACCTGCTCTCTCGCCCATGACCAAATTTATAGTAGGTTTACATTAGCTTGCAAAATGATATGTTTTACCATGCAGGCTAGTGACAGTGTCAGGTCCAGCAGGGAGCAGTGTGATGCAACTTTTAGCACATCTTGCTGCTTACTTTTTTTTTGTTTCATTTGTTTGAAGTGTCAAGTCTCTGCACAGAAGAGTGGCACATTACACGTCTGTGACATGTGATGCCATCCAGTATGCTGCAGAAAAATGCAGACATGCTGAATTTTCTGCACTGCACCCCACTATAGATCACACCGGCATTGTGGGTGAACAGGGCACATAGAAAACAATTGTTTCCTATGTGCCCTAGCATCGACCTGACCTTTGTTTGAACAGGGTCAGGGAAGTGGCATGCAGGAAATGGGTGGAGCTTCTCATTGGAACAAACTGTGGAAAATGAAGCCCGTTGACCAGGGCAGGAAGATGTGATAGCCTGTTCATCCACTGATGGCATTTCTGCAGTGGGTATGCATTGTGATGGCTGTATGTGCTAAATGTATTTGGGGTGCATGGTGTTTAGTGCTTTTTAAATAAAGTGGATTGCTAATGCACATTACTAATGTTTGCAGTTGTAGTCCATTCTCCAGAAAATAGTGACACACCAATTCCTTTTAGGTGTGCTGCATGTACGGTGCATTGTTGAAATTCCTGCTTAGTCTTTAGTGCAGTTTCCAGCAAAACATTATAGTTACGTGCGGGCCTTTAACCACTTAAGCCCCGGACCATTTTCCAGCTAAAGGACCAGGCCCCTTTTTGCGATTCGGCACTGTGTTGCTTTAACTGACAATTGCACGGTCGTGCGATGTGGCTCCGAAACAAAATTGGCGTCCTTTTTTCCCACAAATAGAGCTTTCTTTTGGCGGTATTTGATCCCCCCTGCGGTTTTTATTTTTTGTGCTATAACCAAAAAAAGAGGGACAATTTTTACAAAAACACATTATTTTTTACATTTTTCTATAATAAATATCCCCCAAAAACATACATTTTTGGGACCATTGGCATTAATACAGCAATCGGTGCAATTAAAATGCACTGATTACTGTAAAATGTCACTGGCAGTGAAGGGGTTAACCACTAGGGGGCAGTGTAGGGGTTAAGTGTGTGTTTTTGTTTTTTTTAACTGTAGGGGGGCGTGGCTTAGTGTCTGACCTCACCGATCGTCTTTCCCTATAACAGGGAACAGACGATCAGTGACAGCCTCAGTAGGAAGCACGGGGAGAGGTTTGTTTACACTCACCTCTCCTCTTTCTTCAGCTCTGTCACTGGCGGCGATCGGGTCTGCGGGTCCCGTGGTCACGGAGCTCAGGACCCACAGCTGGGCACTTAAAGGGCAACGTACCTGTACGTGCTTGTGCCCAGCCGTGCCATTCTGCCAACGTACATCCGCATGAGGCGGTCCCTAAGTGGTTAAAGGGGTTGTAAACCCTCATGTTTTTTCACCTTAATGCATTCTATGCATTAGGGTGAAAAACCTTTTTTAGTGCTGCAGCCCGCAAGCCCCCCCATTTTACTTACCTGTTACCCTCTGTCTGGGATCGAGTACACCATCTGTAGCTGGTGTCTTGTATCCCGATCAGATAGATTGATAGCAGCGCAGCCATTGGCTTCTGGTGGTGTCAATCAAAACCAACAATGGGGGGGTGGGGCCAAGTCCTGCATTCTGTGTGAATGGACACAGATGCAGGACTCGGGAGCACGCCTGCGTGGGTATCCACCAAGGAGAGCGCTTCTCCAACGTGGACACTTGATGTGGGAAAGAGCCACCAGCACTGCCTGGGGACCCCAGAAGAGGAGGTTCGGGGCCACTCTATGCAAAACTAACTGCACAGTGGAGGTAAGTTATGACATGTTTGTTAATTAAAAAATAAATAAAGAGGGTTTACAACCCCTTTAAGGTAATAATACGCTAAACATTCAGATTTTTCAATCTCCTTTAGATCTACCTTCAGCTACATAGTTCATGGGCCTGCCTGATTTGATACAAATGGAATGTTGTTTAGGTGTTTTCTCTTACTATTACATAGTTTGATAAGTGTAAAGGAGATTGCACAGAGATGGTAAAATCAGAATGTATTATGAATAGCTAATTTCAAACGTACAAAGTATTGCACCACTATTCTGTATTCTTACTCTTTGACCTCTTTGCTGGCTTTGATACAGTTGACAAACCCCTTTTCCTCAAACTCCTTGCCTTTGGTCTCCATGACTGTACTTTTCATTGATTCTCATTGGTATCTCACTACACCTTCAGTTGGCTCACAACGCTACCTCCTCCTCTCCTATTGCTTATTCCATTGGGGTCCCCCAAGGTTCTGTCCCTGGACCTCTTATTATCTATCTATTCTTGATTCTCTTCCCTGGGTCAGTTGATGGCTTCCCATGGCTTCCAAAATCATTTCTATGCTGACGACACCCACTCTTCACCCAATCTTTTTATCCTTCAGCTCAACAGTCTCCTCACGCATCACTCATTTACTAACAGAGATATCAATTTGGATGTCACATCAGTTCCCCATAACTATCCAAATGTAAGCTCATAAAATGTCACCCCCATGTCCCCCTTTCCCTGACTTCTCTGTCAAGATTGATGGCACAACTATGTGTCAGTCCCCTCATTCTATAGTGCTAGGGTTAATCCTGGACTCTGAACTCTCCTTTCGGCCCCACATCCAATTGCTGTGCAAATCATCCCACCTCAAACTCCACAACATCTCCAAAGTACAGTATGTGCCAATTTAACCAATGACGCCACAAAGCTTCTAATTTGCTCCCTGGTTATCTCTCACATTGAGTACTGCAACCCCCTCCTCATTGGCCTATCTTTAAATAGGCTATTCCTACTTCAGTCCATCATGAATGCTGCCACCAGTCTCATCCACATTACTAAAAGCTCAGTGTCTGCTACACCTCTGCCGATCCATCCACTGGATTCCCCTCATCCAAAAAATGGCATTCATAATACGAACAAGAACTTAAAAAAACATAGACAATTTTGTCCCTAGCTACATCACAAACTCTCCCATCCTCTAGAACTCGTTACCCCAATCTATCCATCTACCTCCTGCTCTAGCCACCTTTTTAGACGATTCCTGAAAATCAATCTGTTTAGAGAAGCCTATCCTGTTTCTACTAGTAAGCTGTGTTTTTACTTTCTTCATCAGCTTATTATCCCCCATAGTTATTACCTTTTTGTATTGCTTGACCCTCACTCTTAGATCGTATGCTCGAACAAGCAGGGCCTTCTGAATTCTCTTGCATTGAATTGTGTTGTAACTGTAATGTTTGCCTTCATTTTGAAAAGCGCTGTGAAAACTCAAACTGTTGGAACTATATAAATCCTGTATAACCATGATAATAATGCATCAAAAGGCACTGGGTTGAATAGAGCCACAGTTGTAAAATGATTCACTGTGCATGCCTATTCTTCACTTTCATTTTACTTAGCAGTGAATGTAAGTGGGCATAACCGCTTAGATAAGCGTTATGTCAGATCCTGCCTCTGCCGTTTATATTGTTCAACTTCAACTGTTCCATTCTGAATGCTTTGCTGTGCTGTGCTGTGCTGTGTGTGTGTGTGTGTGTGTGTGTGTGTGTGTGTGTGTGTGTGTGTGTGTGTGTGTTTGTATATATGTATGCATGTGAGTTTTGCTCTGATATGTGTGTATTTGTATGTGCATGTGATTATTCGTATGTACATGGTATATTTGTGTGTGTGTGTGTGTGTGTGTATGTATATGTGTGTATATATATATATATATATATATATATATATATATATATATATATATATATATATATATATATATATATATATATATATATATATATATATATATATATATTACAGTTGTGCTCATAAGTTTACATACCCTGGCAGAATTTTTGACTTGGCCATTTTTCAGAGAATATGAATGATAATACAAAAACTTTTCTTTCACCCATCGTAAGTGTTTAGCTGAAGCCATATATTATCAATCAACTGTGTTTACTCGTTTTAAATCATAATGGCAACAGAAACTAACCAAATGACCCTGATATAAAGTTTACATACCCTGGTGATTTTGTCCTGATAACATGCACACAAGTTGACACAAAGGGGTTTGAATGGCTATTAAAGGTAACCAATCCTCACCTGTGATCTGTTTGCTTGTAATTACTTTGTGTGCATAAAAGGTCAATGAGTTTCTGGACTCCTGACAGACCCTTGCATCTTTCATCCAGTGCTGCACTGACGTTTCTGGATTCTGAGTCAAGGGGAAAGCAAAAGAATTGTCAAAGGATCTGCGGAAATGGTAGTTGAACTTTATAAAACAGGAAATGGATATAAAAAGATATCCAAGGAAGTGATAATGCCAATCAGCAGTGTTCAAAATCTAATCAAGAAATGAAAAATTAGGGGTTCTGTTGAAACCAAACCACGGTCAGGTAGACCAACAAAGATTTCAGCAACAACTGCCAGGAAAATAGTTTGGGATGCAAATAAAAAACCCACAAATAACTTCAGGTGAAACACAGGGCACTTTGAAAACATGTGGTTCTGCTGTTTCAAGATCCACAATAAGGAAGCACTTGAAGAAAGATGGGCTGCACAGTCGAAGAAAGCCATTACTACACAAATGCCACAAAGAATCCCGCTTTCAATATGCCAAACAGCACAGAGACCAGCCTCAAACCTTCTGGCACAAAGTCATTTGGAGTGATGAGACCAAAATTTAGCTTTTTGGCCACAACCATAAATGCTTAATTTGGAGTCAACAAGGCCTATGATGAAAGGTACGAAGGTGGATAGCTGATGTTTTAGGGATGTGTGAGCTACAAAGGCACAGGAAATTTGGTCAAAATTGATGGCAAGATGAATGCAGTATGTTATCAAAAAATACTGGGGGAACGTTTGCATTCATCAGCCGGGAAGTTGCGTTTGGGACGTACTTGGACATTCCAACATGACAATGGTGCAAAACACAAGGCCAAGTTGACCTGTCATTGGCTACAGCACAATAAAGTGAAGGTTCTGGAGTGGCCATCTCAAGTCTCCTGACCTCAATATTATTGAGCCACTCTGGGAAGATCTCAAACGTGCAGTTCATGCAAGACAGCCCAAGAATTTACAGGAATTGGAGGCTTTTTGCCAAGAGGAATGGGCAGCTTTACCATTTGAGAAGATAAAGAGCCTCATTCACAAATACCACAAAAGTCTTCAAGCTGTCATTCATGTTAAAGGGGGCAATACACGGTATTAAGAATTTGGTTATGTAAACTTTTTGATCAGGGTCATTTGGGTAGTTTCTGTTGTCATTATGATTTTAAAAAAAGTAAACACAGTTGATTGCAACTTTTTATCTCGCACCGTATTTGCGCAGCAATTTTTCGAATGCCTTTTTTTGGGAAAGAAATCGTTTTGTGCTATGTTTTTGCTTATTGTGAAAGATGAAGGTACGCCGAGTAAATACATACCGAGTAAATACATACCGAGTAAATATGTCATGCTTGTGGAATAGCGCCAAAGTTTGGTACTTAAAAATCCCCATAGGCGACGCTTGAATTTTTTTTACTGGTTACATGTTTTGATTTACAGAGGAGGTCTAGGTAAAAAAATTATTGCTCTCGCTCCAACGTTTGCGTCGATACCTCACATGTATGGTTTGAACACCATTTTCATATGTGGGCAGGACTTACGAATGCGTTCGCTTCTGCGCGCGAGCACACGGGGACAGGGGCGCTTAAAAAAAAAAAATTGTTAATTATACTTTCTTTTTTTTATTTTAACACATTTTTTTTTCAAAAAAGTATTTTATCACTTTTATTCCTATTACAAGGAATGTAAACATCCCTGTAATAGGAATATGGCATGACAGGTCCTCTTTATAGTGAGATATGAGGTCAATAAGACCCCACATCTTACCACTAGGCTGGGAAGCCTGAAATAAAAAATAAATAAACCGATCGCCAATTACCAGCCGATCGTATTGGTGAGTCGGTAGAAGCACCGGAGGGCGGCGGGAGGGGGGTGGTCGTCTCCTCTCGCCTCCCGTAAGAACGATCAATCGCTGGAACAGCCGCTATAATCATTCTTATGGTGTAGGGAATTGCCGTCTGAAAACGGCAATATCTGAATGATGTCTGTAGCTACAGGCATCTTTCAGATATCCCCGCTCAAAGTCTGTCACGTCATATGACGGCGGGCGGGCGTGAGGAGGTTTAACACAAATATATTCCCGGTTTGTCATTGTAAAAGTTTCTAAAACAGATTTTCTAGCTTCTGGTCAGGTGTTAGGGTTCAGATAGAGAAAAGTGTAAGTGCAGGTTAGCAGTTGAGCATGATGTTTGATGTCATAGATTCATTTGGACACTGTATACTTTAGAAAATCTATATCTGCTTTGTATGTACCCTTGATACTTCTCTTTGTTGCAGTTATAAATGCTTTGCCCTTTTTTCATTCCAGAAACTGACCGATCCTCACAATATAGAGTTTTATACACAGGAAGAGAAATTTGCAGAGATCATTAGGGAATATGAGGTCCAGTGCAGGGTGAGTAGTGCGGACCAATTATAATTATACAGTATATAACCCACTGCATTTTTTCTTTTGTTTTTGGAAACTAGTCAACAAGACATGCAGGATCTTGGGCACAAAGTTAAATGAGCTCTAAAAGAGGTGCTTTAGTGAATTTGCAGTGACTAAACAATGCGTTTTTGTTAATTTTACCTGAAAATAGATTTTCACTGTTTAAGTAGACCTTTGGCAACGTTTGTCTTTTTGTTTTGGGTAGTGCAGACATGCGGTTTTCCTTTAGTGGCAAGGCACTTTTTAAAGTAAAAGGCAATTTGGATCATGGTTTTTAATCTGTAAATTGTTTCACTGCTTGCCGACCCGCTCATGCCGATATACATTGGCAGAAGGGCACGTTCAGGCATATTAACATACCTGTACGTTGCCCTTTCAGAAGTGGCTTGCACGTGCCCACACACTCCTTGAGTGTGATCACGGGTCCAACAGACTCAATGTCCGGGGTTACCATCCTTATGTAATTGGCTCTTACTTAATCATGCTAGGTCCAATTTACTGCTAATGCAGCTCTATCTGAAGGTGGATCATCACATCGGTTAATATTTTTACCCTGTGACACTTTGCGAAGATGCCTTTTTCCATTCTTTGGATTACAAATATTGCTTCACAAAAGTCTGAGTACTCAAACACAGGATTTAAAGGGCCCCAATGCTGGCGGAGTGTGTGTGTGTGTGTGTGTGTGTGTGTGTGTGTGTGTGTGTGTGTGTGTGTAAAATTCCCACTGGCCAGTGGTTAGCTAGAACCTATAAGACCTAGATAGGCTCTTGTAGTCAGTAATATCACTTTTGGGAAATTGTTGAACACTATTTTTCTATTGTGCAACTGACAGTTTCGTTCACCACTCGCTCAGTGCATTTCAGGCAAGGCCTCTCACTGTAGGTTAAAGTGAACGAACATCAATCCTGCTTTAACTTTTTGCATTCACAGTATGACGAAAAAGCTGGTAATTGTGAATCTACTTCTAAAGTTTTATTTTAAGGTAAAAAAAATACTACAATGGAATCAGAACTACATGCTTTACCTGATTATTCTGAACAAGGCATTCATTTTAGTGAGGATGAGTATTTTTAATCTAATGAATATAAACATTTACACGTACATCACCAATATTAGCTTCTTTTTATATCTGTGAATGGTGCTGATTTTTTTCACAGGTCATTTGTCAGCCTTATACACCTTATAAATAGAGATCTTGTGAGCTACCAATAGACAACCCAAGTTTACAACTACCATCAGGTGTAGTGATGGAAGAATTATAAATGTGAATAGAGAGCCAATTTACAGCAGTTTAGCATTAATCACAGTCCCATAATCTCTGACAAATGTGACAAATTACAAATGTAAAGTTGATGCCGTGAACAATTACACCCAAGTTGCAAGAAAAAAAGAAAATATATCAATATACATAAATAACTGATTGTGTCAAGCGAGTTCACAGTGAAAAAATTCCATTAGTATCAAAATATCATGTTAAGGCCACAAAGAAAAAGGTATATGTTGAACAATATATCAATATAATAATGTCCCATAAAGTGACTTTTGTGCTGATGATCCAGGTAAAAGAGTGTGATTTCACACACGTGCTTCCCCCCAGTGTGATTATGCTCACCTCAGATAGTGTGACTGCACAATCAAGCTTGGTCTACACAAGCAGCTGAACCACTTATGGGCTCAGAATAGAACAGGCTTTGCAGGATCCCATGGGTAAATCCAGAGAAGTTATCCTCAATTTAAAGTAAGAAACAGGCTGGCTAATGCATTATCGTTTGATTATAAATTTATTGTAGGGTATTTCAGAGGTGCTTCCAAGCACACCAAACTATAGAAAACATTCAGTATAAAAAAATCCTCTCCAAACAGCTTACAAACTTGTGTGTATCAGCAGCTTACTCAAATGAGCATGTAACTGTCTCCTCCACCGTCCTGGCCCCTCCCCTACGCATGACAACACAGGGCTAATCACATGTCTTCCTCAGCGGGATCTTTTTCTTGCAACTTGGGTGTAACTGTTCATGGCATCAACCTTACATTTGTAAGGTTGTTATCAGATAGAGCTGCATTTTATTAGCAACTGCAACAGTGGGTAGCGAGCAGGCTGTCTTGACATCTGTAATGGAGGCGCTTAAAGGGGAAGTGTAGCTAAAGCTATTTTGGCCATATTTCTCCTATTGATCACAGAAGTACAGTTTTTTCTGCACACTTGTGACCCATTTTCAGCCAAAAGCAGCCTGAAGCCCACTGTTGGCTGATGTCACAGAGCTGGTTCAGGCTGGGGAAAGATCCTGGCCATATGGTTTGGATCCACCCAGAAGCCTGGATTAGCTCCTGGCTCAGACTCTCAGCAATCTGCTGAGAGGCTTGAGCCAGCCCCTCCCATCCCCCTCCACAACCCAGCACTCCATTGAGTGCTGGAGGGAAGAGCAGAGAGCCATTGACTGACAGTCACGGCTCTCTGCTCAGAGGGGAAGGGGGAGAACTGAAGAGATCAGTGGTACTTTGATCACTCATTTCTTACTACAGAGCCGGTGGGGACAGATGCAGCTTCAGATCAATGCTGCATCCACCTAGGTGAGTATGTTTGTTTTTAAGCCATACTTCTCTTTTAAATAAAGACTTGGTAAAATCTTAGTACTAGACTTTCTAGGGTCTTCCCCCCCATGGTCGGTATGGATTCAGTAGGATTTCCTTGATGCATGGTGCTGGTAGGCAGTGGGTAGTGCATATGGAGTGAAAGCGGTGATGGACAGCCTTGATGCAGAATAATGTTCTGTTGTATAATATATGGCATTCATCCACAGTAAGTGATCCCAAAGTAGTGATAGGGACATTGTGATGCTGATCAGTGGATGATGCATACTGTATGTATAAAAAGTGATAGCAGTAAACAATAAAGTACTTATGTTATACTGGTGACGTTATTATCAGTGGCTAATGGAAAATGTACCTGATGAGTGCTTTTCCCTCTGCCCTTATTCTTGAATATGCTTGCACTGGAATTGCTCCTCTCTTGGGAAGCAGAGAGTAAAGGTGAGATTGTGTGGGCTTTTCTAATGATGTGGCCTTGTCTTTCTCATACATATCTTCTTTCCAAGCTTGCCTTGTTTCATGCATTTAATGCAGATAAGTAAATCGCATAATTAGATTAGGACTTGAGGTTGTTATGTATGATTTCAATATATTCCACATATTTGTTTAACAAAGTCGTTACAACATGAATTCCCTCTTACATTTCCACTTGCATATAAGCCTTTGAATCGCTTGTTAATTTTTGTCTAAAGGAGAGACAGCAGTAATATACCTGATGAGGGTCCTAACCCTTACTGCATAGAAACCAGCTTCCCTTTATATTTTAATTTAATATCTCTGAAAACTGTAATGGCTTGGGCAGTGCTCACACTTTAGATTTGGCTTTCCAAACATAACCGTATATTATTTTCCTACAAAAGCCACCATTTATTTGGTCATGGATCATATCATGATGGTTTGTATTAGAGACAGTATAGAGCAAGGGTAGGCAACCTTTTGAGCACAGTGTGGCAAAAAATATTTTCAAAGAAATTAAGCATACAGATTTTATAACAAAAAAAAAAAAGTCAACTTGACACTTCTCAATCACGAAAATATTTTTTTTATAAAGTAAATCCTGTAAATTACTTAAGTAATAGTGACAAATTAACATCCTGCACTCTCACGCCTCTGATCAGCCCCAATTCCTGCACCTTCACACCTCAGATCACTGTACCCCCCTGTTTCACCACTGTACTACCCTGCACATCTGCCCCACCACTGTACTACCCTGCACATCTGCCCCACCACTTTAACCCCCTGCACATCTACCCCATCATTGTAACACCTCTCATCTCTCCCATTACCAACTCCTGTACATCTGCCCCACCTCTGTACCCCCTTGCTCATCTGTATAATCACTGTAACCCCCTGCACATCTGCCCTACCACTGTAACCCCCCCGTGCATCTGCCCCACCAATGTACCCACTTTCTCATGTGCCCCACCACTGTACCTCCCTGCACATTTGCTCCACCGCTGTATCCCCATACTCCTTATGTTTCATCTGTCCTAACACTGAACTCCTTTGCCCCACAACTGTGACCCCCTTTCTCATCTGCCGCACCACTCTACATTCTGCACATCTGTCTCTCCTCTGTAACCCCCTGCTCATCTGTCCCACCAATGCACCTCCTTTCTACTCTGCCCAACCACTGTACCCCCCCTGCTCTTCTGCCCCACCACTGTAGCCCCCTTCTCATCTGTCCCACCAATGCACTTCCTTTCACATCAGCCCCATCGATGTACCCCCTACTCTCCTGTTCCTCCACTGAACCCACCTCTCATTTGCCCCAACACTGAACCCCCCCCCTGCTCATCTTTCCCACCACTGTAACCCCCTTCTCATCTGGCCCAACACTGAATCCCCTCCCCCCCCCGCTCATCTGTGCTACCCCCCCCCCCCCCAGCTAAGTGACGTAAAGTTCAGGGGTCAGGTGTAAGTGATGCTGAGTTCAGACGGGAGTAGGGGATGCAGAGCTGAGGGGTCAGTAGTGACACATACACAATTCTATATAGTATGTACAGTTGTGCTCAAAAGTTTGCATACCCTGGCAGAAATTTTGACATTAATATTGAAAATATGACTGATCATGCCAAAAAAACCTGTCTTTTATTTAAGGATAGTGATCACATGAAGCCATTTGTTATCGCATCGTTTTTTGGATCCTTTTTAAATCCTAATGATAACAGAAATTGCCAAAAGTACCCTGATAAAAAGTTTACATACCCTGGAATGTTTGGCCTTGGTACAGACACAGAAGGTGACACACACAGTTTAAAATTACAATTAAGAGTTCATTTCTCAAATTTGTGGCTTTTTCAATCTGTGTCTGTGTATAAATAGTCAATGAGTTTGTTAGCTCTCACTTGGATGCCCTAAGCAGGCTAGACACTGAGCCATGAGGAGGTAGAAAAGAACAGTGAAAAAACCTGCGTAACAAAGTAATGGAACTTTATAAAGATGGAAAAAGTTATAAAAAGATACCCAAAGCCTTGAATATGCCAGTCAGTACTGTTTAATCAATTATTAAGAAGTGTAAAGTTCAGGACTGTTTTGATACCAAGACAAGATCAGGTAGACCAAGAAAGATTGAAGCCACAACTGGCGGCAGATAGCCCAGGATACACCCACAGGTAACTTCAGGAGAAATTTTTAAATTGTTTTTAAGGAGCACAATTCAACAATACTTGAACAAAAAAGAGCTGCATGGTTAAGCTGCCAGAAGGAAGCCTTTACTGCTCCAATGCCACAAAAAGCCCAATGAGGCATGTCAAGGTGTTGATGGGCATATTGTAACCAGGCTTTTTTGTGGAACTTGTACAGTAAAGGCTTCTTTCTGGCAACTTGACCATGCAGCTTTTTTTTTTTTTGTTGAAGTATCATTGTATTGTGCTCCTTAACCACTTAAGGACTGCCGCATGGCAATGTACGTCGGCGCAATGGCACCGACAGGCACAAGCACGTACATGTACGTGCTCGCCTTTCAGCGGGTGGGGGGTCCGATCGGACCCCCTCCCGCTGGATGCAGCGGTCCGTTTCGCTGCAGGAGCGATCCGGGATGAGGGGATGGCCGTTGGTTTCTGGCCATCCCCTCTTGAGCGCTCCAGGCGAATGAGAAGCTTCCCCAACTGTGTATAGTAAACACAGGCAGGGAGGAAGTGATGTCATTCTCCTCGGGGCGGTCTTTTTGACCGGACTGCGAGGAGAACACAGAAAGTAAGTGCACAAAACACTACACTGACATGTAGGTACACATAGGCACACAAAGTTTGTTTGTGGTGACGCTGGTTAGCCAGTTAGTTATTTAGGTTCCCCGTTAGGTTTTTATATAGCGCCAGGGACCCCCATATACTACCTAATAAAGATTTTAACCCCCTGACTGCCCCTAGTTAACCCTTTCACCAGTGATCACCGTATAAGTGTTATGGGTGACTCTGGTTAGTTAGTTTGCTTTTTATAGCATCAGGGCACCTACCATTTTATTACCCAATAAAGGTTTAACCCCCTGATCACCCAGCGGGTGATATCAATTAGGTTTTAGGGTCAGGGTCTGCGTTGCCCCAGGCAGTGCTAGGTTAGTGCCAGTACCGCAAACACCCATGCGCAAAGCATACACCGCCCGTAGTGGTATAGTATCTGAACAGATCAATATCTGATCTGATCAGATCTATACTAGCGTCCCCAACAGTTTAGGGTTCCAAAAAACGCGGGATCAACCCAGATACCTGCTAGCACCTGCGTTTTGCCCCTCTGCCCAGCCCACCCAAGTTCAGTATCGATCGATCACTGTCACTTACAAAACACTAAACATATAACTGCAGCGTTCGCAGAGTCAGGCCTGATCCCTGCGATCGCTAACAGTTTTTTTGGTAGCGTTTTATATTTAAATCCTGAAGGCAGTGCTTGGTTTTCGGGGTCCCATATGTGGCTAGGCTCCCAAAAAGCCCCCCACATGTGGTATCCCCGTACTCAGGAGAAGCAGCAGAATTTATTTTGGGGTGTAATTTCACTTATGCCCATAGCATGTGTGAGCAATATATCATTTAGTGACAACTTTGTGCAAAAAAAAAAAAATTGTAATATTCCTGCAACTTGTGGCAAAATATAAAATATTTCATGGACTCAACATGCCTCTCAGTAAATATCTTGGGGTGTCTACTTTCCAAAATGGGGTCATTTGGGGGGGTTTTGTGATATTTTGGCATTGTATGTCCTTCGAAACTGTGATAGGTAGTGAGGAGTGAAATCAAAAATTTGCACCCTTAGAAATCCTGAAGGCAGTGATTGGTTTTTGGGGTCCCGTACGCGGCTAGACTCCCAAAAAGTCCCACATATGTGGTATCCCCGTACTCAGGAGAAGCAGCAGAATATATTTTGGGGTGCAATTCCACATATAACTATGGCATGTGTGAGCAATATATCATTTAGTGACAACTTTTTGTAAACTCTTTTTTTTTTTTGTGTCATTATTCAATCACTTGGGACAAAAAAAAAAATATTCAATGGGCTCAACATGCCCCTCAGCAATTTCCTTGGGGTGTCTACTTTCCAAAATAGGGTCATTTGGGGGGGGGTTGTACTGCCCTGCCATTTTAGCACCTCAAGAAATGAGATGGGCAGTCATAAATTAAAAGCTGTGTAAATTCCAGAAATGGACTCTAGTTTGTAGACGCTATAACTTTTGCGCAAACCAATAAATATGCGCTTATTGACATTTTTTTTACTAAAGACATGTGGCTGAATAAATTTTGCCCTAAATGTATGACTAAAATTGAGTTTATTGGATTTTTCTTATAACAAAAAGTAGAAAATCTTTTTCCATTTATATCGCAAAAAAAAAAAAATCGCAGAGGCAATCAAATACCTTCAAAAGAAAGCTCTATTTGTGGGAAGAAAAGGACGCAAATTTTGTTTGGGTACAACATTGCATGACCGCGCAATTACCAGTTAAAGCAGTGCAGTGCGAAATTGTAAAAAGACCTCTGGTCCTTAGGCTGACAATTGGTCCGGGGCTGAAGTGGTTAAAAACAACCACACCATCTTTTTTCAGAGCAGCCTGTATTTTTCTCCTGAGGTTACCTGTGGGTTTTTCTTTGTATCCCGAACAATTTCTGTGGCAGTTGTGGCTGAAATCTTTCTTAATCTACCTGGCCTTGGCTTGGTATCAAGAGATCCCCACATTTTCTACTTCTTATTAAATGATTGAACGGTAGTGCCTGGCATATTCAAGGCTTTTGATATCTTTTTATATCCTTTTCCATCCTTGTAAAGTTTCATTACCTTGTTATGCAGGTCCTTTGACTGTTCTTTTCTGCTCCTCATGGCTTAGTATCTAGCCTGCTTAGTGCATCCATGTGAGAGCTAACAAACTCATTGACTATTTATACACAGACACTAATTGCAATTTAAAAAGCCACAATTGTGGGAAATTAACCTTTTTAATAGCCATTTTAACCTGTGTCTGCCAACTTCTGTGTCTGTACCAAGACCAAACATTCCAGGGTATTTTCATCAGGGCCATTTGGATGATTTCTGTTGTTATGATTTAAAAAAAAATGTGATCACTATCCTTGAATAAAAAAAATTCACAATTTCTGCTAGGGTTTTGAAAACTTGAGTATAACGATGTGTGCATAAAGTATAATTTTATTTTATTTATTTTCTTTCAACAAAGCTCCCAATAGTTCTACAGCAATTCCATAAACTGTCACCTGATTGTGGTTTTCTCAATCACATTGAAATCTTTTCTTTCTGAGATTGGTAGTGTCACCCAAGTGAGTTCTCTTCCTCCAGATGGTGGGCAGGGCATTCAGGACTGTGATTGGCTTTAGCAGTGGCCAATTACTCTGCTCCTTCTCCTGGAAACAGGGACCCGCCCCCCTAGCAGAACTGCACCCAATCTCTTTTCCCATCGCAAGAGCTGACGATCACAGCTACAGCAAAGTTAGAGAATCAAACAATGTTTCCCATCTTTTACAATGTGTGGGGGCACTCAGCCTCCCCCTCAGTTCAGGTGCAGCATGGGGAATTCTGAGATTGTAATGCATTAGTGCAGCAGAAGCTGTGTCTCACTGACACTTCACTGCGCTGCACTGCTTATGGGAAGTGAGTCGAGTGCCTGGAAAAGAGGCTTTGCGTGCCGCTTGTGGCACCCGTGGTGGGGGTTGCCTACCTCTGGTATAGAGAATGGGTGATTTTATGCTGTACTGATTCTTCATTCTATTTATTTTTTGTACTCGCTTAGATTTTCATTTTAGAATTGTGTGCATCATTTTGTGTAATGGTTAATAATAGCATTCACTATGCAGGAACTACGTGATCACAATGATGAACTGCAGATCCAGCTTGAGACCCTCCGATCCCAGCTCAGTGAAAGTAAATATTCACGCTTGCTGGGTAAGATGAAGGATAACAAGTTTCTGCACCACAAGGCAAAAGAAAAGATCCATCAAAGCCATGGTAATACAGTACTGGTAGAATATTAAGGAACCGCACTATACTGAACTGTATTATGTTTTTTTTTTTCTTGCTCTGTATCAGTGATTTTTTTTTTGCTTCTGTTATAGCAGATACACCCGTAAAAAGGGGACTGGCCTCAAGGTTGAGAAGAAGTGTGTCTTCAGCAGGTTCAAATGGTAAGTAACTGACTGTGTTTGCTGTGAATCAGCAGCCCGAAGGCTTTCATACTACAGCGGTGCGCTGGCAGGACGTCAGGGAAAAGTCCTGCCAGCAGCTTCTTTGGAGCGTTGAAGGAGCCGCGTGTTTACCGCTCCTTCACCGCTGCTCCCCATTGAAATCAATGGGGCAGCGCTGTAATGCCACTGGCAAAACGCCGCTGTTGCGGCGTATTGCCGGCGGTTTTAACCCTTTCTAGGCCGCTAGCGGGGGTAAAAGCGCCCTGCTAGTGGCCGAAATGCGCCGCAAATCCGGCGGTAAAGTGATGCTAAAAATAGCGGCGTTTTACCGCCCACGCTATGGGCGGTGTGGTGTGAAAGGGGTCTAAATGTGATCTTCTAAAAATGTAAATATTTGATATCCATTAATATTTTTTAGGTTTGCCAATTGTCATGTCTGAAGCTCCTTCTATGACCATGGAAGCTGAGTTGACAAAGCATCAAGTTAAAGAACTGCAGCAAGAAATTGAGGACCTTAAAATACAACTTGAAACAAAGGTTGGATGAACAGAGTATCTGATATATTGTGGAAATTTACAAATGTATACTGTGCCTTCAGTCTGAAAATGTATTGATTCCAATTTAGGCAAAGTGTCTTTAGTATTTATTAGATCAAGTGGTTTATTGCCCGGAAAAGACCCTAGAATTCGTAAGAAGTGTCTTAGTCTTTGCCTTCACAGGACAAATGTCAGTGTTGGCAAGAGATGCATGTACCTGATGTGGACAGAGTATATGTCCACACTGACATGCTGACTTCAGTACAGCAGCACTCACTGTCTTCTGCAGAAGTTGTCACGCAGACAGCTCAGCGGTGGGGGAGTTTTGTACCTGAGACGGGGCCGAGCCTGATTTAGAGAAGCTTCCCATCAGGTTCACCAGCCTTTGTGAATGACAGCAGGCAGTGGGTGGATCCTTAGCCAATAAACAGTCTGCTGTCATATACAAGGCAAGTGCAGACTTGATGGGGAGCTAGTGTCTCAGCTTCCCCATGAGGCATTGACCACTGCAGCGTCATTGGTTGTTAAGAGGCTGTTTGCTGTGAGTTGTGAGGGAGTAGCAGCTGGGAATATGCACTCTGCTACAATGTGGACAGGGACAAGCACTCTGCCTATCTCTGTAGACAATTAAGATTAGGTTTTAATTAGCTCCATTTTCATTATCTATGAATTGAAGGTAAATGTTTTTAAAAGTGGCGCTATTAAGAACTACCTGAATCTACCGCACTTGTTGTTAAAGTTACCAAAACGGGCGATATAGATATTTGAATTTATCACGGGCCATTTCAAAAGGCCATAGCACCAAAAAGGAGTCATTTTACCTATTCTTTTTTTGGATTTCCTTTGGAGTGTTTTAACTACCTTCTACCTCCCCTGCAGAGAAAAGACACCATTCAGTAAATGCAAACACAATGTCTCTTTTTGTTTAATATAGGAAAGCACTATACCATGAAAGGTCAACGTTAACCTGTTCTGGCATCCAGGGGGAGTAACCTAATGGAGTTAATCACATTTTTTTTTAGCTAATGTTTTTTTTTTTTTTGTGCTCTAAGGCCGGCCATAGACAGAGCAATTTTCTTTCCTGCAACCACAGAAAATCTTGATTCCCCAATCAACACAGTCAGTGTTGATTGGGGAATCTCTCCAGTGGAGCCTTTGGGGTTAATTTACTAAAGACAAATATACTGTGCACTGCAAGTGCAGTTGCTCCAGAGCTTAGTAAATTATGTAAAACTTTACTTTGCAAAGAATACCCAATCACATGCAAGGAAAATTAAAAACAAACAGCATTTTTGTTTGTACATGATTGGATAATAGAAATCAGCAGAGCGTGCCCTCATTTCAGATCTTCCCCTCAGATCTAGAGTAACTTCACTTGCAGTGCCCAGTGTATTTGTCTTCAGTAAATAAACCTCAAAGTGTAACAGCCGCTAGCAATACGCATGCTTTTGCAAATGTGTGCTAACTGAACCCCTTCTTTTTTTTTAACGCAGACTGTTAGACAGGTTAATTCGGTTGGTAAGCAAACTAGTTGGTGAGTTGAGCTGGGAATTTCCTCTGGGTTTGTCTTTCAGCCACTAGCAATAATCACATGTAAAATCGGACAGGCTGGTTGTACCCAAGTTGTTCGATTCATCAACTTGGGTACATTCAACCTGCCCTTACATGGTTAGAATCTCAGCTGGTTCCTGCTGAACTGGCCAAGGTTTGAACCGTCTATGGCCGGCTTTACATCCAATGGAGATAAGTATGCTATTTCTGCTATTGTGATTTTTATACTATTTTGTTCCTCAAAAATATCCAAGGATAACTGTGTTATAAAAAATGTATCCATGGATAACTAGTATAAAAATAACTAAGGATTCCTCAGGGGCAACTTGGAGTTGATTGGAAAGTGTCATCTTTAAAGTTTTGATTTCCTGAACAGAGGTCTGTTGGCCAATACAGAACTCCTTTATTGCACCTTCACTATGTCAATTTAGAACTTTGAATTTGCCTACAGCATTTGTGTTTAAAGTAGATTTCCAGGTTTTAGTGAAGTTTTAATAGTTCCTTTGAACCAAGGGGGCCTAAACCAGGGGTCGACAACAGGATGGATTGGATTTAAATCAAGTCGATTTTAAATCCCTAGTAAAAAGGCTTGATTTAAATCATAATTTTTAAAGAGGAACTGTCATTTCTGTCCCACAGCGGCGCCTCCTCTGCCCCACTGTTGACTCACCGACAGTCCCATTCACTTTAATGGGACGGCTGGTGATGCAGCAGTGACACAAAAAGGGGAGGGACGTGGCGGCAGCAGGTAAGTGGATGCCCACTAACAGGCGCTGCCATGATGGATCTGAAATGACAGGTGCTCTTACAATGTAAGGACTCATTCTTGCTGGTAGTTAGATTCTTTAATATTTGCAAACAAAATGAAGGTTTCTTATTTAGAATGATAAGCTGTCAGGTTAGTAAAACAGCAATATCAGAACTGATTCAATCATACAGTTTGTAGAGTACACAGATTTGCAAAACAGTGGGATAAATGAATATCCCTGAACTTTGTTTTATTTTATGGTTACTGAGAAATTGTGTGAATGCATCAATGCAGTGCATGTTATCTCAACCTGCAGATCTTGGATTCATTGAAGGAGTTTACCAAAAATGTAAATATTGCAGAATATACAACCTCATGCCAAATAGCTAAGCTCCATTTAATGCTGAATAAACTAAATTATTAATGCATCATAAATAGAAAACTATCTTTTAGATTTTTAGTCCAAAAGAATTTTATTAAAATAAATTAGTTTTAAATAAAAAAAAGCAGAATTTTTTTTTCTGCTATTTTTATCCACCCTGATCGGCAACCCGTCGATCGTGGGCTACCTGTCGACCGCCGACAGGTGACAGACTGTGAAGATGTCCTGCCGTTGCCGATTCGGTCCTTGCTCCTGAGCTTCTTGTGTGCGCACATGCACCAATCCCAGTCTGCAGAGGTAGTCTCCACCCCTGCGGGGCGGGGAAAGCCTCTGGAATAGCTTGGGTGGGTTTGGGCTGTTTTCTGAACACGCCCTATCAATCCAAGATGGGAAGGGGAGAGAGGATTGCCGTTGTTACACCGGCAGGAATCAGCGCCACTACACCTTCCCTGCACCACTCTGCATTTAAAACGTCTTCTGTACACTCCAGCACCCCTGACATCCAGCCCTCCTGGCCCCTCCCCCCCAATACCATGCCCTCCTGTCCCCGCAGCCCTCCTGATCCCCCCCCAATATCTTGCCCTCCTGTCCCCCCCAGCCCTCCTGGTAACCAATTGCTCCCCAGACATGAAAAAAATCGTGAATGCCGAGTTTCTCACTGAAGCTAACATTTAACGTAGGCTAAGCTTTTATATTTTTTACAGTGACAGTTTTAGTAGATTTTTCTAGGATTTTAATGCTGCCTTTGCTTTTTATTGGGGGCTTGCTAGTTAATTTCTTTAAAAAAAGGGGGGGCGCTGCTCCACAGTGATCCTTGATCGCTTCAATGTTGTCCAGGTAGATCTCCATCTCTCAAAGGTTGCCTAACCCTGGTGTAAACAAACTGTTTACTGCACTAACAGATGCAACAGCTGTGAGCGCTGTATAAACTGCATGTAGCTGGATACAGTATACAGTGCTGTGCCATGACAGCAGGACTAAGCTTTCGCACTTTTCCCGGGACAAAATTGAGTCTGGTTGATTCTCAGCCATCCACAAGGAGCTTTGTATTTTCTGAATGGAATACAAAGCTTCCTCTGATTGGCTGAGGTGGAGATGCAGGGGGATTACATTACAATCTCCACCTCAGCCAGTAAGAGAAAGTTTTGTATTCATTCAAAGAATGAGCACTCTTGAGCCCAACTTAATTTTGTTCTGGGAGTTGGACAGAAAGTTTTCATCCCACTGCCAAAATACAGAAATGTATATTGTATGTAGCTAATGCTACATACAGTGCACACAGCTACTGCATCTGTTAGTGACGGAAATAGTTTGGACCAGAGCTTAGTCTAAACAAACGATATAAACTTCCCTAAAATCTGGAGATCTACTTTAGGTGGATTTCACCTAACCTCTTGATTTTGCGGTGTCTCTGATGCAAAATTCTTACATAGTGTTGCCATTTCTAGGTTAACTATTATGAGAGGGAATTGGAACTTATGAAAGTTAACTTTGAAAAAGAGAGGAAAGACACAGAGCAGAACTTTAAGCTGGAAATCAGTGAACTTGAGGAGCAGAAGGCTGACCTTGAGGAACTCAATGCAAAATATCAAGAGGTGATAGATGGCTTGAAAGAACAACTTCCCAAAACTGCTCAAATCCAGGAAATGAAGAAGTTTGAGAAAGAGAGAGCTGTCATGGAAGAATATTATGCAAAGGAAGTGTCTGCACTGGGCCAGCGGCTATGCAGGGAGAAGGAGCAGCTAGAGGAAGAGCTAAAGAGGAGCCACCAGCATGAACTTCAGTCAATGAGGTCTGATATAACTTATTTACTCTATGGTATACTAGAGTAGATGCTTTGTGCTGGTTGTAGTGCAAAAACCCCATTCCCTTGCTCATGTCCAATGACTTTTCTGATCTGTACTTCTGCCTCAACCTATGTTGCTTGCTGCCATTTTGTATTATATTGTCCTGTATGCAGCTGGACTGCAAGCTTTTGCATGTGTCTCAAGAACCAGTTCCCAGGGACTTGCTTGTCATGCATGGCAATTTATGTTCTTCTATGTTTTGTGCGTATTTATAACATCTGCCTCAGTATTACTTGTAAATCACTACTAAAATTGCACTTCTTGTAAGATAAATGTGAATTTTTATCACAAAATGCATGTCATTTGAATGGTGTGTTCTGTTACATCCCAGCCCTTCTGTCAGGGAAATTGGGACAATCCTTAACACTGGTGCTGGGCACTTGTCACTTATTTTATTGGCGATTATTTAAATGTTATTAATATTCCAAAAAAATACCACCTTGCTGGAGATTTTTTTTTTACTTGCGCCCTCTGGATACACTTTAAATAATTAAATATTTTTTAGTTTGTAATTTGAGTTTTGTCTTCCATAATTGTTTTTTTTCTATTCTAAACCCATGGTAAGAGCTCCTTGATACTCCTGTGCTGCAGTAACACATTCAATTTGTATGTTGACACAATAGAAGCCACATAACCATTAACCTACAGTACTAGTGTTTTAACATGTCATATAATTGTAATCATGTTGGTGAAGACCTAATTGAGTATAGCTCTTCCATTAAATAGTGAATACACAGTTTCATACACAACGCACCTGCATTTTACGTTTTTGTTTATGCAGAAAGTTTGGAGTTTAATGGAAAAACTAAGATTTTTTTGTTTGTTTAACCCCCAGGGGACCAAGTGCATATATCATTTGTTCCTGTTTTGATCAGTGGCCCCATTGTCCCTTAAAAACACCTCCTACATGCTGGCTGTAACTCCACCCCTTTTATGGATGTTCCTGTGGGGGGAGTACAGCCTGCACAGTGCCCCACCCCCCTTTAAGCTAAGTAATCTATCACTATTATGAATGAACAGTCAGCACTGCTTGTTCATTCAGCACTTTTGCTCTGTGTAAAGTATCTGCCTGTAGGTGTGCAAGCAGCTGCAGATACATTACACAGAGCCGCAACTCTGAATGATATTTTACTGTGATGAACAAACAGTGCTGCTTGGTCATTTATAATCGTGACAGATCAGTTTTGTGCATATCAGGGCTGCTTTTATACATCCACATCCCAGCCGAGAGGGCACTGAGCACTGTGGCACTGTGTAAGCTTTCACTATTTATCAATGAATGAGCAATCAGTGATGTCAGGCCAGTGCCATGTATAACACAGCCCAACATTGCTGTTTGCTCATCCATAAAACGTTCAGCTCATCTTTTGGTTGGGCTGTGGATGTGTAAAAGCAGCCTTGATAGACACGGTGCTGCCATCTCCTTCTCTGCTGAGTTTGCGGACTGGGGGGACCTTCGCAGAAACGAAGGGACAGATTCGAACTTGACAAAGTGCCCTAGAAAGTTAATCATTTGACATCCTTGAAATTAACCAGTTGCCGACCGCCGCACGACGATGTACGTCGATAGCATGGCACGGGCAGGCATATTGGCGTACATGTACGTCCCTTGCCTCCCGCGGGTCGGGGGCCCGATCGGGCCCCCGCCCGGTGCCTGCGGCGGTCGGTATTCGTGCGGGAGCGATCCCGGACGAGGGGACGGCCATTCGTTCATGGCCACCCCCTCGCGATCGCTCCCGACGAATAGGAATCCCCCGTGACATCACTTCCTCTCCTGTAATGTAAACACAGGAGAGGAAGTGATGTATTCTCTCCTCCGTGTCGGTATTTTTCGTTCCGACACGGAGGAGAGCGGATCGGTGAGTTGCACCAACACTCTACACACACAGTAGAACATGCCAGGCACACTCACACCCCCCCTTTACCCCCCGATCACCCCCCCAATTACCCCTGCCCCCCAGTCACAGTGACACCAATGTCATTTTTTTTTTTTTTTTTTTTTTTTTTTGCATTGGTGTCATTTGTGACTGTAATAACTGTTAGGGCAGTTAGAGTTAGCCCCCTTTAGTTCTAATGTACCCCCCTAACCCCCCCAATAAAGGTTTAACCCCGTGATCACCCCCCGTCGCCAGTGTCACTAAGGCTGGGTTCACATTGCAGCGGTTTATGAGAACGAATGTGATTCGCACCGCACTGCAGTGCAAATCACATCCGATCTCTGTGCGATTCGAGTTCAGCCATTCGCCGCACCCGCCGCACCCGCCACACCCGCCGCACCCACCGCAAATTCGCACGGGACCCTTTTTTTGGCTCGCAGCAGAATCGGATCGCATGGGTGTTCACACCATGCGATCCGAGTTTGCAGATCGCACTGCGATATGCGAACTGATCTGGGGGTGTCAGTAACATTTCACTGACACTCCCAGCAGTTCGCATAGGGCAGTGTGAACTGCCGCCGGGAGGCATGCGATGCGGGAACCCGCCGCGGATTTGCGGCGTTTCCGCATCGCTCCAGTGTGAACCCAGCCTAATAAGCGATCATTTTTCTGATCGCCGTATTAGTGTCACAGGTGACGCTAGTTAGGCAGGTAGGTATTTAGGTTCGCCGCAGCTTTTTATAGCGCCGGGGACCCCCATATACTACCGCATAAAGCCCCCTGATTGCCCCCTAGTTAACCCTTTCACCAGTGATCACCATATAACTGTTACAGGTGACGCTGGTTGGTTAGTTATTTTTTATAGTTTCAGGGCACCCGCCATTTATTACCTAATAAAGGTTTAACCCCCTGATCACCCGGCGGGTGTCATTTGTGACTAATAACTGTTAGGGCAGTTAGGGTTAGCCCCCTTTAGTTCTAAGGTACCCCCCTAACCCCCCCAATAAAGGTTTAACCCCGTGATCACCCCCCGTCGCCAGTGTCACTAAGGCTGGGTTCACATTGCAGCGGTTTATGAGAACGGATGTGATTCGCACCGCACTGCAGTGCAAATCACATCCGATCTCTGTGCGATTCGAGTTCAGCCATTCGCCGCACCCGCCACACCCGCCGCACCCGCCGCAAATTCGCACGGGACCCTTTTTTTGGCCCGCAGCAGAATCGGATCGCATGGGTGTTCACACCATGCGATCCGAGTTTGCAGATCGCACTGCGATATGCGAACTGATCTGGGGGTGTCAGTAACATTTCACTGACACTCCCAGCAGTTCGCATAGGGCAGTGTGAACTGCCGCCGGGAGGCATGCGATGCGGGAACCCGCCGCGCATTCGTGGCGTTCCCGCATCGCTCCAGTGTGAACCCAGCCTAATAAGCGATCGTTTTTCTGATCGCTGTATTAGTGTCACAGGTGACGCTAGTTAGGCAGGTAGGTATTTAGGTTCGCCGCAGCTTTTTATAGCGCCAGGGACCCCCATATACTACCGCATAAAGCCCCCTGATTGCCCCCTAGTTAACCCTTTCACCAGTGATCACCATATAACTGTTACAGGTGACGCTGGTTGGTTAGTTATTTTTTTATAGTTTCAGGGCACCCGCCATTTATTACCTAGTCTCACTAGTGTACCCCTAAATTTAGGGGTGTCTACTTTCCAAAATGGGGTCATTTGGGGGGGGTTTGTGCCATCTTGGCATTTTATGGCCTTCAAAACTGTAACGCCCTTAGAAAGCCTGAAGGCGGTGCTTGGTTTTCGGGGCCCCGTACGCGGCTAGGCTCCCAAAAAGTCCCACATATGTGGTATCCCCGTACTCAGGAGAAGCAGCAGAATTTATTTTGGGGTGTCATTTCACATATGCCCATGGCATGCGTGAGCAATATATCATTTAGTGACAACTTTGTGAAAAAAAAAAAAAAAAAAAAAAAGTTTGTAATTTTCCCGCAACTTGTGGCAAAATATAAAATATTCCATGGACTCAACATGCCTCTCAGCAAATAGCTTGGGGTGTCTACTTTCTAAAATGGGGTCATTTGTGGGGGTTTTGTGCCATCTTGGCATTTTATGGCCTTCAAAACTGTAATAGGTAGTGAGAAGTGAACTCAAAAATGTACGCCCTTAGAAAGCCTGAAGGCGGTGCTTGGTTTTCGGGGCCCCGTACGCGGCTAGGCTCCCAAAAAGTCCCACATATGTGGTATCTCCGTACTCAGGAGAAGCAGCAGAATTTATTTTGGGGTGTCATTTCACATATGCCCATGGCATGTGTGAGCAATATATCATTTAGTGACAACTTTGTGAAAAAAAAAAAAAAAAAAAAAAGTTTGTAATTTTCCCGCAACTTGTGGCAAAATATAAAATATTCCATGAACTCAACATGCCTCTCAGCAAATAGCTTGGGGTGTCTACTTTCTAAAATGGGGTCATTTGTGGGGGTTTTGTGCCATCTTGGCATTTTATGGCCTTCAAAACTGTAATAGGTAGTGAGAAGTGAACTCAAAAATTTACGCCCTTAGAAAGCCTGAAGGCGGTGCTTGGTTTTCGGGGCCCCGTACGCGGCTAGGCTCCCAAAAAGTCCCACATATGTGGTATCCCCGTACTCAGGAGAAGCAGCAGAATTTATTTTGGGGTGTTATTTCACATACGCCCATAGCATGTGTGAGCAATATATCATTTAGTGACAACTTTGTGTAAAAAAAAAAAAAAATTTTTTTTTTTGTCATTATTCAATCGCTTGAGGCAAAAAAATAAAATATTCAATGGGCTCAACATGCCTCTTATCAATTTCCTTAGGGGGTCTACTTTCCAAAATGGGGTCATTTGGGGGGGTTTTGTACTGCCCTGCCATTTTAGCACCTCAAGAAATGAGATAGGCAGTCGTAAACTAAAAGCTGCGTAAATTGCAGAAAACGTACCTTAGTTTGTAGATGTGACAACTTTTGCGCAAACCAATAAATATACAATTATTGACTTTTTTTTTACCAAAGACATGTGGCTGAATACATTTTGGCCTAAATGTATGACTAAAATTGAGTTTATTGGATTTTTCTAATAACAAAAAGTAGAAAATATCATTTTTTTTCAAAATTTGCGGTCTTTTTACGTTTATATCGCAAAAAATAAAAATCGCAGAGGCAATCAAATACCATCAAAAGAAAGCTCTATTTGTGGGAAGAAAAGGACGCAAATTTTGTTTGGGTACAACATTGCATGACCGCGCAATTACCAGTTAAAGCAGCGCAGTGCCAAAGTGTAAAAAGACCTCTGGTCATTTACCAGCAAAATGGTCCGGTCTGAAAGTGGTTAAAAATCAAATGAGCCAGGTGAAAAACTATCAGCCAAACAGTGGCCAGTCAGATGCAGCCAGTATTCAATGGCAGCTACCTCTGTCAGAATACAATAGTCCAGAAGGGGGATTTGTCTATCATCACTGTATAGTGTAGATGGAGGAATCTGTTCCCTTGATCAACCTCTGTTGAAAGGACATGATTGGAAAACGTTTGTTGCAGTGTCTGATTGGTGTGTTCTGGCAGCAGCGGGATCTACTGTCAGAAACAATGGGGTAGATTTAATAAACCCGGAGCACTCTGAATCTGGTGGAGCTCTGCATGGTAGCCAATCGGCTTCTAAAGTTTGTTCAAATAAACTTTGGCAATAAAACCTGGACGTTGATTGGTTTCTATGCAGAGTTGCACCAGATTTTGCCCTTTCCGGTTTTAGTAAATAAACCCCAATGGGGAAGGGAGGGGGGTGGTTGGTCATGTGGAATCCTCCACACCTTCCTTTTTGTGGATGGAGGAATCTGCAGTTTTTTTTTTATCCACAAATTAATCCTGATGTGCAGTTATCTTAAAGCAGCCCATCAGTTGAAATATATGCATGCCCTGAGGAAGAGTGTGCAATGGTGGCCCTGTCAAACACCAATAACAATATAATATATGTGTGTGTATGTATGTGTGTATGTATATGTATGTATATGTGTATATATATATATATATATATATATATATATATATATATATATATATATATATATATATATATATATATATATATATATATATATATATATATATATATTAATATAATATAATAACAATAGATAGTACAGTGGCTCCTCTTGAGATGTTTTTTTTTTTTTTTCTTTCTTTCCTTCAGCCCTGCTGGGTTGAACGAAAAAAAAATACTAGTAATGTGTACCAGTGTTAACTCTGCCTATTGAACATCATTAGACTTCCTGAACAGCTGCTGTAAGAAGAAAATGGAAGCAAGACTGAAAGATTATATTTCTTTAAATTCTGGAGCTGGAGAAGAATCTGTAGAAGCATGTGCACTGTTCCCTTGGTGCATTAATTATGGTTGTAATGCGCTGAAGGGTTGAATTAATTTTTTTATTTTTTTTTTCTATTACTGTGGGTGCCTGTATTTCAATTTAGCAAAAAGTGGACTATGCATTAAACTTTTGTTGCTAGAGCTGTTTTTTGCATTTTTGTGTAAATCGATTAAAATGCACAGTTTAGACATGAATAAGGATGAGTTCAGGTGTGTTCGCAACCCGCACATGCAGAGCCTGCAAGAAAGTTGGCACTGCACAGCGCTAATCACAGGCAGTGAGACACTTCTTGATCTCTGCAGCCACAGATCTGGAAAATGTCTCACTGTCTGCGATTAGCACTGTACAGTGCCGACTTCCTGGTGGGCTTTGCACATGTGGGTTGCGAACATGCCTGAGCTCATCCTTAGACATGAAGATTGGTTAAACCCTACACGCCTAATATATTTTATGAAAGCGAGGATCTTTGAGAATAAAATGGTGGTATTTTAATGGCAATTATATATGTAACATGATTATCAGTGCACATGTTTTTACAATACATACTTTCAGTAAAATAAAATACAAAAAAGTAAATTTTAGTGAATACAAACACAATATATTGCCTATTATTGGTAAAATGTATCAAATGAGGTAGACTAAATAGATACCAAATATGTCATGCCTTAAAATTGTGCATGCAAATGAAATGACAACAACCATCATGTCCAAAATTGTCTATAGGTGAACCTTTAAAAGACCTTGCAGGTCATCAATTTAATGTTGCCCATAATTAATGGCCCTTGAATTAGTTCTCACTTGTGTAATGCAATCTGCGCTTTGGTACTTAGATGCTCTTGACGCGTATGTTCATGTGCATGGAGGCAGGAGGCTTAAAAGATGATTTTACAGTATGTTGCTTTAATTTTTTCTTTTTTTCCTTTTTTTGGTTTTAATTAATTAACTTTATTGCTATCACTTCAGGGCAATGGCCCCTTTGTTATAGCATACTGTTTGTGACAGGTCTTCTTTAAGGAGATATCAGGGGTTTATTAGATCCCTAATGTAACCTTTGCGCTCCATTGAATTTTAGTGCTGGTTTCCTCTATGTCGGGGATCTCCAAACTACGACCCTCCAGCTGTTGCTGAACTACACATACCATGAAGCATTGTAAAACTCTGAAATTCACAGACGTGACTAGATATGATATGAATTGTAGTTCCTGAACAACTGGAGGGCCATAGTTTGGAGACCTCTGCTGTACTATGGTACAAAGGCAAACTATATTAACTTAATCCACACCAGAGAATTTAGAGAGTGTGCATTGCTCTATTAGTGATCAATTTCCCAATATTAAATATTCTAAGTATTGTTTTAAATGTATGATAATGTACATGATCTTAAAAGAGAAGTTTGGGGTTCACAAAAAACCTTATACTCCCCTCGATCTGATGCTACATCGGTCCTCTGCCACCTCTGCACTGTGAACTGAGTGATCAAACACCGCTGATCGCTCTGTTCTCTCCTCCACTCTGTCCCTCCAGTACTCACTGGAGAGATGAGCTGGAGAAGAAGCGGCTGGTTCAGTCCCCCACTGGTGCACATGAGAGGCCAAGCCAGCTGCCAGTCCAGGCATAGGGGTGGATCCCAACTATAAAGTTAGGATCTTTCCCCAGCCTGGAATGGCTGAGTGACAGCTGACAGTGGGTCTCAGGAGTGCAGTACAGACTGCCCTACTCTGATCCATAAAAGCAGGGCCAAAAAAGCTTGAGCCATACTTCTCATACTTCTGTCATGATGCAAAATGCTTGTGTTTTTTTCACAGTGTATTTATTTTTACAAAATTATTTTAAAGTGCAACTATGCAAGAGATGTTTAATCATTTGGTAATAAGATTAACCTTTTAGCCTGGTGTGCTAAAGTGACTATAGAGTTTTATACTTACCTGGTTTGTGCTGCTTACCCCCTCTTCTGGGATCCCCCGTTGGTGCTCTCCACTCCTCCTCTTCTGTGTGACTGGCCCATAGCAAGATGCTGGAAGCACTCATGCAGGATTTTGTCCTGAGCCAGGCTATGTGCATCCATAGACACACATCACTGCCCAGCCCTTCCCACCTCACTCCCTCCCCACAGGATTTGACTGACAGCACCAGGAGCCAGTGGCTCCCACTGTTCTCAGTAAAGCCTGGGAGGGTGGGAAAAGGAGAGAGAAGACCTGCAGCTGGACAGGTACAGGACTCCGGTAAGTGTTAGGGAGGGAGGTGAGGGAAACTAGTATTTAAAGGTTTTTTCCATAAAGCATTCTCTGCATGGTAAAAAATCTTCAGAGTAGTGGTCTCCAAACTGCAGCTCGAAGGCTGGATGCGGCCCTTTCCTTGCCTATCCAGCCCTTGGGGGCACTTTTCCTTCTAGTGACCCCAACATGGGGACATGATTCCACTGACGCCAAAAATAGGGAATCATTCTTGCTGCTGCTATCAATAATGGGGCACTATTTCTCCCACTGATGCCAACAATGGGACACTATTCCTCAAACCGACACCAATGATGGGGCTCTATTCCTCAAATTGACACCAACGATGGGGCACTACTCCTCCCCATAATAGCAAAGATATATTGTTTACTCCCACAGATGCCAGGACAATTTCTACTAACTATGGCCACAGTCTGGTCCCCTAACGTCTGGGGGACAGTAAACTAGCCCTGTTTGAAACATTTGGAGACCTCTGCATTTGAGTTTAGATTAGAACCTCTTTAACTTTATTTATTAAATTTGTTGAGGTGAAGTTGTGGTTCTGTAGGCAGATATAAATGTGGGTGTGTTTGAGACAAGTTTCTATTTTTAACCAGTGCTATTGGCCAATAAACCAGTCATTTTTTTTGTCTTTTCATTCTTTACACACAGCTTAGAAAAAGAAAATGTAAATCTGATTGGCTGGGCTCCAGTTTGAATAAAGTTGCAACAAAGTTTGTCTCTGCACTTTTTATTAATCCCCCTCCCAAATGTAACTTTAACCACTTAAGGACCGCCTCACGCCGATATACGTCGGCAGAATGGCACAGCTGGGCACAAGCATGTACCTGTACGTTGCTTTTTAAGCCGTGGGTTGGGAGCACGCCACCGGAGGCGCGTTCCCGACCCGGTCCTGAGCTCCATGACCGTGGCCATGGGACCAGCGGACCCGATCGCCGCTGGTGTCCCGCGATCAGGTCACAGAGCTGAAGAACGAGGAGAGGTCTGTGTAAACAAACCTCTCCCTGTGCTTCCTAGTATGGCTGTCACCGATCGTCTGTTCCCTTTTATAGGGAAGGAGATCAGTGACGTCACATGCCAGACAAGGCCCCCTACAATAAAAAAAAACACATAACGTCATACATAACCCCCACACTGCCCCCTAGTGGTTAACTCCTTCACTGCCAGTGTCATTTACACAGGAATCCGTGCATTTAAATAGCACTGATTGCTGTATAAATGACAACGGTCCCAAAAAATGTGTAAAAAAATTTCCGATGTGTCCGCCATAATGTCGCAGTCACAATAAAAATCGCTAATCGCCACCATTACTAGTAAAAAAATAAAATATTAATAAAAATGCTATAAAACTATCCCCTATTTTATAAACACTATAACTTTTGCACAAACCAATCAATAATCGCTAATTGCAATTTTTTTTTTTTTTAACAAAAATATGTAGAAGAATACGTATCGCCCTAAACTGAGGGAAAAAAACTTTTTTTTATATATTTTTTGGGGATATTTATTATAGCAAAAAGTAAAAAATATTGCATTTTTTTCAAAATTGTCGCTCTATTTTTGTTTATAGTGCAAAAAATAAAAACCGCAGAGGTGATCAAATACCACCAAAAGAGAGCTCTATTTGTGGGGAAAAAAGGACGGCAATTTTGTTTGGGAGCCACGTCACATGGCCGCGCAATTGTCAATTAAAGCGACGCAGTGCCGAATCGCAAAAAGGGGCCTGGTCCTTTGGCTGCAAATTAGTCCGGGGCTTAAGTGGTTAAGAAATTTGCTGACACAGAGCATGTATGCTGTACTTCTAAGAACCTTTTTAAGCTTTTCTAGCATGTGTGATTGACTTGCTCTGCATGTACTGTTTTGCAATACATTATCTAGTTCGCTTATGCCTGTACTGAAGTATGTTTTGTGCCAGTGAAAATGTAAAATTTTTGCCTATTGCCCTAAAGTAACAGTTATTTCAGATTCTTGGTATACAAGTTTGAAGGTTTGCTGTGGATGCAAAAAATCTTGGTATTATGCCACCTAGCACTGTTTGCTTTGATCTATCAAAGACAGGTGAAATCTTGATTCCCACCTGCCCCTCCCCTCTACTCATCCATTCAGAGAAAGACTTACCGTATGTTCAATTTAAATGAATACAAGATGTTTTCTGAACAGGGGAATTGATTGAGTGAACCCCTATCATCACTGTATGAGTGTCAGAACTCACAGCGGTTGAGCTGGGACATCAAAGCTGATGATGGTTTGCATTGCATCATAATTAAGAATTTTCGCATTCCCACTGGACATAGTATACCAACAATTAGAGGTGAATAACCTGGACCCAGCAAACATCAAAAACTTTTTTTTCCTGGAGCTCAGCTTTAACATATATGTAACCCCCCCCCCATTACTAAATTACATATGTCAGCTTTAAAATGTTAAAGCTGAATTCCAGGCATGGTTTGTATTGTATAGTTGCGTTGGTTTAGCTTGGACCAATATAAGTATACATATTTTATAGCAGTGGGGTTGTTGTGGAAACAGAGAATTACTGTAGTGCTACCCGTGATCGCTAAAGTCTTCTTGTTTCTATGCCCAGTAGCTGCCCTGCTGCATAGTATCCACAGGGCTTAGCACAAATGCCTTGCATTTTTCTCAATGACTGCAAAGTGCTTTATAAATGAATGAGGTGGAGTGGGGGTGATTTCACAGGACCCAGAAGTCCACAGCAACTACTACAGTGGTTCTCCGCTTCCACAGCAGTCCCACAGGTAGGGAATATGTATGCATTGCAACAAAAAAAAGAGTTCAGTATGCAGCATTCACCAATATTTATACAAGGGTACCTTTAAACATTTGTTGACCACTGTACATATATATGAAACCTGTCAGAAAGTGGTTATACCAAGATCATGGCTGCAGCTAGTGATGGGCTCTCTAGTAAAAGTGACCTGGGTGTAACAAGAGGGGCCGCTGCCGCCCACAGTGGTTCCCGAACCCTCTCGTTCCTCCAGGGAGCCTTGGACTATGGTAAACTGCTAGGATGGGTCACACAAATGAGATGGAGGATAATTTGTTCCCCCAGCTAAACAGTAATGCAGCAAGAAGCAATAGTTAAGTCGCTTCCAGATTCAGATCTGTCATTCCTTGGCTGTTACAGCCAGTGACGCAGCTAACTGAGCATTGTTACACTCTTTATGTGTGTGTGTGCACTTTTTTTGGCACCGGGTGGAAGTTTTTGGGTGTGTTTTGCATGCCACAGGCAAAAAAAAAACTGAGCATTATCTATGCTTGTTTAACTGCTTTGAAGGGCATAGGAGGCTGTCACCTGTCCAAAGCTATTACATAGGGGACTTGTTAGCCCCCTTATGGCACTAATAATGTTAAATAAGAAAACAAAGGCTAATGCTGTGTACACACAAGCGTTTTTTCTGTTGGATTAAGCTCTAAAGGTTTCTCCAACGGAATTCCAATGGAATTCCTCTCAAGCTGTCTTGCATACACACGGTCACACCAAAGTCCGACCGTCAAGAACGTGGTGCCATACAACACATACGACGGGACTAGAAAAAGGAAGTTCAGTAGCCAATAGCTTCTGTCTTGTTCTTGATTCAGAGCATGCGTCGTTTTTGGTAAGCCGGAACAGCTTGCAGACGAGTGGTTTTCCCGATGGGAATTGGTTCCGTCGGAAAAATTTAGAACATGTTCTCTTTCTAGGTCCGTCAGAATTTTCGATGTAAAAAGTCCGATGGGACATACACACGATTAGAATATACAATGAAAAGCTCCCGTCCGACTTTTTTTATCTGAAATTCCTCTCGTGTGTACACGGCATAAGTGTCTGTGTCAATGCACATTGTGTAGGCTTGTTTTATTGTTGTCACTAGGGATGAGCCGAACACCCCCCTGTTCGGTTCGCACCAGAACCTGCGAACAGACCTAAACTTCGTGTGAACTTTAGAACCCTATTAAAGTCTATGGGACTCGAACGTTCACAATCTAAAGTGCTCATTTTAAAGGGTAATATGAAAGTTACTGTCCTAAAAAGTGTTTGGGGACCTGGGTCCTGCCCCAGGGGACATGGATCAATGCAAAAAAAAGTTTTAAAAACGGCCGTTTTTTCAGGAGCAGTGATTTTAATAATGATTAAAGTGAAACAATAAAAGTGTAATATTCCTTTAAATTTCGTAGCTGGGGGGTATCTATAGTATGCCTGTGAAGGGGCGCATGTTTCTGGTGCTTAGAACTGTCGCTGCACAAAGTGTCATTTGTGCAGGAAAAAAAGTCTTTTAAAATCACTTGCGGCTAAATTGTCGGGTCTCCGTAATACAGAGAACACTCAATGAGTGTTCTCTGTATTAGCCGACAATTCATTCATTCATTGATTAAAAAAAAAAAAAAAAAAAAAAAAACGTGGGGGTTCCCCTAAATTCAATCAAAAGGCCCTTCAGGTCTGACATGGATATTAAGGGGAACCCCGTGTCAAATTAAAAAAAAAAATTGACGTGGGGGTCCCCCCAAATATCCATACCAGACCCTTCAGGTCTGATATGGATATTAAGGGGAACCCCGCATCAAATTTTAAAAAAAAATTGACGTGGGGGTCCCCCTAAATATCCATACCAGACCCTTTATCCGAGCACGCAACCTGGCAGGCCGCAGGAAAAGAGGGGGGGACGAGAGAGCGGCCCCCCCTCCCTCCTGAACCGTACCAGGCCACATACCCTCAACATTGGGAGGATGCTTTGGGGGTCTGTGACCCCTCAAAGCACCTTGTCCCCATGTTGATAAGGACAAGGGCCTCATCCTCACAACCCTGGCCGTTGGTTGTGAGGGTCTGCGGGCGGGGGGCTTATCAGAATCTGGAAGCCCCCTTTAACAAGGGGACCCCCAGATCCCGGCCCCCCCCCTGTTTGAAATGGTAAGGGGGTACAAAAGTACCCCTACCATTTCACAAAGAAAGTGTCAAAATGGTTAAATAAGACAAACACACTTTTGAAAAATTCCTTTATTAAAAATAAAAAAAATAAAAAAAAAATTCCAGCGGTGCTAATCCACTCTTGCTATCCAGCGACGGGTCTCCGGGGTCCAGCGATGGATGATCATATCCAGCGACGGGGGATCTCTCAGTCCAGCGCTGTCCATACCTCCTTCTTCTGTCTCCACTGCGGAGACACTGCAGAGAGCCGAGCGCTGACATTTCTTATATTGGGAGGGTGGGGCCACCCGTCACCTGACCCCGCCCCTCTGACGCAGGAGAGGGAAGCCAGGGGTTCCCCAGTGACGTGTGGGTGACCCCGCCCCCTCTGATGTAACGCAGGTTTCCGTTACATCAGAGGGGGAGGGGTCACCCACACGTCACTGGGGAACCCCTGGCTTCCCTCTCCTGCGTCAGAGGGGCGGGGTCAGGTGACGGGTGGCCCCGCCCTCCCAATATAAGAAATGTCAGCGCTCGGCTCTCTGCAGTGTCTCCGCAGTGGAGACAGAAGAAGGAGGTATGGACAGCGCTGGACTGAGAGATCCCCCGTCGCTGGATATGATCATCCATCGCTGGACCCCGGAGACCCGTCGCTGGATAGCAAGAGTGGATTAGCACCGCTGGAATTTTTTTTTTATTTTTTTTATTTTTAATAAAGGAATTTTTCAAAAGTGTGTTTGTCTTATTTAACCATTTTGACACTTTCTTTGTGAAATGGTAGGGGTACTTTTGTACCCCCTTACCATTTCAAACAGGGGGGGGGGCCGGGATCTGGGGGTCCCCTTGTTAAAGGGGGCTTCCAGATTCTGATAAGCCCCCCGCCCGCAGACCCTCACAACCAACGGCCAGGGTTGTGAGGATGAGGCCCTTGTCCTTATCAACATGGGGACAAGGTGCTTTGAGGGGTCACAGACCCCCAAAGCATCCTCCCAATGTTGAGGGTATGTGGCCTGGTACGGTTCAGGAGGGAGGGGGGGCCGCTCTCTCGTCCCCCCTCTTTTCCTGCGGCCTGCCAGGTTGCGTGCTCGGATAAAGGGTCTGGTATGGATATTTAGGGGGACCCCCACGTCAATTTTTTTTTAAAATTTGATGCGGGGTTCCCCTTAATATCCATATCAGACCTGAAGGGTCTGGTATGGATATTTGGGGGGACCCCCACGTCAATTTTTTTTTTTTATTTGACACGGGGTTCCCCTTAATATCCATGTCAGACCTGAAGGGCCTTTTGATTGCATTTAGGGGAACCCCCACGCTTTTTTTTTTTTTTTTTTTTAATCAATGAATGAATGAATTGTCGGCTAATACAGAGAACACTCATTGAGTGTTCTCTGTATTACGGAGACCCGACAATTTAGCCGCAAGTGATTTTAAAAGACTTTTTTTCCTGCACAAATGACACTTTGTGCAGCGACAGTTCTAAGCACCAGAAACATGCGCCCCTTCACAGGCATACTATAGATACCCCCCAGCTACGACATTTAAAGGAATATTACACTTTTATTGTTTCACTTTAATCATTATTAAAATCACTGCTCCTGAAAAAACTGCCGTTTTTAAAACTTTTTTTTGCATTGATCCATGTCCCCTGGGGCAGGACCCAGGTCCCCAAACACTTTTTAGGACAGTAACCTGCATATTACCCTTTAAAATGAGCACTTTAGATTTCTCCCATAGACTTGTATAGGGTGTTCCGGCTTTTCGAATTTGCTGCGAACAGCCCAAATTGTTCACTGTTCGCTGAACAGGCGAACAGGCAATGTTCGAGTAGAACATGAGTTCGACTCGAACTCGAAGCTCATCCCTAGTTGTCACCATCAGAAAACCTTGCTTGAGAAATGTCATGCAGACATCACTGGAGCTCATGCATATAGACAGAAAGTGGCTGGAAGAGTTTAACGGCACAAAGTATAAAAAAGGAGAAATCTAGTATTGTGTTTTAAAAGGAAAAAAAATCTAAAAATCTTTTATAGTTCACTTCAATTAGTATTTTCATCTACTTTCATTTAGTTGCTGTGAGTTACTGCACTCTGTAGCGAATATTACTTTGCACTTCCTCATGAAATACGTAATAATCACTGATCGTTTTGCAAGTATCCATGTATTAATGAGGAGAGCCAAAAATCCTAGTTATTTGTGGTTGGTTAAATATAATTAATTTTAAATGTCATGTGAACTGTTTACTGCGTTCTAAAAATATATTTCAACTTAGCAGTTTGCTTTTAAAGTTTGTTTTTTTTTTGCTACTGGATGCAGAGTTTGTCATTGATGGCTTTCTTAGCTAACATAGGATACATTAATGTTTTCTTAAGGCATGATCTGGAAAATGCTGCTATAATTATATTTAATTCAGGTGAACCATCCATTTGTCTATAGGGAAGAGGCAGAGGAAGAACTTGCTGAGAAACTGGCACAGATTGAATCCCAGTATACCGAGTATTGCCAGTCTTTAATACAACAGCATCTAAATGAAAACAATGAATTCTTGCAAAAACATGAGCTGGAAAAGAAGGCCCTAATACAAGATCACATGGATGAGATTAGCCGATGGCAAGAAAAAGAGAGGGCGCAATGGAAAAACGATCAAACGAACCTGGACGGGAAACCAAACGAGGAACAAGCTGGTATTTGTAAAACTTTCGCTATTGAGAAGGAAATGCTAGAAAGCTACTACAGAGATCACATTAATAGGCTTAACCATGAAATTGAGGGTTTGAATGCACTTGTGCTAAAAGCCAAGAGCTCTAACCTAATCAAGAAAGAGAAGCAGTCTTTAGTGAACAGACACAGTGATCATTGTACAAAGGGCTACGAAGGACCGCATTTATTTTCTCTACAGGCAGGAAGTACAGAATTAGAACAACAAATGATGGACAATACAAATAAGCAACAGAATGAACATGTCTGCCAGCAAAGTCATTCTGCACCTTTACACGTACAGCACAAGATGGTCTTGTCTGCTGTAGAAGAGCTGAATGTAGAACAGTCCTTAAAACAAGCACAGGAGCATGTACTGATGACGCTGCAAGAGATGGAGAGCTTGGTAGCTTCCTTGAGAGCACAGCTGCATTATGAAACAAAGGCTCAAGAGACTCTTGTTGTACATAAGAAAGGATATGGTGAAGACCAAATAAATGTGAGTAACCAATTTAAAAAAAGAGAAGACAAATGCATGTTGGCTAAGGACAAATCAAAAGACCCGACCTTTCACTTGCTTGAAGGTGAATCTCCTGTCAAAAACCTGGAATCGACACTTCAGATGCTTGGAAGGGAGGAGGAAGAACTGGAGAAACAGGTGGCAGTGTTAGCAGGCCAAATTGGCTTGGAGTACAAGCTTATGAGACACAAAGGACTAGAGCAAGAGCAAGGTGGAGATTGGGCACCTAAAAGTGAGTGCCATTATCTTATCGGAAATGTCAAAGAGCTTGTTGATGACAATCCCTCGTTATTCCAGCAGCTGTTAAGCAAGGACGACATATTAAACCTCCTACTCGGCCATCTCAGAGAAGCAATGAGTCAGTGCCAACAGCTAGAACAACTAACAGCCAAGCAAATCCAGGAATCCACTGACCTGCTTGAAAGAGAGAAGGACTATGTCAAAGGCAGGCTGTTTCAGCTAGAAGACTTGGTACGGAGGCTAGAGCAAGAAACCATTTCAAACCAGGATGAAAGGTTAGATGATGGATTTTTTCCATTTAAACTGCACTGAATGAGCACCTAACACAATACTAATCCCTCCACTGACTTTTTGATTATGGGAAACTTTCTAGGCTGTCCAAGCTTGCACAACGCCTTTATAAATGTTTGTACGATCTCTTATTTTTTTCCAGGTTACTAATCGAGACAATTTGCAGTGTATTTTTTTCACTGTTCATTGGGGACATTTATGAAAACAAAGTAAAAAAGAATGTTTCTAAAAACTTTCATCGTCAAGATTGTATAATGTTCATGCTTACCTTTTTTTTATTTTTCCATGTTCATAAATTTCCCCTTTAAACATTTATCATTAACAGTATATATTTTTTTTATACTATAGGGGGCACTCTTTTCTTTCCTTGTATGTTATGTACACTCTACTTATTCTTTGCTCGCACTAACAAAACAGAATTTCAGAATTAAATTACAAATAGTGGCACAAACAAATGTTTCTTTGTGTTTCAACCTTGCTATGCTTTTTAGATGTATTATTATGCTACTGTTTAGCTTTGCAGTTAATATATCGGGTCTTATTTACAGTACTAAGTAGCAATCTGTTAAAAATAAAAATGTCAAAGGCTGTTGTTCACTGAACATTGTTTGGTTAATAATTAATGCCTTAAGCACTGCTTTTATTGAAGTTGCTGTCTTTTAGTTATTTAGGACAGTGTAATGCATTTTGAATGATAGAACCTCGCTATTTATATAGGTGGTCTACAAACTGGAGCTGTTGAGCCACGTGTGGTTCTCTTCATTTTGCTGCAGCTCATGTTTTCCAGTTAGCATGTTCTATGTACTAACCTTGTGGCCACACTTGACTATTACTCTACAGTCCGTGTTACTTTTGTAACATATACCTGCTGCCATCCTAATGCAGGGTTCTCAAAACTTTCCAAAGGGCCAATTTACTGTCTTTTAGGTTTTAGATTGGTTTGTGGCCAGTGGGGGTAGAAAATGTCCCAGCATCAGTGAAAATAAACATGGCCTCAGGGTTGATCGTCAGAAGGCGGTAGAGTAGTGCCCCATCATTGGTATTAGTGGGAAAAATAGTACCCCATCATTGGGATCAGTAGAATAAATAGTGCCCTATTGTTGTCAGTGGGAGGAATAGTGCCCCAAGGGCTGAATAAAGGCTAGCAAAGGGCTACAGTTAGGAGACCCCTGTCCTAATGTTGGTGTGTGTTGTTGGTCATTGAAACATTGCAAGCAGCATAATGCAATATGACCGTACTGCTATGCAGTTTTCTGTTATAAAATCGTAAAAACACTCATCAGACGTTACACTTCGACATGAGCCAAGCAGACTTTATTAATCCAGTCTTCAAGCAATTTAAACATTTCTTTTGCTTCTTTTTCATGGTATTGTTTAGACCTACTTTGGTTAATTATGATTAGTATCTTAATTGTGGTTCTTGCACTTACAAGGTTTGGGACCTCTGCTTGAGTTCATAAAGAGTTAAAATGTATTGGCTAAAGATCTGAGTTCAAAATGGACAGCTACGTTCTGCCTCCAAAATGTATGAATAGAATTTGTGTCCAGAAACTGCCATTATTTAGCAGTGCAGTTAATGCAACGCTTGTGTGACAAGTGAATTTGTATACTTATGACTGTTCTTTTGTGCAGGTGCTGAATATTCTACAATAGCTGACAAACATCCATGACTTGCCTGTATTGTTACTGTGATCTCTCATATTGGACCTGTTTTTTTTTTTCAACGTCCTTTCCTTCTTAAATGAGAATAGCGTGCTATCCTCACATTTCAGTTTGTTTGATTCTATTTGAATCTGAAATTTTGAATCTGATGAGCAGCTATGAACAAAGTAAACTGGGTGCCAATAAGTAAATGATCTCCTATATTTTTTGGAAAATGGTTGTAAGGTTTCCTGCAGAGGTTTGTTTTTGTTATTAGAATCACTGATTACCGTATGTAGGGGAGAATTTAATGGAATTGGCTGATTGATTAATAATTGTGTCATGTGAGTACCTACAGCGATTATACAATAAGAATGTAGTGCGTTTGTGGGTGTGTAGCCAATGAATAAATATGATTCAGCATGACATCCATGTACAATTGAAAGACTATTGAAAATGTATTTTAAAAAAGGTTATTAAAAAAAAAAAAAAGTATATAGCCAAACCACTACATAATAAATAAATAAATAAATAATTGCAAAACATCACACTCAAAGCTGAAAAAAAAAAAAAAAAAACAATTTACCCCTCTGCCATGCTAAAATGTTCATTTTTAACATATGGTGGGGGGGGGGGGGGGGGGTGGAATTGTGTTGCATTTTCAACTTTGAACATGATTTTTATTTATTTTTTCCCCCGAAAATTGAAAGACCAGAATTTGTTGAAGTTGTCTTTTTCGAGGAAGTATAGAGACTGCCCCTGCTGACCTCTTCTGAAAAGCCTCATTACCTGGCTGTGATGATCCACCAGGCTTCAGTTTTCCTAAATTACTAATCTGGAACAATTATGTAAGGGGGGGTTGACTTTCCTGATCTGCATACTTTTCCAGCTCAGTGTCTAAATATTAAAACTAGTCAGGAAGCTATCATCTTCAGAAGGTCAGTAATGGCAGACCTTTTAAATTAGACCTCATCTGTTTTGATGGCTTTTAAGCTCATATATGATAGCTTTAGCCCATGCATTGTATTGCCCTTTCTTTTACAGAAAAACTGTGGTAGCTGTTTCCGATAAAAGCCATGCAGAGAAATCGTCAACATTACAGCCTGTGGGCTCCTTGCAGCTGATCTTTTCCCCATTACTAATCTGCCATGCCTTATTGTGAACTGTGTCTCTTTGCAGGCAGTTATTTTGATAGAGGCAGGACTCTGCTTCCTCATGTCAGAGCCTCCAGCAAGGAGATCAATGGACAAGTAGTGACATCATAACCAAATCTCACTCCTCATCCCCTGAGACTAGAAGTCAGAGGCATATACAGTTCCTTAAAAAGGATTCACACCTCTTGAAATTTTCCACATTTTGTCATTTTACAACAAAAAACTTAAATGTATTTTATTGTTGCACATAATGTGGCACATAATTGTGTAGTGTAAGGAAAATGATAAATGGTTTTACATTTTTTTTACAAATCTCTACAAAGTGTGGCATGCATTTGTATTCAGCCCCCCTGAGTCAATACTTTGTAGAACCACCTTTCGCTGCAATTACATTTGCAAGTCTTTTTGGGTAGATCTCTACCAGCTCTGCAAATCTAGAGAGTGACTTTTTTGCTCATTCTTCTTTGAAAAATAGCTCAAGTTCTGTCAGATTGGATGGAGAGCGTCTGTAAACAGCACTTTTCAAGTCTTGCCACAGATTCTCAATTGGATTTAGGTCTGGACTTTGACTGGGCCATTTTAACACATTAATATGCTTTGATCTAAACCATTCCATTGTATTTCTGGTTGTATGTTTAGGGTCATTGTCCTGCCCCAGTCTCAAGTCTTGCAGACTCTAGCATGTTTTCTTCTAAGATTGCCCTTTATTTGGCTCCTTCGTCTTCCCATCAACTCTGACCAGCTTCCTTTTCCATGCTGAAGAAAAGCATCCCCACAACATGATGCTGCTACCACCATGTAGGATGGTGTGTTCAGGGTGATGTGCAGTGTTCGTTTTCCACCACACCTAGCGTTTTGCTTTTAGGTCAACAATTTTGGTCTTATCTGACCAGAGCACCTTCTTCCACATGTTTGCTGTTTCCCCATAAGGCTTCTCAAGAACTGCAAATGGGACTTTTTATGGCTTTCTTTTAACAATGGCTTTCTTCTTGCCACTCTTCAATAAAGGCCAGGTTTGTGGAGTACACGACTAATAGTTGTAGTTTAGACAGATTCTCCCACCTGAGCTAGGGATCTCTGAAGCTTGTCGAGAGTTACAATAGGCCTCTTGGGTGCTTTTCTGATTAACCCCCTCCTTGCCCGGCTTGTCTGTTTAGGTGGCTGGCCATGTCTTGGTAGGCCTGCAGTTGGTTCCATTTTTGGATTATGGATTGAACAGTGCTCTGTGAGATGTTCAAAACTTGCCTTTTTTTTTTTAAACCTAACTCTGCTTTAAACTTCTCAACAACTTTATCCCTGACCTGTCTGGTGTGTTTCTTGACCTTCATGATGCTGTTTGTTTACTAAGGTTCACTAACAAACTTTCTTAGGGCTTCACAGAACAGCTGTGTGTGTATATATACACATTTACAATTTTTGGTTGTAACATGAAAAAATTTTGAAAATTTCAAGGGGTATGAATACTTTTTCAAGGCACCGTAGTGTTCTAGTTCTCAAACTGCAGATAACTATGAGACTGCGAGTACATGATTGCCTAGGTACCCTCACCTACCAGGATGTGCACTGCTGTTTTTTAGGAGGAATTAACATGTATTATTTATTATTTTTAAGTGTTCACTATACCATAGCAAATCTTTACTTCATGAATTCATCGGTCCATTTTAATTCTTGTTGACCAATATACTTTCTCTGCATATCTAGTAATGATAATGTTTATGTTCTGCTTTGTCTTTGCACAGGATGGAGGTGACTAGACTTTCTGAAGATAACACATTTCTCAGGAACAAGGCTGAGCGGCTCCAACAAGATTTCATTCATTTGGATGATGCCAACAAAAAATACAGGTTAACTCCATATTTCTATGACATGTACTTCAGAAGGGGAATACAAATGGGCAGTAACCCCTGAACCCCCTAACAAACAATCATTTCATTGCTGTAACTACATTCAGCAGACAAAAATTTCTGGTGCCATGCTAGGCTTGTTTTTCAAGCCTATTACTTAGTTGTTGATTTTGATAAGGAATTTAAGAAACAAATTTATATATATATATATATATATATATATATATATATATATATATATATATATATATATATATATATATATATATATATATATAATATAATGTGTGTGTGTGTGTATATGTATATATGTATATATGTATATATATATATATATATATATATATATATATATATATATATATGTATATGTGTGTGTATGTGTATGTATGTACATATAATGTGTATGTGTATTCTTCATTTATTAGTTATTTGTCGTCCATTGCATATTTTCACACCATTTTTGATACATTACTTTGTGGTTTACTGGATCTGAAATATTTATGGGTTTTGAAGGCTAAACATGAGCTATAAGATTCAGACCCTGTCATGGGGTAATTCCAGCTGGCACAGGTAGTGGTGCTTCTATCTGGTATAGAAGATGGAGAGAAAAGAAAAGACTTCAAGCCAGTTTACATATGTCTGGAGTCGGTGCAGTTTTGTTCACTGGTTTAGGGCATTTCGGGTGCAAATTTTTACTTGAGCTCGCACTTGAACCGGACTGAAAAACATAGAGTACTCTTTTTAGAAACTGACTGCGGCTGGCCCGAACATGTGTGAACCGGTTCGATTCATATGTAATGCGAATTGGATGCAGTTCAAAATGCATCCAATTTGCATATATGTGAACCGAGTATTAGTGAAATTAAGAAAATATTATATAATATATAGCATAAGAGATCCAGCTTATGTTTTATCCAGTTCCATAGAGGAGATGCAACTTTTTCAATGTCTGGAAATGAACAAGTTCCACATTTTATTTATAGGCTTCTATATAGATATGCAGTACATTCTTCCATACTATAAACCGGATGGTGTCTAATGAAAAATGGCTATGATAGGGGAACTAGGATTCTTCTGGAATAAGGAGACTATACTAGTTTACATTTGTCTGCTAAAATTTATGCTATATTTAGATGCTCAAAGCCAAGTAACATGAGGGATGTCAGTTTAGAAAAAAAAAGGGTCCCGGGCACAAATTGGGCAAAAAAAAAGGGCTAAAGTGCATTTAGTTACATTTTGGCAAGGCAAATGTGGGTAAAGTTAATAGTATTACACGTGTCTGCCTTTACATACTAGAGGAATAACAACCTACCCAAATTAGCAGTATAACACATCAAAATCACCAGCAAAATAGAGAGGTGTCAGCCTGAATAGAGCCCTATACTAGGTTAGAAAGAAGACATACTGTAACAAAAGTTGGGTGAAAACAAACATACTTAAAGCAGTATTAAACCCAAAAAGAAAGAAATGTAATATAGCAATTTACCAATCCTTAGGCCTCATGAATAAACGAGCTGCAAACCACTACCAACGCCAGGAAAACATGTCTGTAAAAAGGTGCCTTTAGTAGCTTTTTCATTGGCGTTCATGCCAAATTAGCCATGCTTCTCTGCCTCTATTCAAAATCAATGTTTCCCTATGAGAGCCTATTGATTTGAACAGACGTCACACCAGAAGTTGGATTATGATGATCCCACTTGCGGTGCAACTTGTGCACTGATCTCGAAGGGGAGCCCTCACCAAAATGGAAAAAAAAAATGGTGTTTTTGGGGGTTCCCCCAAGAGCATACCAGACCATTATCCGAGCATGCAGCCCAGAAAAGGGGGACAACAACGACGAGCGAGCGATCCCCCTACCCTCTTCCTGGACCATACCAGGCCGCATGCCCTCAACATGGGGGGGGTGGGTGCTTTGGGGGAGGGGGGACAAGGGCCTCTTCCCGACAACCCTGTCTGGTGGTTGTTGGGGTCTGAGGGCAGGGGGGCTTATTAGAATCTGCTTGGCCAGTCCATATTACTTGTTTACATCGCTGGGCTTTTAATGTGCTGCATTTTGAAAAGTCCTTCATGCTGCATCTTTGGTGCACCTTCTATTGTAAATCAGTGGGAATGCATCAAGAGTGCACTGCACCTTTTATTTTGCGTCACGTGTCCATTGTTCACCAGTGCATGCTGAGAGTCAGGAAATCAGAAAGTACCCAAAAAATGCATTAAGCCCAGGTTCACGCTGAGAGCAGGATTGAAATCGTGCGAGTTCAGCTGATCTCATTTCAGATGCAATTTCAGAGACATCTGTGTGGGTTCCTGCACAGATGTCTATACAAATCGCACTCCTAAGTCGCCAAAAGTAGTACAGATTACTTTTGGGAATCAGTGCGGCACCGCAAAGTTGGCGTTGCACCGATTCGGACGGTGCCATTGCCAGCAATAGGCTGATTTGGCATGCGATTTAACTTGTCAAATCGCATGTTGAATCGCTGCAATGTGAACCTGGGCTAAATGTGTGTTTTTAAAAGTGTAATATGCATACCACATTTTTTAACACAACGGTGTGAAAGGGCCCTTACACCTTGCATGCCATCCCCTACACAACAATCCCCTGGATTACTCATTAATATTTGATCTATTGTCCTTTGCTGAAGATGTTAATACTGCTGATATTGATTGTGTTTTATTTCCTTCACATAGAACTCAGTTTGAGGAGTTGAGGAAAGAAACAGAGTACCTGCATTCCGAACTTAAACAATTAAACAAACAGGTAAAGAACACAAGCTAATTATTGGTTACAAAATTGTAATACATTCATTTAAAACTAATTTTGTCTGTATATTTCTTGGTGGACACATCAGAACACTAGAGTACACAGTATATGCCCTGCAACTACAAGGATGGACACACTGGAATAAAAAGCAGCAGGGTATGCTCCTGCCTCTGAGCTACATTCTTTTCTGCACAAAAAGTGATGGATCAGTTTTGTTTTCAGAATTTAGTTTTTTCTTAAACAATTCAAATTATTTGTTATTCCACCCCAGCATCGTTGGTATATCTATTGTAGGTGGCCAGTCAATTCAGTCTTGCTTGAATTGTTTTTGTTTTTTTAATTCGGGGGTTTCTCATTTCCTGCTTTTCGATCAGGGATTGCTTTTGAATGAATAACCCCAGTTCTCTTCTGTGTGAAAATTTGGAAAAAAAAAATATTTTTTTTGCACTCCTGTAAAAGCTTTTTTTTACCTTTTTTTTTTATTATTTATTTGTTTTTCACCCTTCTGTTCTGGGCTGTTGGTTTTGCCTATGATTCTTAGACTGGCTATAGACAGTTCCTGCTGAACCGGCCAAGATTCAAACCATTTATGGGCAGGCTGAATTTACCAAGTTGATTGATCACCTTGGGTACAACTAACCTGCTGGATTTACTTGTAATTATCGCTAGTGGTTGCTATAGCCGATAGCGATAATTACTGTCTTTTCCTTACGACTTCTCCCGCCCCAAACCCCCACCCCAACAGTGCCTCAGCAGGGATACCCCTGTCAGCACAGTCTGCGTTGTTGGAAGAATAGTGCAAATTTATTTTCTGCAGGTTGCAGGATTTCACAGTCAGTAACAATCTTCCTTTTCCTTTTCCTTGTGGGTAGACCTAGTTGAATAAACCGCTGTCTTCTAGGAGATAGAGCTCCTCATTTTTTTTCCCCTACTTTTTCCACCATTTTGTCCAGAGACTTTCTTCACATTCCTTATTTTCTATAATATGAAATGTAATCAAACACCCCTTGTACTGACTGTGACAAGGGAATGGACCTGGGTACAAGTTCTTGTGAGGTATAAGAAGCCAGTTGATAATCTGACATAACAACATCTACTCCACACTGGGATTTTTAGCATAAAGCAGTCATGAGGATCCTCCCCTGATAAAAAGTATCTAAAGCAGGGATATGCAATTAGCGGACCTCCAGCTGCTGCAGAACTACGAATCCCATGAGGCATAGCAAGACTCTGACAGGCACAAGCAGGAAACCCAGAGACAGAGGCATGATGGGACTTGTAGTTTTGCAACAGCTGGAGGTCCGCTAATTGCAGATCCCTAATCTAAAGGTAAACACTTTTGATCCTAAAATCCAAGGTATATAATACTCTGCTCTTGTCCAGGCAGATATCACGTGAGCAACAACAGACAGTGAGATGGTTTGGATGGGCCCTACCATGTGTGGCATTAATTAACCACCTCGCGCCCGCCCTATGGCTGAATGACGGCCGTAGAGCAGGCGCGTTCGTCCGGGTGGTCGTCCCTGGACGTCCTGATGTTTACTTCCGCAATGCGCGCCGCCGCGGGCGCGCATCGCAGAAGTTCTGTGTTCGCCGTGTCCCCCTGGGGACAGGCAAACACAGATCGCTGTAAACGGCCAATCACAGCGGCCGTTTACAGCGCGATCGGCGTGTCCAATGGGAGATGATCTCATATGTAAACATATGAGATCATCTCTCAGCGCCGCTCTCCCTCCTCGCACAGACAGTGTGAGAGGGGAGAGATGAACGGCTGCAGCGGCAGCCGTTCTGCCTGTAGTAAAAAAAAAGTAAAAAAATAAAATAAAAAGTGCCATCCTCCCCCAGCAGTGCCATCCGCCCCAGCAGTGCCATCCGCCCCAGCAGTGCCATCCGCCCCAGCAGTGCCATCCGCCCCAGTGCCATCTGCCCCAGTGCCATCCACCCCAGTGCTACCTGCCCCCAGTGCCATCCATCCCAGTGCTACCTGCCCCCAGTGCTACCTGCCCCCAGTGCTACCTGCCCCCAGTGCCACCTGTCGTCAGTGCCACCTGTCGTCAGTGCCATGTGTCATCAGTGCCACATAGTGCCATCTGTCATCAGTGCCACGTATCAGTGCCATTTGTCATCAGTGCCACCTGTCAGTGTCACGTGTCATCAATGCCACTTATCAGTGCCATCTGTCATCAGTGTCACGCGTCATCGGTGCCATGTATTAGTGGCATCTGTCATCGGTGGCACGTATTAGTGCCACATGTCTTCAGTGCCACGTATAAGTGCCACGTGTCATCAGTGCCACATATTAGTGCCACCTGTCATCAGTGCCATGTATAAGTGTCATCATTGCCACGTATCAGTGCCATCTGTCATCAGTGTCACGTGTCATTGTCCTGGTGCTTCAAAAGTGTAATAAATAGTCAACAAGTTAGATGTGTAATTTATGTTCCTACAACACATGATGGCGCTACCTGCATGTTGGGCCTCTCTATGTGGCCAGGCTGTGAAAAAGTCCCACACATGTGGTATTGTAATACTCAGGAGGAGTAGCAGAATTTTTTGGGGGGTGTCATTTGTGGTATACACATGCCACGTGAGAGAAATAACCTATTACAATGACAATTTTGTGGAGAAAAAAAAAAATGAAAAATCTTAATTTTTGCAAAGAATTGTGGGAAAAAAATGACAACATCAAAAAGCTCACCATGCCTCTTACTAAATACCTTGGAATGTCTACTTTCCAAAAAGGGGTCATTTGGGGGGTATTTGTACTTTCCTGACTTGTTCGGGTCACAAGAAGCGAGATGGGCCACCAGTACATCAGATGTGATCAATTTTGTGCGATTCGCACCACACCTTGTAGACTCTCTAACTTTCACAAAGACCAAATAATATCCACTAATTTGGGTTATTTTTACCAAAGATATGTAGCAGTATAAATTGTGGCCAAAATTTATGAAGAAAAATTAATAATTTGCATAATTCTGTCACAGAAACAAAGAAATATGCGTTTTTTTTCAAAATTTTCGGTCTTTTTTCATTTATAGCGCAAAAAATAAAAACCCCAGAGGTGATCAAATACCACCAAAAGAAAGCTCTATTTGTGGGAAAAAAAGGACACAAAATTCATTTGGGTACAGTGTTGCATGACTGAGTAATTGTCATTCAAATTGTGAGAGCACCGAAAGCTGAAAATTGGTCTGGGCAGAATGGTGTTTAAGTGCCCAGTAAGCAAGTGGTTAATCTGGAGCTCTATAGACTGGGTACTCCAAATCTATCTGCAAATGTAAATAACCCATGAACACTGAGTTTCACTAAATAAAAAATAAAAAGGGTAACTATAATAGTTTAAGTTCATTTTTTTTTTTAAATATAGCAACACATTTTAGATTTATTTCTATTTACAGTATTTTACACACAGAAGAGTGATTTCTGCTCACAATAAGGCGATAAGCACCTGAGCACAATACAGAAAATCATTAATACAGTCTTAAAAAATAAATAAATAAAAAATAAAACAAAAATAAAGGGGGAAAAAAAAAGGGCATTCATGGGTCTTTGAGGAAAAGTCATGATGTACTATTCAAATTAGCCTTACTAAGTGTCCAATATTCTGTGAAGCACAGCCCATCTTTCTTTGAAAAAAATAGACATTTTATACATGGCACAGAGATCTTTGAGCTGTATAGCATTTTTAGGAGATGGCACAACAGCTTGCTGGAAAGAAACCTTACATGGACCCGGACTAAGGGCTTGTTTACATTTGCGGTCAGATGGTAAAAATAGGTGGTTGAACAAGGGTTTACCTGCCCCCACCCCCTTTAAAGCACAACTTAACTCTCGCAACATTAACTCGTTTTAATCCTTGTGCTGTTGGCATTAGTAAATAGGAAGGTATTTTATATTTACTTGTTCTGAACTTTTTTTATCTTTACATTTCTTTAGTTGCTTCCTGGTTTCTGTCCTAGGCCAAAATGGTGTCTTACATGCCATGGGTCTTGGGGATTTTTCTTTCTTTCTTTCTTCTGGAGGAGGGACTTTCTTAGCTAAGCACACCCTCCTGCCTGTATGACTAAGCGAAGGGTAGATGAATTCCAGGAAGTAATTGCTACATAAATCATTTGTCCTTATTCAAGATGGCCATGGCTAGAAATGCTAGGGGGATGTTTTTCAAAATGATTTTTCAACAAAATAAAGTATGGAGATATGGATAGATGGGTGAGTTTGATCTCACTATTGTCCCCTTTAAGCTGAAAAGGCAGTTGGACAGAATTGTACACGTTCCATGGCAGTGATGCTGTGCTTTCATGGCTGTGACAAAAATGAATTCCCCCTGTCAACTAAATGGGGCCATCAAGCGAATGCAATGCAGAGTTGTGGCACATTGGTATAGCCTTATAAGAGGTAAAACGAGCACTGAGGGGGTGAATTATCACCTCCCAACTTTCTGTCAACTGCTCTCTTCCCAGTGATCCATTGAAGATCACTTTTCAGAGGGGCAGCAAGTGCAGAAATATCGCTTTTCAGAAGGACTGCAGCAAATGGTTAAAGTGGTTGTAAACCCTTACAAACCACTTTGACCTACAGGTAAGCCTAGATTAAGGCTTACCTGTAGGTCCAAGCAATATCTCCTAAACCTATACGGTTTAGGAGATATTTGCCTGAAGACAGGCACCGCTGTCTACGGCGCATGCGCCGTAGACAGCGGCGCGCAGGCGCACTGAACGCGGCAGTTCCAAAAATGGAGCTGCCGCATTTGTCGACTCCCGTGCGCATGCGCGGGAGTGACGTCATCGCGGCTTCGCCGAATGACAGCGGCGGAGCTGCAAGACGCCACAAGCAAGATGGATGCGGCGGACTACAGGGGACAGCGCGACTTCGCTGGCTCCTGTGTCAGGTAAGTGACACATAATGGGCTACTAATGCGATGCATAGTAGTCCATTATGCTTTACCTTTGCAGGGAAAAAAAGAGGAAGTAAACTCATCAGGGTTTACTTCCTCTTTAAAGTGGTTGTAAAGCCTTAAGGTTTTACACCTTAATGCATTCTTTGCATGGAAAGAGTCCTAACCAATAGTGAAGATGTCAGTGTATCCAGACAGACTAGGAGAGGTTTACTAAAACCAGTGCACACAAAATCTGGTACAGCTGTGCATGGTAACCAATCAGCTTCCAGGTTTTATTGTCAAAGCTTAGTTGCACAAGCTAGAAGCTGATTGGTCAGTAATAGAGATGGGCTCGGACATGTTCAAAGCTCCACATGCCAAGCTCGCCAAGAAGCTCACACTGCACATCGCTAATCGAAATCAATGAGACATTTTCTGATCTGCAGCTGCAGAGATCGGGAAACATCTGTGCCTATGATTAGCGATGTGCAGCACCGACTTCCTGGCGGGCTCTTCGCGTGCGGTTGCAAACATGCCTGAGCCCATCCTTAGTAAGCACAGCTGCACCAGTCTTGGTAAATCTCCCTCACTGTGTTTAAATCTACATTACAATCAAAATGATGAATTCCGACTCAGTTTTCACAATTGCTGTGTAGGGATTGCTATAGAATTCGGACATGAGCCATAAGGGGCTTACACCAGCCTCTACTGTATGCACAAGCGCTGTTTGATGGGAGAAGCAGAATAGTATGTTTTTAAGGAGGTTTAGGAGAAAATGTAATATGCAAAAATGAGAGAATGGCTCATCTTGCTGGCTAAAAAAAGAATATGCAATATTCCATATTTACTAAAGCCTTTTATAGTCCCAACCCTAATAATTTTATACTAAACCATTATACATCCTCTTTAACTTGCAATGTTAAAACTGCAGGAAGGGTCAAGTTTCTGTTTGCATTAGAGAACTCACATTTAATATGTATCTCTTGCAGTATCAGGACCACCAGAATGAGTTGTCACAATCAAATGTACAGCATGAGGAGACCGTTCTTCATCTAAACACCAAACTACAGGAGGTCACTGAACAGAAGGACAAGTCCGATGCTGTTCTAGAGCAACTGCAGGGAATGAATATTGCTCTGGAGACTGAGAGACACGAGCAACATGTGGTCTGGCAAAGAGAAAAAGAAGAATTAGAACAAGAACTGCAGAAAACAAAACAAGAGGTAAAACAAAGTGATTTTGCATAATTGAAACATAGTAGATATGTTCAGATAAAAGAACAGAATGAAGAAAACTTGCTCTTGGATCAGCCGTCATGAAACCTGTGAGCTCCATATTAGGTGCCCACAGATACAATAAGCTAGTACGCACTGTAAATAGGGGTCAGGTGGACAATTGCACCTTGTTATTATTTATAACTAAAAGAAGAAACTGCCAGTTCCTTCATAATTCAGTTGTTTTACCATCTTTTGTCCTTTATAAATTAACTGTAAACCAACCTTTAGTTTAATAGTTATGGAATATATAATGAAGTCTGGTTGTATGCTGTATACTATTAATCAACCGTTTTTTCACATTAATGTTGCATAAAAACAGAGAAGAATAATAATGAATAAGGGGAAAAAAGGGTATAAACGCATGTTCCGACTTTACTTAGCTCTGTGGATGATGAGCTGTCAGTGCCCACGCAGCTGCTGCATTGGTCCAGGGATTTCAAATCCCCACTCCTTTCCCCCTTCGTTCTGCAGCACTTTGAGGATGGATCTGTGCTGTCTCTAACCAAATAGAATCACTGTAGTCCTGGAAGCGCTTCCAAAAAGAGGTAGAAGAGAAGGAATTTTAAATCCCTGAACCGCTGCACCAGCTGGGTGGACATGTGACCGCTCTTCACTTACAGAAATAGGTACAGTAGTGACTGAGGGGATGGGAGGTTGTGTGGTGTTCACCTTGTCATTTTCTTTTGAAGGGGAAAAGAGCACATGTAAATACCAGTGCAGTAAAAGGTCTTGGCAAATGTGAAACATATGCTTTTCAATTGTTCCTTCGTGTGACCTTGCGTAATGCCAAGTAACATTGTTTGTGTATTTGAGGCTCTATGACTTATGATTTCCACGTAAGTGAAAGGAAATCTTTCTCAAGTAAGAGATATTCCCTCTTAGCTGTCATTGCAAAAAGGTGCCCTATAGAAAAATATGTCTTACTAGGGTAACTGGTAGTACGTAAATTTAGGGTGATAGTATTCTGGGGTTATGTATACATGGAAATTAGATCCCTAGTGGTAGAATGCAGGACCTCCTATCAATGGGGCTGTCATGAGCTATATATTGATTAAAGTCATTTTAATAACCATTACCATTTACAATGATGCTGTCCAATGCCCCCATGGTTCAGTCTTTCATACAGGAGTATAGCTACCAGTGCATATGCAGTAAGGTATCAAGGTTAGACAATATAAGCAGTTCATTGAATATTGCTATTAATAAAGTTAGCCAAAGTTTCAGGTACCTGCACTCAGCAAGGAATTTATATAAACTTCTATATAACCATTAACAATAACATTTCATGCTAGTTACAAAGTAAAACCAAGATAGGTACGTTCAGTGACCTGGCATCTCTTTTGGGGTAACTTTTTTTTGTTTATCGTGAGTCATGAATGTAGGTGTACTGCAGGTAAGGGGAGTGTGGAGCACTGAGGTGGGTTGCTGATGGTCAATGTGATACAGGTTAGGAAGGTGCTACATGGTGCTTAGTCTGCGTTTGTCTGCACCCTCTCCCCCGCAATGTCAGGCTTTTGATCATTCGCCATTCTGTTCCCTCCTTTTGGTTTCTTTTTGCCAGTGTTTGACAAACAGATTTGAGCCTGTCCTATAATATGTTATGGCTACATAAAGACTGTGTTTCTGCTTACAAAGAGCCTTTATGGTTTTCAACTACCAAATCACTCTGCCTAATGTCAGATGGTCTTAGAGCTTACCCGGGTGGATGACATCACTACCTCCCTACACGTGACAGTGTTTAGGTCTGGTGATTATCTGCCCAGGTCCAAGCACTATCACATGGGGAAGGTCACATGGTCCCTCATTCCTCGAAGTCCAGCTCCATTAGAGTAACAAAATGAAAGAGACAAAGAAGGGGGGGATTGGTTAATGCATTTTGCTTTGGGGCAGGGGGGAATATTGTTAGCAGACAATGTTTGTCATTTGGCCTATGCCAGGCAAAGTGACAATTCTTTTCTTTCTTTCTTTCTTTCTTTTCTTTCTTTCTTTCTTTCTTTTCTTTCTTTCTTTCTTTCTTTCTTTCTTTCTTTCTTTCTTTCTTTCTTTCTTTCTTTCTTTCTTTCTTTCTTTCTTTCTTTCTTTCTTTCTTTCTTTCTTTCTTTCTTTCTTTCTTTCTTTCTTTCTTTCTTTCTTTCTTTCTTTCTTTCTTTCTTTCTTTCTTTCTTTCTTTCTTTCTTTCTTTCTTTCTTTCTTTCTTTCTTTCTTTCTTTCTTTCTTTCTTTCTTTCTTTCTTTCTTTCTTTCTTTCTTTCTTTCTTTCTTTCTTTCTTTCTTTCTTTCTTTCTTTCTTTCTTTCTTTCTTTCTTTCTTTCTTTCTTTCTTTCTTTCTTTCTTTCTTTCTTTCGTTTTAACATGGTTTACAAAAAGATAGTAACCAGCTTTTTTTCTCCAAAATGTATCTCCCCTATATTGAGGTTACCCATACAAAAAAAAATTATACAATTATAGACATGTGCTGGTAGAACTTCACATAGCAAAGTTATAAGGCACAGAATTATAATTCCTGTAATCATTGCATAGCCAAGGAACAATTACCACAAGGTGCAAAACACATTGAAAATCAGGTATCAGCTTTAGGTTTAGCTTTCTAGGCAGCCAGTGACAGATATATCACCTGATTCTTCTTACAATGTAGCATCCTATTGTCCTATCATATAATAGAGACTGGTAGAGATGGATGTCATTACAAAACTATTTTCTCTGTGCAATAGGCCAATTGGGCTGATTGGGCCGCTATTAAAAAGAATGCGTGTGATGGTGTCAAGAGTAGCCTTTCTAATATTTTTGCAACAATGTGTTATTTGTATATGTTTTCTTGATCAGAATGAGAAATACTGGGATGAACTGTGCCAGCTGAACACACATAGCCTTCAGTTGACAAGCACTTTATCTGATCTCACTGCGCAAAGAGAGGGGAGCTATGAGACCATCCAGGAAATGAATACTAAACTCAGAGAGGCGATTGAAGAAAAGCATCAGGCATCTGCACTTGTGGAGCAGCTGCAGGGAAAGATGAATGATCTGAAGAGAGAGAACCTTCAGAATGAAGCTGGATGGCAGAGGGAGAAAGAACAGCTTGAAAGTGAATTGCAGATGTCCAAACAGGAGGTATGTTTTTAAATATATAATATATTACCTATCATTAAAATGGATGTAAAGACAGAAGTGTGTTTTTTTTTTTAAAGGAAATAATAAACATGGCACACTTACCTGCTCTGTGCAACCCCTCATTTACATTTTTGTTCAATATGTATTACATTTTAAATTGTAAGCACTTTGTTCACTTAACTGTATAACTATCACAGAGATCGTTGGCAGCTCCCTATGTGATAGCTATATTTTTATACCAGGCATATAATAGACCTTTGATGTCTCCTCTGCACTTAGGCAAAGCAGATGTGGGACAAAGAGTCCATAATCCATTCCCAGCTGGCTGAAAACTAAGAGCTGTGAACCAGGGAGCTAGACACTCTCAGGTTCAGTGAACTGAGCAGAAACATTGTGATGCAGTTTTTGTGGTCCAGGGCATGGAGGAGCAGGAGAGCAGGCGTAAGCTTGTTCTTACCCACCAATTGTCATGACAAGATTGATATGTCTTTGGGGGTAAAGAAGAACTCCAGGCAGATACAGTATTAATAAAAAAACAATTAATGTAGTTATGTATCTATTTAAAGCCAGAGTTTAGTTAAAAAAAAAATAGCACAAGGGACCATCTTCCATTCGTAGATCACATAACCGCAAAGCATTTTATTATAATCATACAATACAGAACAAAGGCTTTATATTTATATACCCTGGATTAAAGGTTGGTACCTTTAGGTAATTGGACATTAGTAAAGCTGTTGAGGACATGTCCACTGGGTGTTCCTCTATAACCCTACCCCACTCTGTGAGTCCTCAGTTTTTTGCTAGTGTCTAAAGGTGTTAGCCCTTGTACACACGGTCGGACATTCCCATAACAAAATCCGTCGGACAAAATTGTCGAAAAATCCAATCGTAGGTAACGTGATGACGTTATTTCGTTACAACGGGACTAGGTTCAGGCTAGTATCCAATAGCCTTGGTCTAGGAATTTGATCTGAGCATGTGTGGCACTTTATCCGATCGGAATTCTCTACACACCATCGGACAAAGTCCGATCGGATCATGTTGTTGGAAAGTTTTATAGCCCAGCTCTAAAAATTTGTCCGTAGGATATTCCGACGGAAACAGTCCGATGGAGCCCACACACAGTCGGATTATTCGACAACATAGTCCAACATTTTCCGTCGGAATGTCCGACCGTGTGTACAAGGGCTTAGACATCTTCTCCCTTATGGGGAAATCATTATTATTATTATTATTATTGTTATAGCAATATTTTCATTTTGGTTTCCTCAATCTACTCTTAGATTGTAAGCTCTAATGAGCATTGCATTGTATTGTAACTGTCTGCCCTTATGTTGTAAAGTCCTGCGGAAACTGTTGGCACTATATAAACCCTGTATAATAATAATAGTATTCTTTGCTGTCTTCTAATACAACAATAAAAGCAGTGCATCTGGATCTGTGCAACCTTGGTAAAACCTTATGAAATGTACCCAGACCCCATGCTGAGGGGACGGCCTGTAAATTGGCTTTAGGCATATGATCTTGCATTTGGCACTTGGTGCAATGCATTTAGTTAGCCGCAACAGTTCATAGATTGTACCTATGCAGCCCAGAACCTGAAGACCAATTTAGGGGTATGCTCACCTTGACAGGCAAAGCCTAGACTTTATATAAGGACCAGCGACATAGACAATGTAAGAAGGGGTCACCCTGTTTCTCTGACAGTCACAGTAGTCCCACAGCAAGTATAAGAAAGAGTATCTCTATTACTTGCTTTACACTAGGTGTATCCAGAATAGTATGCAATTCTACATTACAGCTATCAGGGAACTGGGAATGTGTTAGAAATGTATTCACTTATACGGTGTTACATTTTTCAAACTTGGTCCTTTCACCCTGAAATGTGCAGCCTGATATATCAGATTTGTGGACTCTGGACATAGATGATCCTGGCCTACAGGTCCAACAATAAGTTACCCCTGTTTGTGACCAGGACCAAGGATCCTCTAGCATTGGCATTAGATACTCTTATAATTCCCTGGACTCTCAGACACAGACATTCTCAGACATCTAGGAGATGACCCATGGCCAATTCCAAATAGGTCAGACTTGCTATTTCAAGGCCCCCTGGTCCATCCTACTTCTTAGTCACTGGCTTTAATAGCATGGCTGTTTAAGCCCAGGTCTTGAGAAGACAGAGGGGTCTCAAATAGAGATGAGCTTCGTGTTCGAGTCGAACGTACGTTCGACTCGAACATTGGCTGTTCGGCCGTTCGGCGAATTCCGAACGTTTGGGCCGTTCGCGTCAAAATTCGAGTGACGCGCGCGCGGACCACAATGCACTGCGGTGGCGCAGTGCATTGCTGCCCCATGATTGGCCAAGCATGCACTGTGACCCCACATGCTTGGCCAATCGCAGCGCCGGCAGCGAGGAGAGCCAGGATTGGCCACAGGCATCCTGCCTGTGGCCAATCATAGCTCAGGCTGTGTAGTGCACGCCCCACACTATATAAGGCCGCCTTTGAGGCGGCCTCGTGTAGTGTGTTAGTTAGCATCTGAAGCAGTGGGTGTTCTGTGTACCTTCAACACAGTTACACACCAATCGTTTTTGGCTGATTTCCTATCTTGCTGCTGTGTAGTGGTTGTTGTCTGTGCCCTGACTGCAGTATACACCACTATATTCACCTCACCTATATAGCTAGTGATCTAGCTTTAACCACTTAACAACTGCCCATTGCCGATTAACGGCTTCAGGGCGGTTGTTTAACTCTGAGAGGCCGTTAATTAACGGCCTCCCAGAATTCTGCTCTCGCGCGCCCCCTGTAAACAAACCGGCGTCATGTTATGACGCCGGTTCCTCCCTCCCCTCTCTGTACCGATCGGTACAGCGGAGGGGAAAGAGATCGGTGTCAGCAGCGATGTGGGCTGCATCTGCAGTGCCCACATCGCTGCTCCCTGAATTTAACCCCTCAATTCCCTGCCAATACTCTGCAATACCAGTGCATACTCTGCAGTACCCTGCCATTACTCTGCAGTACCCTGCCATTACTCTGCAGTACCCTGCCATTACTCTGCAGTACCCCGCCATTACTCTGCAGTACCCCGCCATTACTCTGCAGTGCAGTACCCTGCCATTACTCTGCAGTACCCCCCATTACTCTGCAGTACCCTGCCATTACTCTGCAGTACCCTGCCATTACTCTGCAGTACCCCCCATTACTCTGCAGTACCCTGCCATTACTCTGCAGTACCCTGCCATTACTCTGCAGTAACCCCCATTACTCTGCAGTACCCCCCAATACTCTGCAGTACCCGCCATTACTCTGCAGTACCCCCAATACTCTGCAGTACCCTGCCATTACTCTGTAGTACCCCCCAATACTCTGCAGTACCCTGCTATTACTCTGTAGTACCCCGCCAATACCCCGCCAATACTCTGTAATACCCTGCCATAAATTGCCATACCCAGCCATACTCGGAGATACCCAGCCATACTCGGTGATACCCTGAAATACCCAGCCATAGACGCCCCCCACCCCTCACCGCCCTCCGGTGCTTCTACCAACTCGCCAGTACGATCAAAGCCAGAATTTTTTTTTTCTTTTTTATTTCAGGCTTCCCAGCCTAGAGGTGAGATGTGGGGTCATATTGACCCCCCAGATTTCACTGTAAAGAGGACCTGTCACCCCATATTCCTATTACAAGGGATGTTTACATTTCTTGTAATAGGAATAAAAGTGATCAAAAATATATTTTTGGGGAAAAAAATGTCAAACTAAAATAAATAAAGTAAAATGAACAATAAAAAAATAAAATAAAAATTAAAGCGCCCATGTCCCCATGTGCTCGCATGTGCCACACATGTGAGGTATTGCCGAGAATGTTAGAGCGAGAGCAATAATGCTAGTCCTAGACCTCCTCTGCAACTCAAAACATGTAACCAGTAAAAAAAAATTTAAAGCGTCGCCTATGGGGATTTTTTAAGTAGCGACGTTTGGCGCCATTCCACGGGCATGTGCAATTTTGAAGAGTGACATGTTTGATATCTATTTACTCAGCATAACTTCATCTTTCACTTTATGCAAACATTGGGCTAACTTTACTGTTTTTTTTGTTTGTTTTTTAAGCACAAAACAGTTTTTTCCCCCAAAAAAATGCGTTTGAAAAATTGCTGTGCAAATACCGTGTGAGATAAAAATTTGCAACGACCACCATTGTATTCTCCAGGGTCTTTGCTAAAAAAAATATATATATATAATGTTTTGGGGTTCTCTGTAATTTTCTAGCAAATAAATGATGATTTTTACATGTAGGAGAGAAATGTCAGAATTGGCCTGGGTGCTCCAGAACGCCTGATGGCGCTCCCTGCATGTTGGGCCTCTGTATGTGGCCACGCTGTGTAAAAGTCTCACACATGTGGTATCGCCGTACTCGGGAGTAATAGCAGAATGTGTTTTGGGGTGTAATTTGTGGTATGCATATGCTGTGTGTGAGAAATAACCTGATGATATGACAATTTTGTGGAAAAAAAAAAAAAAGGAAATAGGCCGTCAGTACTTCAGGTGTGATCAATTTTCAGATATTGGCACCATAGCTTGTGGACTCTATAACTTTCACAAAGACCAAATGATATCCACCAATTTGTACTTATTTTTACCAAAGATATGTAGTAGTATGAATTTTGGCAAAAATTTATGAAGAAAAATGACTACCGTATATACTCGAGTATAGGCCGACCCGAATATAAGCCGAGGCCCCCAATTTACCCCCAAAAAAACTGGCAAACTTATTGACTCGTGTATAAGCCGAGGGTGAGACATGCCTGTCCATCCCTGTGTGTGTGTCTGTCCATCCCTGTGTGTCCGTCCATCCCTGTGTGTCCGTCCATCCCTGTGTGTCCGTCCATCCATCCCTGTGTGTGTGTGTGTCCATCCATCCATCCATCCCTGTGTGTGTGTGTGTCCATCCATCCATCCATCCCTGTGTGTGTGTGTGTCCATCCATCCATCCATCCCTGTGTGTGTGTGTCTCCATCCATCCATCCATCCCTGTGTGTGTGTGTCTCCATCCATCCATCCATCCCTGTGTGTGTGTGTCTCCATCCATCCATCCATCCCTGTGTGTGTGTGTCTCCATCCATCCATCCCTGTGTGTGTGTGTCCGTGTGTGTGTGTGTGTGTGTGTGTGTCCGTGTGTGTGTGTGTGTGTGTGTGTGTGTGTGTGTGTGTCCAGCCTACCTGTGTCCCGAGCCTGTGTCCCGAGCCTCCGTCCCGTGCCTTGCCTCCTTGCCTCCGTCCCGTCCCGTGCCTTGCCTCCTTGCCTCCGTCCCGTGCCGTGCCTTGCCTCCTTGCCTCTGTCCCGTGTCGTGCCTTACCTCCGTCCCGTCCCGTGCCGTGCCTTGCCTTGCCTCCGTCCCGTGCCGTGCCAGGATCGCCGCTCTTCGTCGGCGCCTCGGCGGCCATTCTAAAATTCAAAAGCCGCGCCTCCGCCTTCGCCTGTGATAGGCGGAACACTGAATTTCCCAGCAGCCTGTGTTCCGCCTATCACGGACATCGTCTCATCCTCGTCCGTAGTACGAGGATGAGCGGATGTCCGTGATAGGCGGAACACTGACTGCTGGGAAATTCAGTGTTCAATTCAGTGTTCCGCCTATCACAGGCGAAGGCGGAGGCGCGGCTTTTGAAGGGTAGAATGTCCGCTGTCTGTCTGCTCGACACGCTGATCGAGCAGGCAGACAGCGATGACTCGAGTATAAGCCGAGGGGGGCACTTTCAGCCTCAAAAAAGAGGCTGAAAATCTCGGCTTATACTCGAGTATATACGGTAATCTGCTAAATTTTATAACAGAAACGAAGAAAAATTCATTTTTTCGCAGAATTTTCGGTCTTTTTTCTTTTATAGCACAAAAAATAAAAAACTGAGAGGTGATTAAATACCACCAAAAGAAAGCTCTATTTGTGTGAAAAAAGGACAAACATTTCCTATAGGTCCAGTGTTGCATGACTGAGTAATTGTCATTCAAAATGTGAGGGCACCGAAAGCTGAAAATTGGTCTGGTTATTAAGGGTGTTTAAGTGCCCAGTGGTCAAGTGGTTAATAATAGAGCTTGCAGTCAGTAGTGTTAGGAGATAGTGCGTGCTGTCTGCGTGCTCTGTACCCAGTACATACCGCTATAATATAGGGCAGGCCCCTACTTTCAAACATCCAACTTACAAACATCTCCTACTTGCAAACGCAAGGAGACAGCAGCAAGTGAGATGAAAAAAGATGGACGACAAAACAAATTATACAGGGGTGATAACCCTTCCCTATGTTTTCCAAAAAGCTTAAAAATCGTTTTTTTGACTGGAGCTACACTTTAAAAATGTACCGGTTGAAAATGACAAACAGATTCAACTTAACACAACAAACCTACACAGTCCCTGTCTTGTTTGCACCGCCTGTATACTGCTGTTCTGAGTATATAGGGCCTGGGGGCCACACGCATTTCCTTTTTTTAATATGGGTACGGGGTTCCCCTTAATATGCGTACAAGACCCAAATAGGCTGGTAATGGGCAGGGAGGGCTACCCATGCCATGTTTCTCAATGATTTTCAACCATATTGCAGGAACCAGATATAACATTAAAACCGCAAGCAGTTTTAAATGGTGTTATTTCCGTTTAATGTCATTTTGTGCAGGGACTGTTCTAAACACGGGAAACACGTGGCACTTCACAGGCATACTACAGACACCCCCCAGGCACCATATTTAAAGGAATATTTCACCTTTTTTTTTTCACTTTAATCGTCATTAAAATCAGTGCTCCCGCCAAAACGGCAGTTTTTAAAACTTTTTTTTTGCAGTGACCCATGTCCCCTGAGGCAGGAGGCAGGTCCCCAAACCCTTTTTAGGACACTATCTTGCATATTAGCCGTTAAAATTAGCACTTTCCATTTCGAACGTTCGAGTCCCATAGACTTCAATGGGGTTCTAACGTTCGTACCGAACGCGGGGGTCGTTCGCAAGTTCTGGTGCGAACCGAACCGGGGGGTGTTCGGCTCATCACTAGTCTCAAAGTCTGTTTCCACATTTCCTAAGGTTATCCACTTTCAGAAAGATCTACTGTCATACTTGGAAATCCTTATACTACCTCAATACAGTGCAGTTACACCCCCTTCCTGACCAGACCAATTTTCAGCTTTCAGCGCTCTCACAGTTTGAATGACAATTACTCAGTCATGCAACACTGTACCCATATGAAACTTGCGTACTTTTTTCCACACAAATAGAGCTTTCTTTTAGTGGTATTTAATCACTAGTGGGTTTTTTATTTTTTGTGCTATAAATAAAATAAAACGTAAATTTTGTGAAAAAAAAATGCCTTTTTCTTTGTTTCTGTCATAAATTTTTGCTAATTAGTAATTTTTCTTCATAGATTTTGGCCAAAATGTATACTGCTACATATCTTTGGTAAAAATAACCCACATTAGTGTATATTATTTGGTCTTTGTGAAAGTTATAGAGTCTACAAACTAAGGTGCCAATCGCTGAAAATTGATCACATCTGATCAGGCTTTCAGTACATCAGGTGTATCTCATTTCTTAAGACACTAACAAGTCAGGAAAGTACAAATACCCCCCAAATGACCCCTTTTTACAAAGTAGACATTCCAAGGTATTAAGTAAGTAGCATGGTGAGTTTTTTTAAGTTGTAATTTTTTCCCACAATTCTTTGCAAAATGAAGATTTTTTTTTATTATTATTTTTTTTTTACAAAATTGTCATATTATCAGGTTATTTCTCACACACAGCATATGCATACAACAAATTACACCCCAAAATACATTCTGCTACTCTTCCCGAGTACGGCGATACCACATGTGTGAGACTTTTACACAGCCTGGCCACATACAGAGCACCAACATTGATGTAGTACCTTCAGACGTTCTACGAGCAAAAATGACGCATCTCATTTCTCAACCACCTATTACACTTTTGAAGGCCATGGAGTTCCACGACAATGGAGTTTCCCATAAAATGACCCCATTTTGGAAAGCAAACACCCCAACGTATAATCTGTGAGGCATAATGAGTCTTTTGAATGGTTCATTTTTTTCCAGAAGTTTTTGGAATATGTGGAAAAAAATGAAAACACATTTTTTTTAAACACAAAGTTGTTAATTTATAAGATATTTCTAACACACAGCATGTATATAGCAAAAATTGCACCCCAAAACACATTCTGCTACTCCTCCCGAGTATGGCGATACCACATGTGTAGGACTTTTACACAGCCTGTTCACATAGAGAGGCCAAACATTGAAGTAGTACGTTCAGGCGTTCTAGGAGCATAAATGACACATCTCATTTCATTCCTACCCATCACACTTTTTGAAGGTCCTGGACCACCAGGACAGTGAAATTACCCACAAAATGACCCCATTTTGGAAAGCAAACACCCCAACGTATATTCTATGAAACATGGGCTGCAAATAGGTACTCTGAGACTCTGATGGCCTGCTGACAGGTACTCGGGTACTTTGATGGCCTGGTGACAGATACTCGGGTACTCTGATGGCCTGGTGACAGGTACTCGGGTACTCTGATGGCCTGGTGACAGGTATTTGGGTACTCATATGGACTGTGACAGATACTCGGGTACTCAGATGAACTGTGACAGGTACTCGGGTACTCAGATGAACTGTGACAGGTACTCGGGTACTCAGATGAACTGTGACAGGTACTCGGGTACTCAGATGAACTGTGACAGGTACTCGGGTACTCAGATGAACTGTGACAGGTACTCGGGTACTCAGATGGACAGTGACAGATACTTGGGTACCATGATGGACCGTGACAGGTACTCGGGTACCCTGATGGACCGTGACAGGTACTCGGGTACTCTGATGGACCGTGACAGGTACTCTGGTACTCTGATGGACCGTGACAGGTACTCTGGTACTCTGATGGAACGTGACAGGTACTCGGATACGCTGATGGAGCGTGACAGGTACTCGGGTACTCTGATGGACTGTGACAGGTACTTGGGTACTCTGATGGACTGTGACAGGTACTCGGGTACTCTGATGGACCGTGACAGGTACTCGGGTACTCTGATGGACCGTGACAGGTACTCGGGTACTCTGATGGACCGTGACAGGTACTCGGGTACTCTGATGGGCCGTGACAGGTACTCGGGTACTCTGATGGGCCGTGACAGGTACTCGGGTACTCTGATGGGCCGTGACAGGTACTCGGGTACTCTGATGGGCCGTGACAGGTACTCGGGTACTCTGATGGGCCGTGACAGGTACTCGGGTACTCTGATGGGCCGTGACAGGTACTCGGGTACTCTGATGGGCCGTGACAGGTACTCGGGTACTCTGATGGGCCGTGACAGGTACTCGGGTACTCTGATGGGCCGTGACAGGTACTCGGGTACTCTGATGGGCCGTGACAGGTACTCGGGTACTCTGATGGGCCGTGACAGGTACTCGGGTACTCTGATGGGCCGTGACAGTTACTCGGTTACTCTGATGGGCCGTGACAGGTACTCGGGTACTCTGATGGGCCGTGACAGGTACTCAAATACTCTGATGGACTTGACAGGTACTCAAATACTCTGATGGACTGTGACAGGTACTCTGATGGACTGTGATTGACAGGTACTATGAGGGGTGGTGACAGGTCCTCTTTATTGGGGGGGGCAATCAGTATGATTGGTGTACACTGTAGGCGGTAACGAGATGTTACCGCAATCTCCTCCTCACACACGATCGGTGTGTGAGAAGGAGAACCCGGTAACCTCTCGTTACCGCGGTTTGTTTACATTTTAGTGATCTGCTGTGAAAGGATCACAGCCAATCACGTGGGTAAACAGCTGGCCAATGGCTGTTTACCAGCGTCGGTGACGAGCAGTGTTCCCGGGGAACACGCCGCCACCGACGTGCACGAGCAGGGTGCTTGCGCGCATGCGCCGCGCACAGTGGGGGTGTGACCATCTGTGATCGGCCGTGACTTCATCACGGCCGATCACGTGGTAAACAGCCATAACCAATGGCTTTTCACCCCCTTCGGTGGCGAGCGGTGTCTCCGTGACACACCGCCACCGAGGAAACAGGGATACGCACGCACGATCGCGCGCATTCCCTGTTTAAACGGGAGGCCGTCATATGACGGCCTCCCACCACAATAGGTGCGCCGCCTGGCTGTCATTTGACTGCCGGCGGTCAGAAAGTAGTTAAAGACTCTTAATATTTTTTTTAACCTTTTTTATATATTTTTTTAAATACACATAAATAAACATAAAATAACACAAAAACAATCCTAATTTCACATAAATAATGTGTCTTACCAGCATATACAAAAAAAAAAAAAAAAACACATCATCACTATCAGCAACTCCCGACACCTGTCTTTCTGTGGGTAAAATTACCCCGTTTGTAGGTTAAACACAAATGACTGGTCAAACTGACACCAGCTACAACTCTAAATAGACAAACGTTTACATTTGTCAGTGAGTGCTAATATTTTTAATTCATTATTGAACGTATATCTTCATACCATTGCCTCTCTAATATCTTGTACTTTAACTATCAAATCCTTCACTGAGGGAGCCCTAGGTGATTTTCATTTCACAGGTATCAAACTCTTCTCTGCATTCAATAGGTGAGGCAATAATGATCTTTTTATATTTCCCACCTCTTCCAGAGATGGGAAGCATGAAACTATCGGTAGACGTTTACCTGGTATAGAACATTGTGTAATTTAACCAATTAAGCTGCAGATCTCTATTTAGAATAATTTTATTGAGGGGCACTTCCGCCCTATATGCAAAAAGGTCCCTTTCAAGTCGCACCTTTTTCAACAGTTCATTGAGGCAGAAAAATTTTAGCCAATTTTTGGGGTACTCTATACCATCTTTCTAAGAATTTATTTCAAGATTCCTGTGTTCTAGAACTGATGGCGGATGTGTGCGCTAATTTAGTTCTTTTCTCCACCGCACTTTCCAGCAGGGTCTTACCCAATTCCCTCTCCCAGTCCCTAATGTAATAAAAGGAACCGTTTGTGAGGCTAAACTCTCAAACAAATTATAGGATGTAGAGAGCGGGCTGGTGGCCGGAACGTTTGAGACACACAAGGTGTAATAGACCTATCCCAATCCTTCCTGAAAGCAGAAAAAGGTTTTAAGTCAGAGCCTTCTAGAAACTTGAAGCCCTTGATTTCTGTTTTACCTCCCCCTGTATTAGAAAACGCTAACTCTTCCCTCAGTACAAACCAGGGGAAGCCTCCTGTCAGTATAAGTGTAAGGCTTTGGCCAGACGTTCTCTTTTCTAGAGGAACTCATAGTTTATATTGAACATGCTGTTACTAATTTACAATCCTCATCGGTGCGTTCGCCTGGTAGTACAAATAAACTTCTGGAAGACCCAGGCCACCTTTCTCTTTAGTCCTATGTAATAGGATGTATGAAAGTCTGGGAGGTTTTCCTCCCCAAACAAACGAAAATAAAAGTAAATACTTTTTTAAAGGTGTTTCTCAAATCAATCCACCCTTGAAGCACCCTGGGCTTTCTTGAGATCTTAAAGCGGATTTCCACCCAAAAGTGGAATTTCCGCTTATTTGATTCCCCCCCCCCTCCGGTGGCACATTTGGCACCTTTCAGGGGGAGGGGGAACGGGGACCTGTTTTTGACAGGTACCTGTACCCACTTCCAGGGGACGATGCCGCTGTCCCTCCATCTTGCTCCAGGCCAATCAGAAAGCACAGCACACTTTGCACATACGCAGTAAGAAAAGGCTTCACCATCGGTTTCCCTTAGTGGAGATGGCAACGGCAACACCCATCAGCCAAACCAAAGATTGGCTGGGGTGCTGACATTGCAGGCTCCCTGGACTACTGGTAAGTGTCCCTATAGTGAAAGTCAGCAGCTACAGTATTTGTAACTGCTGACGTTTTATTTTTTTCCCCCCAGGCTGGACCTCCTATTTAATTTGTCTCTCTGCACTGCAAAAATCACCCTGTGAACCCATCGGAGAGCTCCCACTGGATGATCTCTCCTGCAAAGTAGCCTTATTGGTAACTGTCATCTCTGTCAGACATGTCCCTGAGTTAGCAGCTGTCTTCTAAGATCCATTCTTCATTCTTTACAAGGGAAAAATAGTCTTGCACCTCAACTACGCTTAACAGGGGTCTTTTGTTAAAAGTATTTCTATTTAAACACAGTGACAGGGCGGACTTTGCTACATAAGGTGCATGTTACTGAGATCATTAGTCTGATCCATAAATATTACTTATTCCAATTAACAATAGCCTTGTTATAGGTGTGTGCATGCATGGTTGAAGCGTGATGCAGCTGCTCTTAAACAGACAACGTTGTCTATTTTTAACATGATCTTGGTATTGGTGGTGGGTAGCTGGTCTTGGCCCCTTTTTGTACTAAATATATTTTTCTAATAAAAATGATCCCTTATTAAGCAGCATGGTCCACCTGTGTTTCTTCTCAGTGGGAGTCTTTCCCCTGTAAAAAATTTTCTCTCTATAGTATTTAGGCACAGACACCACACTTATTACTGGTGAGCATGCACATTTTGGGACATCACACGGGTATATTGAATACCCAGTGTTGTGGTAACTAATAGTGAGTATTGATCTACAACCAATTTTTCTGAGCACTCTGAGTTGGGTCTGTTGACCCTTGCTATTGTTGGACTTGTTTGCACAGTTCTGTGTGCCTTGTTGCTACCCCTTCTTGTTTATGGCTGGGGAACATCCCAGGGTATATTCATTTCAAGCTTATATCTTGTACTGTATGATTACGATAAAAGCAATTTTGCCTTACCTGTAAATTCCATATCATGGAGTACAGTACAGAATACAGGTCACCCTCCCTTATGTTTTTGTTACCCTGTATTGCTTGTTTCAAAACCAAGGACTTATGGAATGGAGTAGGGTTGTAGAAAGATGTCCAAGGGGGTGTGTCTTCAAAAGCTTTGCCAGTGTCCAATCATTTGAAAAGTACCAGTCTATAACCCAGGGTATATGAATATGAAGCTTGGGGCCTATCCTGCATTCCAAGATATGGCATTTACAGATATGCCAAAGTGTATTTTTTAATTGCTATCAAATACTACCTATTTATACTGCCGTGCATTTAGTTAGTACAAGGCACTGCTGATATTACCTTGAAAAAAAAATTACATAATTGCCTGTCCCTCATTTGCAGAGCTTTGAAACCCGTAATGAATTATGTCACTTGACTAGTGCAATGTTTCAACTAAAGATGCAAAATAAAGATGGCGAGGAGAACATTCAACACTTGGAAAGTAGGCTGAAAGAAGTGACCAAGCAGAAGGAAGAGGCCACTGCAACAGCAGAGAAAGTTCAAAACCAGCTTCATTTAGTAGAGATAGAAAAGACTGGTTGGTACCAGGCTAGAGAACGACTAGAACAAGATCTGCAAACATCAAAAACAAAGGTATTCGTTTGTCAATAACAACAAAGTGAAATTAACCTTTAGGACTCATCCACACCGGATGTTTTTTACAGCTGCTGTTTTTGGCGTTAGACTTTTTTTTTCTACAGTCAATAAACCCCCATCATGTTATCTTATGTGTCCATGCACACATAGGCTGTTATCAACTGTTTTGGGCTGTAAAAAAAAAACAAACGAGTGCGTTCTGAGCAGAATTTTTCAGCTGTAAAAACATAAATAAATGCTCAAAAGCACAGCTCATCTGCATTTTTTAACGTTTTTTGATCCCATTGATTTTAAAAACAAAAAACCCTTAAATACGCAAAAAAACTTTAAAAACGCTATTGCAAAAAAAAGTTGAAAAACTCACTGCAAAGCTGCTGGTGTTTTTATAACGTTATTATAACATCCAGTGTGCATGAGGCCTTAAAGTTTAACTCTGGACAAAACTTTTTTTATTTTAGATAGGTGGGGAAGGGATACAACTTACTTTTCAAGTTTGTATCGACAGTCTGTGTTCCTATTGAACAAGATTGATGCTAATTTGCTGACAGGAGGGGAAGTGCTGGGAAATCTCTTCAGTGTCAACACAGACTACAATACAAGGCTTAGGACATTTTTCAAATTATAACAGTCCGTGTCAACTCTCCTTTTTTTATTTTTTTATTTTTTTATTTATCCCACTGTCCGTGGACAGAAAGTGACTTGTAATCTGCTCTCCGGGGTCATGGACAGCAATAAAAATGATCTATTCAAAACTAAAAATAAATGTTTTCACTAAAGTTGGGCTTTAAATGTTGATAATTTAAAGGCATTTACTAAAGTAAACTGAATGTCCGTTTTCCTTCTCTGTTTGAAATAGATTGAAGCGCTGCTTCTCCAACACAGGCAGGAAAAACAAGATCTTCTGAATGGATTAGATGAAAGCAACAAACAGGTAACTACTTCCAAACGTTGTGTTATTGACTCATGGTCTACATTTTTGTCTGGTTACACTTGATTTTAACCAGTTTTAGTTTTTTTTATATTGCATATAGTAACCTAAGACACAATTTTTTTTTTAAACCACAGTAAAGCTGGCCATACATTGTTTCATTCAGCCAACCGGCTAAATTAAGAAAGTTGCACTGATTCTCCCATCAACACATTTAAGGTGGATGGGGAAATCCTCCCAATTTTGTCATTGAATTTTGACAGCAGAATACGGACACCACCAGAATACACCAATCAGCGCTGTAGCCAATTATCTGCATGCGCTGATCAAGCAAAAATATACCAACAAGCCTGTTCACTTCCTCTGCTTCTGTTTACATTACAGAAGCGGAGGAAGCATTCCATTCGCCGGGAGCAATCGCAAGGGGGTGGCCATGAATCAGTGGACTCCCCCTCAGCACGGATCGCTCCTGCAGCGATGCCGACCACCTCAGGCATGGGGGGGGGGGGGGTATATTAGTGTAACTCCTGTGTCCCCCATGATATATGATAAAGAAAATAGGATTTTTTTTATCATACTTACCTGTAAAATCCTTTTCTTTGATTACATTGAGGGACACAGAGTTCCCTCCCCTCTTTTTTGGGAGATTCAGTGCTTGCTAAAAAACTGAAGTACTTCCTGTATGGGAGGGGATATATAGAGGATCACTTCCTGTCTAAAGACCTTTGGTCTACCAGTGTTCATTCACCTGGAGATGAAGTATAACCCAGTAGGTAATGAATATTCGCCTAATTCTGTGTCCCGTGATGTACTCAAAGAAAAGGATTTTACAGGCAAGTATGATGAAAAAATCCTATTTTTACTATCCAAAGTTAAAACAACAAGGGCAGAGGATTTAATAGATGGAAAGATGAAAAATGACTGAAGGTCCATTTTAAGCATAGTAAACACAGTTTACACATCTTCAGTTATTAATGAATGCAGTGAGTGATCGGTACCAATCACTCACGGTGTTGATTCAGTAAAGGAAGGGATCAATAAATATACTGCCCTACTGCTCTCTCCTAGCTTCTAACTATGCCTTTCCCCGCAGTGCTTAGCATACAATTTGATGTGTAGCCACAAGAATGGAGTATTGTTTACTTTACTGTGTTAATCCACTTTGTACTTGAACATTTTTAGCACTATAGATTTTATTACAATTTAAAATTGACAGTATTTCCCTGGATGGTGACAAAGCTGCAATACAAATTCCGACTGAGGCACTTCTGCCCGCTATATCTACAGAAAATGTGCACAACAAGTTTACTACACTTCTGCTACAGAGGCACAGCAAGAAATACCGTCATCATCTAGGTTATAGCAGCTCATACATCCATGACCTGCAAATTCCCACAGCTTATGCATCCTTTTCCATCCCCTCACTTCAGCAATGGAGGATCACAGGCGCAAAAGGCTCAAATAATGTGCTCTGCTAACAGTCTAAAGGAAATACAGAACACCACTCAGGCTGATAGCTGTTGCCTTGTCCTTGAGCAATGTTTTATTATAACATCTCTTCTGACTCTAGCTCCCTCTCAGGTGTGGAATATGCGGTCTGTCTAACAAAAGCAGATTTTTCTGTCACTATGTCTGAGATCTTTGGACCTTCTAGAACCTTTGGCTTCTTGATGTCAAAAACATTATACTTTTCCCCTCCTCCGTGGCACTTTTCCTTAATCAGAATGGAAACTTCAAATCAGTTTGAGGATGAAATGGAGGAAAGAGATAGGGACAGTTGCACTGTAGTGGAAGCTGAAAAGGATTTTACAACCGCTGCGTTCTATGAGCCTCAGACTTTTTGGCTTCTCGCCAAATGCTCTCTACTGTTGACACATTGACATGGGGCACACTAGTGTTTGCCTAACAGCACCTGACTCTTCACAGCCAAAACAAGCCCCTATGGGTACTAAAATGCAGACCAAGTCCAAAAAGACTTAACTTAGCCACTTGCCGACCACATAACTTACATATACGGTGGCATGGTGGCACTGCTGAGCTGGATAACGGACACTTCCGGGTAGGGGACGTGCATACAGACTCAATGTCCACCGCCGATCATCCAGTCAGAACGACGGTCTGCCTATGTATAAAAGGCAGATCACCATTCTGGCAGGAGGGAAGGCATGGATCCTGTGTTTCTGCAAAGCAGGAACTAGGATCTACGTCTTCCCCTAGTAAAAGCTCCTCCCACAGCACACTGGCTAGGAACACAGTTAACCCTTTGATCACCCCTGATGTTTAACCCCTTCCAGCCAGTGTCATTAGTACAGTAACAGTGCATATTTTTAGCACCGATCACTGTATTAGTGTCACTGGTCCCCAAAAAGTGTCATTGCGGTGACCAGTCAGACACTATCACAGTCTCACTAGAAGTCACTGATCACTGCCATTACTAGTAAAAAAATATAAAAAAAATCCCATAGTATGTGAACGCTATAACTTTTTTGCGCAAACCAATCGATATACGTTTATTGGGATTTTTTTTTTTAACCAAAAAATATTGGCCTAAATTGATAAAGAAATTTGAATTTCTTTAAATTTTTTTTTATTGGATATGTTTTATAGCAGAAAGTAAGAAACATTGTTTTTTTTTTTCAAAATTGTCAGTCTTTTTTTGTTTATAGCGCAAAAACTAAAAAAATGCAGAGGTGATCAAATACCACCAAAAGAAAACTCTGTGGGGAAAAAAGAAAATATGTCTTATTTGGGTACAGCATTGCATGGCCGTGCAGTGGTCAGTTAAATGTAACTCAGTGCCGTATAGCAAAAAAAAGGCCTGGTCGGGGGGGCGTCAATCTTCTGGACTTTAATCTTCTGGATGTCAAGTGGTTAATTACAATCTTGAACACAGAAATTATTTTTTAAATCATGAGTTATATGCCTCTACCTTCAGGGCACTGGAAAAATCTGGGCCTGACCCCCAGTGTATCTGTATGACTCTGCCCACTCCATGAGACTCCAGTTTTCTGCTAGTAAAAAAAAATCTGGACCCGTACTTTACACATTGGATTCAGCATTTGGCACTCTCCTTGGCACGTGGTGCAACAAGTGTAGTTGGCTGCAGGGCGCTATACAGAGCCAGGGCTGTGGTTCATTCCTATGGCACCCAGACCAAAAACACCCTTTTTGGGCTATGACCAGCAGGTAAAGCCTGGACCCCAGATGGGACCAGCGTCGTGGTGCAAGGTTTCCCAGCACCTTTATATACAAGTTTCTGGTTATACGATATAATTATTTGGATCTGTAGTACATAATACATTATATCCTTTTTTAGACTACAAGACATACATCAGTGCTAAGCACACAAGCTGCTCTGAAGGCACCATTTCATGGGGTAATCCTATTTTCCCTACATATTATTTTCTCCCTTTATTTAGCCTTGTAGATAACATTATCACAGCATGTAATCAAATATACTTGGCGGTCTTTTTTTTCCACCTCCCTAGTAGAAGTTCCTCTTTGGCTAGTGACGTAGTTTTAAGTCTCCTAACTGCACACTTGCAGCCACCATTTTCTGCTGACATTGCAAGTTGATCGTTTGCTGTCTAACCTGTTGCCTAATACATCAGAGACACAGCCACAGGAACTCTGTTAGCACCTGGGTTATTGTGATTCCTTCATACCAGACATACTGAACCCTCTCAGGTCTTATCCATTCCATGTGAACCCCGCAGGGGAAGATCCCGATACCAATCTAGGACTGCAGGCACCTGGAGAAGGAGCAATGCGACAAGGAGTTCTGCTGTAGGCCCTGAGGAAACTCTGAAGTTCCTCTCAAGTTGATAGCTGTAACCTTGTTAAAGAGAAAGGTAATTTATACATTAGAACCTGAATTGTGTGGCTCCCTTACATTTGCCGAGGATACTGGGGGTGGGGGGGGGGGGGGGGTGCAGCCAGCTATTGCCACCTTATCACCCAGACAATGGAAACTGGACTGCAGAACTCAACAGTGAACTTTCTCCTGATATAAATAATCCAGTTCTTTTTGATTTGTCAAATGTACAGAATGTCCTTTGTGTGCATATGCACACAGATTTTTCCAACCATACAAACTAGATGGATGGAGGAATCCACCTGCAAAAAATCAATCTGTACACCAAGGCTTAACACTTTTTTTTTGTTACAAGCCCTAGATCCCTAAGCCCTCCAAACAATTAAGGGGCACCACAAGCTCTGGAGTAGGGTAATGTCTATTGGCTTTCCAGACTGAGATATCCCAGACCTCTGGGTTCAGGCTGTCATTTGAAAGGATTACAAAATAGAATTTCTGTCTCTGCCCCCTCCAAACTTTCTACCATCCAATCTGACAGCATCAGCTCAAAATCTTGCAGATCTACTGGCCACCTTAAACCATCCTCAGTCACAAGGGGTGGTTGTACCCTTCCCTTTGGAAGAAGGGCTCAAAGTTTTAATTCATAGCCCCCAAACCTTTGTGGGCATCCGTCTCATTCTGAGCTTAAAATCACTAAACAGATTTGTGTGTGTTGCAAAATTTTAAATGAAATCCACAAGCTCTGTCACCACTTCTCTAAGACAAAGGGAATTTCTTGCATCAGTAGAAGTACAAGATGCCTATCTACATATCCCCATCTTCCCTGTACATTTAATGCCTTCTGTATATCGCGTTCTGCACTTCCAATTCATGGCTGTGCCATTCAAGCTGTCCTCTACACCCTCAGTGTTCACAAAAGTCATTCCCCCACTGCTTGCACTTGTGCAGACCCAGAGAATTCATGTAGATTGACAACCTTTTCTTGAAGGACTCCTCCGCCACAACAGTGTCAATGTTCAAAGGACAAATCAGTTCTTTCCAACCTTTGGCTGGTTAATAAACTTTCCAAAGTCTCTTCAGCCATCACAACATCTGGAAATCTTGTGTCTCATCTTGGACAACCCAAGCTAGAATCTATTTTTCTTTAGATAAAATTTGCCTCCCTATGTTCCCACACACAAACCCTCCGATCCAAGAAGCATCTGTGGTTCATCTTTGCATCTGGATTTATTGATGGCTTCCTTTGAGGCAGTACCTTCTCCCAAGTTTCACTCCAGGACTCTTCAACTTGACATGCTCATGGCATGGAACAAATAAAAAATGTATTCTCTGGACTTTCCTATGCTTCTATCCAGCCAGAGAAAGCAACTGGATTTTCCAATCCCTAGTTATAATTTACAGCTTATTAGATGCTTACCAATTTACGTTTCCTTTGTTCAGATGTCAACTTTTTATGTTATACCATTTTGATGTGTAATTATCCCTGTTGGTTCATCAGTTGAGACTGTGTGGCCTATTTATATGAAAGGGAGAAAGGAAGGTTTTTCAGAAAAAAACTTGCCCATCAGATTCTGGGCTTAATTTTGCTTTAATTTGGACATACTTTTTCCTCAGGTTTTTTTTAAACAGGCTGTTATGATCTTTTGCAGCTCTTGGTTGTGGCAACATTTCAAGAAGAAGTATCAGCATTAAAGCAAGAAAAGCGATCTCTAGAGGAACAGTGTCATTCCATTACCAGACTACTGAAAGAAGCCACTGACAAGGTAAAATGAATAAATGCACATTGAATAAAGCCCTGGTGTGTGTGTGTGTGTGTGTGTGTGTGTGTGTGTGTGTGTGTATATATTATAATATATTAATTAGTATCTCAAAAAAGTAAGTACACCCCTCATAAGTTTGTAAAATATTTTGTTATATCTTTTCATGTGACAACACTAAAGAAATGACACTTTGCTACAATGTAAAGTAGTGAGAGTACAGCATGTATAACAGTGTAAATTTGCTGCCCCCTCAAAATAACTCAACACACAGCCAATAATGTCTAAACTGCTGGCAACAAATGTGAGTACACCCCTAAGTGAAAAATGTCCAAATTGGGCCCAATTAGCCATTTTCCCTCCCCGGTGTCATGTGACTCGTTAGTGTTACAAGGCCTCAGGTGTAAATGGGGAGCAGGTGTGTTAAATTTGGTGTTATGGCTCTCTCTCTCATACTGTCACTGGAATTTCAACATGGCACCTCATGGCAAAGAACCCGAGGATCTGAAAAAAATAGTTGTTGCTCTACATAAAAATGGCGTAGGCTATAAGAAGATTGCCAAGACCCTGAAACTGAGTTGCAGCACATTGGTCAAGACCATACAGCAGTTTAACAGGATATGTTCCACTCGGAACAGGTCTCGACATGGTTGACCAAAGAAGTCGAGTGCACATGCTCAGCATCATATCCAGAGGTTGTCTTTGGGAAATGGATGCTGCCAGCATTGCCACAGAGGTTGAAGGGGTGGGGGGGGGTGAGCCTGTCAGTCTTCAGACCATACGACACACACTGCATCAAATTGGTCTCCATGGCCGTCATGCCAGAAGGAAGCCTCTTCTAAAGATGATGCACAAGAAAGTCTGCAGTTTTCTGAAGACAAGCAGACTAAGGACATGGATTACTGGAACCATGTCCTGTGGTCTGATGAGACAAAGGTAAACTTATTTGGTTAAGATGGTGTCAAGCGTGTGTTGCAACAACCAGGTAAGGAGTACAAAGACGGTGTGTCTTACCTACAGTCAAGCATGGTGGTGGGAGTGTCATGGTCTGGGGCTGCATTGAGTGCTGCCGGCACTGGAGAGCTACAGTTCATTGAGGGAACCATGAATGCCAACATATACTGTGACATACTGAAGCAGAGCATGATCAACCCCAAACACACCTCTAAGATGACCACTGCCTTGCTAAAGAAGCTGAGGATAAAGGTGATGGACTGGTCAAGCATGTCTCCAGACCTAAACCCTATTGAGCATCCTCAAGCGTAAGGTGAAGGAGCACAAGGTCCCTAACATCCACCAGCTCTGTGATGTCATCATGGAGGAGGACTCCAGTGGCAACCTGTGAAGCTCTGGTGAACTCCATGCCTAAGAGAGTTAAGGCTGTGCTGGAAAATAATGGCCACACAAAATATTCACACTTTGGCCCAATTTGGACATTTTCACTTAGGGGTGTACTCACGTTTACTGCCAGCAGTTTAGATATTAATAGCTGTGTGTTGAGTTATTTTGAGAGGACAGCAAATTTACACTGTTATACAATGTGTACACTCACTACTTTACATTGTAGCAAAGTGTCATTTCTTCAGTGTTGTCACATGAAAAGATATAATGAAATAATTACAAAAATGTGGGTGTACTCACTTTTCTGAGTTACTGTATATATGTATGTAATGAAGGCCGTTAAGAAGTTTTAAAAATGGTATGGCTGGATGGAACTCTACCAACTATTACAGGGTGTTCTGAATCAAAGTACAAAATAACTGCCGGTTGTCTATAGTAAAGACAGGGTTTTTTCACAATCTTCAGTCTATTTGTTTTGTAATAACTGAACAGGTGAATCAAGCTGAAGAACTGAAAGTTGAACTAAAAGAAGCTCAGGAGGATTGTCGTAATCTAAAGAAAACACAGGATGAACTAAGAGCAAAACTGGAGTTGTCCCAGGATCAGGTAAAGTTATGGTTTCATTTACATATTCAGTTACACCTGAGATATTTGATAATGTTCAGTGAGACAAGAACAAAGATGATGTGTAGCAGTCCATCTAAAAACACTGAAATTAAATATATTTGGATGTTGACGAGCCCTCAAACTTGCCAAATATGGTTGCGTCATAAATGACCAGCCTTAGGGGGTGCTTGTAATTGTTGAAGTGATAAATGTGTTGAAACGGTATTGTTTTTTGTGGTGTACCATGTATATGTTGTGTATAAGTGTTCACAATTTGTCATTCCGCAGCTATTAGAAGCCAACAGCAAGCTGACCCTTGCACAATCACAGCAAATACGGGAAGTCCAGCAGTGGAAGGAGAAGGTGAGCAGTTATGTTCCTAAGGAGCAGTTGTCGCATCTACAGAGCAGACTGTCAGAAGAGCAGCAGAAGGTCCAGCAGCTCCAAGAGAGGTTGAGATTTCACGCAGAGCAGACCAACCGGCAACTGGCCATGCAACAGGTACATTAAAGATGCAGACAATATGTATAGCTCACAGCATACCCTTGGCATATTTAGGAAATGTAGAATATAGTTCTTTTTCAGGGCTCTATATAATAAAACCACACTTTTATATTTTGCTGTACACATAAATACACAGCTGTGATGCACAAATATTTACAAACCAGTGACTGGTCACACTACTCTGCTATTGAGTAAGCTAAGGGGTGTTTTGAAGTTCCTTATTGGTGGAATTTGATGCACATGCCTTTTTTCCAACCTAGCTATGTAACATAGGACTGGTAATAGGCCACTTCCATCGGAGTCAGGACACTAAATACCAGAGATGGCGAACACTGACACCCCAGATGTTTTGGAACTACATTTCCCATGATGCTTACCTACACGGCAGAGTGCATGAGCATCATGGTAAATAATGGCACGTACATGCTATTTGTTAGAAATATTGTATAAATGGACAACTTTGTGTTTTCATTTTCTTTACACATTTTCCAAAAACTTGTAGGAAAAAATTACACGTTCAAAAGACTCATTATGCCTCATACATTATATGTTGAATGTTTTCTTTCCAAAATGGTTTCATTTTGGGGGTATTTCCATTGTCCTGGTGCTCCATGGCCTTCAAACGTGTAAGAGGTAGTCAAGAAATTATATGTGTAATTTATGCTCCTAGAACACCTGATGGTGCTCCTTGCATGTTGGGCCTCTGTATGTGACCACACATGTAATATCGCCATACTCAGGAGGAGTAGTAGAATGTGTTTTGGGGTGTAATTTGTGCTATGCATATGCTGTGTGTGTGAGAAATAACCTGCTAATATAACAATTTTGTGAAAAAGAAAAAAAAAATATTTTGCAAAGAATTGTGGAAAAAAAATTACAACTTCAAAAAACTCACCATGCCTCTAACTAAATACCTTGGAATTTTTACTTTCCAAAAGGGGTCATGGGGGGGGTATTTGTACTTTCCTGGCATGTTAGGCCTGTTAGGCCCCTTTGACACATACGGACAGCAAGCAGATGTTCACGGGGGGGATCATTACGGATCCGTCCCATGTGAAAGGGGCCTATGAGTCTCAAGAAATGAGATAGACCGTCAGTACTTCAGGTGTGATCAATTTTCTGAGATTGGCACCATAGCTTTTGGTCTCTATAACTTTCACAAAGACCAAATATATGTAGCAGTATAAATTGTGGCCAAAATTTATGAAGAAAAATTTTAATTTTCAAAATCCTATAACGGAAACAAAGAAAAATTATTATTTTTTTACAGAATTTTTGGTCTTTTTTTCTTTTATAACACACACAAAAAAAATATGTCATATAGGTACAGTGTTGCATGACTGAGTAATTGACATTCAAATTGTGAGAGCACCGAAAACTGAAAATTGGTCTAGTAGGAATGGGGGTTAAAGTGCCCAGTGGGTAAGAGGTTAAGAAATTTTACTGCCAAAAATTAAGTCTTTTTTCATGTATGGGAAAAATAAAAATAAAATGCTCTGGAGCTGTTACAACATCATGCAGATGATTAAAATGTTTTAATATTTTATTTACAAATAAGCAGCTATCAGAATGGGCAAGGGAAAAATAAAGGCAGCTTAGCAGTGTGAACGCTTGCAAGCTTTACACAACAGTACCCCGATTGCATGATAATAGCACGTGTACATTTGAATGCTAGCATTTAATGGCTTTCTCCTTTCACTGCATTGAAGCTAGCAATAGGGAACCATGTATATACACACACATTCATTTATAATGTCTCTGCAGGAGGAACATGAGCGGCTGCTGCGGCGGATGGAGGAACGGATGCAGGAAGTAGAAATGAATCTAAAGAATTTGCGGGTCATGTTGCGGGAAAAAGTGGACCAGCTTAAGGAACAGGTAGGTGTAGCAGTGCAGTGGGAGGTGCATTCTGGGAATGTGCAAATTATACTGTACTGTTACTACATTGGTCTTACAACTTTTTACATTTTGAACATGGCAGAATATCTAGCTGTTGTTTTCCCCTTTTACGGTCACAGATCTGTTTTTGGAATTCATTCATAAAAGGCTATAAATTAAGTTTCTGCTGTAAAAGTTTTCTTGTCTTCCGAAAAATCAAAACCATGGGAAATCTCTTTTTCACCCAAGTAGTCCATCCCACTGTGCAGTGCATGTAAGGACATCTGTTTTTTTTTTTCTCCCCCTTGGCAATGCAATATTGCTGTTCAGTTTGTATGAAACACTGAAGCATGTTCTGAAATTTCCAGGTTATTCAATCTATTTAAAATGAAAAGCTAGTCTTCTAGGGTAACCAGTCATTTCTACTCCATTCATGTAAGCATATTAAAGGGACATGTGTACAATATATTTTGCATGATTTACTTTCAGTGGTCTGACATTAAAATAGTGTGGATTAAAAGATAAGTTCACCTTTTGAACATGTATTTGGGTTGTAACACGTTCAACACCTCCCCACCCCCCTCGCCCCTTTCCTGTGACAGCGTGTAGGGGTTCCTCTACCCCGCAGCTGTCATATTTTAAAATTGGCATGGCTGTGCGGGGCTCCACCTACACAGTTGCGTCATTCATTCACAGAGATCTGTGAATGAATAAAGTAAAGTCCAGTTTGCCACTGCAGCAGACAGATTTGTAGTTTAAATAGATTGCGTGCTGATCAGCGAGCTTGTAGTCCATTCACATTCCCTCCAGATTTCAAACTGAAAGCCCTATGCCGGTACAGGCAGGAAGGCTGACACTGGTAAAAATGTGCCAAATGTCTGAAAGGTGCTCAGTACGCGGCACTCAAACTCAAAACCATGATATCGCCAGTACTCAGTAGCCTGATAGAATGTTAACCTAAAAATATAGCAGTGCTGTATATGTATGTGCTTAGATGCAACTACAAATATACAGGCATACAATACGTGCAAACTGGGAAGCAGCGGAGTGGGTAACCCATTAACTAAACATAGTCTACTGTCACTAGTATGGTATGCTGCCTGCCATAGAGGTGGAGCTCCATCTGTGCAACAAAAACCAAAAGAAGGAGGGGAGAGACAGTGCAAGGATCGTAGTGCAGCGTCGCTATCAAAATCTTTATTGAATTCTCCTCACAAAACATCATGAATGGAGAGCACTAGAATGCAGGCTTCTGTGCATGCTCCAGTGGTGACATCATCTGGAGGCAAGAACGATCGAGGCTGAGGATAACCTCATCTTCTCCACCCCCACATCAGACTAGTTTACATGACAGTGCAGGCACCTGCTCCTTTATCTTCTCATTGTGGCTGAGGCACCTGGAAGTGGTTCAGCAGCTTCTATCCCAATTCCATTCTAGTGCTCTCCATTCATAGGAGTCCACTCAGTTCTGCACATCTGTGACTCAGCCGGCATTTACCACACTCTTTGATCACTCAGTTCTTGGTCCTGGAGGCGATGCTGCATCCACCTAGATTTGTATGATTGTTACTTTGAAATCTCACACTTAATATATGTACATGTTAGAACAACTCCAGAACACAGTGGAGTTGGTCCCAGCATACGGTATATAAATGCAATGTGCTAATTAGAAGCATTCTTTAAAAATGTATGGGTAATAAACCCCTTTTTCACTTGTTAGGCCCTATTGCCAGTGCATGTACCTTGCTTTTACACTACATATTTATTATTATTTTGCAACATGATTATTGTACACTCTGGAAGGGTCTTTGTTGCATAATGTGTTTAGTATTACACATTTTATTTCTACTATTTTTGAAATGTATGGCTCATGCAGTATATAGCTCATGTACATACTAGTGACAATAGTTTATACTTAAAGTTAAACAGTTGCATTAACTGATAGCACAGGAGCTTCAGTCACATCATGCTATGGAGTTGTTTTGTTGTGTACATATATTTTGAGACATTAAAAACATTTATCAAGCATCAAATCAGAGGTGTGTGATTCTATTGTTGGTTACTGGCACCATATACTGTATATATTTTAGGTGGTGATGGATCCTTTTCTAATGTACATATTGTCCTGTTACAAATTGGTGTAGATACCTCTACTAATCCAGCAAAAACTTTATTAATTTCTGTATTTTTAACAGCTGGAGAAGAATGCAAAAGCAGATATCTTGCTGAAGGACTTGTATGTGGAAAATGCCCAGCTGATGAAGGCTCTGCAGGTGACTGAGCACAGACAGAAGAGTGTAGAGAAGAAGAACTATCTGCTGGAGGAGAAGATTGCAGCATTGAACAAAGTCATTAGGAAAATTGCACCTGCCTCTCTGGCAGTTTGATGCTGGATCTGCACTGAGACTGATAGGAACTGATGATTTAGTAGTCAGTGACTCGGTGTCACCCCACCACCAGCCTTTGTCAGTATATGGCATCTCAGGGTGACCTTTACAGCAGCACCTTAGTGCCCAGACATGAGATGGTGTTTGACAGAGACAGCCAAAGGAATCTTCAGCCAAGTTTCCTTTTTAGTGGAATTCAGCAGGTATGCCTGGTGCATGCCTTATGAGGGTAGAACAATGGTAATTAATGCTTCCTATGAGAGGCTGCCCAAAATTCTAAGTTACATAGCACCCACAGCAATATAAACATTTTCCCACCATTTGTAATTGGCACTCTTTTACCTATCCTCTCATGTCAGAGGGCCACCTTACTTCCAGTTGTACAGAGCAGTCTATAAAGTGCAAAATAAAAAATAATGTATGACGTTCCAAACATATTTACTATTAACAAGACAATCCCATAAGTTAGGTAAAACACTTGAAGGGGAACTTTATCCAATATAAGTAGTGTCATATGCTGCCAACGGCAATCTTTTGAAGAACAGACAGTACCCCTTACTTATTATGCCTGTTTTCTGTCTACCACCCAGCCGGCTGCAGTTTTTATAATGTCATTGTATAATCTTTGGAGTTTAGACTCTATAAAGATGGGTTCAGTATGGTTCAACTTGCTGTTAATCTTCCTTATGATTTGTTGGTATTTCAAAATGGGCACCAGAAGTAATGAGCTAATGGTCTTTCTGGGACACAGGAGGCAGCAAAAATAAGGTATTAAAGCTACCTTGCACTTGAAACCATGTTTAATAGTGGATGATAAAAAGAACTAAACTGGGTACACACAGATCGACATTCAGCCAATTCAACGGCAAAGGTATTTTTTTTCTCTTCAAGCTCACAGGGTAATCAGCTGATCCATCATATAGCACAAGGCTTTTGCTGCAGCCCTGTTAGAGTTTCTCTTTTGATCACAACAGTAATGCGTACATTGCCAGTCTGCTATTTTTGTATGTATGTGCTGGAACACATTATGCATGTGACTGGCTTACCACCAACAAAAGGACCAAATATTTCTTAGATGGTGTGACAGTTACATGAAGCTGCTGAGATCTGGAGAACAATTGACTGTTACAGTATATTACCTGTTAGTGGCTGCTGTGCAGTCTGTTGGAAAATATTCTGTATATAGTTTTGTATGTCGCTGTTGCTCTACAACCTGAAATTACTGAAAGACTGTAAAAACTCAAAGTACAAAATGCCTTATTTCATAGCAACCAACCATCATTAATGCTTCTTTAACACCACTAAACTGTATTCTGATTGGTTACTATAGGTTAGCCTACCTTGCGCATCATTACAGCACAGTAAAGTACAAGGACTTTTTCAGCATTTTTTGTGGGCATTGATAATACATGGCAGATGGCTCATCCTGTATGTATAAGATGTTATATTTAAAAATGTGTCTGATATTGTTTTAGGCAGTATGTACACTGTCATAGTCATGCTCTACTGAAAATGCTGCGTGCCTAGCTTTTATGCCAATACTTCATCTTTAGTACTCAGGAGTCACTCTCTAGTTAGTAAAAAGAATTGCATTGTGCCTTTTCTCTAACTTACTTCTGTAGCATTATAGTTCTGTGACTCGGGGGTAGGTGGCTACATCTGCTCCAATAAATGTCATTTTCAGATTTGGGCCCGGATGACAACATTTCTCCCACAACAGCATTATTGTCAGCAGAAGGCATTAAGCAAGCATTGGGGGTGCAATTCTATGTCTCTTTTTTTTTTTACACTGCTTAGCGTTAATGCAGGAAAGTAATTAACCTTTTTATCATGGTAAAACACAAGCCATCAAATACCTGGATAACGCTTTTTTTTTTAATTGGACAAGATATGTGAAACCTGCATTTAGAAAGTGATCCGATTGCTTTTTTTGTCAGAAGCATCAATGCAGAATCTTTTTCTTATGATTGAATTCTGATCCCCTCTACTAGACCTGCGCATTCTGCATTACAAGCTCCAAGCATAGAAGCAATTTCAAAGCACTGTTATAATGCATTTAAAATGTGATTGACACCAGTCATAGTTTATAGCTAGTAACAGGCAGCCTGCTATTGGCTGTATACTCTGACGTGATGGGGAACTAATGTCTCAACATTCCCAGACTTTGCCCCCTGTCAGCATCATTGGTTGCTAGGAGGCTGCTGGCTGTACAGCCAACAGCATCATTAACAACCAATAACAGGTGGGGAAGGGGTAGCATTGGCAAATATGTCGATTTCTACACAGCATACAGACAGGCGCTCTGCCTGTCTCTGTACGCCAACTTACAACTGATCATAATTACCTCCACTTTAATTATCTATGAACTGGAGGTTATTTTTTAAATTTGGTGCAGTAACTAACAATAACTACCTGAATGTGCCACACAGTTGGCTAAACTTCTAGAAACTGATAGGAGGACCTTTTCAAAGGCCATACTGTCAGTAAAATGGAGCAGATGTTTTATTGAATTACCCTGTAGGTGTTTAGATGCTAGATTGTGCTGTTTTGTTTGGCACAAATGACCACCAAGATTGTGTATTTTTTTTTTAATTCCTGTAAATTACTTGAACGCATACCTTTTACAGTTCTGTCAGCAAAAAGGCTTCTGATTTTATGGTACTGACAGGGTGGATGCACCAAACCGAATTCTATTGCACTGAGAGGTATAGTAAGGGAGGGTGGTAACATTATACCAAAAGGTCACTGATAATATTGAACCTCCCAATAAATTAAATCAGACAGGATAAATCTAATGAATTGGCCATAGTGAAAAAAAAGTATATGTTAAAAGCTATATATACCAGCTGCCCTTGTAGTCCCTAAACCATGGGGTGGCTAGTCCCAAACCAGCATCCAATAGAAGATGGGTTGTCTTGGAATATCTGTCTCTTTGCCCACATCAGGCTATCCGAGGCATAACTACAGGGACAGCATGGCAGATGAGCAATATTTGGAATCTTTATATCTGCAATTTTGTACAGATGCCACCCGGTAAAGGTGAATGGCAGCTGTTAAAATATTTTTTATTTGTTTTTTAACACTTACCTCTTTTTCTTTTTTAAATTTTACTCTTCACATCGGTTTCCTTTTTAAAATGGCAAGTATTAATGCATACAGTGCATTTTTTAAAAATTCAAAACCTGTCTCATAACGTGATTGTAGTCATGTGTGAATGTCATGACTCCTTGTAGCATTATTTTAGGTACTCCAGCAGGGATAGGATGAGGGTAACCGGATTTGGCTCAGATTACTTGAAGACATTCCATTTATATGAATTGTAACATTACCCTAAAACTTATATTCGAGGTTTGAGTGAACTGTCCTGGGTGGAATCACTTACTGGCTTCTAATAGCCATCTGGAATTCCAATGGGTAAATCAGGATTTGGATATTTTTAGCTTTATTGCTCTTAGTGGTTAAGTGAGGGCTGCCTTACTGCAAAAATTGAAATAACACTCCTTAAGCCACATCCGTATAAACTTGATTGGAAGAGAGAAGGGGTAAAGGGCCACAGGGCCCTAATTCGTACTTTACAGGCAAGATGGACAATGATATAGTACAAAAATATATTTTATGAACAATAAGTCATAACAAACAGGTCAAGTAAAATAAGAATTAAAAACATATGATAAGCATATGATAGTAGTGAGTATCTAGTGTAAACAACTTTACTGCTCCTGTTGTACTGTCCATAATGTAGCATGAATAAATGATCTAGTATCATGGGTAAGACTGTCTTGTACCCCAAGTGTTAAATATACCAGACATGGTACTAGTAGTAGTTGGCTGGAATAGATGCAAGAATGCCATTACACTTTTGCCAGAAAGATCTCCGAGTATTCCTGCAATAGTTTGGAAAGTATTAGGCCGGGTTCACACCGCTGCGATGCGGGAACGCCGCGAATCCGCGGCGTTTTCCCGCATCGCATTACTCCCGTCGGCAGTTCACACTGCCCTATGCGGACGGCTGGGAGTGTCAATGATATGTTAATGACACCCCCAGATCCGTCCGCAAATCGCAGTGCGATCTGCCGACTCGCACAGGAATCGGATCGCATGGTGTGAACCCCCATGCGATCCGATTCTGTTGCGGACCAAAAAAAGGGTCCCGTGCGAGTTTTCTGCGGGAGCGATGCGAATTCAGCCATACTATCTGTATGGCTGAACTCGCATCGCTACGGAGATCGGATGTGATATGCGGTGCGAATCACATCCGGATCTCCCCCCGCAGCAGTGTGAACCCAGCCTTAAGGACTGGGATTCATGGTTATGTCTGTTCTTTTTGTGCTCAGTTCACTGAGAAGTACACGTATGACTGCTTCCATCAGTGTACTTGGCCATTTAAAGGTTCTATAAATTTAATATTACAAGACATGCATACAAAAATTGAGAGGGATACCAGTTGTCCATACATTGATAGGCTGCTCTCAACTGAAAATGGACTTGGCCATCAAGTGAACACACCTGAAAGCACTTGTGTGTGAAAAAAAAATCTATCCTCTATATCTAATGCTATTTGTACTTTATGAAAAGGGACATTGTCTAAACATCTGTAAATTAGCATATGTCCATCCCTGAGCAGTGCTTTGTGTATTTTCCCTACATTCTGTATAGTTTTGTAAATGACTGTTTCTATTTATACAGCACAAATACCAAAGTGAGAAATGTGGCATTGACATGACTGTGGACAATGTATGAAAAAAAATGTACAGTTTAATGGAAATTTTGTTTTTTGTTAACATTATAAAGATCACTTTTTGAGTAGCTTCTGTGCAACTCTTTTGTTTATTAGCTCAGTGGAAGTAAATGGCTTGTAGGATTCTTTAGATATATAGAAACTGACGTGTGTGTAATTTTTATTTTACACATATAGTAAGTGATAGGGCACAACCAAATCGGTTTGCCTGCACATTTTTATTTAAAAAAAAATTTGTTTTAGCCTTCACATAAGGCAAAAGTTGAATTTGTGTTCTGTTGACAACTTCACTGGGACAACTGCTTAAAAAAACTTTGTGACATTATTCAAAGATGTTATATTGCGTTATATGGTATCTTAATTTTCAGGCATAAAGCTGAACTGTGGGCACAAAAACTTTTAGATGCATAATTCTCAATAACCACAAAGAATATTCACTTTGGGAGCACAAAATGCCCTTGCAAAACCAGATATGATCTTGTAAACATAGCAGAGACATCATCACTGTATTGTACATAGCCTGTGCATAGAGCAGAGCTGTGAGAGGGACTGAGCAGGCTCCACTCACTACTGGCTGCCTGCAGAAAACTACAAGAGGGGCAGAGACCAGACCAGTCACCCTGAACAAGAGAGTAGCAGTGACCAGTTTTTATTACAGGAAGCCAATGTTTCGCACTTGATTGCTGCACAGATCTGGAAGAAATACACAAGGATTCAAGAATACACTTGACTGATATATTTAGACAATATTTGCTTATCTTGGAGTTCACCTTTAAACCCTCATAGATCAGCCACCCCCGTCAGACTACCCCAATAGATCAGTAGAGTCTATCCCAGTGCCTGATCAATATGTCCCTGAAGACAAGCAGGAAGGAGCTGGGAGGAGAAACATTTTCAGGGGGTGAGGCATACACATGACATACACTGCTGCTCAGTGGGGTCCAGCACTGCAGACAGGTGGGCTGACAATCCAGGACATTTGTTGAGCAGCCTTCAGTAAATTTAGTGGACCATAGAGCCTGAGTAAGAGGTGGTGCGTGGCATTGCCCCTCTCTTCCAGTGCTTACAAAGCCACTAGGATTTTTCAGTATTTAGCAGGCCACATTCACACCCAAGTGATTTATAAAAGCATGCAAAACCGCAGTTTTAACATGCATTTACAAAATGTGCAGAAAATGTGGTTTGTGCATGTGATGCAATTCATTGATAATGACACTTCAAATGCAGCAAAGGTTGTGACATCATCAGTCCGACTCTTCACTGCTAGAATACACTGCTTTCTCTGAATGGCATAGCGCTGACTCTATTGTGTTCCATGTAAGAAACTAAAGGTCTCGGCCCTAAAACAGTGTTGTATGCTGCAGTTTATACCGCACATACGGCGGCTTCACATTAGTGAGGGACATAGTTTGTTTGGGCCAAATTGGCCCAAACCAACTATGTAAAGTATTTTAAAAGCTGGAGTTCAGCTTTAAGTGCACCATAGATCCTGTGTAATAAATGGAGCCAAGGACAAAGTGTGAGAGGCAGAGGCAAGCACTCCAGTGGCCATCTTTGTTATGGTAAAAATACCTATTCACTTCTATCTGATGTGGGTTGCTGGGAATTCAGAGCAGTAATAGACACCTTAGATCGCTGGTTTTGAACTCCTGTCCTAAGGACCCACCAACAGGCCAGGTTTACAAGATAACAAATAAATCACAGGTGATAGAATTTCCTGCTCAGTGATTGCAGTAGAGGACCGGAGTTGAGAACCACTGCCTCAGATGGACCCGTAATGGCTTTTGGCCTGATTATACATGTATGAATGCAGATTTTGGTTTCAGTTTCAAAGCTCTCATAAGCTGCTAACCCAGCATCAGAGGGTGGCAGAGCTGAGCACTCCAGTGGCCATCGTTATTATGGTAATATGACCCCTTCCTGCCACATAGTTTGGGAAACTGGGAATGTAGTGCAGAGCCGTAATAGACAGTACGCAACAGACCCCTAATGGCTGTTGCCATTTATTCATGAATACCAGTTGTGAGTGTAAAGTGTAATTATCTGCTAAGACAGCACAATCTGTACAGTGCCCAGCACTCCAGCAGCCATCTTTGTTATTGTAAAATCTTTTTTTTTTTTTATCCTGTAGCTATAAACTAAATTTTGTGGACGCACACAAAAACAGGATTTTTAAAACGGCTTACCTGTAAAAATCCTTTTCTTTGATGTACATCAGGGGACACAGTGCCATAGTACTTACTATGTGGGTTATAGGGCCACTGATAGGGCGTGCCAGTGTCCATCTCCTAAGGCAAGGCGTGTACTCCCTATATAACCCCTCCCACTACTGGGAGTCCAAAGTTTTGTAGCCAAGCAATACACGTGTACACCAAGAAGGGAGGGACCTCTGTGTCCCCTGATGTACATCACAGAAAAGGATTTTACAGGTAAGCTGTTTTAAAAATCCTGTTTTCTTTTCTTACATCAGAGGACACAGAGCCATAATACTTATTATGTGGGATGTCCCATAGCAATGGCAACTGAAGGGAGACGCAAAAAAAAGTAGGCCAGAGGACTCATACTGCAGCCTGCAGTACACTGCGCCCAAAGGCAATATCCTCATGACCTTTAACATCGATTTGATAAAATCTGGTAAATGTATGAACTGAAGACCAAGTTGCAGCCTTACAGATCTGAGCCATAGAGGCCTGATGATGCACCGCCCAAGAGGCCCTAATCGCCCTGGTTGAATGTGCTTTAACATGAAAATTCTCTTCTTTAAACCATAAGCCTGAATAATGACTTGACAAATTAATTTGGAAATAGTAGCTTTTGATGCTGCCTGTCCCCTTTTTGGACCTTCTGGCAGTACAAATAAAACGTCTGTTTTGAGAATCTGAGCAGTCGCCTTTAAATACACACTGACCGCTCTTATTACATCAATGGAATGTAGTGCCTTCTCTTCCCTAGATTGAGGCTCTGGGAAGAAAGAAGAAAGAACAATATCTTGGTTTAAGTGAAAACCTGTCACCACCTTTGGTAGGAAATCAGGATGTGGACGTAACACCACCTTATCCTTATGCATGATCAAATATGGCTCTTTACAAGACAGAGCCGCTAGTTCTGATACTCTTCTAGCAGAAGAAATGGCAACCAGAAAGATTATCTTTCTAGTCAAAAGAACCAAGGGAATTTCATGTACAGGCTGAAAAGGCTGATTCTGCAAAGCCGATAAGACCAAGTTTAAATCCCAAGGATTTAGAGGTGCTTGATAGGGGGATTAATTTGTGTTACCCCCTGAAGAAAGCTACGCACCAGAGAGTGAGAAGCCAGAGGCCGTTGAAAAAAAAATACTGACAAGGCCAAGATCTGGCCCTTGATAGTACTCAAGGCCATCTTCATCTATGACATATTTCCTGGGGTGCCAACCCCTGGATCCACACCAAGAAACATATGCCTTCCAGACTCGACAGTAAATTATTCTGGAAGCTGGCTTCCTGGCATTAATCAAGGTGAAAGTGAATGTCACCGCCTCCATCGGCAAGACTGACACGCTGTGAGCCCCGTCACCTGGTATGGATTTAAAGGGGAACCCCTACGCCAAAAAAACAGCGTGGGGGGTCCCCTCAAAATCCATAGCAGACCCTTATCCGAGCACGCAGCCAGGCCAGTCAGAAAAGGGGTGGGGACGAGGGAGCTGCCCCCGCTCCTGAGCCGTAGCAGGCCATGTGCCCTCAACATGGGGGGGTGCTTTGGGGAAGGGGGGCTTCCATCCCTCCCAGTCCCAGAATGGATGGGACTTTCCTGAATTTTTCCCTTTGTCCTGTGTACAGGGGCTTTGTCTCCCACATAACCCCATCTGTTCATTATACATGAACATCTGTACATCTTCTACCTCCACCAGTCTTCCATCTTACCCTGTCCTCTTCTCTCATTACAATATTTATATTTCCATCTGTGATCAATCATTCACATACCTAATCCACCCCAGTATCTGACTGATTCTTCTTCATACATCCCCACCTATTTCACATCTCCATCCCTCCCCACAAACAGCGATTACCTGTAAATATTCAGTCCTGGACGCAGACTGTCTGCTCCATGAGCAATTATATGGGAGTGCCTGCAATTGGCTGCAGGAGTTGCCTGCCTCTCTTTACTTCTTGATGGGCCCTGGATGCAAAGCTTTCAGCTAATCTCTGGGATCCCACATGTAATTGCACATGCTAATGTGAGAATGGAAATTCAGACCTATTTATTGTATATCCTAATATTCTAAGGCCTCATGCACGCTTGAGCCCCTCCTAAATGCTTCTTTTACAAGTGTTTAAAGTTTTTTCCTGCCCCAAAATGCCTCTGTATGTTAGCCTATGGATCCACGCATAAATAAATAGCCATTTAAAGGAGTTAAGAGGCAGGGGTGTTTAAGGGCACAAATCTGACCGCACCAAAATAAGGTCACGGAGATGAGCGTTTATCCAGGAAAAAATGCCCAATGTGTGCTAATACTAGGCTTGTTTAGCGCTTGAGCGTTAATTCATTTCAGTGGACAGGATAAATCCTTTTTCTGGCCAATGAAATTAATTGATGCCCAACTGTGGTACACGCATTCAGACACATCAAGTGTGTTTTTTCTGATGACAGAAGATGGACATCTAGGATATTTGACCAAAGCATCCAGTGTGCATGAGGCCTAAAGTGCTATTTATTCCTACCAAGGTTTTTTTCAGGCTCTAATACAAAGCCAAGCTGATTGTGTCTCATAATAAGCAAACATGCCCTTTTAAATTTTTATTTTTTAACCATTTTACAAATGGGATCTTCCTTATTAAATGTAATCCACTCTATTTACATTAATTGTTTTGTGTGCATTTACACACCGAAAAACACACACAATATGTGTATATACAGTGCGTGTAATATATATATATATATATATATATATATATATATATATATATATATATTAATATTTGGGGGTTGTTTAGCTCAAGTGTAGCTCCCGCTAGCGAGAACAGTCCACACAGATGATTCCATTTCAGGGCTTTTTGGCCCACTTTTATTAAAGAAAAACAAAGTTCCAGAAATTAAAACAAAAGTGGTTTCCCTCGCAGGGGGTTTTCACCATCAGCTTTCAATAAAACGATATTCAGCCTCCTGTCTTACACATGCAGCATTACAAACAAAAATACAGAGCCACCCGGCTCTCTTCAGCAGCAGACGCACCACTTCTCAGGCTCCCACATGGAACTCTTCTGACTACTGTCAGCAACCTCATACTCAGGTCTCTGGCTTTTACAGTGCAGCCTGCACTCTTCAGCTAGTTCAGTGCACACCTGCACTCTCTGGGTTCTCCCTTGCAATCCTGGACTCCTCGGGAGGGTGGAGCCCAGAACCATGGTCCTGACTCTACTATCAGGCTCACACACACCTGAACAATCGGTGTGCTGTTGAGTCTCAAGTTCCGGACCCAGGACTGGGGATTTCATCCCACTGGATCTCTAAGAAATCCCTGGGCTCTAGTTCCCAAAGTGGACTTTACTAAATAATGGGGAAACTAAAAAGCCAGTTTCCTCTCGAACAAGCAAATACCCTGGGGCCCCTCAACCTGCCTGGTTGAGAATCCTGGACCAATACACTGGTGGGGTACCACAATATATATATATATATATACACACAAACACAGTATTTCACAAAAGTGAAAAAGTGAGTACACCCTTCACATTTTGACAACACTGAAGAAATTACACTTTGCTACAATGTAAAGTAGTGAGTGTACAGCTTGTATAACAGTGTAAATTTGCTGTCCCCTCAAAAATAACTCAACACACAGCCATTAATATCTAAACCACTGGCAACAAAAGTGCCCAGACCATATGCTGCACGCTGCAACAAATTGACCTGCATGGCTGTCCTCCCAGAAGGAAGCCTTTTCTAAAGATGATGCACAAGAAAGCCAGTAAACAGTTTGCTGAAGACAAGCAGACTAAGGACATGGATTATTGGAACCATGTCCTGTGATCTGAGATCAAGATAAACTTATTTCTTTCAGATGGTGTCAAGCGTGTGTGGCAGCAACCAGGTGAGGAGTACAAAGACAAGCGTGTCTTGCCTACAGTGAAGCAGGGTGGTGGGAGTGTCATGGTCTGGGGCTGCATGAGTGTTGCCGGCACTGGGGAGCTACAGTTCATTGAGGGAACCATGAATGCCAACATGTACTGTGACCTACTGAAGCAGAGCATGATCCCCTCCCTTCCGTGACTGGGCCGCAGGGCAGTATTCCAACATGATAACGGCCCCAAACACACCTCCAAGATGACCACTGCCTTGCTAAAGAAGCTTGAGGGTAAAGGTGATGTACTGGCCAAGCATGTCTCCAGACTAAATCCTATTGAGCATCTGTGGGGTATGCTCAAACAGAAGGTGGAGGAGTGCAAGGTCTCTAACATTCACCAGCTCCTGATTTCGTCATGGAGGAGGATTCCAGTGGTAATCTGTGAAGCTCTGGTAAACTCCATGCCCAAGGGGTTAAGGCAGTGCTGGAAAATAATGGTGGCCTCAAAATATTGACACTTTGGACCCAATTTTGACATTTTCACTTAGGGGTGTACTCACATTTGTTGCCAGCGGTTTAGATATTAATGGCTGTGTGTTGAGTTACTTTGAGGGGGCAGCAAATTATATACAAACTGTACCCTCATTATTTTACATTGTAGCAAAGTGTCATTTCTTCGGTGTTGTCACATGAAAAGAGATAATAAAATATTGACAAAAATGCAAGGGGTGTACTCACTTTTGTGAGATACTGTTTGTGTGTGTAATTAATATATATATATATATATATATATATATATATATATAAAATTATTATTATTTTTTTTTATACATATTTCAACCAGTAGTAATGATACACTCATTTGCTTTTTATTTATTTTTTTCCCTTTGTTATCTTTACCCTTTTGTTATCCGGTCCATATGTCGTACAGACCTGACACACATTCCCAGTTGCTACAGCCACCAGGATTGTGTGTAAAACTGACAACCAGGCTCCTGCCTGTCAGATGGAAGAATTTGGGCAGATATGCTGCCGCCCAAATTGCTTCCTCATGCCTGTGGTAGCGACCCATGTGATAGTAAAAAAAAAATGTTAAATAGTAAGAAAAGAGTACAATAGTTTGTATGCACACAAATTCAAGGTTAGACATGTTGGCTATCTTTTTACTCGCTGCAAACTCATCTTTTATGTTTTACCAAGAAGTCTGTCATTTTATTGCGCTTGTGTTCCCGGAAATTAACTGTAGTGTATTTTTAACTGAAATTTTGTGTTTCATAATGCCTTTGTGGTAATATCGTATGACATATAAAATTGGAGCTACTACTGTTCTATTTTCTAGGGTGTCTGCTTTCAGACAATATATCATTTTTTTTGTGTTTTTTATGTGATTTTCAGGTCTAAAATGATTTTTTAAGCACGTATAAAAAAAAAGTCAGAAATGCTTTGTCAGCAAAAGGGTTAAACCACAGTGAAGCAGCCACACCCACTTTTTTCTGGAAACATTCGTATTTTACCAGTGTACACATAGCACGCCACATTCCTCCCCTTTAAGAATTGTCCCTCTTTGTCAAGTTCAAATGTTGGAAGGTATGCATGCTGTCATATCACCCTATCGCCTAACAACCCCCACCTCTTCCCCATACACTGACCATTCAGCATAGCCAGCATGCTTTCTCTTCCTGGCATACTCCTCCCAGAGAGCCCATTGCACATTTGCTCTGCAGATATTAACAATTATCTGGCCAGGATTGGGTGAGCTGCAGTCCCGAGCAGTGGTGAGCACCCCCATTTTTGTAAAATGGACTGATCCGAGAAAAATCTGTGATCAGACTGGAGATGGCTGAGGTGTGCACAGCTCTGCACCTATTCAGTCCTCTCCTTTGGCCCATTCCTGTGCAGATGTCACTCTCTGTGATGAGCTCTGTACAATTCCATAATGTGTGTGCTCATGTGAGCTGTCGTTACTGATCCAGAGTTGTCCTCCTCCTGAACCTTACTCCTACCTCATCACTCCCCTACAATGAGCGGGCATACAGGTCTGATCTCCTGTCCTACATGCTTCTTACAGATGATAAGGATGACATCACTTTTCTGAATATATCAGTGGTGGCTTCCATATTTTTTACTCATAATGTAATAACTAATAGGGACACAGACAGCAATAAAAACCTGACAGGTGTCCTAATCCCCCCCCCCCCCCCCCACACACACACACACAAAACTAAGAAAAAGTTTGGACATCGTTGATGGGAAAAACAAGCAACCTGTGGTGGAACGAAAGAAAGTTGCAAAATCTCTGGCCTACTTTAGTTCACCTTTCCCAGGATCTGATGAAGCCAACTGTGTACTGTGATTAAAGCTGAATTATGCCCCTTCTTCTGTTGGTTTTAGGCCAGGGGTAGGCAACCATGGGCCCTCCAGCTGTTGTGGAACTACATTTCCCATGAGGCATTGCAAGGCTGGCAGTTACACATGATGGAACTTGTAGTTCTACAACAGCTGGGGGGCCTAGGTTGCCTATCCTGACCTGCCTTAATGCTAGTATATTGCTAAGATAATTCCTGTGCATGCGTTTGTGCTCTCCTCAGTCAGTAGAGCACTGAGCTCAGAGCTACTGTGATAAGGAAGAGCCAGGGCCGGATTTCCCACAAGGCCAACGAGGCCAGGCCTTGGGGCGGCAGTGGGGCAGGGGCCACGACTTCTCGGCTTTCATGGAAGCCACCCCCTGCACGCCATGAGCAACACATTTTATAGCAATCCCAGGCACACAGCACAGAGCGGAGTGCACTGAGCCCACCACTCCTCCTCCTATGTTTTCCTGTACACAGAGGAGGAAGGGGGGAGCAGCACACCGCTCTGAAACAACAACGCGGCTGATCTGAGGAAGGATTTTAGCCGCATAGACAGACTCACTTCCAACAGTCCTGCCAGTGTGCCCCCCCCCGCCAGCACCAACAGCAGATCCCCCCCCTTCTCCTCTGAATGTCCTCTCTCCGCTCAGCCTAAGTCCGCTCTCCCGAGTCCCACCAGCAGCACCTCCCCCGCTCCTGCAGCTGAATGTGCTCCCTCTCTTCTGTCTGGTCTATGACAATTTCTTTGGGACTTGCAGAGGAGGGAGGCATGGGGGTGAAGGATGGGGATGTTATGGGATGAGGGAGGGGACACAAGAAGGATGGAGCTGGGATGGGATGAGGGGGGACAAGAAGGATGGAGCTGGGATGGGATGAGAAGGGGACAAGAAGGATGGAGCTGGGGTGGGAAGAGGGGGGGACAAGAAGGATGAAGCTGGTATGGGATGAGGGGGGACAAGGAGGATGGAGCTGGGATGGGATGAGGGGGGGACAAGAAGGATGGAGCTGGGATGGGATGAGGAAGGGGGACAAGGATGGAGCTGGGATGAGGGGGGACACAAGAAGGATGGAGCTGGGATGGGATGAGGGGCGACAAGGATGGAGCTGGGATGGGATGAAGGGGGAACAAGAAGGATGGAGTTGGGATGGGATGAGGGGGGGACAAGAAGGATGGAGATGGGATGAGGGGGGACAAGAAGGATGGAGCTGGGATGGGATAAGGGGGGACAAGAAGGATGGAGCTGGGATGAGATGAAAGGGGGACAAGAAGGATGGAGCTGGGATGGGATGAGGAAGGGGGACAAGAAGGATGGAGCTGGGATGGGATGAGGGAGGGGGACAGGAAGGATGGAGCTGGGATGGGATCAAGGGAAGGATGGAGCCGGAATGGGATCCGGTGATGGATAGAGCCGAGATGGGAGACGGTTGGAGCCGGGATGGGATCAGGATTGTAAATGGATGTGGAATGGATTGAGCCGGCATGGGATCGGGTGATGGATGGAGTTGGGATGGGATCGGGGATGAATGGAGCCAGGATTGGATCGGGGTGGCGGATGGAGTCGGGATGGGATTAAAGGAATATATGGAGCCTGCATTCTCTACATTACACACTTCTGACCCCTACACTCTGTACATTACACACTCCTGACCCCTGCATTCTCTATATTACACACTTCTGTCCCCTGCATTCTCTACATTAGACACTCCTGTACTATATATACACAATACTGTACATTATATACTTCTCACTAAAGTCTTCATTGTCTCAACAGTTGCTGGTTGATATGCAGTCCCTGACTATTTTAATGAAGTTGTTCTTTAAGGTAGGCTCAGACAAAGCAATCAAAGCATATTTTATAGGTACAAGGAAACTTGTTTTGTTTAACCACATCCATTGAGCCCCTCCCACTGCTAAGCACTTGGCCATGCCCACATTTTACCATGGTGCACTGTGCTCGCCGCAGATCTTTTCACTCCTCCAGTGTCCCTCATTCTGAAGTTCAAATGTTGGGAGGTATGCAGGAGGTAGGTCAGTGATGTATGTCAGTAGGTAGGTCGGTCATGTATGTCAATAGGTGAGTCAGTCATGTAATGTCAGTAGGTAGGTCAGTGATGTATGTCAGTGGGTAGGTCAGTGATATATGTCAGTGGGTAGGTCAGTCATGTATGTCAGTAGGGAGGTCAGTCATGTATGTCAGTGGATAGGTCAGTGTATGTGTCAGGGAGGTCAGTGGGGCGAGCACAGCTGGTGAAAATTGTAGGGAGTTTCTTACTGCTATAAAATTTAAAAGGCATTTTCTGCATTACAGAGTATTTTCTGTCTGTACAATTAAAGCCAGTTATTATCAGTGTTTTCGTGTGTGGAGATATGTTTTTATTTGATCTATTGTAGCAGTCATCGATAAAGGACGAGAATGGTGGTGTGTGTGTGTGTGTGGGGGAGCGGAATTGAAGAACACAGCCTTGGGGCGGCAAAGGGAGTAAATCTGGGCCTGGGAAGAGGGAGTACATATGTGAAGGGATTTGTAAGTAGTAAAGCCAGGGATCACCCTAACAACATTCTAGCAACAAAGTACACAATATTAGCACAACTGTTTTTCAATTTTCAGTAAAAATACACTACTACGAAGTTCTTGCTCTTCTCACACAGCTATATACCCTTCTAGCAAACTTTACATAAAAATAGGGATTTTTAGTTCACATGCATTGCAATGCATGTTTAAGCTGGCCAACTGCGTCAAAGTAATCCCTCTCTGGCCAGGCCCTACACTACACTATACTAATCTACACTACACTACGTTACACTAATTTACTCTACCCTAATCTTCTCCAACCTGCCCTAATCCTCTCCACCCTGCCGTAATTCACTCCACACTGCCCTATAACCCAGCCTTAATCCACTCCACCCTGCTCTATAACCCAGCCCCCGTCCGCTCCACCCTGTCGTAGTATGCTCCACCCTGCCATAGGCCACTTCACCCTTACCTATAACTTAACCCAAATCCATCCTGCCTTAATCGCCTCCACCCTGCCCTATAACCCTGCCCTAATCCACCCTGCCTTAATCCCCTCGACCCTGCCCTATAACCCAGCCCTAATCCACCCTGCCCTATAACCAAGCCCAAATCCACCCTGCCTTAATCTCCTTCACCCTGCCCTATAACCCTGCCCTAATTCACCCTGCCTTAATCCCCTCCAACCTGCCCTATAACCCATCCCAAATCCACCCTGCCTTAATCCCCTTCAACCTGCCCTATAACCCAGCCCAAATCCACCCTGCCTTAATCCCCTCTACCCTGCCCTATAACCCAGCCCAAATCCACCCTGCCTTAATCCCCTCCACCCAGCCCTATAATCCAGCCCAAATCCACCCTGCCTTAATCCCCTCCATCCTGCCCTATAACCCTGCCGTAGTCTGTTCCACCCTGCCGTAGTCTGCTCCACCCTGCTATAGTCCGCTCCACCATGACCTATAGCCTAGCCCAAATCCACCCTGCCTTAATCCCCTCCACCCTGCCTTAATCCCCTCCACCCGACCCTATAACCCAGCCCAAATCCACCCTGCCCTAATCCCCTCCACCCTGCCTTAGTCCTAATAAATTCTAATACATTTTTATAGCTATAAGCAAATTCTTTTTTTTTACTTTTTGGGGGGGGGGTTTTGTGTTTTTTTTTGTCAGCGTCGGGCTGTCTCCCAGGGGCATATTTTGTTGTTTCACTACACATCTGCTGACTATGTTGGCTGGGATTATTTATTACTAGCATTTGCTACAGTAAGCCGCACTTGGATGGGAATTTGGGCTTTATGGGCTGTTCCTTTTGAAGCTATAATGTGGAATGAGGCTTCACCTGTCCATGCTGTAAGCAACTGTTAACTATTTTATTGAATGTGTCACGTGCAGTTTACCTTATCACAGCTTGGCAGACATTCCCCATGTATTTGGACTTGTCCCGAGTTGCTGTGATGTTTGTACTTGAGGCGCAATCCATCTTGAAGATAGTGAGATTTACCTTGTTCTCTCTGCCTTGTTCACTCCACCTAGTGTCTCTACGGGCCTGGCTCTATCCGCCTAGTGCCTCTACAGGCCTGGCTCCATCCGCCTAGTGCCTCTACGGGCCTGGCTCCATCCGCCTAGTGCCCCGCCGTGCCTCCTTCCATCCTTCAGTGCCTCTATGTGCCTGGTTCCGCCTGGTGCCTCTACATGCCTGGCTGCATCCGGCTAGTGCCTCTATGGGCCTGAGTCCATCTGCCCTGTGCCCAGATTGGCCTGGTTCCATCCACCTAGTGCTCCACTGGGCCTGGCTCCATCCACATAGTGCCTCTACTGGCTTGGCTCCATTCGCCTAGTGCCCAGCTTGGCCTGGCTCTATCCGCCTAGTGCCCCACTGGGCCTGGCTCCATCTGCCTAGTGCCCCACCGTGCCTCCTTCCATCCTTCAGTGCCTCTATGTGCCTGGCTCCGCCTGGTGCCTCTACATGCCTGGCTGCATCCGGCTAGTGCCTCTACGGGCCTGAGTCCATCTGTCCCGTGCCTCTACGGGCCTAGCTCCATTCGACTAGTTCCCAACCGGGCCTGGCTCCGTCCACCTAGTGCGCCTCCAGGCTTGGCTCCATCCACCTAATGCCTCTACGGGCCGTGCTCCATCCACCTAGTGCCCAGCCGGACTTGCCTCCATTCTCCTAGTTCCCTGCTGGGCCTTGCTCCACCCGTCTAGTGCCTTTACAGGCCTGACTCCATCTGCCTAATGCCTCTAAGGGCCTGGCTCAATCCGCCTAGTGCCTCTACGGGCCTGGCTCCATCCGCCTAGTGCCTCTACGGGCCTGGCTCCATCCGCCTAGTGCCTCTACGGGCCTGGCTCCATCCGCCTAGTGCCTCTACGGGCCTGGCTCCATCCGCCTAGTTTCCCGCTAGGCCCTGCTCCATTCGCCTATTGCCTCTATCTGCCTAGTGCCTCTACGGGACTGGCTCCATCCGTCTAGTGCCTCTATAGGCTTGGGTCCATCTGCCTCATGCCTCTATGGGCCTGGCTTCATTCTCCTAGTGTCCAGCCAGATCTTGGTTCATCCGCCTAGTGTCCAACTGGGCCTGGCTCCATCCGCCTACTGCCTCCAGGGGCCTTGCTCCATCTGTCTAGGGCATCTACAAGTCTTACTTCATCCACCTAGTGCCTATATGGGACCGGCTCCATCAGCCTAGTGCCTCTCCGGGCCTGGCTGCATCAGCCTAGTGCCTCTACGGGCCTGGCTCCATCCGCCTAGTGCCTCTATGTGCCTGGCTCCACCTAGTGCCTCTGCATGTCTGGCTCCCTCCGCCTAGTGCCTCTACAATCCTGGATCCATTTGCCTCGTGCCTCTATGGGCCTGGCTCCATTCATCTGGTGTCCAGCCAGATCTGGCTTCGTCCAACTAGTGCCCCGTTGGGCCTGGATTCATCCACCTAGTTCCCCACTGGGCCTTGCTCCATCCACCTAGTGCCTTTATGGGCCTGGCTCCATCCGCCTAGTGCCTCTACGGGCCCAGGTCTATCTGCCTAGGGCCTCTACAGGCCTTGCTCCATCCGCCTAATGCCTCTACGGGCCTGGCTCCAATCCACCTAGTGCCTCTACGGGCCATGCTCCATCCACCTAGTGCCTCTATGGGCTTTGCTCCATCTGCCTAGTGCCTCTATGGGCCTGGCTCCATCCGCCTAATGCTTCTATGGGCTTGGTTCCATCTGCCTAGTGCCTCTACGGGCCTTGCTCCATCCAACTAGTGCCTCTATCGGCCTGGCTCCATCCGCTTAGTGCCTCTATGGGCCCAGCTCCATCTGCCTAGGGCCTCTACATGCCTTGCTCCATCCGCCTAATGCTTCTATGGGCCTGGCTCCAATCCGCCTAGTGCTTCTATGGGCCAGGCTTCATCAGCCTAGTGCCTCTACGGACCATGCTCCATCCACCTAGTGCCTCTATGGGCCTTGCTCCATCTGCCTAGTGCCTTTATCGGCCTGGCTCCATCCACTTAGTGCCTCTATGGGCCCAGGTCCATCTGCCTAGGGCCTCTACATGCCTTGCTCCATCCGCCTAATGCTTCTATGGGCCTGGCTCCAATCCGCCTAGTGCTTCTATGGGCCAGGCTCCATCAGCCTAGTGCCTCTACGGGCCATGCTCCATCCACCTAGTGCCTCTATGGGCCTTGCTCCATCTGCCTAGTGCCTTTATCGGCCTGGCTCCATCCACTTAGTGCCTCTATGGGCCCAGGTCCATCTGCCTAGGGCCTCTACATGCCTTGCTCCATCCGCCTAATGCCTCTATGGGCCTGGCTCCAATCCGCCTAGTGCTTCTATGGGCCAGGCTTCATCAGCCTAGTGCCCCTACAGGTCTTGCTCCATCCACCTAGTGCATCTACGGGCCTTGCTCCATCTGCCTAATGACTCTAAGGGCCTGGCTCCATCTGCCTAGTGCCTCTATGGGCCCAGCTCCATCAACCTAGTGCCTCTACAGGCCTTGCTCCATCCACCTAGTGCCTCTACGGGCCTGGCTCAATCCGCCTAGTGCCTCTACGGGACTGGCTCCATCTGCCTAGTGCCCAGCCGGGCCTGCCTTCATCCACCTAGTGCCTCTATGTGTCTGGCTCCGCCTAGTGCTTCTACATGTCTGGCTCCATCCGCCTAGTGCTTCCACAGGCCTGGGTCCATTTGCCTTGTGCCTCTATGGGCCTGGCTCCATTCATCTAGTGTCCAGCCAGATCAGGCTTCATCCAACTAGTGCCCCTTTGGGCCTGGCTCCATCCGCCTACTGCCTCTACGGGCCTTGCTCCATCTGTCTAGGGCTTCTACCAGCCTTGCGCCATCCACCTAGTGCCTTTATGGGCCTGACTCCATCCGCCTAGTGCCTCTACGCGCCCAGGTCCATCTGCCTAGGGCCACTACAGGCCTTGCTCCATCCACCTAGTGCCTCTACAGGCCTTGCTCCATCCGCCTAATGCCTCTACGGCCCGGTTCCATCAGCCTAGTGCCTCTATGGGCCCAGCTCCATCAGCCTAGTGCATCTACGGGCTATGCTCCATCTGCCTAGTGCCACTATGGGCCTTGCTCCATCTGTGTAGTGCCTCTACGGGCCTTGCTCCATCCACCTAGTGCCTCTACGGGCCTGGCTCCATCCGCCTAATGCCTCTACGGGCCTGGCTCCATCCACCTAGTGCCTCTATGGGTCTGGCTCCATCCGCCTAGCGCCTCTACAGGCCAGGCTCCATCAGCATAGTGCCTCTACGGGCCTGGCTCAATCCGCCTAGTGCTTCTATGGGCCAGGCTTCATCAGCCTAGTGCCCCTACAGGTCTTGCTCCATCCACCTAGTGCATCTACGGGCCTTGCTCCATCTGCCTAATGACTCTACGGGCCTGGCTCCATCTGCCTAGTGCCTCTATGGGCCCGGCTCCATCAACCTAGTGCCTCTACAGGCCTTGCTCCATCCACCTAGTGCCTCTACGGGCCTGGCTCAATCCGCCTAGTGCCTCTACGGGACTGGCTCCATCTGCCTAGTGCCCAGCCGGGCCTGCCTTCATCCACCTAGTGTCTCTATGTGTCTGGCTCCGCCTAGTGCTTCTACATGTCTGGCTCCATCCGCCTAGTGCTTCCACAGGCCTGGGTCCATTTGCCTTGTGCCTTTATGGGCCTGGCTCCATTCATCTAGTGTCCAGCCAGATCAGGCTTCATCCAACTAGTGCCCCTTTGGGCCTGGCTCCATCCGCCTACTGCCTCTACGGGCCTTGCTCCATCTGTCTAGGGCTTCTACCAGCCTTGCGCCATCCACCTAGTGCCTTTATGGGCCTGACTCCATCCGCCTAGTGCCTCTACGCGCCCAGGTCCATCTGCCTAGGGCCACTACAGGCCTTGCTCTATCCACCTAGTGCCTCTACAGGCCTGGCTCCATCCGCCTAATGCCTCTACGGCCCGGTTCCATCAGCCTAGTGCCTCTATGGGCCCGGCTCCATCAGCCTAGTGCATCTACGGGCTATGCTCCATTTGCCTAGTGCCACTATGGGCCTTGCTCCATCTGTCTAGTGCCTCTACGGGCCTTGCTCCATCCACCTAGTGCCTCTACGGGCCTGGCTCCATCCGCCTAATGCCTCTACGGGCCTGGCTCCATCCGCCTAGCGCCTCTACAGGCCAGGCTCCATCAGCATAGTGCCTCTAGGGGCATGCCTCCATGCGCCTAGTGCCCCATCTAGCCTGGGTCCATTTGCCTCGTGCCTCTATGGGCCTAGCTCTGTCCACCTAGTGCCCCACCGGGCCTGCCTACATCCATCTAGTGCCTCTATATGCCTGGCTCTGCCTAGTGCCTCTACGGACCTGGGTCCATCTGCCTTATGCCTCTACTGGCCTGGCTCCATTCGCCTAGTGCCCAGCTGGTCCTGGCTCCATCCACCAAGTAACCCACTGGGCCTGGCTCCATCCGCCTAGTGCTTTTTCGGGCCTTGCTCCATCCACCTAGTGCCTCTATGGGTCTGGCTCCATCCGCCTAGTGCCTCTACAGGCCCAGCTCCATCAGCATAGTGCCTCTAGGGGCCTGCCTCCATGCGCCTAGTGCCCCATCTAGCCTGGGTCCATTTGCTTCATCCGCCTAGTAACCCACTGGGCCTGGCTCCATCCGCCTGGTGCTTTTTTGGGCCTTGCTCTATCTGCCTAGTGCCTCTACTGGCCTGGCTCCATCTGCCTCGTGCCTCTATGGGCCTGGCTCCATCCACCTAGTGCCCCACTGTGCCTGCTTCAATCTGCATAGTGCCTCTACATGCCTGGCTCCATCCACCTAGTGCCTCTCCAGGCCTGGGTCCATCTGCCTCGTGCCTCTACGTCCCTGGCTCCATTCGACTAGTTCCCAGCCGGGCCTGGCTCCCTCCAGCTAGTGCCCCCCGGGCCTTGCTCTATGCACCTAGTTCCCCACTGGGCCTTGCTCCATCCGCGTAGTGGCCTGCCAGGCCTGGCTATATCTGCCTAATGCCCCGCCGGGCCTGGCTTCATTCGCCTAGTGCCTCTACGGGCCTGGCTCCATCCGCCTAGTGCCTCTACGGACCTGGCTCCATCCGCCTAGTGCCTCTACGGGCCTGGCTCCATCCACCTAGTGCCTCTATGGGCCTGGGTCCATCCACCTAGTGCCCCGACGGGCCTGGCTCCAATCGCCTAGTGCCCCGACGGGCCTGGCTCCAATCGTCTAGTGCCCTGACAGGCCTGGCTCCAATCGCCTAGTGCCCCGACAGGCCTGGCTCCATCCGCCTAGTGCCCCATACTGTATCATATATACAAATATATTTTTTATACGTTTAACAATATACATTTTTATGCATTTAAAACTTTTTTTGTTTTTTTTGTTTTTTTGTTTTTAACAACACTATCACTATCCTGCTGTAAACGTGAAACAAAAAAATGGTGTTACACATACATAACAATACGGTTATGACCAAATTCATCAATTTCATATACAAACTGAAGGTTGATGAAGTCTTCTACAGTTAGGTTGTCTATCTCCCAGAACTCGATCCTCCGGGGCACTCTTCGATTTCCATCCTGTGGAGGAAAAAAAACAATTACAGCTCTGCAAAGGGGGCATGTATTGCTTTGCGCCATCCATGTTCCGATGCAGGTCGAGTGAAATAGGTGGGAGCAGGGTAGAGTTGTATTGTCCTCTCCCACATCCATTTCACTCAAACAGATGGAACAGGTGGGCACCACCTGATACTCCCTGGCTGGTGGTCTGGCTGGTGCAGGCTGGTCCTCAGCAACGATGCGATCCCTTGGAGATCGACTTCTATTGGGTCTGGCATTCTCTCGCTGCTGTTGAAGAGCTGCTCGTGTTCGATGAGCAATGGGTGAATCCATGCCTGCAATAACAATGGCAGAGATTTCAGCATTTCTGTCATGTAACTATTTCTATCGCAATTTTAAACTTAAATGACAAGGGCAAGTGTCTTATTTCTAACAGATTTTAAGTGAGGCATGTGGCTGTCTCATAAGTAAACCTAAAAATAAGAGATAATTTAACTACTTCAGCCTCCGTGATGTACCCATACATGGCCAGATTGAAGTGTTTATACCTGCAGTTACAGGCATCATCCCAGTATCTATTCTTTTTTGCCAGCAATGCTCTTTAATGTTAAAGTGATCCTAGGGGCTACTTTAGTGATAACTAATTAGCCACTGGATCGCTTTTACAGGCAGCGGAAGAGGCAAACCCCCCCCCCCCCCCACTCCACGCAGTCTTCCCAGATTCTCCTGTCCCACCCGGGAGCCCAGGACAGTTTCGCTAGCTGACCATATAGAAAACTGAGGATAGGAACATCCCCAGATCTCTCCATAAAGAAGATCTTTCACTCTTCTGGCTATCACAAGGGATATTGTTTATCCCTTGTAATAGCCATAAACGTGAACATAAAAACGAAGAAGTGTAAAAATGAAGAAAGTCAAAAATAAATCATTATTAACATAGAATTTTTTTTTAAAGCGCCCCTGTCCCCCCATGCACTAAGGCAAACGCATACATAGGTCACACACACATGTAAATGGCATTGCCCCACACATCACACATGAGAGGTATCGCCACAAATGTTATAGGGAGAGCAATAATGTTAGCACCAGAGCTCCTGTGTAACTCTAAAAATGTAACCTGTAAAGGCTTTTAAAGGGTCGTCTACGGATAATTGAATGTATTGTTAGTCATTAGTCTATGAGAATCCTCAATTTGAAAGCATTACATCTTGGGTCTTCAAACTATGGCCCTCCAGTTGTTCAGGAACTACAATTCCCATCATGCCTAGTCGTGTCTGTGAGTGTCAGAGTTTTACAATGCCTCATGGGATGTGTAGTTTCGCAACAGCTGGAGGGCCGTAGTTTGAGGATCCCTGCATTACATGTTAGGAATCTATTTACTATGCGGAATGTTATCATTTATATTTGACCAAACAATTAGATATTCTATTGTATTTTTGTGCTTTAAGATTCATTAAAGTGGATTCCCCTCCAAAATAGCATTTGAAAAACCATTGCGCAAATACCGTGTGGCATAAAAAAATTGCATCCCCCACAATTTTTATCCTCTAAAGCCCCTGCTTTTAAAAAATATATTATGTTTATATATATTTATGGTAACTGTCCTTATATTTAAAGTCAGCAGCTAAAATACTTGTAGCTGTTGACTTTTAGCTTTTTTTGGCAAATTCGAGTTCCTCTTTAAGAAATTAGTTCTAAAGGCAGAAGGTATATACCCTCACATGGTCAGTTTGGAATCAATTCGGACAATCTACAAAATTTGCCTCTTCTGTATAATTTGTTGCTCTACTGTCTGCCAGTCTCGATTAGATGCCCCGGCTTCATTCCTCCATAGTGCTCGAGTCCCAGCCACCCCTCCCCCCCATTTTTTCACCTTCCCTCTTCCCCCTCTCTACCTTACCTCACACTGTACACCCTTTCTCTCTCCTATATAGGTTACTTGCATATTGATTGATTTCCAGATGTCTATATACTGATTACTTAGATTACATCTACCACTTTACCACTTATCACACATATTTATGACTACATAGATGGCAGAATTGATACTTGTGTGTGGGGGGGGGGGGGGTGTGTGTGTCTGGATGTGAGCAGCAGCGGACGTCTTCTGCGAGAGCTCAGAGAATCCTGAGCCTAATCCGCAGCCATCCATTCCCACACAGACCTGTCAGGAGCTAGACACCTTGCCCAGCTGTTCATCCAGGTGCCCTGTGGTGTTTTAAGCCAATATTGCTCGGTGATCCTGCTCTAAACAGCCCGAGGGGCATCTTCCCTGGATACTCGCGGTCGCCATCTTGCCGATCCGAGGCCTACCAGTGCCATCCTCAATCCGGAAGAACCAGGAGGTAGGGGTCCCCCATCCACCCTCATACCCCGCTAATCCATCCTCCCTGCATGCTCTGGTGGCCCAGCTGAGCTCTGGGGACGTTCTTGGCGGCCGCGGCTCGGTCCGGCCTAGTGCGGCCTGTGGATCCCCGGTGTTTCCTATGGCGGCCGCCCCACGGGGGAGCTTCGCGCCTGGCCCAGCCTTGGCTTGGAGGTGCAGACCTCCTATCTACTCGCCCATCACAATCTGGTCAAGCCTGGGGAGCTGCTAGAGGGTAATTATCAGGACTGGGGTGTCCCGCGGCCTGGTGTGCCTCCTTAACTACCTTCACTTGGTACTTTTTTAGGGTCAATACTTGCTGCTACCTGTGCTCCACTGCCTTAAACCCTGTATTGCCTGATACCCTCGGCCACATATGCTTCCTATATTGATACTGCCGATATAACTGCTGGAGGGGGGTGGCTGCCAATAAGCACTGAATACCTAGGTGCCTGGCTACCCTTGGATATTAGAATTACTCAATGCCCCAGCGGGACCTGGTCCAAGGACCCTCAATAATAGGAATAGCCCGCACTGGCCCTTGTTTTTTCATCCATGCCGACAAAGAATAAAACCGCTACCCCGCACTCCAGCAAAAAGCAACCGCCAGTACAGACCGAGCGTTCAGACGCCATTCTAGCAGACAGGCTTCACACACTGCTGGCTGAGCTAAATATGGCAGCGAGTCAGGGAGGCCCATCTGCCCCGGAGCCCTCAACCTCTGGAGACACGACGGTGATCCTACTTGCCATTTAAAACAGTTGGTCCTCACTGCTGACCCGTATCGACAAGCTCACGGAAGAATGTAATTGCATAAGGGCTGATCTAGATAAGTTCAGAGGCTGCCTCACAGAATCTGAATCACGCATATCAGCCACGGAGGACCTAACCACCAGCCATGACCATGGCATTGAAGTGTTGGAGAATACGGTCAAATCACTGGTAGCTAAATCCGATGATGCAGAGAATCGCCTCAGGAGGAATAATGTGAGAGTGCTTGGTAAACGTAATCTTCTTCCTATCCTACAAACTACTCATAATAGACTGAAAGTATGGGATAACCTTCCCCTTACGCTGATTGGACGGATCAATTTAATTAAAATAAAATTGCTTCCCCCTCTCCTATACGTGATGCGCCATTCTCCAACGTGGATACCCAAAGTTCTTTTTAAACGGCTGAATTCTCGCATATCCAGTTTTCTGTGGGGCTCCACACCTCCCCGATTCCGATTGTCCATACTCCAAAGACCTTGGACGCAGGGGGGCTTGGCTTGTCCTGATTTTTTCCTTTATTTTATTGCAGCGATGCTTACCCATGCCCACGGCTAGCTTACCACGGATGCCACCAATGCAGCGATTGCATTGGAGGCTTCAATTGTGGGGTCGTTTGAAGCAATGCGAAATGTTTTATTTCAGGGTGCTAGGGCTCCGCATCCTCTCACTACTTCAATGATTACAATAACTTGGTAGACATCCTCTATTTGGTCCAGAGTGCACTTACGTTCTTTTTTACTACTAAATGCACCAGCATTCTCTGTGTATTGCCTGTAATGTACTGGTGGTGGAAAGTGCATTCTTTGTGATCTACAATTTCTTATTTCTTATTATTTATTAGTTGTGCAAGGTTGCTTTCAGCCTCTCATAAGCTAAGGACTGCTGTACAGAAAATCCTTGGAATACTAGGATCCAAAATAATTGTAAAACATAAATAGTGTGTTGTCTAACAGTGACATTCAAAAAACAGTATATCATATGTGCATCAAAGTATAAATAAAAATCCAAAGTAATCAACCTTGTAAATATATAAATCAGTATAGAATTTATCACATGCAACATTAAAACCTTAGTGAGTTAATAAATTAATGCACTTAAAGAGGTTGTAAACCCTCATGGTTTTTCACCTTAATGCATTCTATGCATTAAGGTGAAAAACCTTCTGTAGTGCTGCAGCTACCCAGCCCCCCTGTTTTACTTACCTGAACACTGTCATCCTCCGGCTGGGAACGAGCACACCAGATCTAGCTAGCGTCTTGTGCCCTGATTGGATAGTTTGAAAGCAGTGCAGCCATTGGCTTCCGCTGTTGTCAATCAAATCCAATGACGTGGCGCCAGGGGGTGGGCCAAGTCCTGTATTCTGTGTGAATGGATACAGATGCAGGACTCAGGAGCATGACCACATGGGTGTCCACCAAGGAGAGCCTTCTCCAACGTGGGGAGGAGCCACCAGCACTGCTGAGGGACCCCAGAAGAGGAAGACCGGGCCACTCAAAATTAACTGCACAGTGGAGTTAAGTATGACATGTTAAAAAAAAAGAGGGTTTACAACCCCTTTAAAAAGTAGTTCATAAATACACAAGCACATTCGGTGTGAAATGACTATTAAGCCCCATACACACGATCCAAATTCTGCCAGCAAAAGTCAGATGTGAGCTTTTGGTCAGAAGTTTCTACTGTGTGTATGCTCCATTGGACTTTTGCTGATAGAATTCCAGCCAGCAAAAGATTGAGAGCGGGTTCTCTATTTTTCGGTCTGAAAAAGTTCAGATTGGAAATTCCGATCGTCTGTACAAATTCCGACGCGCAAAATTCCTAGGCATGCTTGGAAACAATTTGACGCATGCTCGGAAGCATTGAACTTAATTTTCTCGGCTCCTCGTAGTGTTATATGTCACCGCATTCTTGGCGGTAAAAAGTTCTGAGAACTTTTGTGTGACTGTGTGTATGCAAGCCAAGCTTGAGCGGAATTCCGTCGGAAAAAACATCCAAGTCTGTTCCAACGGAAAATCCACTCGTGTGTGTCCACTCAGAACCCCCTATTAAAAGGGATTATGTGAATAAAAAATGTAACAACAAATCAAACAAAGATTATAGTGAAATAAAAAATGTTCATAAACAGGTGAGTAAAATTCCACTAAAGGTGTCAATCCATATCCACGGTATTGCAGTGTCCTCGCACACAACAAATGCAAAGTGTCTGTGCTCCACCACCATGTTCTAAGCAAACAAAATGGCCGCTTACCAGAAGTTTAGATCCACAAGAGATCTTATGCACATTTCAAGTGTACTAATAGAATGGATACCAGTTTATATTTTTGATTTCATTATAATCTTTGTTTGATTTGTTTTTACATTTTTTATCACATAATGCCTTTTAATTGTGGTTCTGAGTATAATAGTCACTTCACACTGTTAAATTGAATACTTTATATATTTACAAAGTTGATTACTTTGGATTTTTATTTATACTTTGATGCACATATGACATACTGTTTTTTTGAATGTCACTGTTAGACAGCGCAATATATATATATTTTTTAAATTGTTTATTTATATCAGGAAATGGGTCCACATAGACCAGCAAGTTACATACTTTACACACGGCCTACAGAGTAAAAGGCAAAACAGGTGATACAACATCAAGTCTCTGCTAACATTATCATCAAGAACAATAAACACCATCTTGTGGAATTGTGAATTATCGCCGCCTCGTGGGCTCACTTCCCAGTTTCTTTTTAAAATAACTAAGTATCTACATTAATACAACCCCCAATATATGGGGGGGGGGGGGGTGAAGCAAAAGAAGCAGGAAGGACAGAGGGGAAAAGAGAAGAAAGGGGGTGAATCGTATGGGGGGTTGAGGAAGAGGGGAAGGGGGGAGCAGTGTGTGTCACACGATCATGGAGTGTTCAGATATCCGATCTGAACTGCAGTTACGGGGCTTATGTCTATGACCACAAGACTCAACATATTATTGTCATTGCATGCGGTATTATGTGTCTGTGTCAGACCCTCTCAGGGCCTGGCCCTCAGCCGAGTATATAAACACATTCCAACCCTGCCAGGTTTTAGTGAAGGTCTCCTCTCTGTTTTGCGCTGTGAGGATAAGGTCCTCAATTTTCCTGATGTCCTCCACCTTACGAAAGACAGCGCAATATTTAGGTTTCACAGCAGTTTCTCCCTCTGCTCTCTCCCTCTTCATTGGCTTAGAGACAGCAGCGGGAGCCATTGTTTCTTGGCTGCTGTCAATCCCAGCCAGTGCGAAGGGAGCAGGGGGCAGAGTCGTATGGACACACAAAGCCAGCTTAGGAGCGGGCCCACACAAGTGCCCTCATAGGAAGTGTATTGCTGTGGGGGTACTCTGCAGAGAAGAGCAACCATGAGAGCTGGAAGGAGGACCTAAGAAGAGGAGGATCTGGGTTGCTCTGTGCACAGAGCAGGTAAGTATGACTTGCTTGTCATTTCAAAGATAAAAAAAAATTGGTTTAGAATGGTCAGATTCATGCATAAGTTCAATGATGACTAGTTGAATTGAAATTAAACCTTCCTAATCTTCTATTCACAGAGAAAAGAGCCATCTATAATACATCATACTGCACATTTTTATGAAAAATACACTTAAATGGAGTTTAGTGCACAAAATAATACCCAATATTGCTCGTAAAATATAAAAGACAATGTTGTGTCAGGTAATTCATTACCAAACGCCAAGATTTAAAATTGCACACTCCTGTGAAAACAATATAAGGTACCTGAAATTGTCCATGGGCCACACACAAAAGCCTTTATAAGTTATCTGATTAGAGTTAAATGTGAGCTCTGGCTCTAGAATTATTGCTCTCACTATGCGGTTCACAGCAATACCTCACATGTGTGATGCAATTATTATTATTATTTTTTATAAAAATTTTTTTTTTTTTTACACTTTTTTAAAATGTGTTTTTTTCATTCAACTTTATTGCTATTACTAGGGGTGGACAAAACCCCCTGTGATAGCTTTGGGCAGTGACAGCCGGGTACCCTTCATGGAGAAATCAGGGGTCTGTTGGATCCTTGATCCCTCCTCTGCCCTGCAAGACAGCTGATTAGATAGAGGTCTGCTTTTTACTGCACACAAGCACACTATAATACACTTTTTTTTTTTTGCTAAAATATCAACTATAATGATGCATCAGGTAAATATATGCCATACAATGAAAAATTAAACATTCTGAATGTATGTTAAATAGCAACAAAGTACACTACCTAAAATTGGCCATAGGCAATGATTTAAAAGCCTTTACAGGTTATACAGTTAGAGTAGGGTGACCAGATGTCCCTGGTTTCAGGGGACAGTCCCCGGATTGAGGATACTGTCCCCGGACCAAGTCTGTCCCCGGTTTTGTCCCCGGATTTGACATCAACAGGAGCTGGGGCAATTTTCAAAGACAGTCAGTGCAGAATAAAAAAAAAAACATACCCCCGCTCCTACTAGCTTAGGGTGGTATATTTTTTCCATTATCTGTGTCCCTTTCTGATTAAATGTGCTGATCAGTACAGATGGGCTATTTCTTCAGTTTCTGGCACATGCCCATTCAGCTCCGCTCACATGTTCTTCTGCCTTGGCTCAAATCTGGCCAGCCGCCCGCCTGATTATCTCCTTGCCTTCCCCAGCAGAGTCATTTTCCTCTGCTCCCCACCCAGTAGTAGCCGAGGCCTGGAGAGTGAGACCTGAGAGGCTGTGAGGCAGGCGGAGGCGGCAGTAGCCACTTATTGGTCATAAGTTAACAAAATCAGCACCCAGGAGCCATGTTATGTGACACACTGTGACGGAGACAGCCAGAGCCATGATAGAGTGCCTGCTGCCTGTGATTTATCATAATGCTGATGATCTTAACCAGTTGCCGATCACCTGATAGCAGATAGCAGATTTACTGCTACAGAGCGGTCGCGCTGCCCAGGATCATGTATATATGTGATCCTGAATTTCTGGGTATCAGAGCCAATCATCATATCTGGCGGACTCGCCTAGTGGTCTGCCTGTAAACAAGGCAGTTTGCCAGTATGAAAGACATTGATCCTGTGTTTCTGCAAAGCAAGTACAGGGATCTATGTTTTCCCTTAGTAAAATCACCTGCCCCAAAAACACTTGTTAGGCACACATTTAACCCACTGATGGTCCTAGATGTTATCCCCTTCCCAGCCAGTTTCCTTAGTACAGTGACAGTACATATTTTTAGCACTGATCACCGTATTAGTGTCACTGGTTCCCACAAAGTGTCAAAGGTGTCACTAATGCTGCGTACACACAAGCGGAATGTCCATCAGAAAAAGTCAGACGGAATCTTTTCATTGTATATTCCGATCGAGTGTGGGCCTCATCTGACTTTTTTTTTCGAAAATTCTGACGGACCTAGAAATAGAACATGTTTTATATATTTCTGACGGAACCAATTCCTATTGGAAAAATCGCTCGTCTGTATGCTATTCCAACGGACCAAAAACGACGCATGCTCTGAAGCAAGTACGAGATGGCAGCTATTGGCTACTGGCTGTTGAACTTCCTTTTTCTAGTCCCGTCTTACGTGTTGTACGTCACCGCTTTCTAGACGGTCGTGTGTAGGCAAGACAGTTTCAGCGTAACTTTGGAGTTTATTCCAACGGGAAAACCGGTCGTGTGTACGGAGCATTAGTGTCCGATTTTCCACTGCAATATCGCAGTCCCGCTATGAGTCACTGATTGCTGCCATTACTAGTAAAAAAAAAAAAAATATGTCCCCGGATTTCATTTTAAAAATCTGGTCACCTTAATTTAGCATAAAAGGTAAGCTCTGGCATTTAAAATTATTGTTCTCACTCTGATGTTCACAGCAGTACCTAATTGAATGACGCAATCACTGTTTACATATGTGTGCAAGACCTACATTTGGGTGTGTGAACAGGGGACAGGGTGGTTTACATTTTTTTTCATATTTTAAAAATAAATAAAAGTGAATGGGCGGCTGTAAAAATTTATAACAGGATCATGGCTGCTGCTGCACCCATAATCCTAGTATAACCACTTTTCATTCAGAATGTACATTATATATACGTATGCTGAATGGCAATTGGTTAACATATCAACTCTAAATAAACAATTTGAAACTGGTAGAAAAATTAAATTATTTAACAAGGGTAGAAAAGGAATGCTTCTCCCCTTTAGTCTAGGTTCACACTGACAGCGGGAATGAAATCCATTTCATTCCATGCGTTCCAAACACTTGTGCCATGTGTTCCAAAGGATTTGCGACAATGCAGACCAGTGAAACCGTCAGATAATGTCACGAAAGTGAGGGGAGGTAATCCCCTCCCTGAGCCACGGTTACCCGCTCTCTCTCTGCCGCTCTCTGCTCTGTCTAAAGTTAATGTCACGATTACCTCCCCTCACTTCCGTGCAGTGCACAGTGCCAAATTTCTGGCCTCATTCTACGATGAGGAGCAAAATATGACACTACACCGGCAATAGCCACCGATTTGGCATGCAATTTGAGATGTCAAATTGCACGCCAAATCGCTGCAATGTGAACCAGGGCTTATGACCAGAGTCAATGCCCAATCCTAATTTTGCAACTTTGACATGTGTTCATAAAACTGTGCATGTCATCACAACTACTTGTACCCAGGTGGATTATACTGTACCTTGTTTTGTTTTTTCAGGACAGCTTTTTTTAGGTGTGAAATGTTAAAGGATATCTCCTAATTTTTATTATTATCAATAGGAAAACTGGTCCAAAAAAGTAGAAAAAAATAATTATTTGACCACTTCGTATCCGGGCCAATTCTGCAAATTCGCTCCTACATATAAAAATATATCTTTTTGTGATAGAAAATTACTTAGAACCCCCAAAAATTATATATATTTTTTTTAGCAGAGGCCCTATAGAATAAAATTATGGGTGTTTTTTTGGGGGAAATAATAAAACAATAATAATACACTTTTAAAAAAAACACAATATTTTCTCCAATTTATATCATGTGAAAGATGAAATTATGCAGAGTAAATAGATACCTAATATGTCACACTTTAAAATTGCATCTGCCCATGGAATGGCAGCAAACTATGGTGCTTAAAATTCGACGCTTACCAGTTTAGAGTTACACAGGAGGTCTGGTGCTAGAATTATTGCTCTCACAATGATGTTTGTCTCACTTGTGTGGAACAATCACCCTCTACATATGCATTCGCATTTGCATGTAAGCACAGTGGGATGGGAGTGCTTTCATTTTTTTTTATTATTATTATTATTTATTTTATATAAACTTTTTTTTTTACACTTAGCGTTAGGGAAAGGCAGCAGAGGGAGGGAGGGGGGACCCCTTTCTGCCACCCACAGAAGTGATTGAGTGGCTATTTAGCCACTTGAATCACTTCTGCCACAAACAGAATCGCTGGCTGAAAAAAAACATATTAGAACGGGGCCTGTAGGTGCAGACAACTTCAACCCGAGGACTTCCATGGATGTCCTACAGGCAGGAAGTGGTTAAATTGAACTGTATATTTTAGGATATTACAATGTATCGCCACAAAAAAAACCTACAGAATAAATTCTCCTGTTCCTGACGATCGCAGCGATACCACATATGAGTGTGTGATTTGTTTTTTGTGCCCATAATAGAGCCAAGAAACAATAGTATATATATGTATTGTAAGAACACATAGATGGAGCACCCAGGTTTAAAGTCCACTTTCTGGATGCCTCATATATGTGTTATGCGGTCATGAAGGGGTTAATATGGTACAATTGTCATACCTGTTGGGTCACGTGGTGGCACTACACGATTGTTGCGCCTTGGGCGTCGCGGCATCTTGATGGTACAAGATGGTATCGCAGGTGAATGAAGGGTTACCTAAAAATAAATAGTATTAATACTAATAATAATATAGAGCACTATAATAATAAGAGAAATGTAGAATTATAGTGGTTTATGAAGGTAATCGCTGGAGTCTGGCTTCAGAGATGCGTCTCAGTCGAGATCCTCTTCAGTCTGCCTGTCAGGACCCCTAGAGGAGCCCCAAACATCTGCACCTATGCAGAGATCAACTGCCAACCAATCCCAGTGCTGTCCTTCTCACACTAGCTGTCCCGATCTTTTGCCTGAAATATACTGGCTCATACAACACAGTAACCAAATGAAATTGAGCTTATTCCATTGTTATTAAACAAATAAAGCTTTATTATGGTATTTAATAAACACTGGGTTTGATCATTTCATCGTATAAAGGAACTGTGACAGTTGCTGCTCTGGTATCAGGCAATGAGAAGGACAGACTGGGGATCCTTTGTGGGGACTGTAGGGGAACCAGGAAGTGTGTTATGAATGGAGTTGGGCTGAATGTTGATCCAGTCAGTACATATATCTGTGTTCTGTGTGTGTAGTACTGTGTATGGAGGAGACTCGGGTCACTTCTGTCTGCAGGCAGGCTTGGCTTTCATATTGTATGGTGACTGAGCCCTTCCATATCTGAGAGAGGCCTGAGTGTCACTGGTAACCATAGCAACGGTGTATACACTTCATCCCTGTGTGTAATACATAACCCTATGTGTGTATAGAGCCCCCTAAAACATACATACCTGTATACTATGTGTATAGAGCACCCACATGTTTACCTTCCTATATACTGTATATATAAAACCTACTCCTGTATACCTACCTGTATCCTGTGTGTATAGAGCCTATTCATGTATACCTACCTGTATACTGTGTATAATTAGAGCCTACTCATATATACCTACCTGTATACTGTGTATAATTAGAGCCTACTCATATATACCTACCTGTATACTGTGTGTAATTAGAGCCTGCGCATATATACTGTACCTACCTGTATACTCTATAACTGTTAATTGCGCAGTCAATGCAACGCTATACCCAAATAAAATGAATGTCCTTTTTTTCCCACAAATAGAGCTTTATTTTTGTGGTGATCACCTCTGCATTTTACATTTTTTGTACTATAAACAAAAAAATACTGACAACTAAAAAAAACAAAAAAAACAACAATATTTTTTGCTTTCTGCTATAAAACATATCCAATAAAATTTTTTTAAAAAATCTAATTTCTTCATAAATGTAGGCCAATATGTATTCTGCTACATATTTTTGTTAAAAAAAAATCCCAGTAAGTGTATATTGATTGGTTTGCGCAAAAGTTATATTATCTAAAAACTATAGGACATTTTTATTTATTTGTTACTAGTAATGGTGGTGATCAGTGACGTATAGTGGATTGTGATGTTGCGCCAGACATTCTGACACTTTTTGGGGACCATTGACACTAATACTGTGATCAGTGCTAAAAATATGCACCGTCACTGTGCTAATGACAGTGGCCAGGAAGGGGTTAACATCAGGGGTGATCGAAGGGTTAACTGTGTGCCTCACCAGTGTTTATGTGAACTGTGTGAGGTGCTTTTACTAGGTGAAGAGAGGGAATGTAGCAGGGACACAAATGCCATCCCTTCCCCCCTGTCAGAATGGCAATCTGGATTGTTTACATAGGCAGATCAGAGTTCTGTCTCTCTGCCCGACGTTTGGCTGGCGGACATCTAATACCTTGCACCCACCGATTGGCTTCCACTGTGTATAATGAAGTGAGGTGTTATATTTATACATGATCCAGCACACAGCTGTCACCTGTAGCAATAAAGCTGGTATAGGGCGGTCCAGAAGCCATTAAAAGATAAGTCCAGCCTGAGCTCATTCGGTCTGGTGCTGCATCCACCTAGGTAAGTATGAATATGGGATAAAAAAAAATGCCATACTTCTCTTTTAATATTCAAAGTAAACTCACTCATCCATACATGTCTCCATGCTTTATTTTGTTGAGAAATCACTTTGAAAAACATCCCCAGCATTTTTAGAAATGACCATCTTGAGTAAGGGTAAATGATTCATGTAGCATTTACTTTCTGGAATCCATCTGCCCTTAGTTCAGGCATGCAGGTAGGAGTGTGTGCTCAGCTGAGAAAGCCTCTCCTTCCCCCCTCCAGATGAAAGAAGAAAATACCCATGAAGACTCCTGGGAAGTATGACATCATTTTAGCCTAGGCCAGAAACCAGAAGCAACTGAAGAAATGTAAAAAAAAAAAAAAGATTAAAACAAGTAAATATGATATATCTTCTTATCTATTTGCTCATGCTGGCAGCATAAACATTTAAAATAGTTAATGTGATTGAGAGAGTTTAGTTGCACATTAACGACTTGCCTACTGGGCAACTAACCCCCCCTCCTGCCCAGACTTTTAGCGTTGTCCCTCTTTGAATGACAATTATGCAGTCATACAACACTGTACCCAAATTCAATTTTTATAATTTGTTCCCACAAATAGAGCTTTTTTTTTTGGTGGTATTTGATCACCTCTTTTTTTTTGTTAAAATTTTCGACCCCTTACTCCGATCTGTGATCACAGCACGTGCCCTGCAGGGGGTGCAGCCAGCTTGCAAAGAGGAGGACTTCTATTGACGCCCTCCCAGCAAAGCAGATCTGCGCTGTAGCTGTCATTTGGCTATAGAGCGGATTTGAAGGAATTAAGACCCCTTTCACGCTGAGGCGGTTTTCAGGCATTTTAGCAATAGAAGTAGCCTCTAAATAGCACTTGAAATCCGCCTCCCAATCATTTCAGTGTGTCTTTTCACACTGGGGCGGTGCGTTTGGGGACGTTAGGAAAAGTCCTGCAAGCAGCATCTTTGGGGTGGTGTGGGAGCGATGTATACATTGAAATGAATGGGCAGCGCTTCCAAGGCGCCTGAAAAGCGATTTGGAAGCGCAGAAACATGGGCGTTTTTAACCCCTTCTTTGGGGTTAAAAGCACCCCGCTAGCGGCAGAAAAGTGTCACTAAAACAAGTGGCGCTTTAGCGCTAACGTGGATGCAGCCCCAGTGTGAAAGGGGTCTAATGTATTTATCTATGATTGATTGGCAACATCTGCTCACCACCATCCCATATAAGAGAGTGGAGGGATTGGCAATCTTATATGAGAACACAGCACACCTGGCACTATGATATGGCAATAACAGAACACAGCACGGTGTACTGCAGCTTTTATTGTATGTACACTTTGGACTGTAAATCTTTCCATTTTTTTCCCTTTCTATTTTTAGTTTGAAGATTAGTTCAAAACTTTGTTGTGTTTTTTTATTGCTCACATTGTCACATTTATGACTAATGCCCTGTACACGTGGTCGGACATTCCGACGACAAAATCTGTTGGATTTTTTCCAACGACAAAATCGTTGGATTTTTTCCAACAGATTTTGGCTCAAACTTGTCTTGCATACACACGGTCGCACAAAGTTGTTGGAAAATCCGATCGTTCAGAACGCAGTGACGTACAACACTTACAACGGGACTATAAGAGGGCAGTAGCCAATAGCTTTTGTCATGTAAATTGTTCTGAGCATACGTTGCACTTTGTACGCCTGAATTGTCTACACACGATCGGATTTTGTTGTCGGAAAATTTTAGATCCTGCTCTCAAACTTTATGTGTCGGAAATTCAGACGGAAAAAGTCAGATGGAGCCCACACACGATCGGATTTTCCAACAACAAGATCCGATTGCACATTTGTGTACAGGGCATTATTCTGTCCCAGTTCCAGCTACCACAGCACCAGTATGCTGTCATCGACATGCTAATTCATGTTTTTTTAAATTCTTTATTTATTCCAGATATGACAGGAAGTAAAGACATAAAACTGGTCACAAGTTAGACTGACTACAGATTGTTTCACAATTGAAAATAAGATCAACAATCATGAGAGGTCCATCCCCTGAAACAAGGTGGTAGAGAAGTGACTTTTCAGGTAATTTCAGCAAATAAAGAGGAAGCACCAGCAATTTAAGTGAAGGGGCTGCCCTATGTGTGTTGAGTGTGTGAGGTGTGAATAGGGCCTTAGGGAGATTCACCATCTCTATTTGTCCCTTTTAGGTTACCAAGCGTGAAAGTAAAAAAATCCCACATTTTGAGCTATCGCCAAGATAGAAATAGCGGAGAAATCTTTTCATGGGGACACTAGTTCTAGAATACCCCCAATATGGAGGGTTTTTCTCTTGCTTCCTGTTTCAGCTATTCAACAGTAAGTGAAGGGAAATCTCTCCAATTGGTAATGGCAAAAAAATCCTGACAGCCACTGCACCAATGCAAGTAACCTACGGTACTGTGCAACGTGGTAATATTCATTCATTCATTGTCACACAAGTGGGTGGACTCGGGGCACAGTGCTCGGCACCCCGAGCCCACCCTTTTTTGAAGCCTATTAGAGCCTCTTTAACCACTTAACAACCGGCCCATAGCCGAATGATGGCTACAGGGCGGTTGCTTAACTCTGGGAGGCCGTCATATGACGTCCTCACAGAATTCCGCTCTCGCGCGCCCCCTGGGGCGCGTACTCGAGAGCATCCATGACCTGATGGGTTTACTTCCTCTTTGATTCCCTGCAAAGCTAAAGCATAATGGACTACTATGCATCACATAGTAGTCCATTATGTGTCACTTACCTGACACAGGAGCCAGCGAAGTCACCGCTGTCCCCTGTAGTCCGCAGCATCCATCTTCTCGGTGGGTCTCGCTGCTCCGCCGCTGTCATTCATCGAAGCCGCAATGACGTCACTCCCACGCATGCGCACGGGAGCCGCCACTCGCGGCATATCGCCATTGACAGCGGCGCGCAGAGTGCGCCTGCGCGCCGCTGTTTACGGCGCATGCGCTGTAGACAGCGGTGCCTGTCTTTCGGCAAATATCTCCTAAACCGTGTAGGTTTAGGAGATATTTCTTAGACCTACAGGTAAGCCTTAATCTAGGCTTATCTGTAGGTCAAAGTGGTTTGTAAGGGTTTACAATCACTTTAACGGTCAATGGTAGTCATTGAGCCTGACCCTAGCCTTGTACCTTTCAAAGTTCTCTTTAGACTATGATGGTGATCAGCTAAGCTACTAATGAATTGTAACCCTGACAGAACACAGGAACTAAGTGATAAAAAAAGAACTTGAGGTTGATAAAAAAGGAGAAGAAGCCCCCTTTATGAATTCCAGTAAGAGTGACTTAATTTAAAGGAGTTGTTTGGGTTCATTAAAAAAAAAAAACGAAATAACAAATATGTTATACTTACCTCCACTGTGCAGTTAGTTTTGCACAGAGTGGCCCCGATTCTCCTGTTCTGGGGTCCCTCGGCAGCTGTCATCTCTTTCCCGCATGCTCCCTCTCATACACGCTGCGTCCATAGACACAGCACGTATGACTTGGTTGTGCCCCCCCCCCCCCGGCGGCCCGCGTCATTGGATGTGATTGACAGCAGAGCAAGCCAATGGCTGTGCTGCTATCAATCTATTCTATCCAATCAACACCCAGATTCTGTGGAGAAGGGAACACCAGGGGACATGCACTGCAGGTGAATGGGCTCAGGTAAGTAAATGGGGGCTGGGGGGGCCGTCATTGCCAGGTGTTTTTTCACTTTAATGCATAGGATGCATTAAGGTAAAAAACACGAACCTTTACAACCCCTTTAAGGAATGGTTTGAAATGTGGCATAAATCCAAGAAGGTTCCACAGAGAATTTATCTAGTACATTTTTTAAAACTCTTGCTCTTTTTAAAAGAGGTATTCTAGTCAACAAGATAAAAACACAATTTCAAGTGCTGTAATTATAATGCCCATAGCTTTCAGCTTTATTCATAGACAGTTCTTTACACAGATACAAGAGCCACATTGCTCCGAGGTGTAAAACCCCCTTCTCAGTGTTTTAAAGTGAACCTCTACTATCTCCAAATCTATTAAGCTAAGAGTAGTTCAGAAAAATAGGCACCATCTCATTCCTGTTTCGAGGACAAAGCGCCTTGTTTTTGCGCGGGGAGGCATCTTGAACGCAGATGTACATTTACTGAAATCCTCAGTGTGGGCATCTACTAGTTTCCTGGCATCCTACAGTGCAATGTGGGCGATGTATAGAACAGCACCTCACTATTTTACTGACCATTGCGCACTCATGCAACACGGTACATAAATGATATGTATGTCATTTTTTTCCCCACCATTAGAGCTTTCTTTTGAGGGTATTTAATCCTATCCAATAAAAAAAAATCGTATTTTTGCTAAAAATAATTCCCATTAAGCATAAATTGTTTGGTTTGCACAAAAGTTATAGCATCTACAAACTATGGTGTATATATAGAATCAGATATGTAAGGACCTCTGCGCTACTAAAAGTGACAAGTGCTTAAATAAACGGAATTGCTGCAAAATCAAATAGTGATCACCAATCACATAAATATTTGTGCAAATCTTGCATATAATGCGCGAAACCTCTTACTAATTCAAATAAATAAGCTCTGTAAACAACTAATTCAATAGAATACAGTGAGTTAATATAAAGTACTTGAAATATTAAAAAAGTGCTGACAGTCCGTAAAGTGCTGCAGTGTGCTGACAGTCCATAAAGTGCAAAAACAAATATTAAAGTGCTAAAAAAGTGCAAAAATAGCTAATGTCAACAAAATGGTCCAGAAATGACTTCCAAGTGAGTGCGTGTGCTCTTATTGGCGAGATTCCCACTATCAAATGATGGTTGAAGTTCCACTGGTGCGCTCAACGTGCTTAAAAATCTCCATAGGCGACGCTTTGAAATTTTTTACAGGTTATATATTGAGAGTTACAGAGGAGGTCTAAAGCTAGAATTGTTGCTTGCGCTCTAACGCACGTGGTGATACCCCACATGTGTAGTTTGAATGTCGTTTACATATGTGGGCGGGACTAACGCATGCGATCGCTTCTGAGCATGAGCTACTGGGGGCAGGGGCGTTTTAAAAAAATAATTTTTTTATTTTATTTTACTTTATTTTTACTTTATTTTTACTTTATTTAATTTTTTTGATCACTTTTATTCCTATTACAAGGAATGTAAACATCCCTTGTAATAGGAATCTATGTGACAGGTCCTCTTTATGGAGAGATATGGGGTCAGTAAGACCCCACATCTCTCCTCCAGGCTGGAAAGCATGAGATTGTGAAAAAAAATTCACGATCCCATGCTGAGAGCCGCGATCGCGGCTTTGTTTACTTCCGGGAACCTGGGCGTGACGTCATAACATCGCGCCCGGCCTTCGACGGTCATAGAGATGACTGCTGACCATCTGGTTACCGGAAATCTCTATCGTCATCATCTGGCGCCGGACGATTCTTTTTCTGGGTCTCCGATGGCACGGGAGAGCCGGGAGAAGCATCAGATGGCGACGGGAGGGGGAGGATGTCCCCTCCCATCGCCTGTAAGAACGATCAAGCGTCGGAACTGCTGCTATGATCGTCCTTATGGTGCACAGAATCGCCGGCTGAAAAAAGGATATCTGAATGATGCCTGTGGCTGCTAGCATCATTCAGATATTCCCACTGAAAGTCCAGGACGTCATATGACGGCCATGAGTGGGAAGTGGTTAAAGGCATTTAGAAATGGCCTTAAATAAATGCTTTGGTCATCTATATAGGCTTATGGATCCATATCACTGTGTCAGATGCAGAGACGAGTGTCCAATGTAGTGTAGGAGGAATACTCGTATGGGTAAACAGTGTCCGCATGTAAAAAATGAATAAGGCTCCAATAGTGTATTACCTCAATAATTAAATTAATTTAATAGGCTTAAAAAGTGGCTGCTTACATTTAACATAAAGAATAATGGCCAGACAAATGATACATTGGCGTTCGCCGCTACCACCTACGTTACTTCCAGTATTCCGATGTTTACTTCAAGTCAAAGCTAACGATTTCTGGTTCACGGCGATTATTCCCGGTTGTGTGCTTACGTCCTACGCGTTACTTCACGTGCCTTGTGACTTCATCAGGGAGCCGCCACTACTTTTCCAGGTGAGCCATCCCTTCCCTGCTCAACCAAGTGGGGGACAAAATCAGGTGTGCACTGCGCAACGCCATCTGTGGCAAGGTCCGCCTAACTATGGATATGTGGACCAGTAAGCACGGTGAGGGAAGTTATATGTCCCTAACAGCACACTGGGCCTGAGGCAGATAGCAGTTTGGCACATGTCCTTCCCCCCGAGGATTGCAGGGCGCTTCAGTTTGCCTCCTGTTTCTAACTCCTCCTACTCTGCTTCCTCATCCTCTACCGCCTCCTCATCCAGTCAGCGTAACACCCTCACCACCAACTTCAGGATAGCCAGGGGTAAACGACAGCAGGCAGTTTTAAAACTTTCCTGTTTGGGGGAAAAACCCCACACCATGCAGGAGTTGTGGAGGGACAGGGAACAACAGACCGATGAGTGGTTGGTGGCAGTGAGCCTCAAGCCCGGCCTGGTGTGCGATAATGGGCGAAATCTCGTAGCAGCTCCAGGCCTATCCGGTTTGACGCACATCCCTTGCCTTGAGCATGTGCTGAACTTGGTGGTCCAGAGGTTCCTTAAAAATTACCCCCATATGCCAGAGATGCTCTGTGCGCACTTTCAGCGTTCTCACCCTGCTGCTGCTTGCCTGTCAGTGCTGCAGCGTAACTTCCCACTCACCGTCTCATATGTGACGTGCCCACAAGGTAGAACTCCACCTTGCACATGCTGGCCAGACTGTGCGAGCAGCAGCAGGCGATAGTGGAGTTTCAGCTGCAGCATGCATGCCTGAGTCGCTCTGTGGAACAGCACCACTTCACCACCAATAACTGGGCCTCCATGTGAGACCTGTGTGCCTTGTTGCGCTGTTTTGAGTACTCCACCAACATGGCCAGTGCCGATGACGTCGTTCTCAGCATTACTATCCCTGTTCTATGCCTCCTTGGAAAAACACTTTGGGCGATGATGGAAGAGGATGTGGCACAGGAGGAGGAGGAGGGATAATGTCAAAGGCTTTCAGGGCAGTCAGTCACAAGTGGCTCAGAGGGTGGGTTCCTGCACCAACAAACGCCAGGTACACAATTGTCCAGCAAGGGCACAGTTCTAGAGGATGACGAGGGGGAGGATGAGGAGATGGAGGAGGAGGAACCATGTTCACAGCAGGGTGGCACCCAGACCAGCTCATGGCCTTCACTAGTGCGTGGCTGGGGGGATACAGAGGACACCGACGATACACCTCCCACAGAGGACAGCTTTTCGTTGCCTCTGGGCAGCCTGGCACACATGAGCGATTACATGCTACAGTGTCTCTGCAACGACTGCTGAGTTGCCCACATTCTAACTGGTGCTGATTACTGGGTGGCCACACTGCTGGATCCCCATTATAAGGACAACGTACCGTCCTTAATTCCCTCACTGGAGCGTGATCGTAAGATGCGCAAGTACAAGCGCACGCTGGTAGACGCGCTGCATGTGGCATTCCCACCTGACAGCGGGGGCACAGTGGAAGCACAAGGCCCAGGCAGAGGAGGAGGAAGAGGTCGCCAATGCAGCACCTCAGAAGGCAGGGTTAGCATGGCTGAAATGTGGAAAAGCTTTGTCAGTACGCCACAAGAACCAGCACCACCAGCTGATATGGAACGTGTTAGCAGGAGGCAGCATTTCATCAACATGGTGGAGCAGTATGTGTTCACACACCTACACATACTGAATGACGGGTCTGCCCCCTTCAACTTCTGGGTCTGCAAATTGGGCACGTGGCCTGAGCTTGCCCTTTATGCCTTGGAGGTGCTGGCCTGCCCTGCAGCCAGTGTATTATCTGAATGTGTATTTAGCACGGCAGGGAGCCTTATCACAGACAAGCGCAGCCGCCTGTCCAGAGCCAATGTGGACAAGCTCACGTTCATTAAAATGAACCAGGCATGGATCCCACAGAACTTGTCCGTACCTTGTGCAGAATAGACATGTATACCAGCCTTACCCAGCCATTGTTGTATTTTTTTCTCAGTCTTTTGGGGTGTAACCTAATTTAAAAAAAAAAAAATTAAAAAACAAAAACCAGTGTTGGCTACCTCTTTCTCCTCCACCGCCGCTTCCACCTACACTGCCACATCCACCACCATCTCAACCTCCTACTCCATATGGATCTCGTCCTCCTAGGTCAAGATTATTATGATCAGCGGGAGCGCTGGCCAATGACGCTGCATGTGGGGGATTGGCCTTAGCATGGCGGCGTGAGAGCGATGTAGAGCGGAGCTCAGCGGTACCGAGGTGCACTTCTCAGGAGACCGGCAGTGTTTGTATGCACACCCCTATCTAACCCATGCCGAGGAGGGGGAAGAGCACAGGGGGGGCACACATTCCAACTCACTCGTACATCACGCGATACCTGTCGGGAGTTCAAACAGCCGGCAGACGCAGATACCAGCATGCTGCAGACACAGGAGCCTATTGCAGCGGTATTAACACAGGCTCCGGTTATTGATTTATCACAGTGTGGAACGTTGGTGACCTCGCAGTCACATCATGGAGTGTTGGCTACACTTTCTGAGACAGCTGATGCGGTACACACACGGTAGTGACCCCCATAGCCTCTAGAGGAGAGGAGCAGGTATGTACGCATGCCACACATAATACACAGGAGCAGGGGATCGAGCCTGATATTAGACAGCTTATCCAGGCTCTCCCGACGAAGGAAGATATACAAAAACTTTTGGTCGGTATAGCGGGCTCACTGAGAGAAGAAATTGAGGAGGTACGGGATAATATTACAGTGGTTGATAGCAGAGTGTGCAGCCTGGAAAAAATAAACAACTTGACTGATACACGGCTGGTGGCTATGGAGGAGAAATTATGTAAGCAACATCATCAAATGGCTATGTTACAATTGCAATCTGAGGAAACAGAAAATAGGAGTAGAAGGAACAATATCCGGATTAGGGGGGTCCCGGAGGAAAGCGAGGGGGTTACCCTAAGAGATATAGTGATGAGTATTTTAAATCAAGTGTTGAAAAATCCCCCGAATACTCAGATTGAGCTTGACCGGGTGCATAGGATTCCCAGGACCCATGTTCCTGCCCGGTTTAAGTCACAAGATGTTCTGTGTCGTGTACACTTTTACAGGGTAAAAGAGGACATTCTAAGGCCGCGTACACACGGGCGGATTGTCTGCCCAACTAAGTTCGTCAGACAATCCGACAGACAGTCCGTCCAACTTTTGAATGAACGGACTTGACCACACACGATGAACAGACAGTCCGCTGAAAGCTTGCGCGATGACGTGTACAGCACGTACGATGGGACTAGAAATACGACGTCCAATACACTGCAATGCAACCTTCGGCGTGTAAATCCTTTCTGAGCATGCGCCATACTTAGTCCGTCCAACTTGCCTACACACGAGCGGACTGTCCGCTGAAACCAAGTTTGGACGGACAAAATTACGGAAATTCCGAAAGACTTAGTCCGTCAGACTGTCCGCTGAAAAAGTCCGCTGAAGCCCACACACGAGCGGATTGTCCGCTCAAACACGTTTCAGCGGACTAAGTTGGGCAGACAATCCGCCCGTGTGTACGTGGCCTAAGAGTGGCATGGCAAGAGGGAACAGTAAAGTTTGAGGGAAGTGAAATACAAATATATCCGGATATATGTGGACAAACCAAAATGAGGAGAAGGATGTTAAAGCCCCTACTGGACTATTTGATAAGTAAAGGAGCTACATATAAATGGGGTCACCCATTGGCAGTGGTAGTGAAAAAGGGGGGACACAGTTTCAATCTAAGGGAACCGGCCCAACTCCCAGACCTCTTCTTTTTTCTGGGCTCAGATGCTATTGAAGTCCCAAATTGAACAGAACTGTTGGAGCGACCCTCTCAACAAAGTCTATGGCAACGGGAGAGATCTAGACCAGATCCAGGACAAGTTTAAAATATACAGATGTGTAACCCATTATAGGAACAAGAAATTAGTACGGACTGAACGAGATGATTTAAAATTAATTTATAGAGATACTTTTTTTTTTTTTTTGTTAGAATGATTAATGACGATCTGTCAAAGCTTAAAAATTATATGTATAAGTATAAGGGAGATTTATTGAGGACTTACTTTTGACCTTACTATGAATTTTGTTTAAGTTTGGGTATTGGATTATGTATTTTTATTTTTTCTAATTATTGACCCATCTATTTTTTTTTTTATATGTTTTTTTTTTCTTTTTTTGAGGGAGGACCCCTAGGGATGGAGAAGAAAACAGAATATATCCCATGAACTGGAATAGCAGTTCGAAGACGGAGGGGAGGGATCCCGGTATGGGGGAGGGGAGGAGGGGAGAAGGGGTAAAAAGAATTGGTAAAAAGTAGGAAGACACTAAGAGGTGATATAACTAAATATAGTTTAATAAAGATTAAGGGGTAAGGGAGATATTAGAGGATTAATAATAAACAATATATTGCACTGTGGATAGATTGATAATAATAATATATGTATGGGTATACAGTGGTGTGAAAAAGTGTTTGCCCCCTTCCTCATTTCCTGTTCCTTTGCATGTTTGTCACACTTAAGTGTTTCGGAACATCAAACCAATTTAAACAATAGTCAAGGACAACACAAGTAAACACAAAATGCAATTTGTAAATGAAGGTGTTCATTATTAAAGGTGAAAAAAAATCCAAACCATCACGGCCCTGTGTGAAAAAGTGATTGCCCCCCTTGTTAAAACATACTATAACTGTGGTTATCCACACCTGAGTTCAATTTCTCTAGCCACACCCAGGCCTGATTATTGCCACACCTGTTCACAATCAAGGCATCACTTAAATAGGAGCTGCTTGACACAGTAAGGTCCACCAGAAGATCCTTAAAAGCTACACATCATGCCGAGACCCAAAGAAATTCAGGAACAATTGAGAAAGAAAGTAATTGAGATCTATCAGTCTGGAAAGGGTTATAAAGCCATTTCCAAAGCTTTGGGAATCCAGCGAACCACAGTGAGAGCCATTATCCACAAATGGCGAAGACATGGAACAGTGGTGAACCTTCCCAGGAGTGGCCGGCCGCCCAAAATTACCCCAAGAGCGCAGCGACGACTCATCCAAGAGGTCACAAAAGACCCCACAACAACGTCCAAGGAACTGCAGGCCTCACTTGCCTCAGTTAAGGTCAGCGTTCATGCCTCCACCATCAGGAAAAGACTGGGCAAAAATGGCCTGCATGGCAGAGTTCCAAGGAGAAAACCACTGCTGAGCAAAAAGAACATCAAAGCTCGTCTCAATTTCTCCACAACACATCTTGATGATCCCCAAGACTTTTGGGACAACATTCTGTGGACCGATGAGACAAAAGTGGAACTCTTTGGAAGGTGTGTGTCCAAGTATATCTGGAGTAGAAGGAACACTGCATTTCATAAAAAGAACATTATACCAACAGTAAAATATGGTGGTGGTAGTGTGATGGTCTGGGGCTGTTTCGCTGCTTCAGGACCTGGAAGACTTGCCGTGATAAAAGGAACTATGAATTCTGCTGTCTACCAAGAGATCCTGAAGGAGAATGTCCGACCATCTGTTCGTGTACTCAAGCTGAAACGAACTTGGGTTCTGCAGCAGGACAATGATCCTAAACACACCAGCAAGTCCACCACCGAATGGCTGAAGAAAAACAAAATGAAGACTTTGGAGTGGCCTAGCCAAAGTCCTGACCTGAATCCTATTGAGATGTTGTGGTATGACCTTAAAAAGGCCGTTCATGCTCGAAAACCCTCTAATGTAACTGAATTAGGACAATTCTGCAAAGATGAGTGGGCCAAAATTCCTCCAGGACGCTGTAAAAGCCTCATTGCACGTTATCGCAAACGCTTGGTTGCAGTTGTTGCTGCTAAGGGTGGCCCAACCAGTTATTAGGTTTAGGGGGTAATCACTTTTTCACACAGGGCCATGATGGTTTGGATTTTTTTTCACCTTTAATAATAAACACCTTCATTTACAAATTGCATTTTGTGTTTACTTGTGTTGTCCTTGACTATTGTTTAAATTGGTTTGATGTTCCGAAACACTTAAGTGTGACAAACATGCAAAGGAACAGGAAATGAGGAAGGGGGCAAACACTTTTTCACACCACTGTATATATATATATATATTTTTTTTTTTTTTTTCTCGATGGAGGTTTGTTTTTGATGATGTGAGATTGTACACTAGAAGAGTACACGATTGGGTGCTCTGGGTTTTTTTTTTTTTTTTGTTGAGTTAATTCCTCTCAATCAGAAGGTCACGCAGAGGGCATAAAAGGTTAATAAATATGATATGTTATCACCAGGATAAGAGAATAACATAGAGATGAGGGAATCACTAATTGGTATGGATTGGGGGGGGGGGTAGTGGGGATTAGGGAAAATAGGGATCCCCTCTGGCGCCCTGATGGCGGGATTCATTGCCCTATCTGTCTGAGTAGTCGGACATGGGAGACATAGAGAGATATATAAATAAATAAAGAGAGGAAGAGAGACTGGAATATTAATATTTGAACAACATAATAATAAAGGGGCCCTCTTGGAGGTTTTTTTTTTTTTCTTTTTTCTCTTCCTTTTTCTTTAGGGATTTAATAAATGTAAATGTAAAGCAATGGGTGTAGAAAAGGGAAAGGAAAGAAGAAAAAGAGAAAAGAGGGGATGGGTTTGGGATAGATAGGGATGTAAAGGGGTCACTAAGATGAAAAGATACGATAGCTAAGAATTATGATACATTAGAAAAGGGTTGATATGTGCGATATGTTAAATAGGGGGAAATTCAGGATAAAGGGTGCATACGGTTTGCTAACAGAGCTCCGATCGCTGTCTTGCTTATTCACTTTCCCTAAGTTCCTTAAATTTCTAATTCTTTCTAATAGGCCATTGGCAGGCAGACTTACAGTTGTATAGGGCCTGCTAACGCTTAGATTCTATATTACCTAGGGCCTTTAGTCTGTCTGGCCCTGGGATACATCTATTGTTTTTTTATTGTTTTTTGTTTTTTTTTCTCCTCTTCCTCTCCCCCTCCCTGCTATCTAGATTTTCAGCGTTGGGATTTGGTTGTAGCCAAGCGATAAAAGATGACTAGGATAAAATTGACTTCCTATAACGTAAAGGGGTTAAATAGCCCAGAGAATGGGAAAGGGACCTAGGAGTCACTTTCTCAGATATATAGAAAAATCTGATTTTCATGTTCACGCATAAGGCATTAATTGCAACTAGATACCAAGAAGGGGGCTATAAAATTTTGTCCAGATGGTACAGGACCCCAGAAGTATTGCACCGGATATACCCACAAGTATCAAATTTGTGCTGTCAGGGAGCCGAGGGCACTCTGTTACATATATTTTGGGATTGTCCCAGAGTAAAAGATTTTTGGAAGATGGTATCGGAAATAGTGAAGGAAATAACAGATGTGTCTCTTGAGGAAAATCTGGCAGCTTTTCTACTGCATGATGTTCCGTTATCCATAGAGAAGTATAAAAAGTCTCTTTTAAGGCATTTGCTTACAGCAGCAAAAGCATGCATTCATGAAGGTATCATGAAGTGTGGAAGCCCTATATTATATATAGGGAACAAAATCCTTAGATAGGGTTTTTTTTTTCTTTTCTTTTCTTTTTTGTGGGAGGGGGTAGGGGAAGGGGAGGACGGAATTTTTATTTATTTTTTCTTCCCTTTCTCTCTTTTTTTTTTTTTTTTTGTTTGTTTGTTTCTCTTTCTTTAAAGGGGTTGTAAAGGTAAATGTTTTTTCACCTTGCAGTGCCTGCGCCCCCAGCCCCACCGTTTTACTTACCTGACCCCTCGAAAATCCCGCGCTCGCCCCCGCCGTCCTCTTCGCCGCTCTGCCTGGCCGCTGATTGGCTGGAGTGGATGGATTGAAAGCAGCGCAGCCATTGGCTCGCGCTGCTGTCAATCACATCCAATGACGCAGCGCGCCGGGGGGTGGGGCCTTGTGATACAGCGAGCGGCTATAGCCGCCGGCTGTATCACGGGAGCGCGCCCGCAGGTGCTTCTCACCAATGTGAGGGAGCTCGCATGAACGTGAGAAGCACCTGCGGGAGGAAGCAGAGACAGCCGCCGAGGGACCCCAGAAGAGCAGGTTCGGGGCCACTCTGTGCAAAACGAGCTGCACAGTGGAGGTAAGTATAACATGTTTGTTATTTAAAAAAAAAAAAAAAATTTTGCTTTACAATCCCTTTAAGACAGATAACCAGGGCTATCCCAGGTTAAGGAAAATGTAATAGTGAGAAGGAAATATGGAAATGTAATAGAATAAATTAAGCACGATTAAATGATGAATGGCACTGTGTTAAACATAAGATGTAGGTGTGTACGTGTTTAGATATGGAATACTGTATCACTATATTGCGAAAATAAAGAATTAAAAAAAAAAAGATTATTATTTTTTATTTTTTTTATTTCAAAGTATTTTATTTTGTATCACAACAAGAATAATACATTTGAAAGTGACATTCAGAATATCGATTCAGTCAATACATAGAAAGGTTACAGGCAGTGCAACAAGATGAATCGAGTGTAACACGTCAGAGATATAAAATGTAAAATCATTTTAGACAGACATGGTAGTGTTAGAGTGAAGGGTTGGTATTCCTGTTAATGGTCGGAGGTTTATTTCCTCCCTGGACACCCCCAATGGGAGCTAGCTGTGCCTGAGAGGAGGAACTTAACCACAGACCCCTAGGAGCAAATGTAAGGAGAGGGACGGAAATTACCATGTGTCTTTTTCCCTAAGATAGGAATCCGTGACTAGGCATCAGTGTTTGTCATCTGCAAACAGGCCACATTTATGAACCTGAGAGCCACATTGAACTCCTTGTAAGTTGGGGTCCCGGCGAATGGAGATGGTGAGTGTCTCAATTGCAAAGATTAGCGGAGATAAAGGACAGCCTTGTCTGGTCCCTTTGGCTATATTGGTTTGGAGTAGTGGCCTTGAAGCCTAATATAGGCTTTAGGATTTGAGTAAAGAGCTCGGATCAGGCCCATAAACTTGTCGCCAAAGCCCCAACATTCAAGGATTGTAAAGATGTATGGCCAGGAGACCGAAATCGAAGGCCCTTTGAAGGTCCAGTGATAAAAGCATGCCTGATTGTTTTGGACCTCCTGGCCTGTTTATCTGGAGGATGGAGACTATGTCTATGGCTCTTCTGATCTGAATAGGGCCCTGTCTGCCTGGGATGAACCCCACTTGATCCTTATTTACATATCGGTAATGAAGGAAGCTAGACGATTTGCAAGGAGTTTGGTAAGGATTTTTAAGTCGCTATTGATGAGGGAGATGGGTCTATAATTACTGACTTCTTCCTGGGTTTTATCCGGTTTGGGTATTACTGAAATGTAGGCTGTGTTTAGGTGAGGATCAAGTGGGGTTCCCTGTGTCTTCGCGTAAATTTTTTTTGTCAAATGTGGAGTCAGGGTGGTGGTAAATGTCTTGTAATAGGGGTTAGGGAGACCATCGGGGCCTGGAGCAGAACCTGATTTGAGGTTCTTAATGACTTCCTGTATCTCTTCTTCTGAGAAGTGGCCTCCAGCATATTATTTTTTTTTTTTATGTATTTTATGTTATTTCCCTATCCACATTTGTTTGCAGAGCACTTGCCGTGCTCTTAACAACATTTTGCTGCCATTTGCATCCCTCTAGCCCTTTCTATTACTTTTTACAGCCATTTTAGTCCTCAAAAGTCCGGGTCCCTATTGACTTCAATGGGGTTCGGGGTCAAGTTCGGGTCCCAAACTTGAACTTTTTTGCGAGGTTCGGCTGAACGCGTCGAACCCGAACATCCAGGTGTCCGCTCAAACCCTAATAAACACCAATGACCCACTGCCACTGGAAGCCATGCATGCCCATAACATCACACTGCCTCCATCATGATTTACAGATGACATTGTGTGCTTTGGATCATGAGCTGTGCTGAGCCTTCTTCTTTTACCTGTTTAATTGATTTTGAAATAACGAAGGAGTAGCCCACACCTGGCCTTAAAACAGCTTTTGATTCAATTGTCCAGTTACATTTGGTCCCTTGAAAAAGGGGCATGGCTATTCTTAAGAGCTGTACTTCCTAAATCGTTCCTCTGATTTGGATGTACATACTCTCAAATTAAACCTGAGAGTGTGCACTTTCAGCCAATATCCATTATATAACAATAGCTTGAATATGTTTTAATAAATATCGGAAAAAATCTGAAATTGTACCTGTGTCCAAATATATGTGGACATAACTGTCACTGTGGTGTCTCCTCAATATTTAGATTCAGATTTGCAGTGGAAAATAGATGATGGAGATCCAAGGTTTGATGTTGGTTCTCCCTATCCGTTTCCAATTGTTTTTTTTTCATATAGTGCAGCTATGTCACTCAGGGACATACGGTGCAAAGTGAAGGAAGTTATAGAGCATAATTGATTAGATGTGGAGGAAGGGGTTTTTGTATCATTTTTTTACAGGCTTTTTCCTTTTTCTGATGAGTTACTTTAATTGATAAAAATGTTGATGTTATCCCAAATGCCCACGACAAAACCATTTTTGCCTTCCTGGCCCCTCCTGTTATCTGCTAATTTCCCCATCCTTTTTTACCAACTGTATCTGATCTGAGTTTAGTCACACCGATCTAATTGTGTTGTCCATAGTGCTAGCGTTGTGGTCATTGGGATGACAGGTTGGTTCCTAGTGGAAAGAATGCTTCTTACGTTAGTGGGTGGGAATATACATTATAGTTAGCTAACATGGTTTGTGGTGGTAGTCGTTCCATATCTAAGAGGTACAAATTGCCCATTGTTCATAAGAACCCCTAACAACATTGGGAGAAAGCCTTGGGTTCCATGGAACTCTGGTTGAGAGAGGCTGGAATGGACTGTTGGCAGTCTAATGAAACCTTTTTAGACTAGTGTTCGTTTTCTTTAGGCTGTAACGTATCTGAAGAATATTTGTCTTTCTATCTTTGCACTGAGGGTGCCGAGTGGGAGAGTTCTAGCTGGTGGTTTTACCAATGTCTTGAAGTAGAGAGGCCAGCTGTGACTCTGTCCCTACCTATGTTTTAGTAAGTACAGGGGAGCTAAGCATCTGCTTAACCAACGTCATCCAATTATATTCAAGCTATCATTTCTAATGTGCTTTATAATACACGGAAAGCTGGAATTTGGTAATTTGGTTGTGCTGAAACTCACCAATAACCTTCAGATATCTGTTATAATTCAGGTCCCTTCAGAGCAAATCAAATCCATAGCTTTGAAATAATAATAAAACATGTGTAGTGAAATGTTAGTCTTCCAATGATTCTGCTTCTTATGAAGGTTGATTTACTAAAACTGGAGAGTTCAAAAGCTGGTGCAACTCTGCATGGTAGCCAATTGGCTTCTAACTTCAGCTTGTGCAGTTAAGCTTTGACTATAAAAAAAAAAAAAAAACCTGGAAGCTGATTGGTATCTTATGCAGAGCTGCACTAGATTTTGCACTCTCCAATTTTGCGAAATCAACCCCCTGGTGTCCACTTAGCTAAAATAATATTTACTGGATCTGTGAAAATAGCTGAATATCTGTGGACACTCTCTGACCTCATCAGATACATCCAAACTGATCTTTTTTTTCCTTTGAAAGAGTTTAGGAAGCATGTTCCTATTTTCCTAACCAGTCTAATGTATTACTATGAGCTAAGCATTGCCAAATATGTCTGTCTCCTCCATAAAAAGCATTAGTGAGTTTTTTCGCAAGTAAAGTAGTTTGAATTTTGGGGTCAGATATGAATAGCCCAAGCCTTGCAGCATTTCCTGTAGTTATTGGTGGAACAGAACATAATCACATAGTGTCCCATGATGTTGTCTTACACACGGCCACCACTACCACCTAGGCATTAGCAACATAATGAAATGCCCTGATTTTTAAACTGAGCAGATTTAGTAGAAGCAAAAAGGAGGACTTCACAGCTTCAAGTCCCCAGTGTTCTCCTCAGGTCCCCCTCTGCTTCAGCTGCTGGCCTTTAGAAGCTCATCCTGCTCAGATTATATATATATATAGCAAAAATGGGGGGAAATGGGACAAAGTCATACTCCATAGAGTTGCATTCATATGTTTGAAGTAGTTGACTTTCAACACAGTCTGTTCCCTGAGCCATGCCCCCATAGAGGAGTGGGGCTTAGGGCCGGGACTGCATGAGAAGCCAACTCCATTGATTAAATCTTATAGCGCAGTGGTCATCAACCCTGTCCTCAGGGCCCATTAACAGGCCAGGTTTTATGTATTACCTTGGGGAGATGCAGACTACAATACTGCAATCACTGAGCAGCAAATTATATCACCTGTGATGTATTTCAGTTATCTTGCAAACCTGGCCTGTTAGTGGGCCATGAGGACAGGGTTGATGACCACTGTTATAGTGTGACTGGTGTAAGTCTTTGTAGTTCATTTTTTGCTATAGCAACTGTATTTGTTTTCCCTTTTATGATAGTGTGTCTAATGTCAATTTTGTATGCTGCATGTAAAACTATTAGGTTTTAATTATTTTACAGTTTCATAATGATAAAGCAGTTCAGTAACAGGAAATTCACTCTTTGTGAGTGAGGTGGTCCTTTATATCACAGGTTCTATGAACTGCGGCCTTCCTTGGGACTGAGATACAAACTGTTTGTCCACTCCTGCTTTTTAAGCTTCAGTAATGGCTTTTGATCGCTTCTCTGCCTTTTGGCTGCAAACTTTGTGTCTTGGTTGAAGGGTTAGACTGAAGGCACCAGTTCCACTCGGCCTTGGGGTGTTTCCTTGATTGGTAGACCCCATGCTGCTATTGGGTGGGACGCTGCTAGAGGTTACGAGAGGGCGATTAGTGGGTCGACGGCTGATGTGTTACCATGGTGCGGAGGGAAGTTCGGAACATGCTTAGAATCCTGGTAAAGCCAGATTTCGTGAAGGAGGTCGGTCTGAGGACTATCGTTGTGGATATTCTACAGGATACTTTGAATGTAACGGTGAGTCAGATTTATGCCTTGCAAGATTTTCCAGCAACTGGCACTTATGATGTTTCTTTTGTTATCGAGAGCATTTGCCTTGAAGTTTATGAAGATATCAGGCGGAAGGTATCGGAAGGAAACAAACTGCTGTCTAAATGTTATTTTGAGCTTCTATTCAACCCTGGAAGTAGGTTCATTACTGTTCATTTGTTTAACCCATTCTTGGACACACAATTGGTTTGTGTTTTCTTGTCTCGGTACTGTCATGAGGTGAGCCTGGGAGACAAATTAAATAACCCTTTTGGGATCTACCGAAGTAAGATCAAATTTAAAGTAAAGTTTAAGGAGGACTCTGAAGGGTATGGTGGGATAAAGCACCCCCCAGATCTCTTCACTATTGCTGGGAACTGGTGCTCCCTCTTTTATGTTGGACAGCCTAAATTCTGTCGTCAGTGCTACAAATATGGGCATACTAAGGATGAATGTCAGGTGGGAGTATGCTGTAGAACCTGCGGGCAGCCAGGTCACCAGGCGGCTGGTTGTTCAAAGCCTGCAGCATGCGATCCATGTTGGTCAACTTCGCACAAGGCCCGAGCATGTAGCTTGAATACGGTTGGCACGATGGCTTCCTACGCAGATGCAGCGAGGGGTGCTAGGTTCGCTGCCGCAGCAGCAAGGCAGAGTATGAGCCTGCAGCTCTCAACTGAGGGGCAGAACAGAGAGGCTGGAGGGGTTGAGGGTGCTGCGGTAAGCGGGGGAGGAGGGAATGAATCAGGGCTTGGATGAAAGTGGTGGTGGTGAAGAAGTGGTGAGTGGAGAGGGGAGTACACCTGATGTGGGAGTGGAGCAGACCTTGGCAGTAATTGCCAGTGGAGAAGAGATAGTGTCCAAGGTGTTAGAATGCAATGCGGAACAAGAAATGGAGGAGGAGGTACCACAGGAGGAGGGGGTATATGAGATGGATATGGCTTCTGGCTCTGACCGGCCTCTGACGGTTGCTCAGAGGGAGAAGGTATGTGTGGAGAGAGTGATGAAGAAAGTAGAGTAAAGAGAAGTAAGGTGGAGCCAGTACCGGATAGTCCACCATGCCAAGTGGATTCGGGGTCAGAACCGGAGCTTGCGAGTGACCTGATGGTCTCGGATTCAGAGGAAACCGACAATGAGGATTCTGATAGTATGGAGGTGATAAGGAAAGATAGGGGTGGAGGTAGAAACCACCTAACCTAAATTCAGATGGTCAGTATTGTTTCTGTTAATGTGAGAGGTATAGGTTCCTTAAGTAGAAGAGCTGCTGTATTTAAAGAATTAAGTGATCTGAATGGGGATGTGGTATGTGTACAAGAGTGTATGCTAAATAATGCCCCTAAGTCAAGTGAATGGGAGTTTGGTCAGGCAGTGTGGTCTGTGGCTTGTACCAGTAAGAATGAAGGTGTGGGTGTGATGGTAAAGTCCAGTAAAATCCAAATCTTAAGTTATAAGGTTATAATCCCGGGTAGACTGTTGCAAGTACAGCTGAGTGGTTTTGGATTTAAATTACGCCTCTTTAATTGTTATGCTCCAACAAATAGGAGCGAGAGACTTGAGTTTTTGGAGACCCTAGCGTTGTATCTCCCAGGGAGGGAGCCCACATTGGTAGTGGGGGACCTCAACTGTATTAGGAGTGTGGGTGACAGAGAAAGTACCTCTACAATATCGTTAGATAGTACTTCCACAGCTTTAAACAATCTGATTTCTGATTTTAGTTTATATGATGTAGGTTATGAGTTGGGGTCAGAGGCAGATAAGTTTACTTTTTTTTCAGAGAAAGGGGAAATTAGGTCCCGTATTGATTTTGTTTTGTCCTCAGAGAGTGTAAACCCGGTGTCATTTAAGACAAAAAGTGTAACATTTTCAGACCATCGCGTTGTACTGGTTTCGCTTGGGTCAGATCAAAAAATTAGTTTTGGAAGGGGTCTTTGGAAACTAAATTTCAATTTGTTAAAAGAAGAAAAGGTAATAGATTCCTTTGAGTATTTTTTTTCTGTTCTTTGGTAAGACGTAAGGAGGAATTCCCTGATGTCTTAGCCTGGTGGGATTGGGCTAAATTTAAGTTTAAGCAGTTTTTCAGATCATGGAGCCTAAAGCTAGCACGACAGGAAAAGGAAAGGGAGGAGGGTTTGGTGGAAAAATTACATATACCTTATATAAGTTTAAATCCGTTGGTGTGGATGTTGGGAGTGAACTTGCCAAAGTCCAGGAGGAGAGGAAGAGGATCCCGAAAGAGAAGGGAAAGAGGATTATATTTCACTCTAGAGTTGAGCATCTTGAAAAGGAGGAAAGGTGCACCCGTTTCTTTTTTAAGAAAGTTTTTGGTAAATGGGAAGTTTTTGTTTCAGTTTTTGGTTCTTAAGGGGAGGTGGAAGGGGACGAGGTAGTGGAGGAGGTGAAGTGCTTTTGTGAGAATTTGTTTAAAGGGGATCAGAATGTAATGGAAGAAGAGATGGAGGAATATTGTAATGTGGTAAAGGGAAGACTGACACCTGAGGAAGTTAATGCATTATATGAAGCAGTGGAAGATGATGAAATATATGCCACTGTGAAAGGTATGGCCTGCAACAAAACACCTGGTAAGTATGGTCTTCCAGCGGAATTTTATGTTAAATTATGGCAGACGGTGGGTAAGGAGGTGTGTGAGGTGGAGAGGTTTGCTTATCAAGAGGGGAGGATGAGTAAGTCAATGAGGGAGGGCGCAGTAACATTGATCCCTAAAGGGGGTGATAAGCGGGATTTGCAGAATTGGCTTCCAATTTCACTGCTCAACGCTGATTACAAAATTCTATCAAAAGTTATTGCTAATAGAATGCGAGATGTGGCTGCTAGTTTAATTGGAGACTACCAAGTATGTGCTATACCAGGAAGGAGGATAGCAGACAACCTAGTCCTTCTAAGGGACATGATTTATCATGTTAATTCACATAACAAGGCTTTAGTGGTGGTAAGCATGGACCTGGAGAAGGCGTTTGATAAGGTCTCTCACGCGTTTCTTTTCCAGGTACTTGCTAGTATGGGGCTACCGCCGGCAATAAGAGCGATTAAAGGTTTGTACAAAGGGATAACAAACCAAGTGTTAGTGAATGGACATGTGAGTAAGCTCTTTCTTGTACAGTCAGGGGTGAGGCAGGGGTGTCCCCTTTCCCTGCTTGCCTTTGTATCGGTGGTGGAGCCATTACTGCAGAGGATCTTACTTGATAAAGTATGGAAAGGATTTACTATCCCTGGTAGTAGTGATCAGAAAATAAAAGTGCTGGCCTATATGGACGATATTGTGGTAGTTGGGATGTCGCAGAGGGATCTTAAAAGAGCGAGTTTGCTCTTTAGGATCTTCTGTGGCGTCTCAGGAATGTCCATTAACTGGCAGAAGAGCAAGAGGTGTCAACTAGGTCGGGAAATACAGTTAAAGGCAGACAGATTCCAGGATGTAGAAGAAATCAAAGTGCTGGGGGTAACGTTTGACAAGAGATTAAGTGGAGGGACTAGTTTCCAAAATTTGTTTCAAAAAATGAATCAAAAGCTGGGATTTTGGAAACTGAGAGACCTGTCCTTAAGGGGCAGAGTTTTGATTGTGAAAGCCGTGTTCTTGCCCCTTTTGCTCTATACATGTGTTATCTTGCCGCCAGGGAAAAGTTGGGTACAGAAATTCACTAAAGAGCTGTTTAGCTTCCTGTGGGGTTCTCACATGGAAAGATTGGCAAGAGCTACTATTATGAAAGGGGAGAAGGGAGGGTTAAACTTCCCAAATTTGGACTTTTTTTAAAGCTTCATTATTTGCTTTTGATGAAAAGGATTTTACATGGTGGCAGTAAGGCAGCTTTCTTAGCCAGGTATTTGGGGGGATGGAAATTTGTTAGGTGGAAGTGGATAGAAAAGGACTTGACTAAGCCTTGTGCATTTGTAGTTGCACCGTTCTATCTTTGCTTAGAGAATATCAGAAAGCAGTTGGGGGTAGAAGATCTAATGCCAAAAGATCTGGTTAAAGGCACAAGAAACAATGTGTAATATAACCTTTCTAAGTTCCTCACAGACTGTGCAGACCTGGAAGAGATTCGAGATGGCCGGTGTTAGTAATAAGCAGAAGGATGTCACCTGGATGGTTTTGCATAGATGTCTTCCTACCAGAGTTTTTCAAAAGAGTCGAGATCTCTGTAGATCGGATAAGTGTCCACGGGTAGGATGTGCCATCTGTTTTTTAACTGTCCTTTTACAGGTAAAGTTAGGAGGATTTTTCGTTTATTCTGTCCAGCGGTGGTAGGGCTGGAAAATCCTGGGGTACGACATTTTGTCTCGGCTTGGGTGGATGGCAATAAGGTAAGGCTCTCTTGGATTTTCTTAGTTATTTTTAGAGAAGCCATATGGGACGCCAGAAATCTTTTGGTGTTTAAAAAGGAGGAAGTGTCTCCCCAGGGAGTTGCAAAACTTATTTTGGCAAGACTATATACATCTTTTATGTCTGACGTTTATAAGTTAGGGAAAAGTGAGGCTGTTAAATTATGGAAGGTGGAGGAGTGGAGTACACTTATTTCTAGAGGTGAATTCTGAGTTATTATTTCGGTTTTCCAATATGCTGTGATACTGCGAGAACCTTATCTTCTGTTGGTGAAGGTGTTTTACGTTTGGTTAAACTCTGCAGTTTACTGATGGAAAAAATAAATAAATCTGTTCTTATCAGTTGCCAGGAGGTGGCGCTTGCTTCCTTCCCTGCTCTACGGCGAGGTGGATCGGGGGTGGCGGTTGCTATGCAAAACCTGCTGCCGTGAAGGTAACCTGGAGCGGTTTGCAGCCGAAAGGGAAGCCTTCTGATGGGGATGGAGAACCATTGGGTCGGCGCTGAAGGGTCAGGTCCCTGGCCTTCTGGCCTGGATTGTGGCAGCTCTAGCTCTGGTCAGTTTTTCGGGAGGGAACACTGGCTCCTCTTTCTCCCACTGGGTGAGCGGCTAGTACTTCCCAAATGTAATTAGGTAGGAGTGATGGGAGTGAGGGTGGAGCCTGATGGCAAAGGGCTCTCACTAAGCTCTTAGAACTTCATGCCTTTCTGCCTGGGGTGGGGCCTGCTGGTCAGGGTTGTAACAAAAAGTCAGTGGTGAATGTGTCCCTGAAGTGGCAGTTCAGGTGTGCCGAATATTCACCGTGATTTATCACTTTGAGTTGAGGCACCATGGTCACTTCACCACAACACACGTTTTTCGCACCTGCCTCTAGGGCCGAGCCTTTTGTCAAGGACCAGGGGATATTTTTATTCCTGGCCGGAGGGCCGGCCATTGTATTACACAATGGTCACTTTCACTCTCTCCCACTTCCTTCTGCCCCACTTTCTTTTAATTATACCCTCATGTTTGTCACTTTTTTTTTTTTTTTGTTTAGTGTAGTACGTTTGTTACAGTGTGATTAGTAGGGTGTAGGTCCTCGGGCCTGCCCTGAACGTCTTGTGAGAGGGTGGGCATAGGCCTTCTGGCTTGGTTCACCCTCTCTCAGGGGGTCTCCCTTTGGGGGGAGCCCCAACCGAGTACTTGGGTGGGTCTGTTTCGGCAGACCTTCCAGAGAAAGGGGTCCGTCTGGTTTCAGCCAGATGGACCAAGTTAGTACCTCAGTCCCCGTCTGGAGCCTAACGCCCCGGGGGATCAGGGTAAGGCCCTTCCTAGTGAAGGACAGTGTTACACCCGTTGCACTTTTTGTGTTCACTCTTTATGTGTGTGAACTTTTTTTGGCTTTGATGGCATCTGGGGGTGGCAGGAAGAGGCCCTTCTTACCTATTGGTTAAAATAAACTTTGATCTCCCAAAATCTTGCTTCCTAATATTTCACTTTTTTTTTTTTTGTGTTTCCACAGTCAGACACGGTTAAATCTGTCTGCATCTTAAGCTGGCCATAGATGGATTGAAATTTGGCCAGTTGATCGTGTACGTGCCCAATTTTGTTTATTTTTAGCGGTTTACATTCGAGAGGAGTCAATAAAATGATCAGCTCCTCTCGAACAGGACTGTTCATCCGCCTCGAATGTATGGTGATCCGATGGACCAAATACGACGCAAGGGAAGCTATTGGCTACTGAACTTCTGTTTTTAGTCCCGTCTTACGTCATCACGTTCAAAACGAACAGACTTTCGAATGGACTAAGCCCCCATTCACACGGTCGGACATTCCGATCACCAAATCCGTCGGATAATTTCCGACGGATTTAGTCCGGAACTGGTGTTGCATGCACATGGTCAAAGTTGTCGGAATTTCCGATCGTCAATAATGCGGAGACGTAAACTGCGTACAACAGAACTAGAAAAGAGAAGTTCAGCACCACGTGTGGCACCCTTTGGGCTCCTTCGGCTGATCTTGTGTTTATCGCGTGCTAGTAGACGTTTGGTTAGAGAAGATTCGCACTTTTCAGATTTGTGCTTCAGAACGTTACTGCTCTTCAGTTTGTGCTTGTGGGCGCGTATCTCCTTATCAGTGCGTGTAGTCAGTTCGCATTTGTTGGTCATTGTGGACTATATCTTGGTATAGTACGCTTAGATTTTCAGTGCTTATTGTCCGCTCGTTTCTGGTTTTCAGTTCGTTCTTTCAGGCCATGCCGTTTATCGGTGCTTTCTGTTGTCCAGTCTGACCAGCCAACCGTTTTGAAGCCATGTTTCATGTACGTACTCGTCATAGAATTTGTGCTGTGCAGGGGCTTGGTGTTGGGCTTTTAGCTTTGACACAAGCTCAGTCCATGAACAGGGCGAGGAGGAGCTCATGGAGCAAGAATTGGTTGCTCCAGCGTGACCAATTCTCCCACATGCCTTTGCTTCGTGAGATCCAGGAGAAAAATCCTGATGATTTCAGGAATTATCTCCAGATGACGGACCCCGTTTTTCATCGTCTGCTGGCTTTGCTATATCAGCAGGCAGGATACCTGCATGTGGCAAACCATCACTCCAGAGCAGAGGCTAGTTGCCACGTTGCGGTACTTGGCAACAGGGAGAAACCTTCAGGACCTCAAGTTCTCCACAGGCATCTCCCCCCAGGCTCTGGGAATCATTATTCCAGAGACCTGTTCTGCCATCATACAGGTCCTGCAGAAGGACTATATTAAGTTTTCTCCTTTAACATCACATTCTATGTATTTAATGTTTGCTAATGTATTGTATTTCTTTCCTCATTCCCCAATTACCATGACTGCAATATGCTGTAATTGATATGCTGTGCCCCTTTGCCCTCATGCGTGCTGGAAGCTTTTAAAGTTCATTTTTTGTCCTTCATGCATATTTGCCTTCACTAACCTCCCCAGCATGCTCTTCTGGGCCCAAAAACCTATAGCCTGGTCACTTAGCAATGTATTTTGTCAGCTCCATAGTAGTGCTTTCCCTAAATACCTCCTAAAATGTGTACAAATGTTATGTGTGTGCTTAAATTCATGCAGAGTGCCAGAGTTTTTTTTTTTGGTGGGCCAAACTCATCAAGAACCCCCTCCCCCAACTGCTAGGTCAGCTGATAGCAATCCTCTATCTGCTGACTTTGCCAAACCCAATACACACTATACCTACCTCTTTTGTGGTCAGATTTATGGATGAATTCACCAAAGCATGTAGTGCAAGGGCCTGCCTCAATACTTTAAAATGCTATTGTTTAAAGTTTTTTTCTCCTATTATTATCTTGATAGCTAATAGCACAATGTAAAAATGTGCTTCCATTTGTTAATTATTATTATTTTTTTGTATTATGACACTTCTTACCTGTCTGGTGGGCTGCCAATAATAAGGAGGGTCTAGCCACACATTATTTATGCATTCATCTCTCAATGAAGTGGAGAGGGTTACCTGTCCATAACACCCCCCCTAACTTTTTGCAATGGGCCATCAGATGGGGGGGGTGTAGAGGAATCTTTATGGCTTTAAATACTCATTTCCAAAAATGTTTGTGTCTAATCTGCTTGCAATGTTGATGTGCAAAATTACTTTTTTTTTTTCTTGTTTGACGCCACAGCTTCCTTCAACCCACAGGAATGGCAGACTGTGGCCTCCCACTTTGCCACCCGTTGGGACTTTACCAATTGTGGAGGTGCAATTGATGGGAAACACGTCGGGGATTGGTTTTGACAGTGTGATCCCCATTCCTGTTATTAATCTGCAATACATCATATGTTGACTTATGTTGTTTAGTTCCTATTCTGTTAGGGATATGATGTATAATATTTTTGGATGATTAATTAATAATAATTTTTTTGTTTCTTTGTTAGTTTACTAGTCACACAAATCTCTCACTCCAGAAGAAGTGTGTTAAAACACGCGAAACATGTAGAGCTTTCTCCTTCTCAAGCAGTACACTTAATACCGCGAGTAGAATAATCATATTTCTGAAAATTATGTATTAAATGTTTACTATCTATTTTCAAAAGTGAAAATGTGAAATGGCGGTATAGTCTGTATATTATGGAGGATATGAGTCCTGCTGTGATTAGATGCTCTTTTAGCAATCTCTGTTGTCTAGTACAATGAAAAAATATGTTCTTAATAAAATGTTGATTTTTATCTTTATTCGATGATTGTTATTTTATACATGGTGCCTAAAAAGTCCAGAAGCCCCACCTCTTGTCTTTTTTGCAAAATGTGAGTAAACTTTGGCTATTGCCGCTTTCCCCTATCTTTTCGGCCCTGAACGGTACGGAGCGCCTTGCATTTGACTCTAAGCGGCTCCTGCTCTTTGCATGCCCCTGATGGTGCCGTGTATTCTAGTCACCCTTAATCCTCATAGGTCCCCTCTTTCCACAGACAGACTTTGCAGCCAGGAGCTTGGACCTTGCTCTCGGCTGCCCTTAGATGCTGGGACTACCTACCCGGCCGTACAGCAGTTAACTTTTGTTCGCCCCCGTTTCCGGCGGGGAGCATGCCCGGCTATGTATCCTATATACGCCTGGATGCTTCACATGCTGTCTCCTGTAGCCAGGTGCGCTTCTTGCTGACCTCTCAAGTCATGTTTCCCTGGCCGACCTCAGCCCTCACGAACGTGGAGTGCTGCCTTGAGTTTAGACTGCCCTGCCGGTCCAGTGTAGGCACTGTTTGGTTAAAATATAAGGCCTTATGGCTTCGTTTGATGTTTATGTTTTGTATTGTTTTTACGCTTGTATTCTTTTTGCTATGTCTGACAACTGTTATATTGCTCGATTCTATATGTTTTGTGCTGAACGTGCCACCCCTGGGGTCTACCCCTTGTGGGGGGCCGCGTCAGGAAATATGTGCGTGGTATGGTCCTATGAGGGCGGGGGAGTTGCCGGCTTCCTGTATGTTGTCATGTGTGCGGGTTCTATTGTTGGTGGTAGTGGGCCCGGATGGTCGCCTGCTGGTCCAACTACCCTGCATCATGAAGTTTACTAGCAATGGCGACCCTTAAATTGGTTACTTGGAATGTGCGGGGGTTGCGGACCAGACCTAAGCGAGTGGCGGTACTCTCCTGTCTTAACCAAATGCGCGTGGATATCATTGTGCTGGTGGAGACCCATATAACGGGACAGCTACAAATGTCCCTCAAAAAACCGTTGGTGGGATGGATGTATCATGCCCCTCATACAAACAACTCAAGTGGGGTTGCTGTCCTGGTGGCTAAAACTGCCCAGTTCCACCTGGATACTCTGCGGGGGCGTTATTTATTCCTACATGCCACCATGGGGGGCCTGGAGTTCCTTCTGTTAGCCTTTTATATACCCCTGCCCTTTCACTTTGAGGCCCTCCAGGAAGGGATTGACTTTATGCTACAGCATCCCACGCTGCCGGACATATGGGTAGGTGATTTTAATTCAGTGATAGACCCCAACCTAGACAGAGTCACGCAGTGCCCTGCGCCCTTGCTCCATCCCCCACTGACCAGGTTTGGCAAATTCCTTGCGGAATTCACAGTGACTGATACATGGAGGCATAAACACCCTACCAGGAAAGCGTAGTCCTGTTTCACGCCGTTACAAAATGCCATGTCCCGCATCGACATGATCCTGCTCTCCCCTACACTACTGCCGTACTTGCAGGACGTGGGGTTTGGGACCAGGATCCTGTCTGATCACTCACCCTACTGGGCCAAAATTCGCCTGCCCTCCACTCCAGCGTCTCGTCTGTGGAGGCTGAACCCGTTCTGGCCAACGGTCCTCACCGATTTGGAGGCCGTCCAGCGGGAATGGGAATACTACTTTCAAATCAATGTGGACTCTGCCTCGTTCGGGTCGGTGTGGGAGGCTTTTAAACTGCACGCCCGCATGATGCTGTCTATTCGCATTAGCCGGCACAGGGCTTCTTCAAAGCTTACTATACAACAGACTGAAGAGACGCTGGGGGAACTGGAAAGCGAATTCCTTGCACACCCCACACCCTCTAACTCTGCCAGGCTGCGCTTACACTCTAGGCTTACGGACCACCTACACCTTGATAGAGCTGGGAGTATTTTTTTTTTTTAGCAAGCAAAAAAACTTCCGAATATGGGGGCGGGGAAGTTGCTGGCTTACATGGCCCACCTGGACCATAGTCCCCCGATGGTTGTTCAACTGGCATCTGTTGCGGGAACCACATTGTCGGATCCGGTGGAGGTGGCTCGGGAATTTCAGCGCTTTTATGCCGATCTCTACACCACCGAGACCAGTGGCTCCTTGGACCAACTGCGTGCCCTGCTGCAGACCGTGGACTTCCCCGTTCTCACAGACCCCCAGATCGAGCTCCTTGAGCCCCCTATAACAGAGGAATATATAGCAGAAGCCATGGCATGCCTGCCACTGTCCAAGGCCCCGGGCTCTGACGGTCTTCCCCGGGAGTCTTACTCCCAGTTTCAGGAGGTCCTGCTCTCTAAACTCCATACGCTCTCTCACATATTTGACACTGCGTGCTCCCCCGTACCATGAACGAGGCCCTAATAATCCTCATCCCAAAACCGGGCAAGGATCCCCTCTACCCCGAGTCTTACCGCCCTATTTCTCTCCTGCAATTGGACATTAAAATATTGGCCAAGATACTCGCCCTTAGACTTAATAAAGTAATCCTTCACCTTATTCACGCAGACCAGACCGGTTTTATGCCCAGAAAAAACACGGCTTTAAATCTTAGGAGGTTGTTCATGAATCTACAGGCCCCCCATGACAACAGGGTGGTGGTTAGCTTAGACGCCGCAAAGGCGTTTGAGTCGGTGGAGTGGGGCTACCTGTGGGAGTGCCTGCGCAGGTTTGGCTTTGGCCCTAGATTTGTGCGCTGGATCCAACTCCTCTATCAGGCCCCCACTGCCCGAATCCTGGTGAATGGTCAGATATCTAGCCCCTTCCCTCTATCACGTGGTACACGCCGGGGCTGCTCTATCTCACCCATGCTGTATGCGCTGGCTGTGGAGCCCCTGGCTAGTGCCATCAGGGAACACCCGGATATTCCATATGGGACAACTATCGGAGGTTATCCCCCTCTACGCAGACGACATGCTGCTATATTTAGAGGATGCTGGCCCTTTGCTAACGCCGGTTTTAGAACTTTTTCGGGTCTCCGAATCAATTGGTCCAAGTCCCAAATTCTCCCCATGGATATCACTGCCCCCACGAAGACGCAGGCGCTGCTGCCCCTCGTGCGCACGGATCGGGTCAAGTATCTGGGCATACAGTGCTCTCGTTCCTGTCGTGGATTATATCAGCCTAAACTTGGAACCAATTTTTCCCCTTTTGAAACGGAAGACCCAGGTCTGGTCCAGGCTCCCCCTTGGAGTCATGGGTCGTCTGGGCCTCGTAAAGATGATTCTCCTCCCTTTTTTGGCACGCTCCACTATACATCCCGCCCCATCTGTTTCGGAATCGATCCTTAACTCGTTTATTTGGGGCTCTTCTAGACATAAGCTAGCCTGGCAGACACTCAAATGCCCAGCTCACCTGGGAGGCACTGCTTTACCTGACAACATATTTGGCTTCCCAACTCTCCCACCTTTATTACATCAATACACACGACAAACTGAGGCACTCCACTCTGGTGTGTACAGCGGCCATGGATGTTGTGGCACATTCCTACCAGATTAGATTTTGCAACCCCCGAGGGCTCTCACGCTTGGGGAACAAACAACACATGCTCACACATCACAGCAGGGTTTGGCGTGTGGCGCAGCTGAGGGTTGGGACACGCTTATACACCTCTGTGGGACAACCCTAGTCTAGCAGAGTTGAGTGGGCCGGACTATAAGGTGTGGATATTCAGGGGGATTATATACCCGTCTCAACTTTACACGAACCATGGTATTAAGACGTTTCAGACACTTGAGGAATATGACCTTCCTAATCGCGCACTATTCCGCTACCTGCAGGTCCGCCACGCACTACAGACTCAGTTTGGGAGTGCGCCCCCAACTTTAGAATCTACGGGCCTAACAGACCTGGTTCTCAGGGATGATCCCCGGAAAATGATTTATTTTATTTACACGCACCTCCTTACCCCCAGGGCCACGGCTCGTGCCTATCACCTAATAGCAAAATGGGAGACTGATCTCGGGAGGGTGGAGGACGATCATTGGGGGGGGGGTGGTTCACATATTGGCAGTGTCTACACAAGTATCTTCCAAGTTGTCAGACAGATTGACCCATCTTTACATACTTCACCGTTCATGTCACCCCTAGTCGCCCGTCTAAATACAGACCGGACCTTGATCCCGCATGCCCCAGATGTGGTGACGCTAACAGTACCTTCTACCATCTCGTTTGGTCCTGCCCTCCTGTCCAGCATTACTGGGCACAGGTTATGCAATTTCTACACGACCATATGGGTTCTCCCCTTAAACTGTGCCCACGTCAGTGTATTCTCGGCCTTCTCCCCCTTCCCGAGGAGGATAAATATCTTAGAATCTTCCTGCAGGAAACTCACTTCACTGCTAGGATGCAGATAGCTCAATTATGGCTCAGACCTGCTCCCCCAACGATCCAGCAGTGGAAGAGAGCTGTAAACCATACTCTGCCATAAAAAAAAAAAAAAAAAAATCATTTACTCCAACCGTGGATGCCCAGGAAAATTCCATAGAACTTGGGATAGGTGGCTGGAGAGTTCCCATAGCTGTGCAGGCTAGAATGGCTGGTTTATATGGAAAGGGCGGGCCCGGATTCCTTTATAATAGCCAACTGGGACTTGGGATCTCTGTAGACTGTATTTATCCACTTCCTTATACAGTGAAACTGTACCGAGCAAACTATACACTTAGGGCCGGTTCACACTGCAGGCGAGGCGACTCCGACTTGCCTCGCCGCGACCTCAGCGGCAACTTGCAGATGACTTCTGTATAGAAGTCAATGCAAGTCGCCCCGAGGTCGCCCAAAAGTAGTACAGGAACCTTTTTTCGTAGTCGGAGCGACTCGAGTCGCTCCTCTCAGAACGGTTCCATTGTACAGAACAGGGGCGACTTGCGAGAGCGAGGCGAGTTGTGTCGCCTCGCATCGCCCGCTGTGTGAACCGGCTCTTAAGCTAATTATGTCAGACGTAGAATGTATTTCTTCTCATGTTGGTTGGTGCTTTTTGCACCGGTTCTTGAATGTGTATTCTTTTGTACTTATTTACATTTAATTTTTAGGGACTCATTAATGACAGGAATAGTACCACTGGATTGGCGCAGGGCCAATGTGGTGCCTATATTTAAGAAGGGAACAAAGTCTTTACCAAGTAATTATAGACCTGTTAGTTTAACTTCTATAGTTGGGAAGATACTGGAGGGATTAATAAAAAGACCACATAGATGAGTTCTTGCAGGAAAAAAATATTTTGAACAACAGACAGCATGGATTCATGAAAGACAGGAGTTGTCAGACAAACCTGATTTCTTTTTATGAGGTGGTAAGTAAAACCTTGGACAGAGGGGTGGCGGTGGACGTGATATATTTGGATTTTGCAAAAGCGTTCGATACTGTTCCGCACACACGGCTCATGTGTAAGGTAAAGTCTACAGGTTTGGAAACAGTTTGTAGATGGATAGAAAACTGGCTAAAAGACAGAATTCAGAGAGTAGTGGTTAATGATTCTTACTCTGAATGGTCTAAGGTTATGAGTGGTGTACCCCAAGGTTCAGTGCTGGGACCCTTACTTTTTAATATCTTTATAAATGATATTGGGTCTGGGATCAAGAGTAACATTTCCGTCTTTGCAGATGACACCAAGCTATGCGGTGCAATAACGTCCTTACAGGATGTCACCAATTTACAAGCAGACCTCAAAGCTCTGTCTAATTGGGCGACTATGTGGCAGATGAGGTTTAATGTTGAGAAATGTAAGGTTATGCACTTGGGGGCTAAGAATATGCATGCATCATACACGCTAGGGGGAGTACAACTGGGGGAATCCATAGTGGAGAAGGATCTGGGGGTTTTGGTAGATCATAAGCTCAATAATAGCATGCAATGCCAAGCTGCGGTTTCCAAAGCGAGCAAAGTCCTTTCCTGTATTAAGAGAGGTATGTACTCCAGAGAGAGAGATATCATTTTGCCCCTGTTCAAATCATTAGTAAGACCTCATCTGGAATATGCCGTTCAGTTTTGGGCACCAGTTCTCAAAAAGGATATCGGGGAACTGGAGAAAGTGCAGAGAAGGGCAACCAAACTGATAAGAGGCATGGAGCAACTCAGCTATGAGGAAAGATTAGAGGAACTGAATTTATTCACTCTTGATAAGAGGAGATTAAGGGGGGATTTGATAAACATGTACAAATATATAAGGGGTCCATATAGGGAACTTTGTGTCGAGTTATTCACTTTAAAGTCAACAAAGAGGACAAGGGGGCACTCTTTACGTCTAGAGGAGAAGAGATTTCATCTCCAAATACGGAAAGGTTTCTTCACAGTAAGAGCTGTGAAAATGTGGAATAGACTCCCTGCAGAGGTGGTTATGGCCAGCTCAGTGGATTGCTTTAAGAAAGGCCTGGATTATTTCCTAAGTGTACGTAATATAACTGGGTACTAAAATTTATAGGTAAAGTTGATCCGGGGAAAATCCGATTGCCTCTCGGGGGATCAGGAAGGAATTTTTTCCCCTGCTTTAGCAAATTGGATCATGCTCTGCTGGGGTTTTTTGCCTTCCTCTGGATCAACTGTGGGTAGAGAATTGGGTATATGGGCTGGTGTGTGTGTGTGTGTATGTATATATATATATTTTTTTTTTTTTTTGGTTGAACTGGATGGACTTGTGTCTTTTTTCAACCTGACTAACTATGTAACATGCTCAACAAACTTCACTTTGGTTAAAAAAAAAAAAAAACATACGTACTGCACTTACAAGAAAAGAGTCATCAATCTGCAAACAGGCAGCGTGGATACAATAAGCCGAAGTTGTTATACAACCATCGGTCTCCCTCCCACTGGCCAATCCCCAGACGATGTCCTTTTGCTGACGAAATGCTTAGGGTGGGGGCTCCAACTGTAACATCACGTTAGTTCCTTCAGAGATGGTGGATGGGCGCGCGCAACATAGGAGGGAGACCGGTGGTTGTATCACAACTCCAGCTTATTGTATCCACACTGCAAGTTTCTTGATAGATAACTCCTTTCTTGAATACTTATGTTTCATTAAATTTTATCATCAACGTACACCATAGAAGTCCTTTTTGCTTTGCGTTTCTGAGTACTTATAGCAGCAGCCCGAGTCTTGGATTTTCCACAAGGGTTTGAGGGAGACCATACTTCCCTAAGGCTGGGCAAGACTGCTGAGGCGGTCATCGCTTTCTGGTAAGCAGGTTATCCATACACTTTGGGTGGCACTTTGTTTTGAAGACCGTGTCATGATCTTTTTGCAATTAAATTTTCTTCATTTAGATGGACACCGTTTTACATGGACTTTCTTTGATGGGACCTTGCTTTAGTTTTCTTTTTTTTTCATTTTGGTACACTCACCAATTTTTTATGTACATGTATATTCATATACCTATGATTTAATTAGCACTGCATCTTTTGTTGGATATTTGCACTTCATTTGGAGTTTTTGATGTCAGCAGCTTATTTGTTATTTCACTAGTTTTTAGTTTTAGCGCAGGGTCAGCCCTAGGGCTTTACACTTATATATTTTTCGACTGGTAGCATCCTATTACAGCAACAAGTTTTAACAGTTTTGGAAAGTTTACTTTTAAAAAGAAAGAAAATGAACACAAATCCCAAATTGATTTTTATCAAAGTACAAATCCATATTTACAAAGTATATAATACAGGACAAATTATTAGAAAAAAAAATAATTCTAAGATAACACATGCTCTAGAACACCTTGTCGGATCAGCTGCTCGCATTTCCATCTTGGCAGAAAATGCTGAGTGGGGAAAAAAAAAAAAAAAGAAAAGAAGCATTAATTAACATGATCAAGAACCAGCATCTAACACAGTTATACAATATACCGTATAGGAAAATGTACTTGATTGTATATCTACAAAAACATGATACAGGCCATATTATATTGTGTGTTCATATTATTGTGGAGCCGTTTAAAATATACATCTTACACAACAGGAGAACTAGTCTTCCATTGTTTAGCCATCTAATTTCCTGTACCTAAAGCCCACCGTACACACGATCAAGATATTGTACAAAAAAATACTACTTTCAAAGCAATCGTAAGATAATCTGGACAGTCGCCATCCAAAATTTCTGAAGGGGCAAAACAAAACAATTTCTTGTATACCAGATCGTACGATTTTCATTTAGGCCAGGTTTACACTGGTACATCACGACAGTCGCACAAAAATGGGACTAAAAGCAAAATGTACTGGAGATTTTAGTCGACTAAAACGTAGGACATTTTAGTCGACTAAAGACAAAATTGAAGACTAAAATGGGACTAAAAGCAAAATGTACTGGAGATTTTAGTCGACTAAAACGTAGGACATTTTAGTCGACTAAAGACAAAATTGAAGACTAAAATGGGACTAAAAATAGGATTTTTATAACAGCTTGCCTGTAAAATCCTTTTCTTTGAAGTACATCATGGGACACAGAGCCATAGTAGTTACTATGTGGGTTATAGGCCACCTTCAGGTGATGAACACTGGCACGCCCTAAGACAAAAAGTGCCCTCCCTATATAACCCCTCCCACTACTGGGAGTACCTTTTGTAGCCAAGCAATACACATGTATTCCATAGAAGGGAGGGACATCTGTGTCCCGTGATGTACTTCAAAGAAAAGGATTTTACAGGTAAGCCGTTATAAAAATCCTATTTTCTTATCGTACATAATAGGACGCAGAGCCATAGTTACTATGTAGGATGTCCCATAGCAATGGCAACTGAAGGGAGGGTGACAACAAAAAAGTAGGGCATTAAGAGACTAGAGGACTTATACTGCAGCACACTGCGCCCAAAAGCAATACCCTCATGACCTTTTACATTGATTTGATAGAATCTGGTAAATGTATGGACTGAAGACCAAGTTGTGGATTTGCAGATCCGAGCCATGGAGGCCTGGTGATGCACTGCCAAAGAAGCACTAACAGCCCTGGTGGAGTGCGCTTTAACATGAAAAGGAGAAATTTTCCTCTTTAGACCATAAGCTTGAACAATCACTTGACAAATCCATTTGGAAATAGTAGATTTTGATGCTGCCTGTCCTATCCCTGTACTTAGATTGAACTGGATGGACTGGTGTCTTTATTCAACCTTACTGAGTGTCTACAATTGTCCCTATCCCTGTACATTGCACACTCACATTGGTCCCTACCCTCAAGGAGCCCACAATCCAAGGTCCCCATTCATATACTAGGGTCAATTTTGGACAGAAGGCAATTAACCTACCTGCATGTCTTTGGAGTGTGGGAGGAAACCAGAGCAAACCCACGCAGGCACAGGGAGAACATGCAAAATTCCAGGCAGGTAGTGTCATGGTTGGGATTTGACCCAGCAACCCTTTTTACTGCTAGGCGAGAGCGCTAACCTCTACACCACTGTGCTGTCCTTTTAGGACCTTCTGGCAATGCAAACAAAACATCCGTTTTGCGAATCTGAGCGTTCACCTTTAAAGAGGAAGTAAACCCTCATGGGTTTACTTCCTCTTTCATTCCCTGCAAAGGCAAAGCATAATGGACTACTATGCATCGCATAGTAGCCCATTATGTGTCACTTACCTGACACAGGAGCCAGCGAAGTCGCCGATGCCCCCTGTAGTCCGCCGCATCCATCTTGCTGGTGGCGTCTCGCAGCTCCGCCGCTGTCATTCGGCGAAGCCGTCACTCCCACGCATGGGCACGGGAGTCGACACGCGCGGCAGCTCCATTCTTGGAAATGCCGCGCTCAGTGCGCCTGCGCGCCGCTGCCTACGGCGCATGCGCCGTAGACAGCGGTGCCTGTTTTCGGGCAAATATCTCCTAAACCATATAGGTTTAGGAGATATTGCTTGGACCAAGCAGGTCAAAGTGGTTTGTAAGGGTTTACAACCACTTTAAATAGACCTTGACCGCTCTCACTACATCAAGAGAATGTAGTGACCTCTCTTCCACAGACCGAGGTTCTGGAAAAAAAAGGCAGCAGAATATCCTGGTTTAAATGAAAACCTGTCACTACCTTTGATAGGAATTTAGGATGAGGCCGCAATATCACCTTATCCTTATGAATAATAAAAAATGACTGCTTACAGGAAAGGGCTGCTAATTCCGATACTCTTCTGACAGAGGATATGGCAACCAAAAAAAATGATCCTCCTCATCGAGAGGACCAAGGGAATATCCTGTATAGGCTCAAGAGGCTGTTTTTGTAAAGCAGACAAGACTGAATTCAAATCCCAAGGATTCAGGTGTGTCCTGACGGGAGGATTAATCCACGTTACTCCGTGAATAAAGTTACAAACAACAGAGTGCGAAGCAAGAGGCCGTTGAAACAACACTGATAAGACCGAGACCTGGCCCTTGATGGTACTCAAGGCCAGCTTAATTTCCAATCCCCTCTGTAGGAATTCAAGGATCCTATCTATGAGATTTTCCGGGGTGCCAACCCCTGGATTCACACCAGGTGACATATGCCTTCCAAACTCTTTAGTGTATGACTCCGGAGGCTGGCTTCCAAGCACTAACCAAAGTAGACACTACTGAAGGAGAAAGCCCACAGTCCTTTAAAATGTGTGTCTCAACAGCCAAACAGTTAAAGTGGTTGTAAACCCTTACAACCAACTTTGACCTACAGGTAAGCCTAGATTAAGGCTTACCTGTAGGTCCAAGAAATATCTCCTAAACCTACACGGTTTAGGAGATATTTGCCAAAAGACAGGCACCGCTGTGTACAGCGCATGCACTGAGCACGCCGCTGTCAACGGCGATATGCCGCGAGTGGCGGCTCCCGTGTGCGAGTGACATCGCGGCTTCGCCGAATGACAGCGGCGGAGCAGCGAGACCCACCGAGAAGATGGATGCTCCGGACTACAGGGGACAGCGGTGACTTCGCTGGCTCCTGTGTCAGGTAAGCGACACATAATGGACTACTTTGCGATGCATAGCAGTCCATTATGCTTTACCTTTGCAGGGAATCAAAGAGGAAGTAAACTCATCAGGGTTTACTTCCTCTTTAAATTTAGCGTTTGTAGGGTAGGATGGAATACTGGCTCTTGCCAGAGAAGGTCTGGCCACAGTGGCAGGGTCCAAGGGTCCCCTACCGTCACCATTATGATTTCGGCAAACCAAGATCTTCTGAGCCACACTGGGGCCACCAGAATCGCCTCCTTCCCTTCCTGCAGAACCGGAAGAAACGCATTGATCAGTGAAAACTGATCCCATGGAAAGACCAAGCGTCTGTGCCGCATGCCAGCGGATCCCTCGTCCTTGATACAAAGTTGTCAACCTTGTTGTTGAATCTGAACTCAAACAAATCAACGCCCGTAACATCTCCCTCTTTGACATATAGGCAGAAAAGATGTGGGGGGGGGGGTGAAGGGACCATTCTCCCAGAAACAATTGTTGGCGACTCAAGTAGTCTGCCTGCCAATTATCTATCCCTGGAATGAAAATCACAGATTGGCAAGGAATGTTGCTTTCTGCCCAAGATATAACATGATTCACCTCTTTTTGGGCTGCACAACTTCTCGTGCCCCCTTTATGATTGATGTAGGCCACAGCTGCAGCATTGTCAGATTGAATCCTGACAGGACAATTTCGTAATCTGAGTGTCCAGGCCTCTAGAGCCAGACGAACTGCCCGAATTTCTAGAATATTGATGGGCAAGGTCCTTTCTGACTTGGACCGTTTCCCCTGGACAGATGCCTCTTCCAAGACTGCTCCTCAGCCTAGATGGCTGGCATTCGTTGTTTCCACTTTACAGGATGCTGGTAGAAAGGATTTCCCCTGTTGAACGTTGCTGGATATCAACCACCAATTGAGGCTCTGACGCACCTCAGGGGATAAGCACATTGGAAAGTCCAAAGCCTGGACCTTCTTGTTCCAAGTCGACAGAATACCGTTTTACAGCAGTCTTGAATGAAACTGCACATAAGGAACAGCCTCAAAAGGAGACCACCATCTTTCATAACAATTTCATGCAAAGCCAAATGGAAGGATTTCTTTGTTTTGACAAGCCGAATCAGTTCCTTTATGGAACTGATCCTTCCCTGGGGTAAGAATACCTTCTTTTGAACGGTATCTATGATCAGCCCCAAGTACTGCAATCTCCTTGATGGTTTTAAGGAGGATTTTTCTAGGTTGAGAATCCAGCCTAGGAATTCTAGGTAACTCACGGCTGAGACTAAACTGGTTTAGACAGGACCGATTTACTAAGAACAGATCGTCTAGGTAGGCTAGAATTGTTATACCCTGAGCCCTTAAATTGGCTAAAGGAAGGGCCAGGATCTTTGTGAACACTCGAGGTGCGGTGGCTAGATCGAAAGGCAGAGCCACAAACTGAAAATGATGATTTTCTACCTTGAAGTGTAGAAATTTCTGATGAGCGAGAAAATTGGAACATGTTTGATGTCGATCGATGCCAAAAATTCTCCTCCTTGTAGAATGGAGACAACCGATCGACTCCATGCGGAAGGAATGGACATTCAAGTGCTGGTTTAGATCCTTGAGATCTAAAATGGGTCTTACCTCCCTGTTTGGTTTTGGTACTGTGAAGAGGTTTGACTAAAACCCTGATGCCTGCTCTTCTGTGGGAACGTCTGATATCACTTTCTGAGACCAGAGATGATCCAGACCCAGAAAGATATTTTCTTTTCCTTGGGTCTCTGGGAACATTTGATCTTAAAAAACAGGGAGACGGGAATTCTCAAAATTCTAGTTTGTAACCTAGAGAAACTGAGGAAGCCACCCATCTATGCTGACAATGTTCCTGCCAGATCTTTGAAAAGTGTAGAAGCCTTCCCCCCAGCCGAGCAAGCAGGGGCAGCCATTCATAAGGAGACTTTAGTATTTTGCTTTGCGGGTTTCCTGCCCCAAGTCTTCTTTTGGCCCTCGGACTGCCCTTGAGGTCTTCCTCTTGAACCTGACGGTGGCACATTAATAAAAAGTGGGTTGCATGGTGGGTTGCATTAAACCTTCAGGAGCTGGGGATCCTCGAGGAAACCCACAATCCTGGACTTGCAACAGCACCCCGCCTGTAAAACTATGGCCTTACTACCAAAAAGTACTGGATCCCAGGGTCCAGCTCTCAAAAAAGAGTAGCATTCACAGACAAAACCTTGTTTCTTCCGATATGAGGCCCAGGTACCATTCAATTTGGCCAGAAGAGATACTTTGAATGGATCCGGTCAGCAAGGATTGCTACAGTGGAACTCAGCACAGCACATCTTTACTCGTGACCAACACCTTAGACACTGGCGAAAAAACTGAGGTACTCCCAGTAGTGGGAGGGGTTATATAGGGAGGGCACTTTGTCTTAGGGCGTGCCAGTGTCCATCACCTGAAGGTGGCCTAGTACCCACATAGTAACTACTAAGGCTCTGTGTCCCATGATGTACGATAAGAAAAACTCCCACTGCCAGTGTGTCCAGGAGGCACATTTAGCACTTCAGTGTTTATTCATTTTAATAGCCAGAATAAAAAAACACCAAGTGTGGGTGCATTTGCATGAGGCCTTAACGTGGATGTAAACCTGATTCATGAAATTTGAGCTGAGCACACATCTGTAGGTTTTTCTTATGTCTCTACAAAGCACTGAGTCCCGTATGTTTCTTCTGTTCCGTAGCTCTGTTATCAACCTGATAACTTTAAGTTTGCGTCTGGGAGGTTGCTATAAATAGATTAGCAGAGAGCTTGCCTTCTCACAGCAGAGCTCTACACATTACAGTGATACCTCAGTTTGCGAGTAACATGGTATACAAGCATTTTGCCAAAGGTCCGGGGGTGCTGGTGGCTCCCAGCGCTTCCTGGAGAACTCAAAGACACTGCCCAGCTGGGTGGGGCAGCACAACATGTGTTGGAGCACCTGAAATTGTCAACAGTTCCCGAGTGTCTGAGGGTCACCAGCGCCCATGCACCTCCGGCCAAATACAGTACTGCATACACCAGCAGTGGTTGTGGAACGAATCATCTGAATTTCTATTATTTCTTATGGGGAAACTCGCTTTGATATACGAGTGCTTTGGATTACATGATTGCTTCTGGAACGAATTATGCTCGTAATCAAAAATGATTACTGTACTTCCTTTCCTTGCCAGTGTGGAGTGGGGGTGTGTGCGCCTTTCCTCCAAACAGCGGTCTTGGCTGTATGCCAATCATCCACTCCCAGTGCTGAACAGGAAGAGAAAATATGTAACAGGATGTGCACTTCACTTTCTAAAGGATATAAAAAAGATGAAGACAGCAGATGTACATGTAAAACTTATGTAGGGGTATTTGTTTCATCTGTGTATCAGCCAAGGCTGTTCACTTTAATGGGTATATGTGAGGGTTTAAATCCACTTTAATGGAGGCAGGAAAATCTTTTACTAATCAATGGGAAACCCCCTATTTAAGCAGCAGTTGCATCAACTAGCGTTTTGTTGGAAGATTTTCCCTCAGTTCCATTTTGGATTTCACTCCCAGCGACATTGGTTATCAGGACAATTTCAGAGCATATCTCCTTAACGGGGACAAAGATGGCAATGAAAACCTTACAGGGGTTTTAAACACATCACCACTCTTTCTAAAAAATGTGTATAATACTAATAATAATAATAATAATAATAATAATAATAATAATAATAATACAAAATAATAATAAAAACCACACGCAAAAAAAAGAAAAAAAAAAAAAAAAAAAAAAACACTCTAACACCACAAAACACACACCAAAATTGCCTTTAGGTAAACTTGAAGCAACACTTTTATAAGTTGTCCAGCTTATTCAACGTAATCCTACCTGGCTATTTTTCTTTAGCAGAATTGTTGTGCCATCTTCAATTTCAAATTCACCGTAATCTCTTAAGCAGCGCACCTAAAAAAAAAAGAGACAAATCTGAAGCAATCTAATAATTACACTGATAACTATAGGGTAAAGTTATAATACACAAACAGTAGATTGCACCGAGAGTGGATGTCCAATCAATAGGCACCAATTAACCATTATTTGTTTGCAAGCATAAAATGTATTACTGTCACAAATATTGTGCTAACTAGCAAACCTTGCAGAAGAAAACCATAGCCTTTTCACTTAGCTCTATAAAAATAAGTATATACAAAACCTCTCACATTAGCCAAAATTACTAGCAACTCTAATATTTTTCTACAACTTAAAAATAAAAGAAGATTTCCAATACCCATGCCATGCTTGCAATGCCATTTTTTCCCTCCAGACAAAAGCACAGGTAAGTACTGCTTTTAGGTTATTACCTTTTAGATTTAAAGCTCCCAAAAGCAACCCTATTGAATCAAATTGTATTGTAAATTATATTGCAAAACACTGGCGCTATACAAATCCTGTATAAGAACAATTTACCAACCGTGCACACACCCTAAAATTACATGAATTCATCTTCTCCATTTCGCACAATGATTTTTATCCATGTACCTCTATGTATAGGCTTTTAGGAGGCTTCATATCTTGTGTTATGTCCAGACCTTCTTCACCTCCCAGAGACCTCATATAGGTTGCCAGAGATTTCTTGTACTGATTAAACCAGTCAGTCTATGCGAGAGGGAGAGAACGAGAGTTTTATGTGCAATAAGCTGAAGACAGTTCCCTGTTAAAGTATCACAATGCACCAAGTCATTTAGCCCCCCCAATCAGTTCACCAAAAGAGTATTTACAGAGCGTCCCAAAAGCAGGACTGCCTGTGTTGCCATGTTCGTTCTTTTTCCAGGTTTCGTTAAAAAATGTTTGGATGCCAATGGCAACATCAGAATCTGTTATTTCAGGCACTTTGATAATATGTAAAACCAACATTTCACATTCCTGATATATGGCTGCTGTACCATGTACTCGAACGAGAGAGTATCCTGTTCGCTTCGTATTGCCTCAGATATGTGATAGTCCTGGTGTTCCTGCCAGTCCCTTGGCTTTCCAATAAAAGATGACTACACTAGGCATGAGAGCATGGTGTGGTCAGTTATCTGGCTGTACTGCAAACTAAGCCTGCTCTCCTCCAATGATTAGACTTTCTGAAACACCTCCTCCCTGCACAGCCATTCACTGAGAAAATCAGCATGCTGCTTTTTCTCCTCCCCCCAGCTTTTGTGCCACTGAGAACAGAAGGAATGAGATCACATATTATAATAAAAATAAATAAAAAAAGTTTATATTTTTGTAAATCTATACACGTTTTGCCTTTCATTTCTATTTTAAACTGGATTGGGTTGTTTTACAAGGTGATCGTTTACATATACTTTTAACCACTGGAAAAGTAAAAGGTCCAACATTTTGGTTTACAATCTACACAATCATGCATCTCCTTCATCACATAAGTACTGGATTAAATAGACAAAGTTACAGAAGTTGTTGGTGGACTACAGGTTAAGTGGACCTTTCAAAAACTTCACAAGTCAGCATGACTAAAAAGCAACAGTATAATAATAAAAAAAAATAAAAAAACACACACACACACACACACACACACACACACAATATAAATATATACACACACACATCCTTTTATCATAAAAAAAAAAAAAAAAAAAAAAAAAATAAATCATCGAGTATCAGCCTAGTGACTAAGTCTAGCCTTAGATAATAGTCTGCTGCCAGCAGGAGGAAACCTTTCCTCAACCTCCTCTCCCTCAGAGCCCATTCACACAGGGGCAACACGACTTGTAGGCGACTTGAGTCAGGCAACTTGGACACGACTTGAGTTAAGATCACAGCGCGACTTGGGACGACTTCAAAACGACTTGTGATGACTTCAAGCCCGACTTGGGACGACTTACAAGTCGCCCCAGGCCAGGCGACTTTTGCCGAGGCCAAGCAGAGAATGAGCTCAAGGGGGAACTCCACGGCAAATTTCTGAAAAAAATTTGGCGTGGGTTCCCCCTCCGAGAGCATACCAGGCCCTTAGGTCTGGTATGGATTCCAAGGGGAACCCCCTACGCCGAAAAAACGGCGTGGGGGTCCCCCCCAGATCCACACCAGACCCTTATCCGAGCACGCTACCCGGCCGGCCAGGAAAGGGGGTGGGGACGAGCGGGCGGCCCCCCCCCTCCTGAGCCGTACCAGGCCGCGTGCCCTCAACATGGGGGGGGTGCCTTGGGGGAGGGGGGGCGTGCGGCCCCCCCACCCCAAAGCACCTTGTCCCCATGTCGATGAGGACAAGGGCCTCTTCCCGACAACCCTGGCCGTTGGTTGTCGGGGTCTGCGGGCGGGGGGCTTATCGGAATCCGGGAGCCCCCTTTAATAAGGGGGCTCCTGGATACCGGCCCCCCACCCTATGTGAATGAGTATGGGGTACAATGTACCCCTACCCATTCACCTGTAAAAAAAAAAGTAAAAAAAAAAAACACATCACACAAGGGTTAAAATAGTTTATTGCACAGCTCCGGGGGTCTTCCATCTTCGGGGTCTTCTCGCCGGACTCCTCCGCTATCTTCTGCTAGCTCTTTTACTAGCGGAGGAGTCCGGCTTTCTTCCTCCCCGCCGCCGGCCTCTTCTCCCGACTTCGGGGGTCTTGTCCCCCTCTTCGGTTCTTCTGCCGGGCCACCGCGCCTTCTTATAGCTCTTTTGCAGGCGGTGGCCCGGTCTTCTGTCGCCGCCGCCTTCCGTTCTTCTTCTTCTTCTCCAGGAGATGTTGACACGACGCTCTCTCCGGCCACAATGCCAGGGACGCGCTCCGCTGCCACTTATATAGGGACAATGGGGCGGTGTCACATGGGTTGATGTCACATGGTGACCCCGCCCCCTTACCATGTGACATCAACCCATGTGACCAACCCATGTGACACCGCCCCATTGTCCCTATATAAGTGGCAGCGGAGCGCGTCCCTGGCATTGTGGCCGGAGAGAGCGTCGTGTCAACATCTGAAGAAGAAGAAGAAGAAGAAGAAGAAGAAGAAGAAGAAGAAGAAGAAGAAGAAGAAGAAGAAGAAGAAGAAGAAGAAGAAGAAGAAGAAGAAGAAGAAGAAGAAGAAGAAGAAGAAGAAGAAGAAGAAGAAGAAGAAGAAGAAGAAGAAGAAGAAGAAGAAGAAGAAGAAGAAGAAGAAGAAGAAGAAGAAGAAGAAGAAGAAGAAGAAGAAGAAGAAGAAGAAGAAGAAGAAGAAGAAGAAGAAGAAGAAGAAGAAGAAGAAGAAGAAGAAGAAGAAGAAGAAGAAGAAGAAGAAGAAGAAGAAGAAGAAGAAGAAGAAGAAGAAGAAGAAGAAGAAGAAGAAGAAGAAGAAGAAGAAGAAGAAGAAGAAGAAGAAGAAGAAGAAGAAGAAGAAGAAGAAGAAGAAGAAGAAGAAGAAGAAGAAGAAGAAGAAGAAGAAGAAGAAGAAGAAGAACGGAAGGCGGCGGCGACAGAAGACCGGGCCACCGCCTGCAAAAGAGCTATAAGAAGGCGCGGTGGCCCGGCAGAAGAACCGAAGAGGGGGACAAGACCCCCGAAGTCGGGAGAAGAGGCCGGCGGCGGGGAGGAAGAAAGCCGGACTCCTCCGCTAGTAAAAGAGCTAGCAGAAGATAGCGGAGGAGTCCGGCGAGAAGACCCCGAAGACGGAAGACCCCCGGAGCTGTGCAATAAACTATTTTAACCCTTGTGTGTTGTGTTTTTTTTACTTTTTTTTTTACAGGTGAATGGGTAGGGGTACATTGTACCCCATACTCATTCACATAGGGTGGGGGGCCGGTATCCAGGAGCCCCCTTATTAAAGGGGGCTCCCGGATTCCGATAAGCCCCCCGCCCGCAGACCCCGACAACCAACGGCCAGGGTTGTCGGGAAGAGGCCCTTGTCCTCATCGACACGGGGACAAGGTGCTTTGGGGTGGGGGGGCCGCACGCCCCCCTCCCCCAAGGCACCCCCCCCCATGTTGAGGGCACGCGGCCTGGTACGGCTCAGGAGGGGGGGGGGCCGCCCGCTCGTCCCCACCCCCTTTCCTGGCCGGCCGGGTAGCGTGCTCGGATAAGGGTCTGGTGTGGCTCTGGGGGGGACCCCCACGCCGCTTTTTCGGCGTAGGGGGTTCCCCTTGGAATCCATACCAGACCTAAGGGCCTGGTATGCTCTCGGAGGGGGAACCCACGCCAAATTTTTTGCAGAAATTTGCCGTGGAGTTCCCCCTTCAGAGCTAATAATTCTGTCAAAGTCGCCTGCGTATAGACGGAGATCCGACTTGGAGGCGATCTCCATTGAAATCAATGGGTACCGGTCGCCTACAAGTCGGATAGAAGTAGTACAGGAACCTTTTCTGAAGTCAGAGCGACTTCAGTAGTGTGCATTAAGACGGCTCTCATTCACTTACATTGCTTTTTAAATGTTGTCCGACCTGAGGCGACCTGAGGCGACTAGGGGCGACCTGAAGTCGGATCAGGAGTTGCCCCTGTGTGAATGGGCTCTCAGTGATCAGAATGAAATGCAACATTGTAGAAAGTTACAAAGTAAGTGGATGCAGCATGGGGCTGTTTGGTATCCAATATTTGTGAACACAGCCGAGAACTGCATAAATGCCAGGGTTCAGATAACTCATATCTGCGTGGCATCTCAGTCCAAAAAGTAGATGCAGTGTCTGAAAAGTGCTTAAAGAGGAGGGCCGGTTATACAAAAAAAAAAAAAAAAAGACGGCAGCTGCAAACACTGCAGCTGCTGACTTAATCAACACACTCACCTGTCCAGGGTGCCCGCGATGTCGGCCGCCCGAGGCCGACCCGTCGCTGCCATTCCTTGTAAGGGAAACAGGCAGTGGAGTCTTACGGCTTCACTGCCCGTTTCCTACTGCGCATGCGCGAGTCCCGCAGCTACTGTGCATGCGCGAGTCCCGCAGCTCTTTCTGAATGGGACGCACTGTGTTCTGGAACACACAGTTCCCAGAACACAGCGAGACTCATTACCCAGAAGACGCCGCGACGAAGACAGAAGATCTCCGCGGAGGAGGAAGAGGAAGATTAGGAGAAAGTGCCTAGCAACATGCATTTCTGGTAAGTAAAAAAAAAAAAAAATTTTTCTTCATTTTTTTTGTAATTTTTAATATTTTTTTTGTTTTCAGGGTGGCCCTCCACTTTAAATAACGATGGCAGAAAAGCGGATGAAGGTATTGTCCAGGAAAGTGGTGCAATTATGTTAGATGTAACAAATACTTGCAAGTATTACACATTTTGTAGCCTGCATGCATGTACCACAACAAACCTTATGCCAACGTATACGATTCCTGGTCTTCCAGAATGCTGAGTGTAAATCGTATCCTGACATCTTACATTACAGCTATGGTAAACTCAACCCACTAAAATATTTCTGTACAGTAAAGCTACACATACATACAAACACAGTTAAATCCCATTATCACCCAATATACAGATTGGTCATCACATTTGTACAGGAGCTTTTCCTCATCTCACTTCACACCATATCTTATCTGCTCCCACACCCATCAGATTGACACAAAGGGGTTGATTTACTAAAACTGGAGAGTGCAAAATCTGGTGCAGCTGTGCATGGTAGCCAATCAGCTTCTAATCTTAGGCTTCATGCACACGAGACGCAGATGCAAACGCTGCTGGGACACATGTTGAAACCCGCGTTTAGAAACGCGCGTTTTGCCGCGATTTTGCGGCGTTTTACCGCGTTTGCGTCTAGAAGCGTTTAGTTAAGCTAACATCATAGACCCTCCCCAGCTCAAAAAAACAGTATTATTAACTATTTCAGCAATTTTGTGAGACCAGAGTGAGTAGCAGCAGCTGTGAGAGCTGCAGTGTACTTGTATTTAGCGTGTCACTTGCCACGGCACCTGCCACATGTTGTGGATTGTCCACTTGCCACGTGACTTGCCACGTCACCTGCCACGTCATCTGCCACAAGTTGTGGATTGTCCAACTGCCACGTCACCTGCCACAAGTTGTGGATTGTCCACTTGCCACGTGACTTGCCACATCACCTGCCACGTCACTTGCCACAAGTTTTGGATTGTCCACTTGTCACGTCACTTGCCACAAGTTGGGGATTGTCCACTTGCCACATCACCTGCCACAAGTTGTGGATTGTCCACTTGCCACGTCACTTGCCACATCACCTGCCACGTCACTTGCCACAAGATGTGGATTGTCCACTTTCCACGTCATCTGCCATGCCACCTGCCACAAGCTGTGGATTGTCCACTTGCCACGTCACCAGCCACATCACCTGCCACAAGTTGTGGATTGTCCACTTGCCACGTCACTTGCCACATCACCTGCCACGTTACCTGCCACAAGATGTGGCTTGTCCACTTGCCACGTCACCAGCCACATCACCTGCCACAAGTAGTGGATTGTCCACTTGCCACATCACTTTCCACGTCACCTGCCACAAGTTGTGGATTGTCCACTTGCCACGTCCCTTGCCACGTCACCTGCCACAAGTTGTGGATTGTCCACTTGCCACGTGACTTGCCACATCACCTGCCACGTCACCTGCCACAAGTTTTGGATTGTCCACTTGCCACGTCACTTGCCACAAGATGTGGATTGTCCACTTGCCACACCACTTTCCACGTCACCTGCCACAAGATGTGGATTGTCCACTTGCCACATCACTTTCCACGTCACCTGCCACAAGTTGTGGATTGTCCACTTGCCACGTCACCTGCCACGTCACCTGCCACAAGTTGTGGATTGTCCACTTGCCACGTCCATTGCCACGTCCCCTGCCACAAGTGGATTGTCCACTTGCCACGTCCCCTGCCACAAGTGGATTGTCCACTTGCCACATCACTTGCCACATCACCTGCCACAAGTTGTGGATTGTCCACTTGCCACGTCCCCTGCCACAAGTGGATTGTCCACTTGCCACGTCACCTGCCACAAGTTATGGATTGTCCACTTGCCACGTCACATGCCAGTCACCTGCCACAAGTTGTTGATTTTCCACTTGCCACGTCACCTGCCAGGTCACTTGCCGCGTCACCTGCCAGGTCACTTGCCACGTCACCTGCCAGGTCACTTGCCACGTCACCTGCCACAAGTTGTGGATTGTCCACTTTCCACGGCACTTGCCACTTCACCTGCTACGTCACTTGCCACAAGTTGTGGATTGTCCACTTGCCACATCACTTGCCACCTGCCATGTCACTTGCCACAAGTTGTGGATTGTCCACTTGCCACGTCACTTGCCACCTGCCATGTCACTTGCCACAAGTTGTGGATTGTCCACTTGCAATTGTTTAAAATATTTTTCTAATGGTTTTTCATCATTTGCAATCATTTTTTAGATTTTTCATGTAAAAAAAAAGGTCACCTTTAAAAACGCATATAAACGCAAACGCGGTAGCGGCGTTTTGCCGCGTTTTGCGTCTGAAACGTGGAAATTTTTGATTCTGAACGCATTTTTTTGCTTCTGGAAAAACGAGATTAAACGCAACTGCATAAAAACGGAAAAAAACGAGACTGTGTGCATGGACATATAGGATAACATTGAATGAGTTCAGGGGCAGTTGAAAAAACTGTCCAACTGCATCTGAACGCACGTTTAACTGCGTCTCGTGTGCATGAGGCCTTAGCTTGTTCAATTGAGCTGTTTGTTACAAGAAAATAAAAAATAACCAACACACAGACAACCTGGAAGTTGATTGGTTTCTATGTGGAGCTGCATCAGATTTTGCACTCATCAACAACATCAAATCAACTAAGGCTGCAACTAATTATTTTCATAAGCGATTAGTTGGCCGATTTATCAATCGTCACAATCGGCTAACAACATTAAAAAATTGTGATGTATAAATTTAGTAAATATGTAAAGTTTAAAAAAATAAAATTAAAAAAAAAAAAAAAAAAAAAAAAAAAAAAAAAAGCAATTTATTTAGGGCTGTTACTGATTAAAATTTTCGTGTTCAATTAATCGATTTTTCTTTAACTACTTTTAAATGATCTCCTTGCAGTGAAACTCTGCATTAAACGTGGTATACACTGTATACAATCACCCGACACTAGTTTCCACAATCCATGGCTTAACTTCAGTTCACACAAATACGTTTTATATTCAAACTGTAGCACTGACGCAATTAATTTTTTTCCACAGTAGCGTAACAATCCCTCCACCTCCGTTCTAACTAATCACTCTCAACTTATGGCATGGATCCCTGTGCAAACAGGTGGTGGCCATGCAAGCGGGTATTAAAAGGGTTAACACGGACCATAAACTTCCTCTCATGTCTCCTTAGATCTCAGCAAGGATGCCAGGTCATGAGTAGAAAGAAAAGATCTAAGTGCTCACCGCTTAAGTATAAGATTTAATTTTTGTGTTCAAACACAAACTACTCACATAGAGATGCTAAAAACACAGCATGTAAAGCCGACAATCGTGTTAGTTCATAGGGCAGCGGCGCGTGACGTCATGCATAGCTCCTCCCACATATGCATTAAGTTCAATCAGAACTTTGTCACCGGACTCCTCCCCCCTTTCCCTTTGTTAGCAGACAGAGGCACTTGGGGAAGGGGGGGGGGGGGGGGTTTGAGGAGTCCGGTGACGTTGATGTCTGACGTCACTGGATCTCCGACAGAACTCCCTGAAGACACAAAAGGCGGCAGAGGGGCGAGTATTTTGATCAATCAAAAAAATGTAGCGATTAATCGAGGAGTTAATCTTTAGTTTACACAGCCCTAAATTATTAAACATATCTATATGCAGTGGTAAATATAAATAACCAACTATATGGTTAGGGAGAAAAATATCAAATCTACTGAGAACAGACAGGAGAGATATACTGTATATACTATTAGAGGCTATATATTGTATATACTATTAAAAGGGTAAATATCAGACTCAGACCAATTTTTTTTTATTAAAAAGAAAGTTTGATTTTTTTTTTTTTTTTTAATCGTTAGTGGAGTAAATACAGAAATGATTTATTTACATTACTGTATTAACTACCAGTTAGTGTCTGGCTTCAAAAGTCCTAGTCACAGATCCAGAACAAACATGCAGCAGGCAAAGTCAGAATACCTTGCCAGGGAACTTGTTCTAGCCAAGTACATTTTAAGTACTGAAGCCATAAGATCAGCATTCCAGCCAAGCCATTTTTTAATAAAGGATCAGCAATGGCAGCCCATGATGTTTCCTCAGTACAGATTTTGACAGAAGGTTCACAATACAAAACTCCACAGGCCTGACAGAAGGTATCAATTCACTACCGCAGTTCCCTCCATCCCAGCAGGGCTGGCAATAAAAGTACATTTACTTACAGATACATCATCCAAGACAGAGTACATAACACATGCAACCACCATCTACAGAAACCAATGTCAAGTATTCTTAGAGTTGCAGCTAGACCTTTCAGCTGGGTATACATGAACCAAAAATACTCTGGTCCAGCAGGAAATGTCTGAATTTCACTCTGTATGTACTTGTCTGTTCATCAAAGGCTGATCCAATGACCAGCTTCTGTTGAGCAGTCCTGCTGGAAAACCAGCATTCGATCATTTGTAAGCAATGGCTGCAGCGCTCAGCGCATTCTGATGGGGGAGGTGGAATCCTAGGTATCAGAATACAATAGTGAAGTAGGAGAGATCCCTGCATCCACATTGCAGTCTCCCTCTGTTGTTCCTATGAGATAAGCTAGCTTTAAATGTGTTCAGGACACACACACACACACACACACACACACACACACACACACACACACACACACACACAGCAGCATAGTTTATTATATGTGTACAAAAAATAAAATGATCCAACAAACCTCTTCTGCTGACATTTGAAACCTGAGGGCATTTGGTAGCACGCTGCCATACTCCCAGCGAAGAGCTTGAATCCGAAGCAGGCGGTCGTAACTGAAAAATTTAAACACACACACAACTGAATAATGCATTTTGGGGTGCAAACAATGACAGCAACCTGCATCACTCCTCCCAAATGGCAAATCTTTTCAGGCTAGCACATTAGAAGCTGCATCTATGTTTTAGTATATTTAAATATTTTCATTTAATTCAAACAAAATACACAATGTGATTGGAGAGACAGTGGTCTGGGGTACTGGGGCAAGAAGGCTACCCCATCCTACTGAAGAAGCCCAATCATGTGGCGACATATGTATAGGAGGGGATGAGCCCAGCCCATAGCGTCACAGTGCCATTGTGATCCAAGCCAAGTGGTGAGCCAGGTGACAAGGCAATCAGTTTTATTTTGCATTTCCTGCAAGTGTGTTTTTAACCGCTTGCCAACCAGCCGCCGCAGTTATACTGTGGCAAAATGGAACGGGCAGGCGAATCATCATGTTACGTCCCTCCTTAAGGTGGCCACTAGGGGGAAGTGCGCCCGCAGCTTGCCCCCAGAGCTGATGCGAGTATCCGGCAATCTCGACCACCGGGCTCCCGCGATTGGTCGTAACATGGCGAGAGCCGGGATCTCTGTGCGTAAACGCAGAGATCCTGGTTCTCTGAGGGGAGAAGTGACAGATCGTTGTTCATACAAAGTATGAACAGCAATCCATCACCCCCTAGTCAGTCCCCTCCCCCCTTTAGTTAGAACACACACTAAGGAACATAATTAACCCCTTGATCAGCCCCTAGTGTTAACCCCTTCCCTGCCAGTGACATTTACACAGTAATCAATGCATTTTTATAGCATTGATCGCTGTATTAATGCAAATGGTCCCAAAAATGTGGCAAAATTGTCCCATATGTCTGCCATAATGACAGTCACGATAAAATTCGCAGATCACCGCCATTATAAGTAAAATAATAAGCTATAAATGTATCCCCTATTTTGTAGACACTATAACTTTTGTGCAAACCAATCAATATACGCTTATTGCAATTTTTAGTACCAAAAATATGTAGAAGAATACACATCGGCCTAAAAACCAAGAACATTTTTTTTTTTTTTCTTCAAGCAAAAGGGATATTATAGCAAAAAGTACAAAATATTTAGTCTCAAAATTGTCGCTTTTTTTTGTTTATAGCACAAAAAAAAAAAAAAAAAAAATGCAGAGATAATCAAATACCACCAAAAGAAAGCTCTATTTGTTGGGAAAAAAAGGACGTCAATTTTGTTTGGGTACAACGTTGCACGACCGCGCAATTGTCAGTTAAAGCAATGCAGTGCCGAATCATAGAAAGTGCTCTGGTCAGGAAGGGGGTAAAACCTTCCGGGGCTGAAGCGGTTAAAGGGGCTGTCTTAATAAAATGATTGTAGCAGAGAACAGCATGTAGATGCTTTTTGTTGCATGTGGCTCGAGTGAGAAAGTGCTGTGCATCAGGAGTGCTATAGCCCAAGAGGAAATCTTATTGAGAGTACGGCAGGAGAGCCTGGATTACAGGCCGTGAGGAGATCTCTATCCCAGGAGGGAAAGGACGACACCTAAGCTCAGATGATTTGCTGTGAGGCGAGCGGTAAATTCACCTGGTGGTGGTTGTTCAGTGGAATACTGGATATTGAAGAGCACTGTGAGATTGTTTATTGAAAGACATATTTTTTCTAAAATATTTATTATTTCCAACAAATCTTGTTTGTGTCACACTGGACATAGTATTTGTTTGGCTCAACAGCGCTGCACTATATATAGCCCAGTATATTCATTTAGTGGGGTGGAATCACTAATCAGTATACAGCAGCTATTGAATATATATTTTTATTTTAACAGGAACATATTATTGCAGGTAGCGCTGACTGCACATATTAGTGGCATTTACACTGCTTTAAAATTTAGTTAAAATACATATTTAATATACAGTGGATATAGAAATAATCACATTTTGTCGTTTTGCATTCTGAAATGAAGACAGACACTGTTTTATCCAGCTGTATTCACTCAGTGAAACGTAGAACATTCAAGTGAAAGAAAAAGATTGAGAATAGATTTCCCCTCCAGGGTTTTGTAGCTTCAGGCTTCGAGCTACAAAAACGCTCAGGTGTGAATGGGGCCTTAATCTGTCTCTAACTTTGCAATATTTGCCGACTCTTTGCAGAAGTGCTCAAGTTCAGTTAAATTTGATGGTGACCGTTTATTGGATTGCAGTCTTCAAGTCATCACAGATATTCAATGAGCTTTAGGTCTGGGCTCTGACTAGGCCATGCAATGGGGGAGGAAATCGCCTTTTTCTCCTTCAATCACTGTGGTCATTTTTTTGCTTTGGGTCAGTCATGTTGGAAGGTAAACCTTCTTCCCATTGACAACTGCTGGCACAGGGCATTCCTCCAGAATTTGATGGTATTTTGCCCCATCCATTTTTCCTTCTATCCTGACAAGTACTCCCATACCTGTTGCAGAGAAACACCCCCATAAACAGGATATTACCGACTATATGCTTTACTGTAGGAATGGTGTTATTTGGATGGGGAGCCGTAATGGATTTCTTCCAGAAATATTGTTGGGTGTGGAGGCCAAATCATTTAATTTTATGGCTCGTACACACAATCAAACAAGCCGGTGGAAAAGTCTGGCGAACTTCCCGCCGTGTGTGGGCTCCGGCGGACTTTTTTTTACCCAAAAGACCAGCGGACTAAGAAAGTATTTTTGCACTCCAATCTGTCCGCCGTACTTTTGAAATGAACTGACTTTTCCCACCTGGAGAAAAGTCCGCTCATTTTTAGCGCGTCTCCAGGAGGAGGCATCGCTGGCCCCGTCACCTGGTATGGACTTAAAGGGGAACCCCTACGCTGAAAAATCGGCGTGGGGTCCCCCCCAAGTCCATATCGGACCCTTATCCAAGCACGCTACCTGGCCAGCCAGGAAAGGGGGTGGGGACGAGCGAGCGCCCCCCCCCCCCGAGCTGTACCAGGCCGCGTGCCCTCAACATGGGGGGGTGCCTTGGGGAAGGGGGGGCTGCGCGGCCCCCCCTGCCCAAAGCACCTTGTCCCCATGTTGATGAGAACAAGGGCCTCTTCCCGACAACCCTGGCCGTTGGTTATCGGGGTCTGCGGGCGGGGGGCTTATCGGAATCCGGGAGCCCCCTTTAATAAGGGGGCCCCCGGATCACGGCCCCCCACCCTATATGAATGAGTATAGTATGGGGCAACAATGTACTCCTACCCATTCATCTGTGAAAAAAAAGGGGGCTCCCGGATTCCGATAAGCCCCCCGCCCGCAGACCCCGACAACCAACGGCCAGGGTTGTCGGGAAGAGGCCCTTATCCTCATCAACATGGGGACAAGGTGCTTTGGGGTGGGGGGCTGCACGGCCCCCTTCCCCAAGGCACCCCCCCATGTTGTGGGCATGCGGCCTGGTACGGCTCAGGAGGGGGGGGTACTCGCTCGTCCCCACCCCCTTTCCTGGCCGGCCGGGTAGCGTACTCGGATAAGGGTCTGATATGGACCCGGGGGAGGGGGGGGGGCCCCGCCGATTTTTCGGCGTAGGGGTTCCCCTTTAAGTCCATACCAGATGACGGGGCCAGCGACGCCTCCTTCGCTGGCCCCGGCCACCTGGAGAAGCGCTCAAAATGAGCGGACTTTCCTCCGCGCGTGTGGGCGAGTCCGTTCATTTCAAAAGTACGGCGGATAGTCCAGCGGACTTAGTACGCAGTATTCGTCCGCTGAAAAAGTGCAGTGTGTGGGCAAGTAGCTCGTTCGGAAAGTCCGGCGGAAAGTCTGCTACATCTGTACGCGGCATTAGTCTCATCTCACCGCAACACATTTTTCCATGTTGCCTCAGAATCTTCAAGGTGCATTTTGGCAAAGCTCAGGCATTTTTTTCCCTTTCTTCCAACCCTCCCATACAAGCCACATTTTTGTAAAATATGCGATATTGTAGTCACATGCACAGAATGGCTACTTTCATAAATTCCTGCAACTGCTTCAGAGTTGCTGTTGGCCTCTTGGTAGAATCTCTGACAAAATTCCTCATGGCTCTTTCATTCAGGTTGGAGAGACGTCCTGATCCAAGAAGGGTCTGTGTTTTACCAAACACCTTCCACTTCTTAATATTAAACTTCACTGTGCTTCTAGGCTTTGAAAAAAAAAATGTAGCCATCTCCTGACTTATGCCTGTCTACAGCCTTATCCTGGAGATCACGATGACAGTGCCTTGCCACCCATAGTTTTCTTCAGTTGCACTACCAGGGACTGAAATGCTCCAGTAAAGTGCTTTTCATGCCGAGTTAATAAAAATGACCACAAGCTGATCACAGTTGAAAGTCAAATGGCTGTGTGTGCCATTGATAAGATGATTAGTTACACCTGATTGAGTTTACCAGTCATTTTTAGAAGGATTCCGTTAATTTTTTTATTTATTTTTTTTACACGTTGACATGTTGGCGTTATAGCTTTCACTTGGATGTTATAAGTTGCACTGAGTAAATAAAGCTGGATAACACAAAAACTGTCTTCAGCACGACTATAAAATACAGTTCTGGTGCAAAAACAAATTTTTAAACTGCAGTATCTATTAAGTGTAGAAAACATAAAAATACATTTTGTGTACATGTTAAGGACAGCTTCTGTTGCAATTTACAATAAGAAAACAAGTAGTGTACATAAGCAATGTATAAGTTTAATGGTAATGTCCATCTTGCCTTAGTAGGCTAGCCAAACACAGATTTCTCCATCCAAACTAAACAGTGTGGACAAAGCTGCCTGAACACCTAAACAGGAATCGCATCTGATAGGATGCAGTCACTGTTCAGGTGATAATTTTCTACCCATCTACTTAGATTTTTTTTTTTAACCACTACCATACCGGGCCATAGTAAAATGACGCTGACAGGAACATTTCCTCCCTCTTGGTGGACGTCACATGACATCCGCCGCTCCTGTGCGGCCTGGGGGTACGCAACATGGCGATGATGAAAGTTCCTTAAGACACAGCCCACCACCGACGAGGGTAAAAAGCCAAAAAAAGTCTCAACTTACCACGTGACCGGCTTTGTCTAATCAAAGACAATCACGTGTTGTACACGTTCCCTCCGCTTGTGCACACCCCGGGGGCGTGCAGCGTGGCGATCGGTGATGAGGCGTGTCCCTCAGACACAGCCCATCCCCAATCAGGGTAAAGAGATCATGAAATTGGCTCTTAACCATGTGACTGGCTGTGTCCATTCACAGCCAGTCACAGATGTCAAACGGCTGTAGCGCCATTTTCGGGTTCTCCTCAGTGTGTGAGGAGGAGACCTGGAAGGAAGGAAAAAAGTAAATAAAAAAAAAAATAAAAAAAATAAAAAATGTACAGGGATGTGCCTGATTGCTGCTCAAATAAAGAGGACCCGTCATCAGCCCACTGTACCCGTCTGCAGCCCAGAGTACCTACAGTGCCTTGAAAAAGTATTCATACCCCCTAAACTTTGACATTTTGTCATGTTACAACCGTAAATGTATTTTATTGGGATTTTATGTGGTAGACCAACACAAAGTGGCACATAATTGAGAAGTGGAAGAAAAACGATAAATGGTTTAATTTTTTTTACAGATAAATATCTGAAAGAAGTGTGGCATGCAATACTATGTAGAACCACTTTTCACTGCAATTACAGTTGCAAGTCTTTTGGGCATGTTTTTACCAGCTTTGCACATCTAGGAGAGATGCTATTTTTGCAAAGAATGGGCAAAAATTTCAAACATCTTACCTGTAAAATCCTTTTCTTGGAGTACATCACGGGACACAGAGCCACAGTAATTACTGTATGGGGTATATAGGCACCTTTAGGTGATGGACACTGGCACACACTAGACAGGAAGTTTAGCACGCTATATAACCCCTCCCCTTACTGGGAGCACCTCAGTTTTGAAACAAAGCAATATACATGTATTAGAATAGGGGAGAGACCTGTGTCCCGTGATGTACACCAAGAAAAGGATTTTACAGGTAAGCCGTTATAAAAATCCTATTTTCTTTATCGTACATCACGGGACATGGAGCCACAGTAATTACTGTATGGGATGTCCAAGAGCAATGTTATGTGAGGGGAGGGAGACACAAACAAAAGTAGGGTGCAATCAGACCTGAGGACCTATACTGCTGCCTGCAGCACACTGTGCCCAAAAGGCGACATGCTCATGCCTTCTTCCATCCACCTGATAGAATCTGGTGAATGTATGGATTGAAGACCAAGTTGCGGCCTTGCAGATTTGAGCCATGGAGGCTTGGTGATGCACTGCCCACGAAGCACTCACAGCCCTGATGGAGCGCGCCTTGATTTGAAAAGATGGAACTTTCCTCTTCAAACCATAAGCTTGAATAATTACTTGCCGAATCCACTTCGCAATAGTAGATTTTGATGCTGCCTGTCCTTTTCCTAGGACCTTCAGGCAACACAAACAAAACATCCGTTTTCCAAATCCGAGCAGTCGTTTCCAAATAGATTTTGACTGCTCTCACTACATCCAGAGAGTGTAGTGACTTTTCTCCCGTAGAACAGGGTTCTGGAAAAAATTAAGGCAGAACAATATCCTGGTTTCGATGAAAACTTGAAACCACCTTCGGCAGAAAGCTAGAATGAGGACATAATACTACTCTATCCTTATGAATAATTAAATATGGCTCTTTACAAGAAAGAGCAGCCAATTCTGATACCCTTCTTGCAGAAGATATGGCTACCAGAAAAACTAGCTTCTTTGTCAAAAGGACCAAGGGAAATATGTCATATCGGCTCAAAAGGCTGTTTCGCTAATGCCGACATAACTAAATTCAAGTCCCAAGGGTTCAGGGGTGACCTAACCAGAGGATTAAGCTGCGTTACCCCTGTAGGAAACGACATACCAATGAATGTGAAGCAAGTGGTCATTGAAACAATACCGATAAGGCCAAGACCTGGCCTTTTATAGTACTCAAAGCCAGTTTCATCTCTAACCCCATTTGTAGAAAGGCAAGGATTCTAACCATGACAAACTTTCCGGGATGCCAACCCCTGGATTCACACCAGGAAACATGCCTTTCAGACTCCATAATAAATGACTCGGGAAGCTGGCTTCCTTGCATTAATCAAGGTAGATATCACGGAGCCTGAAAGCCCACAATTCTTCAAAATGTGGGTTTCAATAGCCAAACCGTTAAATTTAACATTTGTAAAGGTAGGATGGAACACTGGTCCCTGCAAAAGCAGGTCTGGACATAGTGGTAGGATCCATGGGGCCCCTACCGCCATCTTTACTATTTCTGCATACCAAGATCTTCTGTGCCACAAGAACCAGACTTGTTTTCCTGCTTGATCCCGTAAAGAAGTTGTGGTAGCAGCAGAATAGGAGGGAATGCATAAATCAGTGAGAACTGATCCCATGGGGTCACCAACACATCTGTTCCGCATGCAAGTGGATCCCTTGTTCTTGACACAAAGTTGTTGATCTTCTTGTGCATATATAGGTGAAGGAACCATTCCCTGGGAACTGCTGGCGACTTAAGTAGTCCGCCTGCCAGTTCTCTACCACTGGAATGAAGATTGCCGATATGCAGGGCACATGCTTTTCTGCCCAGATTAGGATGTGGTTTACCTCTCCCTGGGCTGCACGACTTCTGGTTCCCCCTTGGTGATTGATATAAGCCACTGCTGTGGCATTGTCGGATTGGATCTTGCCAGGACAACCCTGCAACCTGGATGTCCAGGTCTTTAGGGCTAGGTACGCTACCCGAATCTCTAGAATGTTGATGGGCAAAGTCCTTTTGGTTCTGGACAATTTCCCGTGGACAGTCGTATCTTCCAGGACTGCTCCCCAACCCGAAAAGGCTGGCATCTGTTACCACCTTCCAGGTAACAAGGATTTCACCTTCCCCAGATTCTCAGGTATCAACCAACTAAGGCTCAGGTGCACTATCGGCGGCAAACGCATCAGAAAGTCTAGCGCCTGGACTTTATTGTTCCAGGCAGACAGAATATGGTTTTGCAGCAGTCTCAAATAAAACTGAGCATAGGGAACTGCTTAGAATGGAGACACCATCTTTCCCAACAACCTCATGTGAAGGCGAATAGAAGGACCATTCTTCTGGGTTGTATCTATAACCAGACACAAGTAGCCTAGTCTTCTTACTGGATTTAAAGATTTCTCTAGGTTGAGGATCCAACCTAGGTATTCCAGGTAGTTGACTGAGGTGACCAAGCTTTGGTTTAAGGGGGCTACTGACTGGTCTATCAAGAGCAGGTCGTCTAGGTGAGCTACAATCGTTATACCTCGGGCCCTTAATCTGGCTAGGAAGGGCTAAACACCTGAGGTGCAATAGCTAGACTGAGAAGGCAGAGCTACAAACTGAAAATTAAGTTTTTCCACTTCAAAAACAAAGATATTTCTGATGAGCGGGGAAAATAGGTACATGCATCCTTGATGTCAATTGATGCCAGAGGTTCTCCATGTAGGATGGAGACTACTGATCAGATTGATTCCATGCAAAAAGATCAAATTTTCAGGAATCGGTTTAGATCCTTGAGACCTCCATTTGGTTTTGGCACTGTGAAAAGGTTTGAATAAAACCCCAACCCCCGCTGTTCAATGGGGACCACCATGATCACTTTCTGCGGCAAAAGCTGGACTAACGCTTGAAAGACTTTTTCTCGGGATCTTTGGAAACATTTGATCCGAGGAAACAGGAATTCTCGGAACACTAGTTTGTAACCTAGAGCTATTGTAGAGACCACCCATCGGTCTTGAAAAATCCTCCTGCCAGACCCTTGAGAACTGTAGCAGTCTTCCCCACACTTGAGCGAGCCCTTTCATAAAAAGGCTTTAGCGTTCTGTCTTGTAGGTTTCCTCCCCCAGGACTTTTTGTCCCTGGGGTTGGACCCTAAGGTTTACCTCTTGAACCTGATGGTGGAGGCCATCGCGACTGCCTGGAGGCCGATGCTCCTGGCACTGAAGAGCCTGTTTAAATGAGGGATGTTTACTCCTTTTCTTAACTGGCAAAAGGGTACTTTTCCCACTGGATATCTTTTGGATATAATTGTCGAAATCATCCCCAAACAGCCTTTTCACTTCGGAAAGTTAACCCAGCCAGGAGCTTTTTGCATGGCGCTTCAGCTGACCAATTTTTCAAGCATAAGATTCTACGCATATGCACTAACCAGAGCGTAAGGCGAGAGGTCTGAAGAATAGAATCTCTGCGTCAATTGCAAAACGCAAAGCCCCTGGCAGCTTGGTTAAATCCTGAGCCTGCTGTTCAGGGAAAACCTTGAGCACCTGTTTCAAGTGGTCTCTCTAGGATTGACACACTCCAATTGCTGCCACTGCAGGTTGAACTATTGAACCTGCCAAAGAAAAAATGTTTTTTTTTTTTTTTTTTTTTAACAGGAATTCCAACTTTTTACCAGTTGGATCCCTAAGCATTTGAGCTTGGTCAAGAGGACAAGTCAAACTTTTATTTACAGAGGATATAGCAGTGTCAATTGCTAGTATACTCCACATTTTTGTAAATTTTTCCTCCATTGGATAAAGTGTTGAAAAATGTTGGGAGGGAAAAAAATCTGGGCGATCCCACTCAGAATATATAAGCTTTTCCAGCAATGGACGGACAGAAAGCACTCAAAGCTTGAGGAGGCTTCAGTGAACCTAAACAAGAAGTGGGCTTTTCAACCGACTCAGTTACGGGTAACTTAAATGTGGAGCGGACCATTTCAGTAAGAGATTGCACCAGCAATTTCTCAGCCTGTGAAGCTGAAGGTGGTCCTTTCCCACTTGATTCCTCGGAAGAGTAATCAGTCTCTTCCCTGTCCCCTGAGGGAGAATCATCTTCCCCCTCCCAGTGTTCCTCTGTTTGAGGGTCCTGGGTGGTAGAAGGGGACCTAATGCGTTTTCTTCCACTTTGTGAAGATGTGATTAAAGCCATTAATCTTTCTTCCAATCCAATCATGGCTGAGGAAAAAACTTCCTGAGTAATATATACAGGGGCTGAATATATACAGATGGCTCACTCTGACCAGCCTCCCCAAGCCTTTCGAGGGGGGGGTGGGGGGGGGGGGTGTGGCGTTGCAGAGGGAGGGTCCTCAGAGCCTGAGGGAGATCTGTTTGAGCCCGTTTTTTTGGGGCATTTGTACCTCCTTCTGCCCATAGCGCCAAGCACAAGTGCAGAGGTACTACCAGATAATGCATTCAATGCTAAGCAAAATAGTCCAGCAACTGCTGCCATCAAGGGTCAGTCTGATGCCAAGTAAACGTGCCCTGGGAATGCCTGTTTCATCCACACTCACATGCCATCCATCTGCTCTGTGTCCCTCCTTCAGCTGTATGCACCTGCAAAAAGTGCACCTTATAGCTTTACATAGCCCATGTTGTGGACGATGAATCAGGACGAAGCCACGCTAAGGGCCCGTCGCCTTCTTCCGACCTCCCACCGCGCCCTCCCCCAATCTTTTTCAAAAGAGAGAATGTTTCCCGCCTGAACAGGGTTGCTCTGATCAGGGGCTGTGGTGGAGGAGAGCTGCTGGATGGAGAGCCGTCGTTATGGCGGCAGGAGCGCGCGCAGGGGGGAACTTACCATTGGTCTTGACTGGGCTCAAGCTCATGGGCCCCGCCGAGATACATAGCCGAGTGTACTCGGCTCCACTCACAGTCACGGCCAGTCCCGCCCTATGATGGACATAACAGTACACTCGGCTCCACTCAGGACTGCTAGAGGACCCGAGAGCCGTTGTAACGACATTCGGCGACCCATCACAGTTTGCTACGGAAGTGATGGTCCGTCGCTGCCATCTTGCTACACCCCACACTCATCCACAGTAAGGATACACCAAGAAGGGGTAAAGCGGACATGTTGTTACACCCACCGGAGTTTTGTATTTTAGACGTATTTATAACAAAGTTAGTATATAGTGAAATACAGTACTTACAACTCTGTCTGACTACTTAGATGTTGAATTTTAAAAGCAGCGAACTTCTGTCAGATTATCAAACTTGTGAGATGAGCAGGGTTGCCGCTGCTTTTAAAATTCAAGATCCAAGTAGTCAGACAGAGTTCTAAATCCTGTAGTTCACTATATAAACTGACTTTACTGTTATAAATACGTGTAAAATGCAAAACTCCAGTGGGTGTAACATGTCTGCTTCACCCCTTTGTAATGTTTATGCAGAATCACTGTGACCCTTAACCCCTTTCTCCTGATGCATGCTGGGGGAGGGGGTTGTACCAGGAAGTCAGTTACAATGTGTGTGGGACTGGAAGCAGCAGCATGATACTTAGAGGGAGACCTGTTGTATACGACTCCTCCATGTAAGAATGTACATCGCTTTCTGAATAATAAACCCTTCCCTGGTTAAGAAGTGCATCCAGCCTGTGTGTAACTTGCTGAGCAGACAATGGCAGAATTGCTAGCAACCCCCTGAGAGACCCTGTGTCAAAGGGACACAACACCCTTCTTAGTGTATCCTTACTGTGGACGAGTGTGGGGTGTACCAAGATGGCAGCGATTGAACGTCACTTCTGTAGCATGGGCCGCCAAATATGTTGTTACACTGCCGAGATACACAGGACTATCTCAGCAGCGCCATTTTTAAACTTCAAGGCTGCAAATGACACTGGGGCAAGTGACTCAAACCCAGGGGCCCCCACCAAGTCCTGCTCTGGCGGCACGGCATACTGCCAACTGACCCATGCCCTCTCAGCCTGCTGGAAAGAAGCTGTCCAGGTGGGGGGACATTCCAAAGAAAAAAAAAAAAAACACACACCCACCAAAACAAACACCCTTTCCCACATCCTACCTGGTGCTTGGGCTGGAGGAAGCATGCAGCTTGTGACACAGAACAAGACTGACAAGCATGGAATCAGGTACATGCTCTTGACAGCCCCCGGAGGAGACTTTAGGCATGTCATTTACTTAAAGGTGAAAACCCACAAGAATTAGAAAAATGCCTTAGGAATCTCCCTTTCCTTATCCAGCTGCAGGGTTCTGTGGTAAACCAGACAGACCCAATCTTTACCCCTCACGGTGGGCTCCATTAAAAAAAAAAAAACCTTCAGGAATCGGGGCCCCTTTTTAAAAATCGGGGGGATCCACACTCGTGGACCTGTAAAAAGCACACCACCAGGAAATATGGCTGAAAAAAATAAATAAAAATACTGGATCGTGGGGTCCAGCTCTCCAAAAAGAAGCGTAATAGATAAACCTTGTTTTTTGCGACATGAGGCCCGGGTACCATCCAATTCGGCCTGAAAAAGACACTTTGAATGATCTGGTTGCATGGTTTGCTCCAGCAAGATTTTTCCCCATGGAGCTCAGCACAGCACATCTTTACTTGTGACCAACACCTAAGACACTGGCGAAAAAAAAACAGGTACCCCCAGTAAGGGGAGGGGTTATATAGGGAGCAAAACTTCCTGTATAAAGGTGTGCCAGTGTCCAACTAAAGGTGCCTATATAACCAATACAGTAATTACTGTGGCTCTGTGTCCCGTGAGGTACGATAAAGAAATAGCTCAACCTCTGTCAGATTGGAATGGAGAACACCTGGGAGCAGCAATTTTCAAGTCTTGCCATAGATTCTCAATTGGATTTAGATCTGGACTTTGACTGGGCCATTCTAACACATGAATATGCTTATCTAAAGCACTCCATTAATAGCTCTGGCTGTATGTTTAGGGTCATTGTTCTGCTGGAAGATAAACCCCCCCCCCCTCCGCCCCAGTCTTAAGTCTTTTGCAGACTTACAGGTTTTCTACTAAGATTGCCCTGTATTTGGCTCCATTCATCTTTTCATCAACTCTGATCAGCTTCCCTGTCCCTGCTGAAGAAAAGCATCCCCACAACATGATGATGCCACCACCATGTTTCACGGTGGGGATGGTGTGTTCAGGGTGATGTGCAGTGTCAGTTTTCCAGCACACAAAGCTTTTTGCCTTTAGGCTAAAAAGTTCAAATTATGGTCTCATCTGACTAGAGTACCTTCTTCCATGTGTTTGCAAGAAGCCATGTGAGGGACACCGCAAACGAGAAGTCTTATGGCTTTCTTTTTGCCACTTCCATAAAGGCCAGATTTGTGGAGTGCACAACTAACAGTTGTCCTGTGGACAAATTCTCCCACCTGGGCTGTGGATCTCTGCAGCTCCTCCAGAGTTACCATGGGCCTCTTGGCTGCTTCTCTGTTTAACCTCTTGCTTACTGGGCACTTAAAACCCCCTCCTGCCCAGACCAAATTTTCAGCTTTCAATGCTGTCACATTTTGAGTGACAATTGCGCGGTTATGCAATGCTGTACCCAAAATTACATTTTTATCATTTTTTTCCCCCGCACAAATAGAGCTTTCTTTTGGTGGTATTTAACTACTTCCCACCCGCCCACTGTCATATAATGGCGGGAAGAAGCAGTTGTTCTGGGCCGCCGTCACATGACGGGATTTCCTTTGTGGGCCACTAGTGGACGTGCGCACGCTGCCGGGGTGCTCACCACGTTGCTGGGGACCCGATGCGCGTGCCCTGCGGCCATGATGTCCACCGGGCACCCGCGATTTCCCAGTAACTGAGCAAGACTGTGGATCTGTGTGTGTAAACACACAGATCCACGTGCTGTCAGAGGAGAGGAGACCGATGGTGTGTCTCTTGTACATAGGGACACCGACCGGTCACCTCCCCCAGTAAGTCCCCTCCCCCACAGGGAACATATTAACCCCTTCCCTGCCAGTCACATTTATACAGTAATCGATGCATTTTTATAGCACGGATCGCTGTATAAATGTGAATGGTCCCCATAATGTGTCGAAAGTGTCCGATATGTCCGCTGCAATATCGCAGTCACGATAAAAAAAAAAAAAAAAAAAAAAAAGCTATAAATCTATCCCCTATTTTGTGCAAACCAATCAATAAACACTTATTGTGTTTTTTTTTACCAATATGTAGAAAAATACGTATCTGCCTAAAACGGAAGAAAAATGTTGTTTATAAAAGATAATAAAAATTGGATGTTTATTATAGCAAAAAGTAAAAAATAGTGTTATTTCAAACTTGCCCCTCTCGTTTATAGCGCAAGAAATAAAAACCGCAGAGGTGATCAAATACCACCAAAAAAAAGCTAATTTGTGGGGAAAAAAAAATTATAACATTTTTATTTGGGTACAGCGTTGCATGACCGCGCAACTCATTCAAAATGCGACAGTGCTGAAAGCTGAAAAATGGCTTGGGCAGGAAAGGAGTGTTCATGCCTGGTAGGCAAGTAGTTAATCATTAAAATAAAAAATAAAAAAAATTTAAAAAACACACACACACACACACACACACACACACACGTTTCTTAGTTTGTTATAAAATTTTGCAAACGGTTAATTTTTCTCCGCGTTGATATGCGCCGATGAGGCTGCACTGATAGGCACAGCTAAGGCACTGATTGGAGACATTGATAGGTGGCACTGTTACGCACTGATAGAGGACAATGGCAGGCACAGAGGACTGTGGCTGCTCTCCTTGATCGGGACCGATGTCCCTCTGACAGCCACCGGTGATTGGCTTTTTCTCTCTCCTCACACTATCAACGTGAGAAAAAAAAAATTGCCAATTACTGGCTCTGTTTACATCACATGATCAAGCTGTCATTCGATGACAGTCGATCACATGGTAAGGGGTGGGGGGTCGACCCCTTACTTCAATCTGTGATCAGGCGAGTCTCAGAGCGCTGATCAGAGCGCGCTGCGCACGCCCTACAGGGGGCATGAAGGGCGCTCGAACCTGGGAGGACGTCTATTGACACCCTCCCCAGCAAAGTAGGCCCGCGCTGTAGCCGTCATTGGACTATAACATGGACGGGAAGGGATTAATGCCGTTTGAACTGTCAGTTTAGGTGGATGGCCATGTTTTGGTAGGTTTGCAGTTATGCCATACTCTTTCCATTTTCAGATAATGGATTGAACAGTGCTCAGTGAGATGTTCAAAGCTTGGGATGTGTGGTTTTTTTTTTTTTTTTTATATAACCTAGCCCTGCTTTAAACTTCTCAACAACTTTATCCCTGACCTGTATGGTGTGTTCCTTGGCCTTAATGATGCTGTTTGTTCACCAAGGTTCTCTATCAAACCTCTGAGGGCTTCACAGATCAGCTTATACTAGGGCTGAAACAACTAATCGATTATGAAAATAGTAATCGATTAATTTCATAATTTATTAATCGGCCAGTAACATAAGGGGGTTAAAAAAAAAAAAAAACACAAAAATTAGCCCTTTATAGTACAAAAACATAATCACTACGGTAAATATTACTTTCACAGTTCTACGGTAAAAAAACGAACCCCTTCCAGTAGTGATTATCTGCTTTTTTGTACTATAAAGGGCCAATTTTAGTCTTTTTAAACCCATTATGTTACTACACATCTTAGGCCTGGTTCTCATCCATATGTTTGTTGGTGCTTTTTGCAGAAACAAACTACAGTTCATTTACATGGTTTCCTATAGGACACGTTCATATAAGTGCTTTTTTCAGCCGCTGCATATTTGGAAAGGGTTAGGGACTTTTAACGCAAAACGGTGCTTTTTTTTGGTTCAATATACTTCAATGGAGAAGCTGCAGAAAATAATGTAATGGGTTTTTGCAGAAATTTGTGTTTTTTAATCTGCCCAAAAAAATAAATAAATAAAAACACGCAAATTTCAGTAAAAGCACGTGCGCAAAAAATAAATAAATGCACAGTAAAAAGCACTGCAGAAACAGATCAAAAGCAATAACTGCATAGACGTGTACTGAGCCTTATGCTGGCCTCACGGATCAATTTTCAGGTGAGAATATTCAGATGAAAAATCTTCGTACATTCGCTGAATGAAAGAAATTTGTTTGAAATTTTCCCTTCATTTCTGACAAAAACCACATACACTGTCTGAAAATTCCTTTGATCAAGAAGTTTTGTTTCCAAATTTTCCTGTCACTGATTTTAAATGAACGTCAATTTGACCCACTTTTTTTATTTATTTATTTATTTTTTAAGGTTATTAACCAATTAATCGGCCAACTAATCGATTATGAAAATAATCGTTAGTTGCAGCCCTAATTTATACTGAGATTAAATTACACACAGGTGGACTCTATTTACTAATTAGGAGACTTCTGAAGGCAATTGGTTCCCCTAGATCAGGGGTGTCCAAACTACGGCCCTCCAGTTGTTCAGGAACTACAATTCCCATCATGCCTAGTCATGTCTTTGAATGTCAGAGTTTTACAATGCCTCATGGGATGTGTAGTTCTGCAACAGCTGGAGGGCCGTAGTTTGGACACCCCTGCCCTAGATTTAAGTTAGAGGTATAAGAGTAAAGGGGGGTTAAATACAAAAAGCACACCACACTTTTCATATATTTGTAAAAAAAAATGTTGAACAATTTATCATTTTCCTTCCACTTTACAATTATGTGCCACTTTGTGTTGGTCTATCACATAAAATACATTTCTGTTTTTGGTAACATGACAAAATGTGGACAATTTCAAGGGGTATGAATACATTCAAGGCACTGTATCTGCAGGCAATCAAATCTTGAGTGCTTTTCAAAATAGGGTATTCCGCTGTCCTGGTGCTCCAGGGCCATCAAAAGTGTGATAGGTCTTTAGGAAATGAGATGTGTAATTTATGCTCCTAGAACACCCGACGGTGCTATCTGCGTGTTGGGCCTCTGTATGTTGCCAGGCTGTGCAAGTCTTACACATGTGGTAGCAGAATGTATTTTGGGGTGTCATTTGTGACATGTACGTGCTAGGTGTCTTATAAATTGACAACTTTGTGTAAGACAAATATCTTATGACAATTTTGTGGAAAAAAAAAAAAATTTCTTAAATTTACCCAAGAATTGTGGGGGGGGGGGGGGAAAATCGCACCACACAACTCATTATGCCTCAGGTCGTCAGCACATCATATGTGATCAATTTTTAATGATTTGCACCATAGCTTGAAAACTTTCACACAGACCAAATATACACTTATTAGGGTTATTTTTACCAAAGATATTTAGCAGTATAAATTCTGGCCCAAATTTATGAACAAAAATGACTTATTTGCTAAATTAAATTTTTTATTTACTTACATCGCCAAAAAAAAACAGTGGTGATTAAAAACCACCAAAAGAAAGCTCTATTGGTGTGAAAAATAAAAATAAATTTTGTTTGGGACAGTGCTGCATGACTGCGTAATTGTCAAAGTGTGAGGGCGCTGAGCTGAAAATTGGTCTGGGCAGGAAGAGGGGGTATAAGTGCCCTGCATTGAAGTGGTTAATTGAAGGTTGTTGAGTTGTGTAGCGCTGATGACCTGCCTGAAATTCAAGATGTGTATAGCAAAGCTTAAAAGGTCTCCTCATATTTTCTAATGTCAACTTCAAAAAAATAAAAGGATTTCTGAATGTAACTTACAGATATGCAACAATGCAGCGTCGGTTCCGTAATAGGCAGCAATGTCTGAACTTAATGGTTGGTATTAATTCACTTCGACCTTCTGTTTTTGCTTCATTACTAGGTTGGAAAACAAATGAATGTAATATATAGATTTCAAATCCATCAACACCATGCATGCTCTATGCACGAGAAGTTTTAAAATGGAAAAAGTTAAAATAAGCTACAAACAGTTTGAGACTTTATAGGAGATGCATGCACCCATGCGACTCCATCCCTATATACAAAATACGAGATTTAAATGACTTTAAATAAGAGATGTATACCAACAAGCAGTCATTGCAAAGAACATTTGTTTACTGTACCTTATGAGGTCATATAGAGCATACTCAATGAAAAAAGTGCATACACAAGATCTCAAACGCAAGGCATGCTAAAAACCACATACACAGAGCCTTGCGAAAGTAGTCGGCCCCCTTGAACTTTTCAGCCTTTTGCCACATTTCAGGCTTCAAACAAAGGTATAAAATTTAAATTTTTTGTGAAGAATCACCAACAAGTGGGACACAATTGTGAAGTGGAACGAAATCTATTGGATAATTTAAACTTTTTTAGCAAATAAAAAACTGAAAAGTGGTGCGTGCAAAATTATTCGGTCCCTTTACTTTCAGTGCAGCAAACTCACTCCAGAAGTTCAGCGAGGATCTCTGAATGATCCAATGTTGTCCTAAATGACTGATGGTGATAAATAGAATCCACCTGTGTGTAATCAAGTCTCTGTATAAATGCACCTGCTCTGTGATAGCCTCAGGGTTCTGTTGAAAGCGCAGAGAGCATCATGAAGACCAAGGAACACACCAGGCAGGTCCGTAATACTGTTGTGGAGAAGTTTAAAGCCGGATTTGGATACAAAAAGATTTCCCAAGCTTTAAACATCCCAAGGAGCACTGTGCAAGCGATCATTTTGAAATGGGAGTATCAGACCACTGCAAATCTACCAAGACCTGGCCGTCCCTCTAAACTTTCAGCTCAGACAAGAAGACTGATCAGAGATGCAGCCAAGAGGCCCATGATCACTCTGGATGAACTGCAGAGAACTACAGCTGAGGTGGGAGAGTCTGTCCATAGGACAACAATCAGTCGTACACTGCACAAATCTGGCCTTTATGGAAGAGTGGCAAGAAGAAAGCCATTTCTCAAAGATATCCATAAAAAGTCTCGTCTAAAGTTTGCCACAAGCCACCTGGGAGACACACCAAACATGTGGAAGAAGGTGCTCTGGTCAGATGAAACCAAAATCTAACTTTTTGCCCACAATGCAAAACTATATGTTTGGCGTAAAAGCAGTACAGCTCATCACCCTCAACACACCATCCCCACTGTCAAACATTGTGGTGGCAGCAGCATCATGGTTTGGGCCTGCTTTTCTTCAGCAGGGACAGGGAAGATGGTTAAAATTGAGGGGAAAATGGATGCAGCCAAATACAGGACCATTCTGGATGAAAACCTGTTGGAGTCTGCAAAAGACCTGAAACAGAGACGGAGATTTATCTTCCAACAAGACAATGATCCCAAACATACAGCAAAATCTACAAAGGAATGGTTCACAAATAAACATATCCAGGGGTTAGAATGGCCAAGTCAAAGTCCAGACCTGAATCCAATCGAGAATCTGTGGAAAGAGCTGAAAACTGCTGTTCACAAACGCTCTCCATCCAACCTCACTGAGCTCGAGCTGTTTTGCAAGGAAGAATGGGCAAGAATTTCCGTCTCTCAATGTGCAAAACTGATAGAGACATACCCCAAGCGACTTGCAGCTGTAATCACAGCAAAAGGTGGCTCTACAAAATATTAACGCAAGGGGGCCAAATAATTTTGCACGCCCCACTTTTCATTTTTTTTATTAGTTAAAAAAGTTTAAAAAATCCAATAGATTTCGTTCCACTTCACAATTGTGTCCCACTTGTTGGTGATTCTTCACAAAAAATTAAAATTTTATAGCTTTATGTTTGAAGCCGGAAATGTGGCAAAAGGTTGAAAAGTTCAAGGGGGCCGAATACTTTCGCAAGGCACTGTACATATTGACGCCATGGTACTTGGGCATATCATGGGGTGAAGACAAGTCCTAGAAAACATAGGCCACTTGAAGAGCTGGATGGTATTTAAAAGTCTTGAGTGGAACAATTAAAAAAAAAAAAAAAAATCTATGTAGGCCCGATGCGTTTCACTGGGGGTATACCAACTCTTAAGGGGGGAAATAAAATCGTGATCTACAAAAGGAGACCATATGGTATAATGTCGTAGCTAAATAAGGGTAAGTAATGGGTATAAGGCACAGAATGGGCATCCCTATACATACTCACATCAACTGCATAGATGTGAACAGAGGATCGGAGCTGCTTAAGATTTCTGGCATGGGAGCTGAGGTAGAGCCACATGGATTTCCCTAAGACAAATTGCAAGTATAGGTGACAGTGAGCTAACACTTCTGTGGATTATATGTATAATGGTATTACGTGTGAAAAACCCATTACACCAGGTCAGGAAATACCCCCTATGTTAGATGATATTGCCATGCCATTGTATCAGCTCACCTTTTGGGGGAGGGGGGGGGGGGGTTATTTTTTCCTTTCTCATATTCTTTGGGTATCTGTTCTTTCATTCATGCTTAGTTTTTCCCCTACATCTGAAGCATGAATGAAAGAACAGATACTCAAACAATATGAGAAAGGAAAAATAAAAACCCCCATAGGTGAGATGATATAGAAACCAAGAAAGACATAATACCAAGAGTATAGGTAAAGCCTATGGTGATTTACCTTGTTGGTTCACATAGAACTGGAGACCAAAATCACAAACTACTGCTTGCATGTAAGGGGCTGCCAGGAAGAGACAGACACCAAATGAAGCAAGTTAAATGCTCCCAGCCGATACAACGTGAGCGTAGCAAGAAAGGGAAGACTGGTTTGTTTTTGGAGTATCTGTTTTCATTTACGGTTAGTTTTTTCCCCTCCATCTGACCTGGTGTATGGGTTTTTCAGACTTCTCATCAATTCCATTATACATTCAAAATATGCTACTGATTTTAATCCACAGAAGTGTCAGCTCACTGTCTATAGTCGCACATTGTCTTTGGGGAATCCACAGCGCTCCCAGCTTGACCACGTGTCTCTACCTCAGCTCCCATGCCAAACATCTGGAGCAGCACCGATCTTCTGTTCACATCTATGCAGTTGACCTATGTATAGGGATGCCCATTCTGTCCTTTATACCCATTATTTACAATTATTATTTAGCTACAACAATATACCATATGGTTATGTCTATATAGATCACCCGTGCATAGGCCCCTGAAGAGTTGGTATACCCCAATGAAATGTGTCGTTCCTACATAGATGCATGATGTCCATACAGAAGATTTTATATGTTTTTTACATTGTTCCACTCACGACTTAACTACCGCACTATAGCTGAATGACGGCTACAGCGTGGCTCGTTAACTCGGAGGGCGTACATGACGGAGCGATCACTTTTAAACAAACAGGCGTCACGTCCGATTCCTCCCTCCCTCTTTGTACAGATCGGTACAGGGAGGGGGAAGAGATCAGATGGTGCTGCAGCCTGGATGTGGAGTGCCCACAGTGCAGATTTGTGCCCACTCCAGCCATCCATCCTCAGCCAGCCATCCATTCCTAATCAGCAATGCTCATCCAGCCATCCTCATTTATGCTCAGTCATCCCATTCATACTCAGCCAGCCCCATCCACGGCTCATCCATCCCCATTCATGCCACAAAGGTGTAATAGGTAGTTAAATTAGATTTGACATTATGCCACTAGAACGCCTGATGGCGCTCCCTGCATGTTCTATGTGGCCAGGCTGTGTAAAAGTCTCCCATATGTGGTATCGCCGTAGCCAAGAGGAGTAGGAGAATCTATTTTTGGATGTACATGCTATGGCTATGTTTGGAAATATTGTATAAATGGACAACTTTGTGTATAAAAAAATAAATAAAAGAAAAGATAAGAAAAATGTGTTTTCATTTTCTTTACACATTTTCCAAAAACTTGTAGAAAAAAAAAAAAAAAAAAAAAAAAAAAATTAAAAATGACATGTTCAAAAGACTAATTATGCCTCATAGGTTATACGTCGAGTCGTTTTCTTTCCAAAATGGGGTCATTTTTGGGGCGTTTCCATTGTCCTGGTGCTCCATGGCTTTGAAAATTTTAAGAGGTAGTCAAGAAATTGTGTGTGTAATTTATGCTCCAAGAACGCCCGACTGTGCTCCCTGCATGTTGTGCCTCTGCATGTGGCCACGCTGTGCAAGTCTCACATGTGGTATCAGCATACTCAGAGTAGTAGAATGCATTTTGGGGTGTATTTTTTGCTATACATAGGTGTGTGAGAAATAACCTAACATAAAAAAAAAATAAAAAAAACCCACGCGCACACACAAACACACATGCTTTTCATTTATCTACATTTTCAATCATTCATGTACTTACACATCTGTTTGATTCTGTTCATACAAAGCTTTCATCTCTTCAAGTATCTGCCTGACTCCATCTTCCTGCAAGATGCAAATATGAGTATATTGTAATACATAAATTACACATAGAAATACTGAACACACCAGAATTCATAAAAAAATTAATAAAAAAAAATATGAATATGTAAAATCACTTTTTAATGCTTTGTACCATTGCTGACAGCTGAAGTGGAAACAAAAAAGTTGTGTTAGTATGGCGTAATTGGTATTGGCAAACACCAATATAAAAAAAAAAAAAAAAAAAAAATGGGTAATTTCCTTACACATTACATTACATTTCTTAAAATTTCATGAAAGCAATGAAAAATAAAGAGCATTGAGTCTTATTTTATTGCCATCTTGTTTAATAACCCAATGTTCAGGGGTTGTAAATCTCTTAAAATAAAAAGTTTTTCGAAATTGTGAAAAAAAAAAAAAAAAAATTGCGATTCTCATTTCATCCAGAATCGTGCCGCTCTACCACAAAGTTTTGGAGATAAAGAAACATGCCAGTATTGAGGGGGTTAAAAACAGGACATTTGTTAATAGAGCACTAGGTACCTTAAATCAGGGGTTGACAAATTTGCTTGGACTCTAGGAGCCAGCTTAAAAAGTTAGGCGCCAGGTCCGTGACGGCGATCCGGACCTGTCCCTGGCCTGACATGGAGACGAGTGAGGGGAAGATAGCAGCGCCGTCGCCGCCGCCCCCGCCCCGCCGCCCCCCCCGTCTCCAAGTCATTGCCCATAGCTCTTAGGAGGGACATTTTATTTATTTTTTTCAAATGACAATTTTTTTTTTCAATTGCATTTTAGTGTAAATATGAGATCCGAGGTCTCTCTGACCCCAGATCTCATATTTAAGAGGACCTGTCATGCTTTTTCTATTACAAGGGATTTTTACATTCCTTGTAATAAGAATAAAAGTGACACAACATTTTTTTTTAAAAGAACAGTGGAAAAAAAAAAAAAAAAAAAAATAGTTAAAATAAGCAGAAAAAATAATAATTTTTAAACTCGCCCTGTCCTGCCCGCATATAAAATCGGTGTTCGAACCACACATAGGAGGTAGCGCCGTGATCGGTAGAGCGAGAGCAATAATTCTAGCCCCAGACCTCCTCTGTAACTCAAAAACGTGCAACCTGTAGAATTTTTTTAACCGTCGCCTATGGAGATTTTAAAGGGTAAAAGTTTGTCGCCATTCCATGAGCGGGTGCAATTTTGAAGCGTGACATGTTGGGTATCAATTTACTCGGCGTAACATTAGCTTTCACAATATAAAAAATAATTGGGCTAACTTTACTGTTGTCTTATTTTTTTATTAACTAAATTATTTTTCCCAACAAAAGTGCGCTTGTAAGTCCGCTGCACAAATACGGTGTGACAGACAGTATTGCAACAACCACCATTTTATTCTCTAGGGTGTTAGAATAAAAAAAAAAAAAATATATATATAATGTTTAGGGGGTTCTAAATAAAGGGAAGAAAAGGCAGGTAATATAAAACAGGCAGAGGAAGCTTCATTAGCATTGCTGGTTTGTCATACCAACGGCGACCACAAGAGGGCGCCAGATTCCATAAGGAATCATAGGACCGCAGAAGGCCTCAAAGCCGCGGCCTAAATTTTCGGCCGCCGGTGGAACGGCCCGACGCGATCACACTGGGGGGGTCCACAGAGACAGGATACCCCCAGCTGTGCTGCCCCAGGCGCGAGGTCGCTATTTCTAGTCGCCAATGCGACCTGGCGCCCGGGTTTTGTCGAGCCCTGCCTTAAATGTATAGGTCACACACATTAGGGATGGTGAAGCAGTTAATGTCTAGATCAAAACAGGTATGAGAAATTTAGAGATTAACTAGTAAAATAAAGCACACTTTACACATAGGCACATATTTAACCCCTTGATCACCATACATGCTAACCCCTTCACAGCCTATGCCATTAGTACAGTGACAGTGTATAGTGTTATCACTGTATGTCACTGGCAGTTCCCCCCAGATTACCCACCACAATATCACAGTGGCAGTGAAAGGATCAAACTAACTACAGTCAAAAAGGTTAAAAATTATACATGTCCACATTCTACTTTGATTTGTAGCCTACTCCCAATAATATGAACAGTCCTGAAGTCTGTAAACTTACAAGGTACTGTGGGATCTGTAGTCCTTAGAAATTGAAGGTAAACAGCAGAAGAGAAGTTGCAAAGCATGAAGGGACTCCAGGAAGTTGTGGAAGGCAAACAGGGAGCACTCAACATGAAAGTGGTTTTAAAATAGTTCTTGTTGATCCAACATAAGCCTATTGTTTGTATTGCTTTTAGAGCAAACAGGCATTTAGGAGGGGACAGATTCGCCTTCTAAATGCCCCGCAGCCACTACTGTACTGCTTCCTGAAAAGAAAAAGGGTCAGCAAGGGCTGTCACAGGTGTAGGGTTCTTTACACTTGCGATTGGGGGGAGGGGGTAAAAACACGTGGTTAAATGAGAACTCAGGGCAGAGATGCTTACCTTTACAATTTTCCCTACAATGTCGGCATTAGCCGGTAAAAGATGACATCAATTCTGCGTATAAGCCGATCATCCCAACACACAGAATCAGCTTGGTCAGCTTACATTGCGGGGAACGCTGTGATCAGGCAGGTTGGTGTCGTTTTGCAATTTAAAAAAAAAAAACCTGTGTTTACACTGGGGTACAGTAGAGCTTTAGTCCTGTTTTAACCACTTCAATACTGGGCACTTTCACCCCCTTCCTGCCCAGGTCAATGTTCAGCTTTCACTGCTGTCACACTGAATGACAACACTGTACCCATATGGGGTTTTTATCTTTTTTTTCCCCACACAAATAGGAGCTTTCTTTTGGTGGCATTTAAACCACCACTGGGCGTTTTTTTTTTTTTGCTAAAATGAAAGAAGAAGAAAAAAAAAAAAAAGTTTTTTTTTTTTTTAGTAAAAAAAATCTTTCAAATAATATTTCTCTGTAAATTTAGGACAAAATGTATACTGCTACATTTCTTTGGGGAAAATAAAGAACATCTGTGTTTATTTAGTCTGTAGGAAAGTCAGAGTCCACAAATTATGATGTGTACAGTGCCTTGCGAAAGTATTCAGCCCCCTTGAACTTTTCAACCTTTTGCCACATTTCAGGCTTCAAACATAAAGATATACATTTTTTATTTTTTGTGAAGAATCACCAACAAGTGGGACACAATTGTGAAGTGGAACGAAAGCTATTAGATTTTTGAAACTTTTTTTAACTAATAAAAAAAATGAAAAGTGGGGCGTGCAAAATTATTTGGCCCCCTTGCGTTAATACTTTGTAGAGCCACCTTTTGCTGCGTTTACAGCCGCAAGTCGCTTGGGGTATGTCTCAATCAGTTTTGCACATCGAGAGACTGAAATTCTTGCCCATTCTTCCTTGCAAAACAGCTCGAGCTCAGTGAGGTTGGATGGAGAGCGCTTGTGAACAGCAGTTTTCAGCTCTTTCCACAGATTCTCTATTAGATTCAGGTCTGGACTTTGACTTGGCCATTCTAGCCCCTGGATACGTTTATTTGTGAACCATTCCTTTGTAGATTTTGCTGAATGTTTGGGATCATTGTCTTGTTGGAAGATAAATCTCCGTCCCAGTTTCAGGTCTTTTGCAGACTCCAACAGGTTTTCATCCAGAATGGTCCTGTATTTGGCTGCATCCACCTTCCCCTCAATTTTAACCATCTTCCCTGTCCCTGCTGAAGAAAAGCAGGCCCAAACCATGATGCTGCCACCACCATGTTTGACAGTGGGGATGATGTGTTGAGGGCGATGAGCTGTGTTGCTTTTACGCCAAACATATCGTTTTGCATTGTGGGCAAAAAGTTCGATTTTGGTTTCATCTGACCAGAGCACCTTCTTCCACATGTTTGGTGTGTCTCCCAGGTGGCTTGTGGCAAACTTTAGACAAGACTTTATGGATATCTTTGAGAAATGGCTTTCTTCTTGCCACTCTTCCATAAAGGCCAGATTTGTGCAGTGTACGACTGATTGTTGTCCTATGGACAGACTCTCCCACCTCAGCTGTAGTTCTCTGCAGTTCATCCAGAGTGATCATGGGCCTCTTGGCTGCATCTCTGATCAGTCTTCTTGTCTGAGCTGAAAGTTTAGAGGGACGGCCAGGTCTTGGTAGATTTGCAGTGGTCTGATACTCCTTCCATTTCAAAATGATCGCTTGCACAGTGCTCCTTGGGATGTTTAAAGCTTGGGAAATCTTTTTTTTATCCAAATCCGGCTTTAAACTTCTCCACAACAGTATTACGGACCTGCCTGGTGTGTTCCTTGGTCTTCATGATGCTCTCTGCGCTTTCAACAGAACCCTGAGACTACCACAGAGCAGGTGCATTTATACAGAGACTTGATTGCACACAGGTGGATTCTATTTATCACCAGTCATTTAGGACAACATTGGATCATTCAGAGATCCTCACTGAACTTCTGGAGCGAGTTTGCTGCACTGAAAGTAAAGGGGCCGAATAATTTTGCATGCACCACTTTTCAGTTTTTTTGCTAAAAAAGTTTAAATTATCCAATAGATTTCATTCCACTTCACAATTGTGTCCCGCTTGTTGGTGATTCTTCACAAAAAATTAAAATGTTATATCTATGTTTGAATCCTGAAATGTGGCAAAAGGTTGAAAAATTCAAGGGGGCCGAATACTTTCGCAAGGCACTGTATTATAGATCTGAAAATCAATCCCAATGTACCGGCACCCCCAAAAACACCAGGACAGTACAGATATTAGGGGTGCAATGGATCGTCACAGATCCGTGATCCCAACGGGTCACCCCGCTCGGATCGGCACATGCCGCGATCCGCGGTCTCACCCAGGCTGTTTACACTGTGATCGCTCCGACGGAGCGATCACTTGTAAACAAACCGGCGTCATGTCACGACACCGGTTCCTCTCTCCCCTCTCTGTAATAATCTGTACAGTGGAGGGGAGAGATCCTGAGATGGAAACAGCTATCCCTCCATACCCTGCAGCACTCAGCCACGCTCAGCCAATATTACAGTGGGGACTATATGGTGGTGGAATTTTCACAGGGTTTTGCTAATTAAATTAGCTGATCCGAAAAATGATCCGATCCGTGACTCTGATCCAAGGAACGATGCGTTGCACCCCAACGGATATGCCTTTTTGTAAAGTAGACAGACTAAAAAAGGTATTTAGTAAGAGGCATGGCACGTTTTTATGAAGTTGTAATTTTTTGGAAAATAAAGAAAATGTAAAAAAAAAAAAAAAAAAAAAAAAAAAAAAAAAACACACACACACACACACACACACACACAACACCACACATGCTGTCACCAGTGATGTACTACATCATATGTATGGGTGTGGCGGTGATCAGTGACACCGACTGGTGACAACATGGGAAAAAAAATTTCTCTTTTATGCATTTAACAGTTTTTTTTTTTTAACCATACTGACCAGAGCAATACAGGCATACCCCACTTTTAAGTACACAATGGGGTTTATTTACTAAAGCTGGAAAGTGAAAAATCAGGCTCGCTTCTGCATAGAAACTTCAAGGAACATCATAAGTTAATCTTTGATTCTCAGCTAATCATGAGTTAAATTTTTTTCAAACCTTGGAATATGGTTCTAGTGACTGGTTTTCTGCAATTTACCTTGACTACTTGGTCGGAGAACCCCTAGGCACTTGGTATCTTCTCTTTAGATACCAAGCCGATAAGTTTAAGGAAACCACCTGTGGGTGCGACACTGGACCCTGCGATAGTACGTATTCTCTTTTCGGAAGACTCAGTAGAGGCTGCAAGACCAGAGTCTGTATGTAGCAGGGAAAACCATGGCCTTTTGGGCCATAAAGAGGCGATTAGGACAAGATCTGTCTTGTCTAGGACTTCCGGAATAAGTCTGATCCAGAAGGCGTAAACAGAGGCCGAATGGCCATGGATCTGCCACAGCATCGATCCCCAATGATCAATCTGCTGGGTTCAGAGAAAAGATCTTCTCTGTTTTGCGATTGTTCCAATTTGCGAACAGGTCCGCTTCGGGACATCCCCATCTGTCGGCGAGATCCGCAAACACGGGATGAAGGGACCAAGTGTCTTGAACTACCCGGTAGCGGCTCAGATAATCGGGCAGACAGTTTTGTGTCCCTTTCAGGTGCACTGCTGTAATTGTGGCTAGATTCCATTCTGCCCATGATAAAATCTCCTGGGCAATAGATTGAAGTATCTGACTCCTTGTACCTTCCCTGTTTGTTGAGGTACACAACCATTGCGATATTGTCTGAAAGTATCTGGAGACTGTGACCCCTGATTTCCATCTGAAATGTCTGCAAGGCTCTCTGAACCACTGGAAGCTCTCTCCGATTCAATGAAGCTCTTGCTTCCCTCGAGGACCATTCTCCCTATGCCACTGTGTTGCTGAGGTGGGCTCCCCATCCCCAGGAACTCGCATCCGTAGTGATCCTCTGGAATATAGGAATGGACCATGGTAGACCTCATGTTAGGTGCAGGTTTGTCCTCCCCCACAAGCTTCTTTTTACCCTGGCGGTAAAAAGACCCTTAATTCCACGGAACTTGCATCTCCGTCCCAGTTTCTTAGTAGAAACCGCTGCAATGGGTGTAGATGAAATCTTGCTTATGGCACTGCGGGGGGGAAAGCAGGAGGTCATCAGACCCACTGCTCTTGAAACCTCTCTCAGCGAGAACAACTGATTGGTCTGTAAGCCTGACATTATTTGCATCATTTTTGAGACCTTCTCCTGCGGGAGAAAACATTTTTTGGTCTACTAAGCAAAAGTCGTACCCCAGATATGGGCTGGAATTAAGGAAGACTTCTGTTTATTAACCAGCCTAGGGATTTAAGGAAGTCTTGTACAGTCTGGAGAGCCGCTAATAACTTGGCATGACTCTGCCACCACTAGGTCGTCCAAGTAAGGGATAATAGTTATCACCTTTAACCTTAGCGGAGCCAGCGCCTCCCAACACTTTCGTAAAAATGCATGGGGCTGAGGACAGACCGAAGGGGGGGGGGGGGGGGGGGGGGCTTGAAATTGAAAGTGCCGAATCTGTTCCCATCTTGCCTGCCAGTCTCAAGAATCTTTGGAAGGCTGGATGGATAGGGCTGTGCAGATAAGCATCCCACAACGCCAAAGAGGCCATGAAGCAGTTTGGGCAAAGCAGGTTTTTGTTTGCGAACACCGTCTCCATACAAAAGTGCTTGCATCTTATTGAACGGTTTAGAGACCGAAGGTTCAGGATAAGCCAACTTTCCTGACGGCTTTCGGATGACAAATATATGGGTATAAAACCCCTTGCCCTGATCTGACCAGGGATCAGGAATTTTTGACCCAACGAGTCCCCAATTTGGAGACCCAGGGCCCTCGCTTTTTCCCCCGATCTTGGGGAGGGAAGGTGACGAATAATCGCTCTGGTGGTTGGCAAGCAAATTCCAGCCTGTACCCATTGGTCACTAGGCCCAGGATGAATGGACTTGAGGCGACTGAAGGCCCTCAAACTTCCTCCCACTGCTTTTCGGGCCTATTGTCCTTTTCTTTAGGACTTTGCTGCCTACTTTGGCCAAGAAAAAAAAAAAAAAAAAAAAAAAAAAACTTCCTGGCCGTCGGCTTTTTCTTATTTTCTTTTTTCTATCAGCCATGCGTTCCAGTGCGTCCTGCAGATCTGGGCCAAAAAGATGATCACCTGACCAGGTTTTAATCCATAGGCTTCTTCTGTCCGAGTTCACTTAGGCCGAAGTCCTGGATGACATTCTTACAGACTTTGCGGAAGAATCAGCTAAAAACCTCACTGCACGAAAGAGGAGAGGGAAAGATTTCAGAATCTGCTAGAGCAGGGGTTGACAAATTTGCTTGGAATCTAGGAGCCAGCTTAAAAAGTTAGGAGCCAGGTCCGTGACGGCGATCCGGACCTGTCCCTGGCCTGTCATGGAGACGAGTGAGGGGAAGATAGCAGCGCCGTCGCCGCCCCCCCCCCCGTCTCCAAGTCATTGCCCATAGCTCTTAGAGGGACATTTTTTTTTTTTTTTTTTCAAATTACAATTTTTTTTTCAATTGCATTTTAGTGTAAATATGAGATCCGAGGTCTCTCTGACCCCAGATCTCATATTTAAGAGGACCTGTCATGCTTTTTCTATTACAAGGGATTTTTACATTCCTTGTAATAAGAATAAAAGTGACACAACATTTTTTTTTAAAAGAACAGTGAAAAAAAAAAAAAAAAAAAAAAAAAAGTTAAATTAAGAAGAAAAAATAATAATTTTTAAACGCGCCCTGTCCTGCCCACATATAAAATCGATGTTCGAACCACACATAGGAGGTAGCGCCGTGATCGGTAGAGCGAGAGCAATAATTCTAGCCCCAGACCTCCTCTGTAACTCAAAACGTGCAACCTGTAGAATTTTTTTAAACGTCGCCTATGGAGATTTTAAAGGGTAAAAGTTTGTCGCCATTCCATGAGCGGGTGCAATTTTGAAGCGTGACATGTTGGGTATCAATTTACTCGGCGTAACATTATCTTTCACAATATAAAAAATAATTGGGCTAACTTTACTGTTGTCTTATTTTTTTATTAACTAAATTATTTTTCCCAACAAAAGTGCGCTTGTAAGTCCGCTGCACAAATACGGTGTGACAGACAGTATTGCAACAACCACCATTTTATTCTCTAGGATGTTAGAATAAAAAATATATATAATGTTTAGGGGGTTCTAAAAAAAGGGAAGAGGAGGCAGGTAATATAAAACAGAGGAAGCTTCATTAGCATTGCTGGTTTGTCATACCAACGCCGACCACAAGAGGGCGCCAGATTCCATAAGGAATCATAGGACCGCAGAAGGCCTCAAAGCCGCGGCCTAAATTTTCGGCCGCCGGCGGAACGGCCCGACGCGATCACGCTGGGGGGGGTCCACAGAGACAGGATACCCCCAGCTGTGCTGCCCCAGGCGCGAGGTCGCTATTTCTAGTCGCCAATGCGACCTGGCGCCCGGGTTTTGTCGAGCCCTGTGCTAGAGGTACCTGCCAACAAGTGTGTTTGTATCTGTGTCAACCATACTTGCAAATTTCTGGCTACACATGTGGAGGCAACAGCTGGTTTAAGATTCCCAAAAGCTGAATCCCAGACTCTGTGGAGAAGGAAATCCCCTCTTGTCCATCAGGTCCCTAAGCGTGCCAATAACGTCAAACGCTAGGTCTGAGTTTTTGAAACTTTTGAAAGAGGTGTGTCTAATTTAGGATTTTTGTGTCACGGCTGCGCTGTGTCCTCATCAAATGGAAACCTTATTTTTTTAGGTTACTAGAAAAGAGGTTTTCTCTCTGGATTTTCCCACTCCAGTTTGATAGTATCAAGAAAGGATCTATGCACTGGAAAAACGCAAGACTTCTTATGCAAACCTTTGTACATAAGGTCATGTTTAAACAATTGTACCACCTCCTCTTCCATCTCAAGTGTTGTATAGATATCCCTGGAAGATGTTGATGACTTAAAGGCTAACAAACCTAGAGCCCCTTGTGGATTTCTCTATCCCTGGGTCCTGTATCTGACCCCAATTCTTCCGGAGAAGAACAGGTAGATTATCTGAAGATCTGGCTTCAGCCTCAGAGCCTTCACTCTCCACACTCTGCTGCCGACTGAAGGCCTAATTGGAAATGGACCCCCTTCGGGAGCCTGAAACTTGTCAATTAGAGTTTTAAATGAGCTGAAGGTAGATGTAAGCTCATCTCTAAGAAGTCAGCATGATCTGACAGGAGGTTACCAGGTCATCCTTTACTAGGCCTTCTATACAGGTGCGGCAAACTGCTTTGATCCATGAGGAGCTCAACTTGCTTCTGCAAACTACACATTTCCTTTTTGGTGGCTGCCCTTGGGCCGTTTTCTGGGTCTTAGTCTGCAAAACAAAATAAATGACCCATACTGTAATTTTAAGCCACCCACCACTCCATAACACCTCGTGCAGGAAGGAGGGAAAAATGTGTCCCCCTTACACCCAATACTACAGAGGGGGGAGGGAACACTCACAAGGATAGCAAGAGGGTAACAAAACACTCCAGGCTTACCTGTGAGGTGCTGGTGTTGGGGGCCGCATCCACTGCCTGTGCATGTACTGCAGAAGGATCCATCCTGCCCCTCTGGTAGTCCACCACCTCTGCTGCTTCTTCAGCAAACACCAGCAGCCAGCATCCCCTGTTCACAGCGTTTATGGAGACCGGAACCACCGTCTTCAGGTCCAGATGATGACATATGCCCCGCAATTGACCCTCGCTGGATACTTCCTCTGGGCCAGCTTGGAGTGCCACAGCTTCATCTTTCCCCTGCACCTACAAGCCACACTGTCAGCGGGGCAAGCATACCACCGTGCTGCCTATGCAACCCGTGCTATGGGGCCTGACATCACCTTGGTCTTGGCCCTCTCCAGGCAATGAGAACAGGGAACAGCAGTACAACCAGCTTGTCCAGCAGAGGGGCTGCTTCTGGCAGAGGAGAAAGTTCAGTGATACACCCCAAACAGCCATTAGAGCCCCTGCTCGTGAGACCAGGTTCCAGGAACATGTTACCCTCCGTCTGGAGGAAACACTAATAACTGACATGGGGCCTGGAGGAACGCCATTTTATGTTTCCTGTCCTGGTAGGAGGAGCCCTAGGTCTCATGAGCTGTCCTGGAAGATGCTTACAGAAAGTTACATTCTTGGAATGCTGTGATCGCGGTCACTTTTTTTTGTGTCCTCAACCAAACAATCAATGTGCAGCACCATGGCATTTGCAGATCAAACAGAAGCAGCTTCCTTGTCATAAAGGATATGAGGGTTTAATTCCACTTTAAAGGGCAATGCCACTTTCATGGGAAAAAAATTGTAAATAATAAAATAAAAAAATAGTATATAGTGTATACAATTGTGACAAGTCATATTGTAATTAAATGTGATTAAAAAATGACCTCTCTCTTTTCAATCTGCAGCTCTGTACTTTTCTGTAAAGTGCAATGCAAGATGGCTACCTGGAAGTGTTCTGTACACATTCTGTGTACAGATCACCCCCCAGAAACGTTTCCTGCTTGTGCGATTGGCTCACTGACTTTCCCAGAAGTCTGCTTTAAAGCAGAGTTCCACCCAAAAATGGAACTTCCGCTTATACGACCGGTTCTCAACCCAACCCCCCACCCCCCCTCGGTGTCACATTTGACACCTTTCAGGGGGGAGCAGATACCTGTAATCCAAGTACTTGCTCCCACTTCTGGTGAATGATCGCTGCAGTATCCGAGGTGATCTACGCCATATCCGACCCCTCCTCCTTCAGCCCTGCTGTCTTCTGGGAGACGCACAGGTCCCAGAAGACAGCAGGGACTAGTCAGAACGTGCAGCGTGACTCGCGCATGCGCAGTAGGGAAACAGGCTGAGAAGCCGCAAGGATTCACTTCCCGATTCCTTACTTAAGATGCCGACGCCTGAACCCAGAGCGGAGGGACGGATCGGCTTTGGGTGAGGACATCGCAGGCGCCCTGGACAGGCAAGTGTCCTTATATTAAAAGTCGGCCGCTGCAGTATTTGTAGCTTAATTTTTTTTTGCAGGCGGAACTCGGCTTTAAGATACAAGTCAAATGATATCAAGCATCCCCTGCAACCAAATATTTTTGGTGAGATACTCCCAATTCAAAATCATGCTTAAAGGGATGCAGGCCCAGCAGAGTTCTGATTCTGCAGAAGTGGATTGATAATTATGAAGCCACTCCCATTAGACTCACTTTCCCACATGGACACAGACAAGCACACAAATTTCTTCAGAATAACAAAAAAGGTAGGAATCTGCAACAAAGTTTGTTATAATCCTTGCAATGTACATTGATCACCCAGAAGGGAATGTTTTCGTTCTCAACAAAAGTGAAGTTACTCTTTGAGGCCGTCAGCAGATCGACCCCTACAAATTCAGCAATGTCTAAAAACGGAGAGCAACTGAGCATGTGTAGAGCAGGGTAAGACAGTGTATTACTGGATTTTAAACAGTGTAGGCACTTATTTTTAATGTTTTACATAGCTACACCTGCAAAAGGGGCCAGCCTGAAGTGATCTAGCGGGGCTTCATTTTCTGACTAAAGTTTTACTTTAAGCTGCAAAGGCAGCGGAGGGGAGTCTACATATGCTGTGTCACCAATTATACCCTGCTACTGCCTGCTGAATGTTTATCATTACCCTGAATGGGGGTACCCCTGAGTGCATTTGTGTGGATGTGGCATGCTGGTGTGGGGGTTTAAAGGTTTGAAGAAGAACTTCAAAAGAAAAAAAAAAAAAAAAAAAAAAGTCAGCCACAAATGCTGCAACTGCTGATTTTTAACCACTTAACGACCACCCACTGTAGTTGTCTCTCCTGCACGAACCACTGTCAGAGTAAGTCTGCTCGCACAGTTGCGGGCAAAGTGTCATTTGGGGTCAGATTTGTCTGCCGCAATCCTGCTAAAAAAAAAAAAAAAATTGCAGATCACTGCCATAACCAGTAGAAACGATAAAAAAAATAAAGTTCTTAAATCCATCCCATAGTTTGTAGATGCGATAAAGTTTTGCGCAAATATATGCCTATTGGGATATATATTTTTTTTTTAACAAAAATATATAGAATATATATCAGCCTAAACTGATGAATACATTTTTTTGGGGATATTATAGAAAAAAATTGTCGCTTTTTGTATATAGCGCAAAAAATCAAAAGGTGATCATATACCACCAAAAGGAAGCTCTATTTGTGGCGGAAAAAAAAAAAAGAAGTAAATTTTGTTTGGGTACAGCATAGCACAACCACGCAATTGTCAGTTTTAGCGACGCAGTGCTCTATCGCTAAAAACGGCCTGGTCATTAAGGGGGCAAATCCTTTCAGTCCTTAAATGGTTAATAGACACTTACTAGTCCAGATCTGTCTTCAGGTAACTAGCGCTGCCACTTTATGAACAGTTCTCAGGACTCAAATTTTATGTCCTGAGCTACTAGCCAGGCCTTAAGGATCACGCACCAGCCAGGCCTTAAAGAGGAAGTAAACCCTGATGAGTTTACTTCCTCTTTTTTTCCCTGCAAAGGTAAAGCATAATGGACTACTATGCATCACATAGTAGTCCATTATGTGTCACTTACCTGACACAGGAGCCAGCGAAGTCGCCGCTGTCCCCTGTAGTCCGCCGCATCCATCTTGCTGGTGGCGTCTCGCAGCTCCGCCGCTGTCATTCGGCGAAGCCGCGATGACGTCACTCCCGCGCATGCGCACGGGAGTCGACAAATGCGGCAGCTCCATTCTCAGCTCAGCTCAGCGCGCCTGCGCGCCGCTGTCTACGGCGCATGCGCCGTAGACAGCGGTGCCCGTTTTCGGGCAAATATCTCCTAAACCATATAGGTTTAGGAGATATTGCTTGGACCTACAGGTAAGCCTTAATCTAGGCTTACCTGTAGGTCAAAGTGGTTTGTAAAGGTTTACAACCATTTTAAGGATCACGCACCAGCCAGGCCCTACCCGCCCTAAACATGCCCTCATAAATTAGCTCATGAACTGAAACTAAAGCCCCATACACATTATCAGATTTTCTCCTTCAGATTTACCAAAACCATATAATATGAGGTCAAACCTTAGAGGTTTCAATTTGTATGCAACCAGGAAGGCCCTTACACTACATGGTTTTGGTAAATCTGAAGACAAAATCAGCAGAAAATGCGTATGAGGCTTTAGACTACTTTCACACGGAAGGTTTTCAGGCGCTTTAGAGCTAGAAATAGCCTCTGCTAAGCGCCTGAAACAAACCTCCCATTCAATGCAGTGTGTCTTTTCACACTGAGGCGGTGCGCTTGTGGGACGTTCAGAAGAGTCATGCAAGCAGCATCTTTGGGGCGGTTTGGGAGCACTGTATTTAGTGCTCCCAAAATGCCCTTCCCATTACAACGAATGGGCAGCAAAACTTTATTTTCGGGGTAAAAAGCGCCCTGCTAGTGGCCAAAAAGCGCCACAAAAACAATCGGCGCTTTAGTGCTAATCGCTGGGTGGCCCAATGCAAAAGTAGCCTTAAATGTTTTATGCAGAAGTTACAAAAATAAATTAACAACTTTATCAGTGCATCCTCACCAGTGCCCATCAATGCTGCTTCACCAGTGCAGGGGAAGAGAGCTGGCTGGATCATCACAGAGCAGGAAACGTCACTGTAACAAGCAAGAGCCGGGAACACAGGCAATTGAAATGAAAGCTGTCACACAGACCCAGTCCCGCCTCCTGGCCCAGGTACTTTGATAGACAGAACACCGGTCCAATGCCGGGATGTGTTCCGTCTATCAAAGTACCCGGGCCAGGAGGCGGGACTGGGTCTGTGCCACTGCAAGAGCTGGGAACACCAGGCAATTGAAATGAAAGCTGTTACAGCTAGGGATGCACCAAATGGGTTTTTTCGTGCCGAAAACTGATACCAAAACAGCACCGATACCGAAAATGACTTTTTAAAAAATATTTTTATACAGGAAATAGTCAGACTGGGGACGTGGTACAGGAGATCAATGCTGCATGCCAGTGTCAATCAAATTCAGCTTTACCAGTGCCTGTCAGATGCAGCATCCTCACCAGTGTGTGCCCATAAGATGCAGCAGCCTGTCATGCAGCCTCACCAGTGCCTATGCCATGCAGCCTCACTAATGCCCCGTGCCCATCAGATGTAGCAGCCCACCAGTGCCCATGCCATGCAGCCTCGCCAGTGCCCATGTTGTGCAGCCTGCCAGTGCCTGGTAATACATGTCACGCCGTGGGTCAGAGCTGGATCTGAATTGCCGTGCAGCCAGTTTCATCCTGGCACGCCCCTCAGTGTCCCCCCTCCCTTCTCACTCCTGTCCTACACAACCTCCTCAGCACCTGGTAAAAGATGTCACGCTGTGTGTCAGAGCTAGATCTGAATCGCCGTGCAGCCGATGTCCTGCCTCCTATGATAAAAGGCACAATGATTCCTAGCCTTGGATCAGAGTGCCGTCTATCAGGCGGGACATCGGCTGCATGGCAATTCAGATCCAGCTCTGACACACAGGGGGACATGCATTACCAGGTACCGAGGAGACTGTGTAGGACAGGAGTGACGAGGAGGAGGGAGGGGAGACACTGAGGGGCGTTCTGCCGTATAGTGTCCGGCCATCAAATAGTGTCCGCCCCATACTGCGCATGCGCAGTACGGAGCAGACGAAGCTTCGGAAAATCTCCGAAGCTGAATGGCACCTGCGCCGTGAGTGGAGGTGGTAGCCCCACCATCCAAGCAGACATAGGGTTGTGAATATTAGAGGGCCCCTCGCGGGCGAGCTTTGCTCGCCACACTTCAGGCTCGGCCTCGCTGCGCTCGGCTTTTTTATTCCTACTCTATGTCCACTTGGATAGCGGGGATAGAACCTGGACTCACGGTGTAGGCGCCGTTCATCCACGGCAATTTTCGGAATCTGTGTTGCTGTGTACTGCTCAGGCGCAGTATGCAGCGGACACTATCGGATGGAGGACGTTATATGACAAGACACCGGGATGAAACTGGCTGCACGCCGATTCAGATCTAGCTCTGACACACAGCGTGACATGCATTACCAGGCACTGGGGAAGCTGTAAATGACAGGAGTGACAAGAGGAGGAGGAGGGAGGGCAGACTGAGGTGCGTGTCGGGGGGTGAAACACATGCGGCAGCCGGCGGGTGGCCCAGCCCCTTTTTCTAGGTGCCATTATCGGCAACATTTCTCTTTCGGCAAATTGCCATTTTCGGAAGATATTTCGGTGCATCCCTAGTTACAGCAACGTTTGCTACTCTGATGAGCCGGCTGGCGCTCCTCTCTCTTCCCCTGGGAGATCGCTGGGACAAGGGCTCCCATTCAACACCACCTGCCAGTGTTTTGTCAGATTATGCGACCCGTCAGGTGGTGTAACAAAAGTTACGTTCCATCTCCGCCGTCTTGCTACACCCTGCACTTGTCACACAGTAAGGATACAATGAGAAGGGAGCAAGCGGACAGCTTGTTACACCCACCGTAGTTTTGCATTTTACACTTATTTTTAACAGTTATCTGAGGTTATATAGTGAAATGCAGTACTTAGAACACCGTCTGAATGTTTAGAAGTTGAATTTTAAAAGCAGCAAACTGTCAGATTAGCAAACTTGTGAGATCAGCAGGCTTGCCGCTGCTTTTAAAATTCAACTTCCAAACATTCCGGGGTTCCAAGTACTATATTTCACAATATAACCTCAGTTTACTGTTAAAAAAATAAGTGTAAAATGCAAAACTATGGTGGGTGTAATATGTCCGCTTGCACCTTCCCACTCTATCCTTACTGTGGGCAACTGCAGGGTGTAGCAAGATGGGGGCAACGGAACGTCACTTCTGATACAAATTCTGACGAAAAACTGGCGGTGCTAGCTCCCCCGTAGTCTCCTTAGAGGCGTGACATGTCCCAGGAGGGTGCGAGGCAGTGGGGGACCTGTCAGAAATAGGTACCTGTTCCCAGAAAAGAAAAAAAAAAAAAAGAAGGGGGGGGTTGCAATACTGGCAGAGGAGGATCAATGGGAATTCCTTTTTACATGAAGTTCTGCTTTGAAACAGGTGATGAGGAGGCAATATGAACCTCCTCACCATCTGCCAAATACCCTCTGAAGAGCAATACAACGCAGATCACTCTTCAGATGGGCAACATGCGTATAAATAAGCCTCTCAATGCTGAGGTTATACAACCACAATGTATGCTGTGACTACAGTTCCCGTGTCTGTGATGAAGGAACCTTCCTGCAGGCACAGTAATTGGTTGTCTTGTTGTAGTACTGGGGGGTGCCCATCATTAGCCCGGGTAAGGCACACTCACATTGAAGGCCGGTAGTTGTCCCTCTGAAGCCCTCTGCAGCTCCCGGATCAGCTCGATGGCTTTCTCACAGAACATACCGATCAGTGTATAGCTCCAGCTGTCCACCGAATCCCGCGCCCAGCCGCTCCAGGAAGTGATGACGCTCAGGAGGCGCTCCCCTCCATCTTTACTCCTGGAACCCGCTGTACGCTACACTCCGTAGCTTCCAACGTTTGGGATAAAATTAAAAGTCATATTTTTACTACATAGTATACCACGTCTACACTTAATACCGAGCTGTTTCTAAATATTTCCTTCGTATCTGGCTTTATCTCTTGCCCACACGCAACATGGCGGACTAGAGTTCCCTAAGAATCTGAGCACAGCCAAATATGATATTAGGAGACAGAAAACTTGGCGCCAACTTTCTCCTGGCCAATAGGAGGCGGGCTTTCGCCCACGGACTAGCTGGTACGGCAGCCGAGTAGGACACTCTTCACACAACACTTATGTTCGCCCTGGAGGAACTGATGCGTGGCTGCTGTCCGCGGAGTCGGAGGTGGGTGGTGGGCTGAGGACTGTGGGTGGTGGGGAGGGGTCATACCCCAGTGGGTGGTGGGCTCAGGGTTAAGGGGAGGGGTCAGTGAAGGAGGGCAGCTGGTGTTCTGTTCTGTATGAATGGACCATGCTGGTGGTGACGTCACCCATTAACCCCTTCAAGACATGGACAACGGAGGCTCCTTTATTGTGAAGTGGAGGGGGCTCAGATAGAATACAATGTAGAATTACAGCTCTGTAGTCTTTAATAGAACATGAATTGTATTTTCTACATCCTGGCAGTGTGAGGATTTTACCAGCCTCTTGCGGTCCTGCTTTAACCCCTTGCAGCCAGCCCTTTAACTGAGGAGCCACGAGCGTGTCCGTGTGATTGGCTGCTGCAGTGATCACATGATGAGGAGCCTGTCCCTGATGGTAAATAGCGACTGGGAGCTATTGGTGACAGCGTGGTCAGGGTTGCCAATCGCCAGTAAATTTACTTGCAGTTTGTAAAAATCAGTGCTCTTTTTACAACTGCCAGTAAATATCAGGGGCTGATCATTTCTTGCTGTGTTGACTTTTAAACCACTTCCGGACCGCCGCACGACGATGTACGTCCTTACTTGAAGGGGGATATCGTTATGGCAGCAGCTAGCTGCCATAACCCCAGTATCCTCTTCTTCAGCTGGTGGTCTGGTTTCCGGTCTCTGTGGTGGATTCGCAGCGAGATCACTTTTATCGGCGGCAGGAGAGGGACTCCCGCCGCGCTCCAGTGTCCGCCGTCGGCGGAGGCGATCGGAGCTTCACCCTTGCTGGGCATGGAGATGAGTGAGGGGAAGATGCCCCCACCCGTCTCCATAACAATGCAGTGCGGAAACTACGTCAAAACATCTATTCCGCCATAGCTCTTAAAGGGCCCGTTTTTTTTTTTTGTTTGTTTTTTTTAAATGACAATTTTTTTTTTTTTTTTTTTTTTTATTGCATTTAAGTGTACATATGGGATCTGAAGTCTTTTTAACCCTAGATCTCATATTTAAGAGGTCCTGTCATGCTTTTTTTTTCTATTACAAGTGATGTTTACATCTCGCAGCTTGCGTGCAGAAGCAAAAGCATACGCGAGTAGCGCCCGCATATGAAAACGGTGTTTAAACCACACGTGTGAGGTATCACCGCGATTGGTAGAGTGAGAGAAATAATTCTAGCACTAGACCTCCTCTGTAACTTAAAAATGCAACCTGTAGAATTTATTTAAACATCGTCTATGGAGATTTTTAAGGGTAAAAGTTTGTCGCCATTCCACGAGTGGGCGCAATTTTGAAACATGACATGCTGGGTATCAATTTACTCGGCGTAACATTATTTTTGACAATATATAACAGCTTTACTGTTGTCTGATTTTTTTAAATTAAAAAAGTGTATTTTTTCCCAAAAAAGTGAGCTTGTAAGACCGCTGCGCAAATACGGTGTGACAGAAAGTATTGCAACAACCGCCATTTTATTCTCTAGGGTGTTCGAAAAAATTTTTTTATAATGTTTGGGGGTTCTACGTAATTTTCCAACCAAAAAAGTTTTTAACTTGTAAACAACAAATCTCAGAAAGAGGCTCGGTCCTTAAGTAGTTAACAGAGAAGTATAGTATTTTTTTTTTTTCAGTTTCATGCTTACCTAGGTGGATGCTGCATTTGTTCAATTTCCTTTAGATTTACCTTCAACTATATGTTAGAAGGGCCTACCTGATTGCATACAAATTGAAAGTGTTCATGTTTGACCTCATATATGGTTTTGGTAAATCTAAAGGGAAAAAAAAACTAAAGAAAATTGTATAGTGTGTATTATTTAGAATGCTGGTGTGTGTGGGGGAGAAGAGTCTGCAAGGAGGAGCCTGCAGGGTCAGGTAAATAAAACTAAAGACCCCCCACCCCTTAAGCATAAACAAGCAGTTAACCCTTGCAGTGCAGTTTTCACAGAGGTCAGTTTTAATGGGTGATTCATTTTTAATCTGCCTGGAGTTCCATCTTAAACTGCTTCCTATAAAAGTAAATGAAAATGCTTTGCCATGCCTTGGAAAAGGAATAAGAACTTCTTTCATCTTTACTCTATGACCTAAAACATGAATATACTGTATATTTATTCTGGTAACACCCTCATTGTTTACTGTTAGCTTAGGTGTGATCACAGACATGTCATGTCTCATCTGTGTGATGATTCCAATTTCTGAGGGTTGCACCTAGATTGTAGCATTTATTGCTTTAAATTAAGGGTGTCCACGTTATGATACATGCAGCAATGTGTGGTCATTTGGTTTCAAAAGCAGCATTTTAACCACTTCAATACAGAGCACTTATACACCTTCCTGCCCAGACCAATTTTCAGCTTTCTGCGCTGTCGCACTTTAAATGACAATTGCGCGGTCATGCTACCCTGTACCCTAACTAAATTTTAATCATCTTGTTTCTATTAGAAAACTTTGTAAATAAGTAAGTTTTCTCCTTCACTGATGGGGCTGCACTGACGGGCACTGATAAGGTGGCACTGATGGGCAATGATGATGTGCACTGATAGGTGGCACGGATGGGCACTGATAGGTGGCACAGATGTACACTGATGGATGCCAATCTTTGCCATCAATAATGCCTGCAAATCAGTGATGCCCATTGTGGGCACTGATTGGCATCCCTGGTAGCCATAGGTGCCATATCTGGTGGTGTCTAGTGGTGGGCATCCCTGGTGGTCCAGTGTGGACATCCTCAGGGGTGCTGCTCTGATAATCAATCAGCACAGACCCCCCCCCCGCGCCAGAAGTGCAGCCAATCGTCTCTCTTCTACTCGCATTTGACAGATACGTGTGAGGAAAAGCCGATCAACGGCTCTTCTTGTTTACATCATGATCAGTCATGATTGGACACGGCCGATCACGTGGTACAGAGTCTCTATCAGACTCTTTACCTATATCGGCGTTGTGGTGTGTCAGACTGACACCGCAACAACGATCGCCGCGGTGTGCTCCCCCGGGAGCACGCAGCGGCTTGATATCCTGGCGACGTCATATGACGTTTGGTCAGGATATCACAACCACTTTGCCCAAGTCATATTGCTATATGGTGGGCAGCAAGTGGTTAAAATTCCTATTTATGCTCCAGTCACACTTGTGCGACATGTCGTGCAACTTTGAACATCAAAGTCGCATGCCAAGTTTTTCCCCATGTTTTCCAATGATAACCATTCATATGTGAAACTTAAAGTTGTTCATGCACTACTTTGGTCTGACTTTCATGCAACTTGAGTGCCATAGATATGAATGCTAACCCTCAAAAGTTGCAAGAAAGTCATACCTGAATGTTATACAGTGCAAGAGTTGTGCAACGGTTGTCCATTATCACTGGTCAAAGCCAAAGTCGTATTCAAGTTGCACCTATCCAAAATTGCATCATAGTTGCACACCAAAGTCAGTACAACTTTACTGTACAAATATACAATATACAAATGTGAATGAAGAAAATGGATTTGAATAGGACCTGCGTGCAGTACATCACATTGGATCTTTCCCCAGTGCAGCAGGTAAATGAGAACACGTCCTATATGAAAGTGTTGCGTTGCGCATTATCCCACATTTTAGTTGTGTTGTAAAATTAAGTTAGATGCAGCTCATGTGAACAAGGTTGAAAGGGCTTGTGTTTTTTTTTTTTGTTTTTTTTTTTTTTAAATAACAAACATGTCATACCTCCACTGTGCAGTTCGTTTTGCACAGAGTGGCTCCGAACATCCTCTTTTGGGGTCCCACGATGGCGCTGGTGGCTCCTCCCCGCATTGTGTGTCCACATTGGAGAACCGCTCTCCTAGGTGGACACCCGTGTGGGTGCGCTCCCGAGTCCCGCATCTGTGTCCATTTACACAGAATGCAGGACTTGGCCCTGCCCCCCCGGTGCCATGTCATTGGATTTGATTGACAGCAGTGGGAGCCAATGGCTGTGCTGCTATCAGTCTATCCAATCGGGACACGAGGCACCAGCTACAGATGGTGTGCTCGTTCCCGGATAGAGGATGACAGTGTCCAGGTAAGTAAAACGGGGGCTTGGGGGGGCTACAGCACTAACAATGGTTTTTCACCTTAATGCATAGAATGACAACATAGAATTGCATAGAATTACAACCCCTTTAAGACCACAGCTGACATCTGTATCCTATATCTGTAGTCAAAAGCTTTATTTTTTTTTATTTTTTTGTAGTAAGTATATCACATTGGAAAAATTTCCCTTCACTCTAAAAAGAAAATTCTGTGTGAATACCTCCACATTTGCACAGCATCACAAATAATCCTCATAATGAGTGTAATATGTTTATTTTCTATGATGATTAGCTCCGTCTATTGGCTATAATGTGATATTTTCCTCAAACACCCTAATCAGGAAAATACGGCATTTAGGACCTCTATATGGAGTCGATAATCATAGGAAATAAACATATTAAACACATATTACAGGGATTACTTGTGATGGGTGTGCGACTGCTGATGTATTCATACAGCTATTTGTTTTTTTTAGAATAAACTTCTTAAAGTGATATAAAAAGGCATTTTTTTTTTTTACTTACCTGCTCTTTGCAGTTGGTTTTGCACAGAGCAGCCCTGATTCTCCTCTTCTTGGTTCCCTCGCCAGCACTCCTGACCTCTACCTTCTGCTGAGTGCCCCCAGAGAATGCAGCTTGTAATGGGGGCACCCAAGCAGGCTCATCCCCAGGTGGATGCTCTGCATATCCATTCACAAAGTGAGCCGTGACTTGGCCCCACCCTGTCTCTCTCCTCATTGGCTTAGTCCTCAGTGATTCGCAGCAACGGGAGACCATGGCTCCAGCTGCTGTCTCAGCCAATAAGGAGGAAGAGTACACGGAGAGCTGAGGCTCTCATACACATCACTGGTACGTATTGGGGGGGGGGGAGGGGTCTGCAAGGTTTTTTATCTTCGTGCATAGGGTGCATGAAGGTAAAAAAAACCTTGAGCCTTTACAACCACTTTAATGTTTCCAAGAAACAACATAATTTAAAGCCTCAGCCCACCCATGTGACCTTGTTTCATGTTACATTCATATTTCGGGTGCAACCTGGTCACATTTAGACGTGCAAAAGGAAAAAATTAGTTTAGTTTCGTTTTAATTCGTTAATTCATTAAGTTTGTTTAGTTATATTCGTTAACTTCCTTAAATTCATTTTCGGATTTCATTTAGTTTTCTACCGAATTCGAAAAATCGACCACATTCGAAAATATTTCAACCAAATTCGAAAATATTTCTACCGGATTCGAAATGATTTCAACATGATTCGAAATTATTTCAACCACATTCGAAAATATTTTGTGACCGGACTTTAGGGCCATGTATCTCGGGGTCACTTGCTGCTAGAATCTGGATATGTTGTAGTGCTAGTACTATTGTGTTTGCATACCAAACTTGGGGTTTCTAGCTATAAGTGACCCCGAGATATGTGGCCCCAAAGTCAGGTCGCAAAATGTCATTCTCTGCTGCAGAAAAGTACTTGACATATTGCCTATATCTATGGGTCACTTGGTGCTAGGAACCCCAGCTTGTGGCAGGTGACGTGGCAAGTGGCCAATCCACAACTTGGTCATGTGGCAGGTCACGTGGTACACGTGACACTCGTGGCTGTTCACGTGAAACTCGTGACAAGTCACGTGACACCCGTGGCCGGTCACGTGGCACCCGTGGCCGGTCACGTGGTACTTGCGGCAGGTGACTTGGCAAAATGGACAATGATATACAGCATATATACTTGCCTTGCGAATGAAATCCGTGACGTGCAAAAGGCAAAAATTTGTTTCGTTTTAATTCATTAAAGCAGGGTTCCACCCTAAAGTGGAACTTCCGCTCATCGGAACCCCCCCTCCAGTGTCACAATTGGCACCTTTCAGGGGGGAGGGGGGTGCAGATACCTGTCAAAGACAGGTATTTACACCCACTTCTGGGCATAGACTCCCACGGGAGTCTATGCCTCTTCCTGTCCCAGCGCGCTGTCTGCTGGGACACACACGGGTCCCAGAGACAGCGCAGACAATTCCTATTACGCTGCGCGACTCACGCATGCGCAGTAGGGAACCGGGAAGTGAAGCCGCAGCGCTTCACTTCCTGATTCCCTCACCTAGAATGGTGGCGGCAGCAGCCGAGAGCCGATCGATCGATCGGCCTCGGCTGCCGGCATCGCTGGACCCCGGGACAGGTGAGTGTCCATTTATTAAAAGTCAGCAGCTGCAGTATTTGTAGCTGCTGGCTTTTAATATTTTTTTCCACAGTGAAATCCCTCTTTAAGTAATTCATTTTGTTTAGTTAGATTCATTAAATTCGTTTTCGGATTTCGTTTAGTTTTCGACCGAATTTGAAAATTCGGTCGCATTTGAACTGGATTTTAAATAATTTCAACTGCATTAGAAACTATATCAACGGGAATTGAAAATATTTCAACCAAATTGGATAATATTTCAAACAAATTCAGCTATGTTCCTGGTAAATCTGTCTGTCAAATTTTTCACATATAAGAATAGAATTATACAGCCTGACAATTCAAAAATGACTTTAAATAAAAAATGTACTTAATTTATCTTATTTGAGAATTACTTTTTTGCACCACTACCATGTTGAGGACTTCAGGTCCAAGATGCACCTGTGTTGTGTCAGCCATAGAATAAAATAGAAAGAATATACAACCATCTTCTGAAATTCGAATTTCAAATAGAATGAATTCAAATTTTTAAATTAATTAATTTTAAATTTGGATAGAAAAGATTATAATAAAATAGAAAATTTACTAGAAAACAATAGAATCAAATATATTATATTTTATTCTGTTCTGTTCTGTTCTATTGTTTTTCTAGTCTATTCTTTTATATTCTATTAAAATCTTTTCTATTCAAATTCGAATTCATTCTATACGAAATTCGAATGTCTAAAAAAAAAAAAAAAAAATTATATATAATTTTTTTTTTTGACATTCGAATTTCGTATAAAATGAATTCGAATTTGAATAGAAAAGATTTCAATAGAATATAAAAGAATAGACTAGAAAAACAATAGAACAGAATAGAATAAAATATAATATATTCTATTCTGTTCTATTGTTTTTCTAGTCTATTCTCTATTTCCATTCTAATCTTTTATATTCAAATTCGAATCCATTCTATACGAAATTCTAATGTTATTTATATTATAAAACCACCATCTTCCGAAATTCGAATTTAGTTTATAATGATTTCACCAAATAACCAATTTTGGGGTTTCTAGCACCAAGTGACCCAGAGATACGTGGCCCCAAATTCGGGTCACAAAATGTCATTCTCTGCTGCAGAAAAGTGCTTGACATATTGTCCATATCAGAGAATGACATTTTGCGACCTGAATTTGGGGCCACATATCTCGGGGGCCACATTCTAGCTGTAAGTGGCCCCCGAGATACGTATCTCGGGGTCACTTGGTGCTAGGAACCCCATAACTTTTAGCAGGTGATGTGGCAAGTGGACAGTCCACAACTTGGTCACGTGGCACTTGTGGCAGGTCATGTGGCACTTGTGGCAGGTCATGTGGCACTTGTGGCAGGTCAAGTGGCACCCGTGGCTGGTCAAGTGGCACCCGTGGCTGGTCAAGTGGCACCCGTGGCTGGTCAAGTGGCACCCGTGGCTGGTCAAGTGGCACCCGTGGCTGGTCAAGTGGCACCCGTGGCTGGTCACGTGGCACCCGTGGCTGGTCACGTGGCACCCGTGGCTGGTCACGTGGCACCCGTGGCTGGTCACGTGGCACTCGTAGCCGATCACGTGGCACTCATGGCAGGTGTTGTGGCAAGTGGACAATACACAACTTGGGGCAGGTGACGTGGGAAGTGGACAATACACAACTTGTGGCAGGTGATGTGGGAAGTGGACAATACACAACTTGTGGCAGGTGATGTGGAAAGCGGACAATACACAACTTGTGGCAGGTGATGTGGCAAGTGGACAATGCACAACGTGTGGCAGGTGACGTGGCAAGTGGACAATCCACAACTTGGTCACATGGCAGGTTACGTGGATCTTGTGGCCGGTCACGTGGCACTCGTGGCAGGTGTCATGGCACTCGTGGCAGGTGTCGTGGCAAGTGGACAATACACAACTTGTGGCAGGTGATATGGCAAGTGGACAATCCCCAACTTGGAGTTCGGGTTCGGGTTAGGGTTATGTTTGGGGTTAGGGTTTCCCCTTGAAGAATAAGGCTTGGACTCAGTGATAGAATAAATATAAATAAAAAAATAATATTTTATACTATTCTGTTCAATTGTTTTTCTAGTCTATTCTTTTGTATTCAAATCTTTTCTATTCTAATTCATTCTATAGGAAATTCGAATTTCGGGAAGATGGTGTGTGTATATATATATATATATATATTCATTCTATTGTGTTATTATTTTATATTCTATTTTACTGTATTCTTTTTTAGAAATCAATTTATATTTTTTCGATTTTTATTCAAATTTGTTTTCAAATTCGATTCAAATTGTTTTCAAATTCGATTTGACTAGAATTTTTTCGAATTTGATTCAAATTTCGGTTGAATTCATTAGCATTGTAATTCGGATGCATCCGAATGTCCGAATAATGAAAGTTCGTCCGTATTTCGAATCGGAACGAAACGGAATGCACATGTCTAGTCACATTCCCCAAACCCCCACTTACCCAAAATACAAGTGCTCCTCCTTAGCGCAAGCTGTTGGATTCTGAATGTAGTGCACCTGTGGGAGGCTCTGTCCACACAGCCGCATCATCCATTCTCAGAGATCTGTTTGTGGAAAGACTACAAGACCCATCTGCCACTGCAGCAGAGGGACCCGCAGAGCTCAGTGGAGTACAAATGTAGTGATGTCACCACACTTGTAATCCATTGCTTACTGGGATGTAATAAATACACATTGTTTTTTCTTTCAATGTGGCTGCATTTTAATTACATTTTTGTGAAAGGTGGACTAAGCCTTTAGGTTAGGGTCGCACCAATACCGTTTTCTTTAACTGGCGAGTATGGATGCGTTCGGTCTAGTATTCGCTGATACCAAGTACCACTGCCTTTGCGGTGTGATTTGTGTGTGAACCCGGGCTGAAGTCATTATGACAAGCCTGGGTTCACACAGAAGCGGTGGGGTAAACCACATGTGATTCAGACAGGAATCACTCTGCATTCCTGCTCAAGTCACATGCAATTCTTTGCAGTGTGATTTGAGCCCATTCATTTTCTGTGGGCTAGAATTGTACCTCAAAGGTATTGGTTTTAGTTATTGGAGCATTTTCACGCGTACAAGTACTTGTGCAAATGCTCAGTACCGACACCAATAATGGTATAGGTGCAACCCTACTCAAGTTTAATATTGTAGTGTGTATGCTCCCAGTATTCATTATTTTGTGCTCAAGTCCAAGTTTTAACAGGACCATCAATGGATATTATTAAGGCTCCGTTCACACTTGTGCGACTCCAAAGTCACATGATTTCCAGTGTGACTTTGGAGTGCGACTTTGATGCAACTTTACACTTTCTTTCACTCAAGTCGCATCAAACTAGTGCAGGAACATCAAAGTTGCTGTGATTTTAAGTCGCATAGATTCCAATGGGTGCCATTGAAAACAATGGGCTGCTACTTGCCATGTGACTTTGTGTCCAAAGTCGCATGGCAAGTTGCACAAGTGTAAACAGAGCCTTAGCCCTGGTTCACAACGGTGCAGCTTTGAAATCGTGCTAATTCTGCTTGATTTCAAAGCTGCACATCAGTCCGATTTCTGCTGCCAATTTCATTGTTGCTTGTGGCTTCATTTAACATACATCTATGGAAGTCGCAATGAAATTCGTAAAAGGTAGTGCAGGAACCTTTTTTTATAAGCACTGCGACATGAGTTGCATTGGGTTGCGACTTGTCATGCGATTTAAAACGATCAAATCGGATTATAAGTCACACAACAAAACAAAGTATTGTATTGAATATTAGCCCAGATATGAAGTGTAACTAAAGTTGAAAGATAAAAAATTGCAAACAGGCAGACTCTTTATTGCAGAAGAGCCGCACCCAGAAGTCGCCGGGGAAAAAATTTGGGACACTTTTTTGCAGAAAGTTAGTGTAGGCGGGGCAATATGTTAATGAGGGGGCAGGACATTCATTTTGTGGACATAGCTGGTGGGTTTTAAAAAAAATTGCGCCGCTACAGAAATGGGCGTGCTTTCAAATACGTTAAATATTGGGCGTGGATTAAAGGGGGTGTGGTTAAATAGTCTGTTTGCAACCACCTGTCCACAGGGATGCATGGACCTTCCCAACAGGTTCGCCTGGAAAACTGTCAGGCAGATCTGATGGGATCTGCCATATGATGGTGTCAGCAAGCAGTGACTGTGAGAAATAAATTGGGTTGAAAGCTTCACTGCCAAATTTCTCAGTCAGGAGAGTGCTATGTGGAAAAAGGAGATACCATCTTTGTCAGCTAGCAGCAGTGCAGTTTTAAACCCAATTTCTTACAGTCCAGTAATTACTGGATAAAAAAAAAACCTTTACCATCGAAGCCCTCCTTTTCCATCAGTGCAGTCTCACCAGTGCCCATCAGTGCAGCCTTATCAGAGCAGCTTCAGAGAAGGATCTACCTTGTCTTGGCCATGCCAGCCGAGCTCTGCTTACCATCTGCGGGCTCATCCGTATGCTCACTTGACTTCAGCTGTCTCTCCATGTGCTCCTGCTCACATAATCTGACCCACCCCCCCCCCCCCCTCCTTAGTATTAACCAATCAGAGGAGGTAAGGGGGAGGATCATCTGGTGCCCAAAAGTCCCGATGTCTGTGACAGGAGGCGGATTTTTGTGATTTTGCCCGCGACATCGGTCTGATTTCTGGGAAAATCAAGAATGTTGGGTACAAGGGGAATGTATTTATCTGGTTTAAGCTAAATGTTTAAGTTACATTTTTTAAAATGAAGTCTTCTAGTTTGTAAACTGTCAAAATAGTTCTAGCAGCGCTAAATGCTCAGAGCAGAAAATTTACCTGCAGAGTTGGCTGATTTTAGAGCTTGTGGTCTCTGGTCTCATGGTAACACTGGTAAGTTAAATACATCAGTGTCAGGGGGTGAGGTTGGGGGGTCACTTTGCCATGCATGTCTCTTTAACCACTTCAGCCCCATTCGATTTTACTCCCTTCACGACCAGGCCATTCTTTGCTATTTAGCACTGCGCTACTTTAACTGGTAATTGCTCGGTCATGCAATACTATACCCAAACAAAATTTATACAATTTTTTTTCCCACACAAATAGAGCTAAATAAAAAAAAAAAAAAAAAAAATATATATATATATATATATATATATATATATATATATATATATATATATATATATATATTATACTATATATTAGATTTTTCTTTTTGGTTTTTAATACTACTAATAGCAGTGATCAGAAACTTATAATGGTACTGCGATAGTGTGGTGGGAAAATCTGACCCTAACTGATGCAGATTTCCGGGCTGCGATTGTACACAGCCAATCAGCAGGTCCCAGCCAGGAATCATTGGATTATTGGGTGCGCGCATGTGTGCGCCCTTAACCAGGGAATAGGCAGCGGCATATGTGTACACCGCTTTGCCTACTCCCGCCGCAGTACATTGTAGGCAGACGGGAAGTGGTTAAACATTATAAATATTATACACCTATTTTTAATTTGATGGATTTTAATAAGGATTTAGGTGTGGGTTGCAGCTTCACTTTAATTTAAAATAATATTAGGATGTGGGATATTGCAAGGCAATTTAAGAGAATAACTTAACTATAACTAAAGGCAAAATGTTTTATTTTTAGTAGGGAGGGGTTTGAACCACTGTCAGGTTTTTAATGCTGTCTGTATCCCTGTCCGAGAGATTGACCCTCTCTAGTCACTAGGACTGTAAGTAAGGGTATGTCCAAAACTTTTAGATTGCCATCAGAACAGGAATAGAGGGGACATATTTCAATGAGGACATTTGTTACCATTTCAACTGTCTAGGAGGGGAATTCCCTAACATTTGAAAAATATTCCCTGATAAGAAACATATGGCAAAAAAAGGTTTTTAAACACCCCCACCATCACCACTTTATCCAAAATGGGGAAAAATGTATTTTGGCTGTAGCTATTTAACTTGTTCCCCCTCTTCCTCCCCTTCTGAGAAGCATACAGTATATTTAGTGTTTCTTGCTCCCACGCTGGATTGGTCAACCACTGGGAATCTGGTAAGAAAACCTTGTGTGGGCTCCAGATGTGTGTGTCAGAGCTTTACACTATGGACTACTGCTAATGCACCATTGTCACTGGATAGAAAAATAGTTGTTCCCCCATACACAGAAGTAACCACTATTTCATTTCAGTCTAACTGACATTTGTAATAAATGATTTATATCACCATCAGTTTTGTTAAATTATAGTTTTAATTTTACAAAAGGATATTGCTCCAGGATATTTGTGATATTAAATGTAACCACTAGATGGCAGTAGAGATTTATGGTTATTTAGTAAAAAATTACAGTAGCGTTCATACTAATATTATTGTTATATATGTAGCACTGATTCCTGAAGGAGCGGCTGGTTTTGCTGGGCTTACCGTTTACCTTCTCCACCTCATTGTTCTTGTCTAGGGGTTCCCGAGGTTGATGGCCCAATAACTGCTTGAATCCCTTTGGAGGAATTTTTATTTGCATAAAACTTTGAACAGAGCACAGTCTCTCAGTTGGGAATAGAGGGTATGAGTAGGAAAGCTCAGGTACTTGTTCGGAAACTGCTGACATGTAAAGATGTCTCTCTCTAGATGATCCAGAGAGTAGCCACTCGCAACTGGATACTTCAGCTGTCGGATAAATCCTGGTTTATGGATTTAGCAGCCGACAAGTGATTCAAACTTCAAAGTCTCTGCCACAGACTTAGTTGTAAAACTTTAGATGAACACAAAGTCTCTCACAGGAACTTAGTTGTAACCAAAGGATGAATTTAGGAACTTTCTTACAGTACCAGTATCTTGCAGCCGGTGCGGCGATACCGTAAGAATGCGGATTTACTTGGTGTCCTTTCAGTTCAGCTTCCAGGCTCTTACCGAGCAGCCAGCCTCATGCGTAGCCCTCTTTTGAAGAGTCCTCCTCTGGTCGCGTTTTGAGTTGCTGGGCCTCTCCAAACCCAAGACGGCACTGGACCACCTTGAAATCCTTCTTCCAGTTACTGCGTCTCGAGACTCGGAAATGGATGGACCCGCACCCCAGGCCATGAGGGCCTCTGGGGGCTGGTCAGGAGGACCAGGACCATGGAGTCAGAACATACTTCTTGACCGGAACCCAGAACCACGTGACCTCAGCATCTTAAAGCGGTAGTAAACCCGCAAATTTTATTTTTTTATTTTTTAAACCTGCAAAGCAAAAGGCATAATGAGCTAGTATGCGGTGCATACTAGCTCATTATGAAATACTTACCTTCGAACGAGGCCCCGACATCTGGCCCGATCCACGCCGAGGGAGCTGACATGCTCCCTCTGCGTTTCTTCCGGGTATCGCGGCTCCGGCGCTGTGAGTGGCCGGAGCCGCGATATCATCACTCCCACGCATGCGCGCGGGAGATTTCATTCCGGCCGGTCGGCCACTGCCGGATTTTCAGGCCGAGAATCCCCTTGTGCGCATGCGCCGCTGCAGTCAGCGGCGCATACCGAGGGGAATATGTCCTAAACCGTACAGGTTTAGGAGATTTTTTTTTACCTACAGGTAAGCCTTATTATAGGCTTTCCTGTAGGTAAAATTTAAAAAATTTAGTTTACAACCACTTTAAGTACCTCTCCCGGAATAGACAGTGAGACAACGCACCCACTGATTGGCTCAGAGAGAGAGATTGGTACCCAATGCATCCAACCAGACTGCGTTCCAATGCCTGTCAGAGATGATACATGCACCTATGACCAGGCAGAACATAGTACAGTCCAGCCAAACTGATGCCAGAATCACAATTTACATAATTTAACCCCAAGACCCAACTATGGTCTTAGAAAAACTAAATTTACAAAACATAGCATGTACTCTTCAGGAGTACCGGTGCTACATATAGAATTTATATAACGTCAACAGTAAGTACAATACTTTACAAAGTCAAGGTAGACAGTAGAACTACAATACAATTCAAGACAAGAGGGTTAGGAGGGCCCTGCTCTTGAGAGTTTACAAAATCGAAAGCTTTGTTCACCTCTAGACGGAAGTGACTAATTAATGATAAAATATGATACGCTGGGACTTGATTGTTTCATATTTTATATGGACACTTACTGTCCCAAATAAATCTGTCTAGGGGGCATCTCTTACCTTTTATCTGTCTATGGCTGGCTTTAAACTATTTTTGCCACATGCTACTCCCCTAACATGCTATAAACTTTTCTCCTAAGTTAATGTTCTCTGGACAGAATTGTTAATATTTTGGTAGATAAAACTATGTATACATTTAGTGGTCCCCTGATCTGTATAACAGACACTTTCTTATCCCTCTGTTCCCCCGGGATTCCCAAAACCAAGGGTCCTGGCTATTCTCTGACCCACTTCCTCCCAACCTCTGTGAATTCATATTGGCTATTAGGGTCACCCTTTGCATTTGGTGACCAATAGGAAGTAGAGAATGAGAACAGACAGCCAATGAACAGCAGAAATGTGTGGGTTTGTTGTTCGGATCTTGGGTTTTATGGATTCTGGAATTAGATGAAGATGATCTGAGAATGTGAGAAGGCAACTGGATTTAGCACAGCTTTTTTCACCTTCACAACTAAATGAATTTTGAATAACCCACAAAATGGTTTCATTTTCGAGCTGGAAGTAATTTTTAAGGATCTGTTGCTGCCATAGCAATAGTTCTTAAAGTGTCAGTAGTTAGAAGTACCTGAATTTGTTGCTCATATCAGTAATTTTACTGAACCTGGTGCAAAAACTTGCCTGATTTAGGTGTCGGTAGTTCTGAAGGAGACTACTGCCAAGAAAGTACAGTAAAGGCACTTGATAAAATATTCACTTCTATTATTATTATAAATAGATGCAGGGAATGATTTGATGGGGGTGACTCCGGGATGGTTCTTAGGTGGAAGTGGGGAAAGCTTCCCTGAATAAGTGAGTTTTCAGGGATCTCCTAAAGGTGGACAGGGTAGGGGCTGATCGAACATAGCAGGGCAGGGAGTTCTGGAGGATGGGAGAGGCTCTGGAGAAGTCCTGAAGGCGAGCATGGGAGGAGGTAACAAGGGAGCTAGAGAGCAGGAGGACCTGGGAGGAGCGGAGGGGACGATTAGGGCAATATCTGCAGATGAGGTTGGTGATGTAGCTGGGGGAGATGTTGTGGAACACTTTGTATGTTGTGGTTAGAATTTTGAATTTTATACAGTAGGGTAGGGGAAGCCAGTGAAGGGATTGGCAGAGGGGGGCAGCAGTCACGGATTGATTAGTGAGGTGTATTAGTTCTCGCAGCAGAATTCACAATAGACTGAAGTGGGGATAGCCTGCATAAGGGTAGGCCATTAAGGAGAGAGTTGCAGTAGTCAAGGCAGTAAATAATCAAGGAGTGAATTAGTTGCTTTGTGGTGTCATTAGTCAATTATCCATTTATGTGCAGATGAAATCAGCAAAAAGGAATTTGCATTACAAATTATTGGATAATTAAAATGCGTATTCACACTTTTTATTGTGTGAATATTCTCCAAATCCTTAATTTATGGTAGTAAAAAGAAAAAAAAAAAAGTCCCGTTGCAGGACAGTCATGATACACATGTGAGTCACGCTCGTGACACAGTGCTCTGAATAGATTATTTTTTATTTTATTTTTAAAAGCCTGTGGCGTGCAAAACATACCCAAAAACTTCCACCCGGTGCCAAAAAAAGTGCACACACATAAAGAGTATATCACAAAAACGGGCAACAGGTGTACCACTGTCCTCCACGAGGAAGGACCTTTACCCTGATCCCCCCGGGGCGTTAGACTCCAGACAGGGACTGAAAACCAGACGACCACCTTTCTCTGGAAGGTCTGCCGAAACACACCCACCCAAGTACTTGGTTGGGGCTCCCCCAAAGGGAGACCCCCCCCAGAGAGAGAGAGGGGGCGAACCAAGCCAGAAGGCCTATTTCCACCCCCCTCCCAAGACTTTCAGGGTTGGCCCGAGGACCGACACCCTACTCATTACACGTGCACAGTGACAAAACAAAGATGTGACACAACACACAAGAAAAAGAAATAAAGTGGGGAAGGAATAGTGGAGAGGAGAGTGAAAAAGGTGGCCATTGTGTAACACAATGACCAGGCCATCCGGCCAGGATTTAAAAATTTCTCTGGTCCTAGCCAAAAGGCCCGGCCCAAGAGGCAGGTGTGAAAAACATGTGTTGTGGTGAAGTGACCTTGGTGCCAAACATCAAAGTGATAAATCACAGTGAAAGTAAGGCACCCTGAACTGCTACTTTAGGGGCACATTCACCACAGGCTTTTCAAAAGCATCCCTGACCCCCAGCCCAGACCACAGCAGCCCCCACCCCAGGCAGAAAGGCATGGAGATCCAGGAGCTTAGTGAGAGCCCTTTGCCATTCCTAATTACATTCGGGAAGTACTGGCCGCTCCCCCGGTAGGAGAAAGGGGAACCAGCGTTCCCTCCCGAAAAAACTGACTGGAGCTAGAGCTGCCCCAATGCAGGCCAGAAGGCCAGGGTCCCCTCCCTTCGGCGCCGACCAGTGGTTCTCCGTCCCCATCAGAAGGCTTCCCTTTCGGCTAAGAACCACTCCAGGTTACCTTCATGCCAGCAGGTTCTGCATAGCAACTGCCACCCCTGCTCCACCTCGCCGCAGAGCAGGGATGGAAGCAAGCGCCACCTCCTGGCAACTGTTAAGTACTCTGAATAGATTTTTATTTTATTTATTTTTATTGAAAAAGCCTATGGCGTGCAAAACACACCCAAAAACTTCCTCCCAGTGCCAAAAAAGTGAACACACATCAAGAGTGAAACACAAAAACTTGCCACGGGTGTCTGCTATCCTCCACAAGGAAGGACCTTACCCTGATCCCCCGGGGAGTTGGGCTCCAGACGGGGACTGAGGTACCAAATACATGGCCCATCTAGCCGAAGCCAGACGACCGCCTTTCTCCGGAAGGTCTGCCGAAACAGACCCACCCAGGTACTAGGGTAGGGGCTCCCCCGAAGGGAGACCCCCCAAAGAGAGGGCGAACCAAGCCAGAAGGCCTATGTCCACCCTCCCACAAGACATTCAGGGTTGGCCCGAGGACCGACACCCTACTAGCCAAACGTGCAGTGACAAACATAAAACGTGACACACAACACACAAATAAAATAAATAAAGTGGGGAAGGGATAGTGGAGAGGGAGAGTAAAAATAAGTGGCCATTGTGTAAACACAATGGCCAGTGCTCTGAATAGATTTTTTCTATTGAAAAAGCCCATGGCGTGCAAACACACCCAAAAAACTTCCACCCGGTGCATAAAAAAAGTGCACACACATAAAGAGTGACACACTAAAAAGTGCAGACGGGTGTCTGATGTCCTCCAAAAGAAGGACCATACCCTGATCCCCCGGGGCGTTAGGCTCCAGACAGGGACTGAGGTACCAGACTCAACACAGTGGTCCCCGGACGAAACCGGAAGACCTCCTTTCCCCGGGAGGACTGCCGAAACAGAACCTCCTAGGTACTTGGTACTATGGGGGCTTCCCCGAAGGTAGGCCCCCCTCATGGAGATTGGACCAAGCCAGAAGGCCTATGTCCGCTCTCCCAGAGACTTTCAGGATTGGTCCGAGGACCGACACCCTACTCATCAAACGTGCAGTGACAGACTGTGACAAAACACACACAAATAAAATAAATAAAAAGTGAGGAAGGGATAGTGAAGAGGAGAGTGAAAAGTGACCATTGTGCAATACAATGGCCGGCCCTCCGGCCAGGAATCAAAAATTCCTCTGGTCCTAGCCAAAAGGCCGGGCCCTAGAGGCAGGTGTGAAAAAGCCTGTTAATGGTGACGTGACCTAGGTGCCTAAATCAAAGTGCAGGACGCACAGTGAAAGAAGGCACCCCTGGACTGCCACTCCAGGGGCACATCACCATGGGCTTTCCAACAAAAGCATCCCTGGCCCCCCATCCCCGACCACAACAGCCCCCACCCTAGTCAGGAAGGTATGGAGATCCAGGAGCTTAGTGAGACCCTTTACCATCAGGTCCACCCTCACTCCCATCACTCCCACCTAATTACATTCGGGACGTACTGGCCGCTCCCCCCCACCCATCAAAGGGGCACAAGCGTTCCAGTCCCGAAAAACTGACCGGAGCTAAAGCTGCCACAATCCAGGCCAAAAGGCCAGGGTCCCCTCCCCTGGCTTCGACCAGTGGTTCTCCATCCTCATCAGAAGGCTTCCCTTTCGGCTACGAACCGCTCCGGGTTACCTTTACACCAGCAGGCTTTGCATAGCAACCACCAACCCTGCTCCACCTCGCCGTAGTAGATTGCATACTTGAATGTGCCTTCCATTTGGAGTGCAGTGCATGTGCGCTGATGATGTTCCCAGCTGCTACAAATGGGATATCTCCTAAACTGTAGGAGATTTTCACTGTAGCTACAGGAAAGACTTATAGGCTTTCCTGTAGGTACTAGTGCAAAAGCAGACTTTACTATCACTTTAAATCTGCCAAAATATGTTAAATAAATAATCTAATAATCTTCAGGGAAGGCTGAAGATGACTGACTAGCCATAAGGCTGAATTCACGCTTTCCGCTGGTGATTTTGGTTGAGTGATTTGCATACAATTTTGTATGTCATACATAGGGCAGCCCATTCGCTTCATGAGCTGCCCTGTGTGCATGTGTCACCCAAAAAGAAGCTCATACAGTGGTGTGAAAAAGTGTTTGCCCCTTCCTCATTTCCTGTTCCTTTGCATGTTTGTCACAGTTAAGTGTTTCGGAACATCAAACCAATTTAAACAATAGTCAAGGACAACACAAGTAAACACAAAATGCAATTTGTAAATGAAGGTGTTTATTATTAAAGGTGAAAAAAAATCCAAACCATCATGGCCCTGTGTGAAAAAGTGATTGCCCCCTAAACCTAATAACTGGTTGGGCCACCCTTAGCAGCAACAACTGCAACCAAGCGTTTGCGATAACGTGCAATGAGGCTTTTACAGAGTCCTGGAGGAATTTTGGCCCACTCATCTTTGCAGAATTGTCCTAATTCAGTTACATTAGAGGGTTTTCGAGCATGAACGGCCTTTTTAAGGTCATACCACAACATCTCAATAGGATTCAGGTCAGGACTTTGGCTAGGCCACTCCAAAGTCTTCATTTTGTTTTTCTTCAGCCATCCGGTGGTGGACTTGCTGGTGTGTTTAGGATCATTGTCCTGCTGCAGAACCCAAGTTTGTTTCAGCTTGAGTACACGAACAGATGGTCGGACATTCTCCTTCAGGATCTCTTGGTAGACAGCAGAATTCATAGTTCCTTTTATCACGGCAAGTCTTCCAGGTCCTGAAGCAGCAAAACAGCCCCAGACCATCACACTACCACCACCATATTTTACTGTTGGTATAATGTTCTTTTTATGAAATGCAGTGTTCCTTCTACGCCAGATATACTTGGACACACACCTTCCAAAGAGTTCCACTTTTGTCTCATCGGTCCACAGAATGTTGTCCCAAAAGTCTTGGGGATCATCAAGATGTGTTGTGGAGAAATTGAGACGAGCTTTGATGTTCTTTTTGCTCAGCAGTGGTTTTCTCCTTGGAACTCTGTCATGCAGGCCATTTTTGCCCAGTCTTTTCCTGATGGTGGAGGCATGAACGCTGACCTTAACTGAGGCAAGTGAGGCCTGCAGTTCCTTGGACGTTGTTGTGGGGTCTTTTGTGACCTCTTGGATGAGTCGTCGCTGCGCTCTTGGGGTAATTTTGGGCGGCCGGCCACTCCTGGGAAGGTTCACCACTGTTCCATGTCTTCGCCATTTGTGGATAATGGATCTCACTGTGGTTCGCTGGATTCCCAAAGCTTTGGAAATGGCTTTATAACCCTTTCCAGACTGATAGATCTCAATTACTTTCTTTCTCAATTGTTCCTGAATTTCTTTGGGTCTTGGCATGATGTGTAGCTTTTAAGGATCTTCTGGTGGACCTTACTGTGTCAAGCAGCTCCTATTTAAGTGATGCCTTGATTGTGAACAGGTGTGGCAATAATCAGGCCTGGGTGTGGCTAGAGAAATTGAACTCAGGTGTGGACAACCACAGTTATAGTATGTTTTAACAAGGGGGGCAATCACTTTTTCACACAGGGCCGTGATGGTTTGGATTTTTTTTCACCTTTAATAATAAACACCTTCATTTACAAATTGCATTTTGTGTTTACCTGTGTTGTCCTTGACTATTGTTTAAATTGGTTTGATGTTCCGAAACACTTAAGTGTGACAAACATGCAAAGGAACAGGAAATGAGGAAGGGGGCAAACACTTTTTCACACCACTGTATGCCTTAAAGCATAACTCCACTTTTGTTGAGGAGAAAAAAACATTCCCCTCTGGGTGATCTATGTACAATGCAGGGATTTTAACAAGATTTTGTTACTCTCAAGAAATCACTGTTTGGGCCTCTGTGCTGAGTGGGTCTAAATGGGAGTGGTTTAATAATTTATCAACCAGCTAGTGCAGAATCGGGGCTCTGGGGAAAGTTGCAGGGTCTGTATCCCTTTTAGATGTTATTTTCAATTGGGAGCATCTTGCCAAAAATTATATTCTGTCATCAGTGCCACATATTAGTGTCATCAGTGTCACGTGTCATCAGTGCCACGTATTAGTGGCATCTGTCATCAGTGCTACATCAGTACCATCTGTCATCAGTGCTGCGTCGGTGTCACGTGTCATTGTCCTGGTGCTCCAGGGCCTTCAAAAGTGTAATAGGTAGTCAACAAGTTAGATGTGTAATTTATGCTCCTAGAACACGTGACGGCGCTCCCTGCATGTTGGGCCTCTCTAAGTGGCTAGGCTGTGAAAAAGTCCCACACATGTGGTATTGTAGTACTCAGGAGGAGTAGCAGAATAAGAAAAATCTAACTTGTATGTTAGTGTAGACTTCTGGGAAAATCAGTGAGCCAATTGCACAATCAGGAAATTATGTTTCTGGGGGCGTTCTGAACATCTGCTGTGTACAAAACTCCTTTAGATAGCTATATTGCATTGCACTTTACAGAAAATTACAGAGCTGCAGATTGAAAAGGAAAGGAATTGTTTAACCATTTGACAACTGGGCACTTAAACCCCCATCCTGCCCAGACCAATTTTCAGCTTTCAGTGCTCTCACACTTTGAATGACAATTACTCAGTCATGCAACACTGTACCCAAATACATTTTTTGTCCTTTTTTCCCCACAAATAGAGATTTCTTTTGGTGGTATTTGATCACCGCAGGGTTTTTTATTTTTTGCGCTATAAATGAAAAAAGACAGAAAATTTTGAATAAAATGCATTTTTCTTTGTTTCTGTGATAAAATTTTTGCAAATTATTAATTTTTCATCATACATTTTGGCCACAATTTATACTGCTACATATCTTTGGTAAAAATAACCCAAATCGGTGTATATTATTTGGTTTTTGTGAAAGTTAGAGAGTCTACAAGCTGTGGTGCGAATCATACAAAATTGATCACATCTGATGTACTGGTGGCCAATCTCATTTCTTGCGACCTGAACAAGCCAGGAAAGTACAAATACCCAACATGCAGGGGGCACCATCAAGTGTTCTAGGAGCATAACTTGTTGACTACCTATTACACTTTTGAAGGCCCTGGAACACCAGGACAATGACAGATGGCACTGATACGTGGCACTGATGACAGATGCCACTAATACGTGGCACTGATGACACGTGACACTGATGAAAGATGGCACTAATATGTGGCACTGATGGCAGATGGCACTTATACGTGGCACTGATGACACGTGGCACTAATACATGGCACTGATGACAGATGGCACTGATACCTGGCATTGATGACACGTGACACTGATAACAGAGGGCACGTGGCAGTGATATGTGGCACTGATGACAGATGGCACTAATATGTGGCACTGATGACAGGTGACACTGATATGGCACTGATGACAGATGGCACTATGTGGCACTGATGACAAATGGCACTGATATGGCACTGATGACAGATGGCACTATGTGGTACTGATGACAGATGGCACTTATACGTGGCACTGGGGGCAGATGGCACTGACAGGTGGCAGTGGGGGCAGATGGCACTGAGAGGTGGCAGTGGGGGCAGATGGCACTGACAGGTGGCAGTGGGGAAAGATGGCAGTGGTGGACACTTTATTTTCGTTTTTGTTTTTTTTGTCACTAACCGCTGCATCTCTGCAGCGGTTTATCTCTCCCGTCTCACACACTGTCTGTGTGAGAAGGGTGAGCCGGCGATGAAAGATGATGTCATATGTTTACATATGAGATCATCTCCCATTGGACACACCGATCGCGCTGTAAATGGCCGCTGTGATTGGCCGTTTACAGCGATCTGTAACTGGCTGTGTCCGGGGGACACGGCCAGCACAGAACTTCCCTGATGCGCGGCCGCAGCGGCACACAGAGGGGAAGTAAATAGGAGGATGTCCAGATAGTGTCCGTGCTGTAGCCATCTTTTAGCTATAGCGCGGGCGCGAAGTGGTTAATAACATTCAATCACAATATGACTTTTGTGTCGCAATTGCATATGCTTTATTATTTTTTGTTTACTATTTTTTTCCCCCATGAAAGTAGAGTTACCCTTTAAGCCTTGTACACAGCGGGCTGAACAAAAAAAACGAAGGGGCTTGCTGTACTAACTATGCGATGTTAGAAGAGTGATCTTCCTGCTGAGCTATTGTCTTTTCCCCATGTCAGAAGACAATAGAACACACTGGTCAGCTCTCGCAGCCATTGGCTGCAAGTGCTGATTGGATGCCAATCAATAAAAAATGTGTAGTGCTAATATTCTATCAAGTGAGTGGTTAATCAATGAAGATGATTAATTAGTGAATTATCCCTGTGAAAGTGAAAGTGCTAACTGGAGTCTAAAAATATATATACAACCATAAATGCATAAAATTAACAAAGTGCATTCAATTGTCACAAAGAAAATAAGACATAACGTGCTTTTAGTAGCTTTTTTCATTTTTATTAATGCACGTTTAGCCGCGCTAGCTTTTAGCAGCGTTTCTCTGCCTCTATTAAATCAATGATTCCCCATGAGAGCCCATTGATTTGAATAGAAGTTGCACCAGCAGTCGGATCATCATGATCCGACTTGTGTGCTGAGGATGAAGGGGAACCCTCTCCAAAATGAAAAATAAAAGCTGGCGGTTCCCCCCCAAAAAAAAAATTATACCAGACCCTTGTATAAGCACGCAGCCCCGCAGGTCAGGAAAGCAAACCCCCCCCCCCCCTTCCCAGACCATACCAGGCCACATGCCCTTAACATGGGGGGGGGGGGAGGGGGTGGTTGCTCTGGGGCAGGGGAGCAGAATAAATTATGAGCTTGGTTTTGGACAAGTTGAGTTGGAGGAAGTGGTGCCATTCTGACAGATCTTGTCCTGGTTTTATATTCGTAGGGTGCCAAATAGATACGTTTTTGGAACAAAAATGGCAAACCAAGTTGGGTAAAAATCCTAAAAAACATTTTGTTCCCAGAGGTTGTACATATGTGGTTGTTTCCAGCAGGAAAATCATTTTTAGGAGTTGCATTACCCAACGTTGTTTACATTCTAAAAGAAAGACTGCTTTGAAATGTAATTCTCATTGTTACTGGGCACCTTTTTGCTTTAAATGTTTCTTTAACTAAAGCATAAACATAGTTTAAATTTATTACATTTCCACTTATTTTCAGAAAGGTGTTTTTATTTTGAAATGTGTGTTGCTTGAGGCAGAGAACTTTGCCCTTTCAAATACCCAAGTGATCTTAGATATGTGTATATGAGGTGTGTGCTTTGGGAGCAGCTTGTGACTTGTGTGGCTGGGTGTTCCTTAGATACAGTAGCTTGGCTCAGTTTTTTTATTTATTTTTTACATGCCCCTTGTTTACACCACCTTAACAACTGAGAGGACTTTCAGTGATAATAAACAGTGTTCTGAATGTGTCTACATAGGGCAATTTGCACAGTAGAATAATAAAAGTAAGGATACCAATAAAAAAAAAGTGTGTATGTATGTATGTATGTGTGTGTGTGTATGTGTATGTGTATATATATATATATATATATATATATATATATATATATATATATATATATATATATAATATTACACATACATACATACTGTATTACCCATACCAGCCCGTCTGGCACCAACACCCATGCCACGCTCAAAGTCGCCTAAATCCCCTTTCTCCTAATTCTGATGCTATGTTTGAACTTCAGCAAGTTGCCTTCACCACATCTAGATGCCTAGAGTTGCAGCCATGTGATTGGCTGATTAGAAATTTGTGTTACCAAGCAGTTAAACAGGTGTTCCATAATAGAATGGCCGGTGAGTGTACACTTAGTAGGTACAACTTCTTAGTACCTGGTTGGACCCTCTTTTGCCTTCAGAACGGCCTTAATTCTTTGTGGCATAGATTCAACAAGGTGTTCTAAACATTCGTCAGATTTTGGTCCATATTGATATGATAGCATCACGCAGTTGCTGCAGATTTGTCGGCTTCACATCCATGATGCGAGTCTTCTGTTTCACCACATCCCAAAGGTGCTCTATTGGATTGAGATCTGGTGACTGTGGAAGCCATTGGAGTACAGTGATCTCGTTGTCATGTTCAAGAAACCAGTTTGAGGTGATTTGAGCTTTATGACATGGTGCATTATCCTGCTGCAAGTAGCTATCGGAAGATCGGTACACTAAAGTCATAAAGGGATGGACATGGTCAGCAACAATACTCAGACTGTGGCATTTAAACAATGCTCAATTGGTACTAAGGGGCCCAAAGTCTGCCAAGAAAATATCCCCCACACCGTTGCACCACCAGCCTGAACCTTTGATACAAGGCAGGATGGATCCATGCTTTCATGTTGTTTACACCGAATTCTGACCCTATCATCTGAATGTCGCAGCTGAAATCGAGACTCATCAGACCAGGCAAGGTTTTTCCATCCTTCTATTGTCCAATTTTGGTGAGTATGTGCGAATTGTAGCCTCAGTTTCCCGTTCTTGGCTAACAGGATTTGCACCCGGTGTGGTCTTTTTCTGTTCTAGCCCATCTGCTTCAAAGTTCAATGTGTTGTGCATTCAGAGATGATATTCTGCATACCTTGGTTGTAATCAGTGGTTCAGAGTCACTGTTGCCTTTCTATCATGTCAAACTAGTCTGCCCAATGTTAGACATGTGCGATTAGTTTCGTACAAATTTACGATTCGTACGAAACTAATCGCACATGTCTAACATTTAATTTAATTTACGAAATTTTGTTTACGAATTTCGGATCCAAATTCATAACAAACATTTGTAATTGTTTACGAAAAGTTAACAAACCTAAACGTTAAAAACCCAGGAAGTCAGCACAGGGATGGTGGGAGCCCCTCATATTGATAAATTCATCATAACGAACATTCGTAATTGTTATGAAAAGTTAACAAACCTAATGAAAATTAGTATTTCGTATGAAATTTTGGACACAAATTATGAATTCATTCTAATACGAAATGGAACGAAACAAAGCAAATTTATTGACAGCGCACATGTGTACTGCCCATTCTCCTCTGTCCTCTGATATCAACGGGGCGTTTTCATCAACATAATTGCTGCTTACTGGATATTTTCTCATTTTCAGACCATTCTCTGCAAACTTCAGAGATGGTTGTGTTTGAAAATCCCAGTAGATCTGCAGTTTTAGAAATACTCTGGCACCAACAACCATGCCACATTCAAAGTCCCTTATATATATATATATCGTGGTAGTGTGGTACCCCACCAGGGTGATTTTGATGCAGGCAGGCAGGTTAAGGGACTCCGGTTTGGACTCCAGTTTCCTCCCAATTTGGTTAATTGGGAGGAAACTGACTTTTCTGTTTCCTCATTGTTTAGAAAAGGAGAGCCCGGAGATTTCTTAGCGATCCGGGTGGGATGAAGTCTCCAATTCTGGGTCCAGATTTTCAGGATTGCCAACACACCAATTGGTCAGGTGTGTGCTGGTCTTTTTATAGACACCTGACCATGGTTCTGGGCTCCACCCTCCCGAGAAGTCCAGCCATGCAAGGGAGAAGATAAAGAGTGCATGTGTGCACTGGGAAAGCCAGAGACCCTTAGCCTGAGGTCAGAGCAGCAAGGGGTTGCTACAGTAGCTATGCAAAGAGTGTTGGAGATAAAACAAGGCGGATCCCCGTTCTGACAGGGGACAATACTGAGATCTGCTGCTCCTAGTGATCAGGAACAGCGATCTCTGTGTTGTCCCAGTAATCCCATCCCCCACACAGAATACGCCCAGGGAACACAGTTAACCCCTTGATCGCCCTCTTTCTCATCATTTATACATCAGTGAATTTTTTTTATCACTGATCACTGTAATAATGTCACTGGTCCCCAAAAAGTGTCACTGATCCCAGGTTCACACTGACCTGCAGGAATGAAGCCGTGTGAGTTCAGCTGAATTTGCACGATGTCACTCCTGCATGTCAGTCCCGATTTCGGCCGTAATTTCAGAGACATTTTTGCAGGTTTCTGCACATATGTCAATGTACATCGCAGGCCTAAATAGCAAAAAGTAGTACAGAAACTACTTTTTGAAATTAGTGCATGTGGCACCAATTAGGACGGTGCAATTGCCGCCGATTGTCCATGTCAAATTGTACCAATGGGAACCAGGGCTTAGGGATTTGTCCTCCGCAGTGTCGCAGTCCAGCTAAAAATTGCAGATCGCTGCCATTTCCATGAAAATTCCCTAATTATCCCCTATTTTGTAGATGCTATAACTTTTGTGCAAACCAATCAATATACACTTATTGTGATTTATTTTATTTTTTTTAACCAAAACTATATAGAAGAATACATATTGGCCTAAACTGATCAAGAATACATTTTGTTTTTATATGTCTTTTTTGGATCTGTATTATAGCAGAAAAAATAAATGATATAATATTTATATATATTGTACAGGACGCCAAGGTTGGGTCCTGGACGGGTACTATGTGGCGCCTATATTCGGGATGTGGTCCCTTTAAGGGAATCATGGTAGGCCTCAGGGGGTCACCCAAAAATGGGTGACAGATTCCGGGTATAGTTTTCGGGAGAAGACTGATTCGCAGTCCTCTCTATATTTTAAGAGAGATAGTTGGGACCCGGAATTTGGGAGGCTCTAAAGTGACATTTGGGTGGGAAAGAGCCTCCCTCCCTGACCACAGGGGGTTAACGGCCTCCAGGAAGACAGACAGCCTATAAGAAAGGAAGTAGACAGAGAAGTGGTGGTGAGGAGGAGAAGGAGATGAACACCTGTCTGAGATGTTGTGTTGTTGTGTTTGCTGTTTGCTGTTTTGGAGGCTGCAAAAAGTTCTCTGCAAGGACTCTTTTTGGTGAAGACCTGTCTACAGAACTGTAGGTGCTTTTCTTTTTGTATTATTTTGTGCTGAAGATAGGCAGACTTTAATTTACGGTTTTTATATGCTGAAGAAAAGCTTTATTTTTGATTTAATTATAAATAAATATATTTTGGTTTCACCTGACAACGGTTTATGCACTTAATCCCACGAAGCTAGTATCCCCAAACTTCACAACTGGTGTCTTGGATGCTGGCAAAAGTGCATTTGCAGCCGCAAAAACCGTTTAAAAACTGACATTTAAAAGAGACGGTGTACAAATTGCATGTCTTGGGTGAAGCCAGCCCAGACGCTGCAAGCGGAAGGCAAAGACATGGAGGAGGTCATCAGGGCTTTGGCACAAGCCACCGTGACCCAGCAGCAAGCCACCGTGATCCAGCAGCAAGCTTCAGCAGACACAAACCGTCACCATGAGGAAGCGATGGCTCAGCAGCAGCAGGCCCTGGCACAGGCCATAGCTGCACAACAGGAAAGCACACGGCTGCTAGCCACTCAGTTTACTGCTCAGCAGGAGTACACTCAAGCACAGGTGGCTGCCTTGCAGGAGGCAGTACAGCGGCTGGCTCAGGGACGTGAACAAGTGGCTGTTGCCGCTGGAAACCAGGTGTCTGTGAGGGCCAGCCATTTTTTACAAAAATTAACACCCAGCGATGATGTGGAGGCCTTTCTCACCACCTTTGAGAGGATAGCGGAGAGAGAGGGGTGGCCCCGTGACCAATGGGCCGGCATTATCTCCCCTTTCCTCACCGGTGACCCGCAAAAGGCCTATTTTGACCTCCGAGCAGAACATATCAGCGACTATGAGCGTCTGAAGGCAGAGATCCTGGCCCGCCTAGGAGTGACCACAGCTGTCCGGGCTCAGAGGGTGCATCGCTGGCGGTACAAACCTGACCGACCACCCAGGTCGCAAATGCATGAACTGGTTCAGCTGGTTAAAAAATGGTTGCAGCCAGAAAAACTGTCAGGCCCACAGATGGTGGAACAAATAGTGATGGACTGGTACCTGCGGTCCCAGAACCTCGAAGGGTGGTTCCTGTCCCAAGAACAGGAGACCTACAGTGTTGGCGATGTCAGTCCTGGGGACATACCCGGGTGCAATGCCCACTTTAGGAGGAGCCTATAGACTGCGGGATTGGTCGGAGAAGTTCCTTCTACGTGCAAAGAGTCTGCACCACTCACCTGGATCCAATTGCAGGACAGTTTGAGTGTGAAGTGTGGGTGAACCACCTTCCTGCCAGGGCACTACTGGACTCTGGAAGCATGGTAGCATTGGTACATGCCAGGGTGATTGGGAGACTTGGCCCTGTAAGGAAAACCCTACGGGTAGTGTGCATCCATGGGGACACCAAGGAATACACCATGGTTTCAGTGACTGTGTCCTATGGCCATATCTCAGTGACCCAAGAGGTCGGGGTAGTGAGAAGTCTAATGCATGACATTATAGTGGGGCGGGACTGTCCACTATTTTTCGAACTGTGGAGCCAGGTACAGATGGGGCTGCCAGGACAGCCAGGAGAGTCTGAGGAACATGGGCCTGAAACCCCCACAACCCACCCCACTGATACAGAGATACCCATTATTGATAAAGATGCTGTAGAGCAGGGCTCGACAAAACCCGGGCGCCAGGTCGCATTGGCGACTAGAATTAGCGACCTGGCGCCTGGGGCAGCACAGCTGGGGGTCTCCTGTCTCCGTGGACCCCCCCGGCGTGATTGCGTCGGGCCGCGCTGCCGGCGGCCGGTAATTGAGCCCCCGGCTTTGAGGCCTTCTGTGATCCTATTCCTTCTGGAATCTGGCGCCCTCTTGTGGTGGCCGTTGGAATTACAACCAGCAATGCTAATGGAGATATCTCCTTCCATTTACTTAGAACACCTAAACATATACACACACACACACACTTTTTTTTTTTTTTTTTAATTCTAACACCCTAGAGAGTAAAATGGTGGTCGTTGCAATAATGTCTGTCACACCATATTTGCACAGCGGACTTACAAGCGCACTTTTTTGGTGGAAAAATAATTTATTTAATAAAAAAAAATAAGACAACAGTAAAGTCAGCCCAATTTTTTTTATATTGTGAAAGATAATGTTACGCCGAGTAAATTGATACCCAACATGTCATGCTTCAAAATTGCGCCCGCTCATGGAATGGCGACAAACTTTTACCCTTTAAAATCTCCATAGGCGACGTTTAAAAAATTCTACAGGTTGCATGTTTTGAGTTAGAGAAGGTCTAGGGCTAGAATTATTGCTCTCACTCTTCCGATCGCAGCGATACCTCACATGTGTGGTTTGAACATTGCTTTCATATATGTGCTTGCTTCTGCACGCAAGCTTGGCGGGACAGGGCGCGTTTAAAAAAACATTTTTTTTCTTTATTTTAACTTTTATTTTTATTTTTTTCACTGTTCTTTTAAAAAAAAGTGTGTCACTTTTATTCCTATTACAAGGAATGTAAAAATCCCTTGTAATAGAAAAAAGCATGACAGGTCCTCTTATATATGAGATCTGGGGTCAGAGAGACCTCACATCTCATATTTACACAAAAATGCAATTTAAAAAAAAATCGTCATTTGAAAAAAATAAAACAAATAAAATGTCCCTCTAAGAGCTATGGGCAATGACTTGGAGACAGGTGGGGGCTGGGGGCGCCATCTTCCCCTCACTCGTCTCCATGTCAGGCCAGGGACAGGTCCAGATCGCCGTCACGGACCTGGCTCCTAACTTTTTTAGCTGGCTCCTAGATTCCAAGCAAATTTGTCAACCCCTGCTGTAGAGAATATTAAGTTGAAGGATGTGTCTGTTTCAGATGGCAAAACCGAGTTAAACTCTGAGGGGGGGGAAGTCTTCCCATTACAGGTTATGCTGGGGGAGGATGACGAGGAGCTCTCCCCATTGCAGTCCCCGGTTGAGGAAAGTGAAGGGGAAACATCCTCAAGGCCAGTACACCCAGATCTAGATGTACCCAGGGGTGCGTTTGGCACCGCCCAGCTGCGGGATCCTACCTTGGTTAATGCCCGAGAGCAGGTTTCTGTTGTGGATGGGGTCTCACAAATGCCAGGAGCAGATCAGAGGTTTCTTCATTTTGCCTTAAAGGGGGACTTGCTTTATCGAGTGGCTGAAAGCCGTGGGGAAACTATAGAGCAGTTGCTGGTTCCCCAACCGTATAGGCGGATGCTACTCGATCTAGCCCACAACGACGCACTGGGAGGACACTTGGGGGCAGAGAAAACAGAGGCCAGGATAACTGACCGGTTTTACTGGCCAGGGGTGAAAATTGAGGTTAAAAGATATTGTGCATCTTGTCCCATTTGCCAGTTAACTGCCCCAGTGCCCCACTATAGAAGCCCTCTGGTACCCTTGCCAATTATTGAGGTTCCATTCGAGCGGATCGCCATGGATCTCGTGGGACCCCTGGTAAAATCGGCAAGAGGGCACCAGTATATATTAGTCATCCTAGACTATGCAACCAGGTACCCAGAAGCAGTTCCTTTGAGGAAAACTTCCTCTAAAGCCATTTCCCGAGAACTATTTCAAATGTTTTCGCGAACTGGTTTTCCCAAAGAGATATTAACGGACCAGGGCACCCCTTTTATGTCAAAGGTGATGGCGGACCTGTGCAAACTGTTTCAAATTAAGCAGTTGCGGACGTCCGTCTATCACCAGCAGACTGATGACCTAGTGGAGAGGTTTAATAAAACTTTGAAGACCATGCTAAAAAGAGTCGTCCAGCAGGATGGGAAGGATTGGGATATGTCACTCCCTGCTCTTTTTTTTGCCATCCGGGAGGTTCCACAAGCATCCACGGGCTTCTCCCCATTTGAGCTAGTGTATGGGTGACGGCCTCGGGGGTTGCTGGATCTGGTAAAGGAAACATGGGAAAGTGAGTCCTCACCACACAAAACCATAGTAGAGCATATCTCTCAAATGCGAGAGAGGGTGGCTAAGGTGATGCCGCTGGTGAGGGAGCCCATGCAGAGGGCTCAGGAAGCCCAAAGAAGGGTGTATAACCGGTCTGCGAAAGTCAGACAGTTGCAAGTAGGAGACCGGGTGGCTGTCCTAATACCCACAGTGGAGAGAGAGTAAGTTCTTGGCCAAGTGGCAAGGTCCATTTGAGATAGTGGAAAAAGTGGGGGAGGTAAACTACGAGGTACACCAGCCAGGGAAAAGGAAACCATACCAGATCTACCACGTGAATTTGTTGAAACCCTGGAGAGACAGAGACCAGGTATCCGCGGTGGTAGCGGTACAGTCAGGAGACCATGCAGGGATCGACCTGGTGCAGGTGGCTGCTACCTTAACTAGACCCCAAACCCAGCAAGCAAAGGAGTTTCTTCAAAGAAATAGGGACATGTTTTCAGGGTTGCCAGGACTCACCAATGTCATCGAGCACGACATTGTAACTGACTCCAAGGTAAAAGTGCGGTTAAAGCCTTACCGTATCCCAGAAGCTCATAGAGTGGCAGTGTCTGAAGAGGTGAAAAGAATGCTCGAGCTTGATGTCATTGAGGAATCGCAGAGCAAGTGGTCGAGTCCAATCGTGTTGGTACCCAAACCCAATGGCACTCTTCGCTTCTGCAATGATTTTAGAAAACTGAATGAAATCTCCAAGTTTGATGCTTATCCCATGCCACGGGTAGATGAGCTCATTGAGAGGTTGGGGCCTGCCAGGTATATTACCACTCTGGACCTCACGAAAGGGTACTGGCAGATTCCCCTGACCAAGGAAGCTAGGGAGAAAACGGCCTTCTCTACCCCGGAAGGCCACTTCCAGTACAAACGAATGCCGTTTGGTTTACACTCTGCCCCCGCTACGTTCCAAAGGACCATGGACAAAACTTTGCGTCCACATCATCGGTACGCTTCGGTTTATTCAGCCCTGATTGGGAGTCACATCTTCCCCGAGTTCAGGCAGTCGTAGACTCCCTGAGAAGAGCAGGATTCACCAAAAAACCCAGAAAAATGTGCAGTTGGGGTGGAGGAAGCCAAGTACCTAGGGTACATTGTGGGTAGAGGGTTGGTAAAGCCCCAAATGAGCAAGGTGAAAGCCATACAGGACTGGCCCCGTCCCCTAACCAAGAAGCAGGTCAGAGCGTTTTTGGGCATAGTTGGCTACTACCGGAGGTTTATACCCAACTTTGCCACCATTGCTGCTCCCTTGACTGACCTGACCAAAGGCAGAAAGTCAGTGATGATAAAATGGAATAACGATGCCGAAAAAGCTTTTCAGAAGCTTAAGACGGCATTGTGCCAGGATCCGGTGCTTGTTGCTCCAGACTTTAATAAGGATTTTGTAGTACAGACAGACGCTTTAAATGAGGGGTTAGGAGCAGTCCTGTCGCAGGTAATCAACGGGGAAGAGCACCCTGTCGTTTTCCTAAGTAGAAAGCTGACGGAAGCGGAGAAAAACTACGCGGTGGTAGAGCGGGAGTGTCTTGCCATTAAGTGGGCCTTGGACTCCTTGCGGTATTTCCTCCTAGGTAGAAGGTTTCGCCTGGTATCCGACCACGCCCCGCTGACCTGTATGAGGCAAAATAAACACACGAATGCCAGAGTAACGAGGTGGTTCCTGTCTCTCCAGGAGTTCAATTTTGTGGTGGAGCACAGACCTGGGAGACTGCATCAGAATGCTGATGCCCTCTCCCGGGTCCACTGTATGGTGTCAAATGGTGCCTCCAACACCTCCGCGTTGAGGCAGAGGGGGGATATATACAGGACGCCAAGGTTGGGTCCTGGACGGGTACTATGTGGCGCCTATATTCGGGATGTGGTCCCTTTAAGGGAATCATGGTAGGCCTCAGGGGGTCACCCAAAAATGGGTGACAGATTCCGGGTATAGTTTTCGGGAGAAGACTTGATTCGCGGTCCTCTCTATATTTTAAGAGAGGTAGAAGGGACCCGGAATTTGGGAGGCTCTAAAGTGACATTTGGGTGGGAAAGAGCCTCCCTCCCTGAACACAGGGGGTTAACGGCCTCCAGGAAGACAGACAGCCTATAAGTCAGGAAGTAGACAGAGAGGTGTTGGTGAGGAGGAGAAGGAGATGAACACCTGTCTGAGGAGCTGTCTGGCTGTGTTGTTGTGTTTGCTGTTTTGGAGGCTGCAAAAAGTTCTCTGCAAGGACTTTTTTTTGGTGAAGACCTGTCTACAGAACTGTAGGTGCTTTTCTTTTTGTATTATTTTGTGCTGAAGATAAGCAGACTTTAATTTACGGTTTTTATATGCTGAAGAAAAGCTTTATTTTTGATTTAATTATAAATAAATATATTTTGGTTTCACCTGACAACGGTTTATGCACTTAATCCCGCGGAGCTAGTATCCCCAAACTTCACAATATTCAGTATTTTATTTTTTTTACCACCAAAAAAAGCTCCTATTTATGGGTTGCTTTTTACAACCCAGCAATGCATAATGGGAGGAAAGAGTCGCATGCTTCCTCCATAGTGAGGTTAGCCAAGTATTTTACCTCACTTTAGGAGGCAAATGGATCCCAAGTTTTACTTGTCACTATAATGTACAACTTACAAACTTGGTCTTCTCAGTTACGTTTTCAGAAGTAATATTCACTTTTCTTTTCTTTTCTTTTCTTACCCTCCCGTCTGTTGCAACGGAGATCTTTACATTGTTGTGAAATTTAAAACTGTAATCACAGCTTTAAATAGAAAGATTGTTCTCATTAGAATTCATATTCTGTTCATCCATTTACTTTGTGGAAATTATTTAACAATGCTTCCAACTTTAATATCCTATCTTGTTTATCATCAAAGCTGAAAATGTGTTCTCGTTAGACCAGCTTAACCTCCTCTCTGCATTTTATTCATTCCACTGCATATCTACAGACTTCTAACATTGTTTTCTGTGAGAGTCTGTGAGGTTTTCATTGACTTCTAGAGCACAAACAGTGCCTAGAGTACTATATATTATTATGGTATATTCCTACCCATTTTCAAACCCAAACTTTCTTTGCCTGTAAGGGGGCATGCATGAGAATGACATTATTTTCATTGAGGTGGTGCCATAGAAGTGACACCTTGGCAATTGATGTATTCCGTTTCAAAACTCTGAAACCAGCATGAAGCAGACTATACATAACAACCTTAAAGGGGTTGCAAAGTTTTGTTTTTTATTTTCTAAATAGGTTCCTTTAAGCTAGTGCATTGTTGGTTCACTTACCTTTTCCTTAGATTTCTCTTCTAAATGTTTTTTTTTCTTTGTTTTCTTTGTCTGTATTTCTCACTTCCTGTTCCACCTCAGTAAGCTGTTCAGTAAGCTGTTCTGGCTGACTAAACACCGCTTGGATGATGGTGTGAAGTTTACTGAGGAGAAACAGGAAGTGAGAAATTCAAAGAAAAAACACATTTAGAAGGGAAATCTAAGGAAAAGGTAAGTGGACCACAAAGGAACTAGCTTAAAGGAACCTATTTAGAAAATAAAAAATGAACCTTTACAACCCCTTTAATTTGCATATATATTAATTAATTCGTACTTCGTATTTCGTGTCCCAAATTCAATTTCAATTTGTACGAAATACGAATTGTCGTTAGGTTCGTTAACTTGTACGATCGTTCGTTACGATGAATTTAAAGGCAAAAATATACCTCAATATGACAGTCGATGCTGATGGAAGTTTGGTTTTTATCCGAAATACGAAATACGAAATTCCGTTGAAGAATTTCCTATACGAATTTTCGTTAGATGAGGGGCTCCCACCATCTCTGTGCTGTGCTGACTTCCTCCTGGGGATTCGTAAACAATAGTTCATATTTCGTACAAAATTTGGACGCATGGCAATTCGTATTTCGGATCCTCCCGAACGTCTGAATTTAGGGAAATTCGTACGAATTTGAGATTTGTACGAAACGGATCGCACATGTCTACTATGTGATGAGAACATGCATAAGCAGGGATTTCCTCATGTGATAACTGCATGTCCTATTCGAAATCCTGGCCGCTTCTATGGAGCTGATCATACATGCATCAAGTTTTATCCGATTCCTGCTGAATTGGGGCTGAACAAGAAATCTTATTGTGTATGGTTAGGTTAAGAGTTTAGCTTGCTTTTACATCCAGCGCTTCCTGTCTGTTCAGTTAGTCTGCTGAATACTTTAAAGTTTAAACCATCAATACAGAGGCTTGGCATTAGGTGGGGTCAAACTCGGCTTTTACAAGAATAGTTGACATATGCTTATGACTTCAGCAGCTCAAATCTGTGAATCTAATGATCGCTTTGACTTATTCAGTTTTCGAAGAAGATATTCTCAGTTCAGTTTTAGTTGGTATTCTCTAAATGTGCCAATTGGTTTGACCTGTCCATAGGCTGAAATCATCTTTATGGCCATTACACTAAGCGTGTCACACTTGTAAATCAGTCTAATAACGGCGGCTTCCTTTATATTTATGTGACAATCCAACCATGATATTAACATAGTAATAGTTTTAGAATGTGACTTGCTTAAATGGGAGTATGCAGTTTACCTTATTTAACATTCATGTGTGCATGTATGCATGATCATTTTAAAACTATTTAGCACTGCAGGGCCCCATCAGCCCTATATGTATGACAATGCATTTATTTTATGTGCATTCATTTCAGATGACTTCACTTTTTTTGTGCTTTTTTTTTTGACCAGAAGTAAAAACAAGAAACAAACTTTGAATGATTACTGGAAGAAATTCATATTCGTTTCTTTTTTGTTTTTTTTTATTGTACTGATGTAAAAGTGCAATGGGGCAAAACCTATTGAAAATAATATTTTGATCTAAAAAATTGTTAAAGTATTTTATATGTTTAATTATGATGAACAGGCACTACTCAGCATTGTATATTATACCCTTAGAATGATGGATAAAAAAAAATCTTAATGCCTTATTTGAACAATAGGATGTTTAATTGTTTATCAAGTCCAAGAAATCGCCCTACTATTAGAGGTGCACTGAATGGAAATTTTGGTACCGAAAATGAAGGATGCATTAGACTGAAAACCGAAACCAATACCGAAAAGTTTTTTTTTCAAAAATTATTTTTATATATAATTGTATTATTTTCAACTTTTTAATATAATCAATTTAAATTAATATGAATTTATTGTTGGCCATTATTGGCACCTTTTTAGTGCAAGAAAGGTCAAGAAAAAGGCAGTCTCTAACCATCTCTTGTATCATGTCTGCAGTTTCTAACCATCTCTTGTATCATATCTTCAGTCTCTAACCATCGCTTGTATCATGCCTGCAGTCTCTAACCATCTCTTGTATCATGTCCTCAGTATCTTACTTAAACATAAACACATTGCTAATAGTATTAGCAAAATTTCCGTTTGGTGCATCTCTAGCATATATGATACAGGAGATGGTCAGAGACTGCAGATATAGTACAGGGGAAGGTCAGACTGCAGATATGATTCAAGAGATGGTCAGAGAACGCAGACATACTACAGGAGATCATCAGAAACTGCAGACATGATACAAGAGACCATGCAGCCTCACCAGTGCCTGTCATATGTAGCCTTACCAGTGTCTGTCATATGCAGCCTACCTGTGTCCAGCAGCCTCACCAGTGTCCATCATATTCAGCCTACCAGTGCCTGTCATATGCAGCCTGTCTGTGCCCAGCAGTCTCACCAGTGCCTGTCATATGCAGCCTGTCTGTGCCCAGCAGTCTCACCAGTGCCCGTCATATGCAGCCTACCTGTGCCCAGCAGCCTCGCCAGTGCCCATCATATGCAGCCTGTCTGTGCCCGGACAATTCAGCTCCGTTACACACAAAGTGCCAGGGTGATACTCCTGCAATGAGCGGCCCCCGGGGCGGACCCTGCACCCTTTTGGTATCTGCTGTTTTTTTTCTTCTGCTTTCGGCCGAATGAAAAAACGCTGTTTTCGGACGATAACTTTTGGCAGACAAAATTTTGGTGCACCTCTACTTACTATATAATTTTGTTTTTATTAAGTGTATGTTACTTTTACCACCCTTTTTGATCAAAATCTTTTAACTGTAGTGTACCTTTTCTCAATGGTTTTACCCTTGCTAAAACCAATTCATAGGAGGTCAGTGGTAAAACCGTCCCTTTCATTAGTGGTTGGTTGTAAAAATGCCCCCCATACAGGCAGCTAAAAGGTCTATGGTATCATGCCGCTACCTCTGCCAAGTGGTGTTGAACCAGGAACTATGCAAACACCATCTGGTCAATCAGCCACAGCTCAAATCCCTAGCAAGCACTGGAAGAACCGTAAGGTTCCACAGAGCCCTGGTTGAGAAAGACTGTGATTATGACTACTTGTATAATTTTCTTTCTTATTGCAAACCCATGTTTAGCTTAGAAATGTTTGCATTGGTGTCATCCTTTGGAGGCCAGTTCACTCCGGGTGGTTGGGGCTAAGCTGTCAACTTATTCCAGCACAGCCTTAAACTGGATGTAAACACGATTTCATGAAACTTGAGCTGGGCACATATCTGTATTGTTTTCTTATCTCTCTTCAAAGCTGTATGTCCCATGGCTTTCTCCTGCTCCATTCTTCTGTTATCAGCATGATAACTTCTGACAAGATCTCTGTCTACTGAGATAAAAGCAGCCCTAGAGTTGTGTTGGGGAGGATGCTATAAATAGATTAGCAGAAAGCTGAACTATTTAACCAACAGCTCTGAAAGTCTCTACCTATGAGGAAAGGGGGTGTGTGCCTTTCCTCCAATCAGCTATCTTGGCTGTATGCCCAGGCTTCACTGTAGTGCTGAACAAGAAGAGACAATCTCCTAACATGATCTGAACTTTCTAAAGACTATATAAAGCTGAAGACAGCAGATATACATGTAAAACTTATGTAGGGAGATTTGTTTCATCTCTGTGTATCATCTGAGGCTTATCACTTTACTGGGTATAGGAGAGGGTTTACATTCACTTTTTAATGTATACATAAGGAAAAATGCTTAGTTTCCAATGGTGTCAGTTCACACCACAGTGTGGCTCTGGTGTGTGCTAAAAAGAAGTACTGCATGCTGTACTTTTATTCAGCACAGTGGGTTGACACCAACCACAGTGTCTCAATACCACTGAGGTGAAAAACTGTATGGAAATGTCAATTTTGATGTTTCAATAAAGTTCTGTAAAAAAAAAAAAGTAAATCCTGTGATGCATCAGGATCAGTGCTTTGGCATCTCCCAACGCATACCAGTGGCTGTGCATTCAGCGCAGAATGCTGGAGTTGATGGATCTCCACGAAATGTGAATAGTGTAAATCTGCATATATGTGTCAATGGTTTTAGAAGGAAAGATGCAAAATAATTGGGAAGAAAAATATTGTGTTTTTACTTATTAAACCATTTCAACAAGCACATGTTTATATCTAAAAACCTTATTTATGTTATACTGCATTGAGAATAAGGCCTCTTTCACACGGACTGTCCGTTCAGGTCGACCTGTCAGCTTTTTAGGCGGACCTGAATGGACAATCCATACAGGTCTATGGAGCGTCTGATGTCAGCGGTGACATGTCGGCTGACATCTGACCCGCTCCGATCCGAAAAAGTGTGAAGGAGGAAAAACCTACTTTTCCATCCTTCTGAGGATCGGATCGGGTGACCACTGACTGTACGGTCCGTCCTCATCTGATCCCCCATAGGGGAGAGTGGTGCTCTAACAGGTCCTTCCTTACACAGTGTACAGAGACAGACCTGACCTCTTTCTGCTCAGCAGGGATCGACGGAGCGATCCCCCACTGAGCAGAGCGGGCTCCGTACACGGACAGGTCCGTGTGAAGGAGCCCTAATACATCAACATATGAACTACACTCAAAGTGTAGGGAAATATTCTCTAGTTCAGTGTTTTTATAATTTATTAGATGTTAAAGAGAATTTTTATTTTCCTAAAGAGGTCTTTTAAAGATGTATTATCCTTACACATCAAAGGAATGTACAGTTGTTAAAGACAGTCTTATTAGAATTACTTTTATCTGAACAGCGTCTGAACATTTGCAATTTTATTTAAAAAAGTTATAATGCTGTTTTTTTATTTTCTTTGGCTTTTAACCAAAATAATTTTGTGTTCTTTATTCCATGTAGTATTTTAATAGTGGTATGGTTGATTGTAGTACAGTATAGTACAGTATTTAGTTTTGTGTGGTATTGCTGTAAGCCCTTGTACACACGGTCGGACATTCCGACAACCAAATCCGTCGGATTTTGTCCGAAACTGTTGCATACACAAGGTCGAACAAAGTTGTCGGAAAATCGGATCGTTCAGAACGTGATGACGTTATTTCGTTAGGACGGGACTACGTTCAGGCTAGTAGCCAATAGCTTTGGTCTAGGAATTTGATCTGAGCATGCGTGGCACTTTGTCTGATCCGAATTCTCTACACATGATTGGAGTATGTCCGATCGGAGCATTTTCTCGGAAAATTTTACCAACAAGTTGGAAAACTTGGTCCGTTGGATACTCCGACAGAAACAGTCCGATGGAGACCACACTCAGTCGGAATATCTGACAAAACGGTCCGATCGGACACATTCCGTCGGAATCTCCAACCGTGTGTACAAGGGCTTACAGTGGATCCACGGATTGCAAATAACGTGGTTTATGAGTATTTTGCAATACAGGCTATTTTTTCTTTTTAAATCCTGACTCGCTTTGTGAATTTCTTGCAAGACGAGCAGGATTCAAGCTGCTGGGGTGTGCAACACCGCATTTGGCTAGAAGTGCGGTTCCCGAGTGTCTCCGAGTGTTTCCGGCACCCCTGCTCCTCTGGCCACATGCGGTTCTGCATGGATTATCTAAGTTTCCATTATTTCCTATGGGGAAACTCGCTTTGATATATGAGTTTTTTGGATTACAGGCATGCTTCTGGAATGAATTATGCTCATAATCCAAGGTATTACTGTATTGGTAATTTTATTATTGTGCCTTGTTATTGTGATCTTCATGTTGTCATGTTAATTGTATGTTAGTAATCCTTTTGGGATTAATAAAGTATTCTGAAGCTGAATCTAAAATTAAACTTAAGTTGGGTACACACTATAAGAAAATTAAGCAAACGATCGTCCGATTTTTCCACATGGTTTCATAGCAAGTCGGAACCGATGAATGAAAAATTGTACGAAAATTCTCATATGAGAGTTTTTTTTTTTTGTTTATTGTTTCTGATCATGCGAAGTCTTTCTTTTGTGATTTTACTTGTACCAAAACGGTACACGTTAAGCGAAAATCATTTGTTCTGTTCCCGTATGAGAGAAATTTTGAAGTTTGTCTTTATGAAAATTTTCGTACAAAAAGTCTGAATAGGCTGTCAAGTTGTGTACACACTATATGAAAAATGTATGAAAGTTCCTCAGACTAAATAACATGTTCACTAAATTTTCTAATAGTGTGTATGAGCTTTTAGTTTGAGGGCTTAGACCCGGATTTCTCTACCAGAGGTTCCCATGGAATGTGCCCTGATACCACCTAATATGTCCTGCTTGCAAGTAATGTGCCCTGCTCCCATATAATGTGCCTTGTTCTCCACACATGTAGTGTGACCTCCTGATCCCCTCTGACCCCGCTACCCCAAGTTGGACCCAGAATTAAGCATCTGTGCAGAAAAAGCAGGCACAAGTTTCACATTAAATAGGAACATTTTAATACTGATTCCATTATTTAACCACTTGACCTCTGGAAGACTCACCTCCCTTCATGACCAGGCCATTTTTTGCGATGCAGCAGTGTGTTACTTTAACTGAAAATTGCGCAGTGGTACAACACTATATCCAGATAAAGTGTATGTCTTTTGGTGGTATTTGATCACCACTGTGTGTTTCATTTTTTGTGCTATATACAAAAAAAAAATAAACAAAATAAAATATATTTTACTTTCTGTTTTGAAATATATCCAATAACATTTAAAAAAAAAATCGAATTTCTTCATAAATTTACGCCAATATGTATTCTGCTACATATTTTTGGCCCAAAAAAATCCCAATAAGTGTGTATTGATTGGTTTACGTGAACGTTATAGTGCCTATAAACTATGGGATATATTTATGGAATTTTTATACTAGTAATGGCTTTATTTTCTACTCTCTCATCTGCTGCCATGCTTGTAAGCACCTGTCATCTAGACATTTGATATATTATCCGATTTTTACTAGTGTGGGATATTTTTTCATACAGATGGACATTTCCTTTCTGAACAGCATAGACAAAGATTGAAAATAGTAGAGCAGCAGAGAAATCTGGATGAAACAGCATTGTCAATCTGAGGAGAGGGTTATGTTGGACACGCTAGAAGATTTAGATTTCACTATCAAATTTAAAGCTGAAATCTAAAGAACACTTTCTAAGCAGTTACAGCAAGAATTTTATATTTTTTTATTTTATTTTTTTATCGTTTGGAATAAAGAATTTACCTAAATGAATACAAGCTGAGCATTGTAAGCACACCTGTCACTGGTAAATGGTTTGTCTCAACCCTCTAACTGACACTTTTTGTGGACAGTTTAGTCTATTAACCAGTTCAGTACTGGACACTTTCACCCCTTTCCTGCCTAGGCCATTTTTCAGGTTTCAGCGCTGTCGCACCTTGAATGACAATTGCATAGTAATGCAACACTGTACCCAAATTCAATTTTTTGAATTTGTTTTTATTCTTTTTTTTTTTAGGCAGATAGAGCTTTCTTTTGGTGGTATTTAAAGAGGAAGTAAACCCTGATGGGTTTACTTCCTCTTTTTTTCCCTGCAAAGGTAAAGCATAATGGACTACTATGCATCGCATAGTAGCTCATTATGTGTCACTTACCTGACACAGGAGCCAGCGAAGTCGCCGCTGTTACCTGTAGTCCGCCGCATCCATCTTGGTTGTGGCGTCTCTCGCAGCTCCGACGAATGACAGCGGAGAAGCCGCGATGACGTCACTCCCGCGCATGCGCACGGGAGTCGCGTCTCGGAGCTCCGACGCTGCCATTCGCCGGAGCCGCGATGACGTCACTCCCGCGCATGCGCACGGGAGTAGACAAATTTGGCAAATCCATTCTTGGACTTGCCGCATTTAGTGCGCCTGCGCGCCGCTGACTACGGCGCATGCGCCGTAGACAGCGGTGCCCATTTTCGGGCAAATATCTCCTAAACCATATAGGTTTAGGAGATATTACTTGGACCTACAGGTAAGCCTTAATCTAGGCTTACCTGTAGGTCAAAGTTGTTTGGAAGGGTTTACTTCCATTTTAAGTACCACTTGTGAAAAAAGACCAAAAAAAGAGCAAATATTTTGAGAAAAAAACATTTTCCTTAGAAAATGTTGTAAATAAGTAATTTTTTCTGCTTCACGGATGTGCGCTGATAAAGCTGCACTGATGGGCACTGATGAGGAGGCTCTAATGGGTAGCACTGATGGGCAGCACTGATGGGCAGCACTGATGGACAGCACTGATGGACAGCACTGATGGACAGCACTGATGGACAGCACTGATGAGCAGGCACTGAAAGGCAGCACTAATTTACATCACTGATGGGCACTGATTGGCATGCCAGGTGGGCACTGACTGGCATCACTGCTGGGCATTGTTGGGGCTGCACTGATCATCAGGGCACTCATGATCAGTACCCTGATTACCTGCGCAGGTCTCCCCCCATGAAAAAATGCCACTGATCGGCTGATAACTGACATTTCCTTCTTTACATTTGATCAGCTGTGTTTGGAAACGGCTAATCACATAATTAAAGAGCTGCGTCATTGGCTCTTTACCAAGATCGTCGCACTGTGTGCCCTCGTGGGCACGCAAGCGCAGTGAGAGTGGGACGATGTTATAATGTCATCCCAGAACAACAGAGCCACCTTGCACCCATCAATTGTCTATTCGGCGGGCAGGAGTTGGTTATAGGAAGTTGAAATAAAACAGACTTATTGGCCAGATCACCAGATGAAATTAAAGGAAAAGACAATAAAAGAAAATGAATGTAGCCACTAGCCACCATATCTATAGACTGGAAAGCTGTAATATATTAAAGTTTAGGTTTACAATTTAAAGTGGAAGAAAACTTCCATCTCTTGCTTTTACATCTAGGTAAGCCTTGAATAAAGCTTACCTGCAGGTAAATATCTCCTAACCATGCACCATTTAGGAGATATTTAGTGTACATGCAGTCAGTGACATCACTGGCGCATGCGCTCTGAAGGAACAACCACCCGTGCTGTTTCTTCAGAGCCCTGTGCCATGTACGGCGGCTCTCGCGTGCATGTGCGTGAGTGACGTCCTCGTGGCACCGGCCAGTCACAGAACATGGAAGCAAGATGGGTAACGATGAGAGCACCTACAGCGCTGACATCTTGGCGCTGGAAGAGCTTTGTTCTATGGTAAGTTTAACATAATGTGCTAGTATACGATGCATACTAGCACATTATGCCTTTAACCTGCAGGTACAAAAAAAATGTCCAATGGTTTACAACCGCTTTAAGGGACTGGCCAATTAAATGTTTCCAGTGCAGTGGTTCTTTTAGAATAGATCTAGTCAGTAGGAAATGCATTAGTGTATTCTAGTTGGGGCTCATTCACATGCAGCGTTTCACTGCAGGTCCGCGTTTTCCTAGTGTCTCATTCATTTTTATTGGGATACACTGTGTCCTAAGGTGACATGTGAATGAGTGCGGGTCCCCTTGCAGCCGTGTGTCCCTATAGAAATGAATAAGACACTGGTATGTGGAAGCAACCAAACGCCTGTGCCAGGGAAAACACGAACCTGCACAGGAAAGCGCCCCATGTGAATGAGCCTTTAATATCCACGAAAAGCTTCTATCTTTTTATTTTTCTTTCTCAGCGTGCCAAACAGGCATTTTTAAAGAAGTTGGCATGAATCATACAAAATATACAGTAAGTGTAAATCATCCCTTTTTTTTAATAGTAAAAGTTGAAAAGCTGGACTGCTCCTTCAACCTCATTAAACAATGCTAGGGAAAGGGAAGTGAATATGCTGTCAATTTATGGGATGTGGGCAGAGCTAGGCATGGCTTTTTACTCATAGAGCTGTCAATGGTGCCAACATCTAAGCAGCTACTAGCGTTGCACCAATACTGGTATCCATGCTGATACTAAGCATTTGCACAAGTACTTGTACTCGTGCAATTGCATCCAATACCTACTATTACTATTTTGTGAGGTGCAATTTGAGTCCATACCAAATGAATGGACTTAAATCACACTGAAAAGAATTGCATGTGATTTACATAGTTACATAGTTGGTCAGGTTTAAAAAAGTCAATTTAGTTCAACCATAAAAAAAAAAAAAAAAAAAAATATCACAGTCCCATATACCCAACCCTATACCCACAGTTGATCCAGAGGAAGGTAAAAAAGATTTGAGAAGGAATGTGATGCGATTCCTGTCCAAATCACATGTGGTTTCCTGCACCGCTGCTGTGTGAACTCAGGCTTGCCATAGTGACTTCAATCTGGGCTCACACAGCAGTGGAGTGGGAAACCGCGTGTGATTCGGACAGGAATTGTACCACATTGCTGCTTAAATCACATGCGATTCTTTACAGTGTGATTTGAGCCCATTTATTTTGTATGGGCTCAAATCACTAAAAAAAATTGGTATTGGTGAGTACTTGAGTATCGGTACTCGTACTCGCTCTGAAAAAATTGGTATTGGTAATTGGTGGTATCGGTGAGTAATTGAGTATCGATACTTGTACACGCTCTGAAAAAATGGTATAAGTGCATCCCTAGCAGCTTCAGCAGCAGCAAGGTTGCTAATGCTGCAGTAATTGACACCTAATCAAAAAAGTGCTTTCCAACAGGAACAATAGGTATTTACAAAAAGTTCTGGGGTTAAAGTGTGCACTAGTAATCCCAATCAAACTGTTGATGTCTAAAACCTTTAAGAATAGAATACTGTATAGTCTTACCTTACAAATTAACTTTTGTGTGTAAAAAAAATAATAACCATTCATATGAATGTAGTTACCTGCTACAGATTTTTTTTCTTTCTGGGGAGATTTCTCGTCCCTTCCTGTTTTGAGGATGCAACAAGAAGAAAGAGCAAATATCCCCAAAGTGAGGGCAATTCCCATCATAAACAAGATTTCTAATGTATGTCTTTGCGATATTGGTCACCAGGATAGATTGAAGGGTGAATTCCCTCAGTGGGGACACAAACTGTAATAAAAACTTGACAGAGGATCTAAAGCTGGCCATAGATGGAGCGATTTTGGATGGAGTGAAAAAAAAAACACTTGATTCCCCCATCAACACTGATTGTGTCCGGCGGGAACTGGTGTTCTGGTGGAGGGGAAGCCGAACCTTCTATGGGCGGCTTAACTGTTTACCAACATTATTATTGTGTATCTTTTATCAGGAACCGGTAACGGCACACTCCCTGTACATCACATTTCTCTTCTTCATTCACTGATTTTAATGGTTTCTGGAAGCGGCTTGTCTTTTGTTTCAGATCAGTTACTATAACTAGCATAGGAAAGGTGCAGAGGGCAGGGAAATACATTGAACAATACAAACATTCTTCAGCACTTGGGCTATAGTGGTAGTAATTGGCTGTAATGCTGCATAGTACTCTGACAACCCTTTTTTTTTTGTGAACTTTTTTCATTGATGGGGAAGTACGAAAAATGGTCTAATGATTCATAAACATGGCTTTACAGCATGCAGAGCCTACATAATCACTCTCCTGAGACCTGCAGCAGCCATGTACAGCTGCCCTTTGAGATTAATGAGAAGATGCGGTTATCTGTGGTTATGTGCAGAGGGTTGTATAAAGCACATGCAAAGATGTATACTCAGAATGCACACTTTAGTCTGGGTGCTTTGTGCAACGCCCATGTGCATAACCGCGAACAAGCCTCATCTTCTAGTTCAACTCAGTGGGTGGCTGTATGCGACAGCTGTGGGTCTGGGCATTCATTATAGCTTTGCTTGCTGTACAGCCCCTGTATGGCTATGTGAGTGAAGCCTACAAGGCTTACATTTTGACTAATTCTCATTGAATCAGTTGCAATTGAAGCTGTGTGAGTCCCTGTCTGCACCCACTGGATTTGGGATCTCACAGTGGTTGGTCATGTTTATACTTTCTAAAGCTGGCAATAGATGGATCAAATCTCAGCCGGTTAAGCAGGGACCGGCCCTAATTCGATCAATCTATGGGCAGGCTGATTGTATCCAAGTCAATCCATCGATCGACCTGGATACAACCAGCTTTTCGGATTTGTAGCATATGATTATTGCCAGGCAGCTATACTGTAGCTGCTAATAGTAATCACTGTGCTCTTCCGGCAGGCACTGCTCTCCGCACCCCCCTGCTGGGAGAACTCAATAGATCTACGGGAGGAATTCCCCTATCAGCACTGGCTGTGTTCATAGGGGAATCGAGCTGCAAGTTGCAGGAAAATAATATCGCTTAATCTATGGTCTGCTTTAAAATGGAAATCCAAATTTATACCGACTACTCATATGGCCAGCATTTGTATGCGTCCAAACCAGAGGTTTCTCCGGTAGAGATAAATATTTTATAGGATCTTTTAGCATATTTGATTACAGTTGAGGTTCGTTTTATTTCTGGGTTTACACTTGGCATTTTGAAGCTTTTTTTTTATCAGCTTCCAACTAAAAAAAAAAATGCTTATATGTCTACTCCACAGCAGGCAATCTTCCATGCATTTTTGGTCTCCCGGATTTGGGCAACTAGATAATGTAAATTGTGATGGAAATGGATCTAAAGCCCCACATTGGAGGTTGAAAGGTAAAGTCATTCAATATTGGATGTCTTAGAACACAGCACAACATGATATCTAATGTTTTTTATTTTAAAGGTACTGTATCATACTTTGCAAGGCTTTTCTTCCAAAGGCACTTTAATATAAGTGAACAGTTTCTGTTTTTAGCAAGATTAATCATTTGTCAGTTAAGGAATTATATAACTAATGAATGTGTTACCTACCAGCAAACTTAAGTAGAGTATGTGAGGATATACAGTAGTTTTGCATTTTGTTACAAGTTGTAACACAAAACTAGCGGATGACCACACACTGCAGACAGCTTTGATATTTTGTTTCGTCTGGATGATACACTCCACAGGATCACTTAGTTCTAATTAAGTTCCTAATTCAATTCAACTTCAAATAAGAAAAAATGCTCACATTCTCATCATTTGTATAATGCAGTATATAAATATAACCTAATTCTCATTTAATATATTGATTTTTCATTTTTAATTTCGGCTCCATTCACACCTGAGAATATCGATTTACTGGCATTTTCAGGCATTTCTATTGAAGTCTGTGGGGCCAAAAACACTTGAAATTTGCCAAAAATAAGCTTTTGTACTTTTTTGGGGCTTCAGGCATTTTGCTTCAAGGCAACAGAACACTCATATGTGACCAGGGACCATTGAAATTAATGGGATTTGGCTTGTTGAGCATTCTAGAGCTAAAAGCTTCAAGCAAAAAAATCACTCAGGTGTGAACAGAGCCTTATGCCGCGTACACACGACCAGACTTTCCAGCAGACTAGGTCCAACGGGATCAGTCCATCACACAATCTGATCGGTTTTCAAAAAAAAAAATGTTTCAAATCTATCCGACGGACTCAATTCCAACAGAAGAAAAATCAGCAAAACTGCTCGTCTGTGTACAAGTCCCAACGGACCAAATACGACGCAAGGGCAGCTATTGGCTACTGGCTATTGAACTTCCTTGTTTAGTCCTGCTTATGTCATCATGTTCAAAATGAACGGACTTTCGAACTGACTTAGTCCGTTCGTGTGTGACCAAGTCCGTTTGTTCGGAAAGTCCGTCGGAAGTTCGCTGAAAGTCCATTGGGAAGACCGTCGGACCTAGTCTGCCGGAAAGTCCGGTTGTGTGTACGCGGCTTAAGAGTGTCATGAAAGAAATAAATAAAATTGTCATTGTTGCCTTTCTGATTTTCTGAAAATGTGGGTTTCTTCACTGGTATTCTGACCATTTGGTTCCTTTAGTTGGAGTTCCTAACCATAATAAGTATGCAGATCAAGGGAAAACACACACTATATAAAAAGACACATCTTAGCGAACACTATATACGGGATATGGGAAATGATTATCTATACAAACACACACGTACATCAACACAGGTTGAACTAGATGGACTGTTGTCTTTATTCAACCTTACCTATGTAATACACTTATACCTCGTACACACGATGAGAATATCGGATGAATGATCATCCGTTTTTTTTGCATGCTAACCTCATATCAAAAACAAATAGATTACTAAAGCTACAAAAATTCTGGTTGGATAGAATACAACTTCGGAAGTGATGTATTGTAATGCATTCTTTCATACAAATACTATACTAATTACGCCAAATGGTTCATTCTGTTATTTTAAAAGAAAAATGTTTGCTTGTGCCTTCAGATATTTTCATATGAACTGTTGTGATCAGCTCTTGAAAGCTGTGTACTGATGAATAGAATTATCAGACGATCGTTTCCGATGCATTTTGGTCTGATTTTCTCATTGCGTGTACCAGGCATTAAAATACATGTTTTAAGTGAAATGTGTGGATAGGCCCTTAGTAAGACACACTGTAGTGGTACAGGCTGTATGCCCTTTGTGTGAGATTTCATTTAGACCCCTTTCACACTGGAGGCATTTTTCAGGCGCTTTCGTGTTAAAAATAGCGCCTGAAAAATGCTTCATATGCAGTCCCAGTGTGAAAGCCCATGTACTGGTGCACTAGCAGGATGTTAGAAAAGGTCCTGAAAGCAGCATCCTAAAGCGCCCCTGCCCATTGAAATCAATGGTTAGCGCCGCCAAAGTGCCTCAGCAGTTAAAAGTGCCCCACTAGTGGCTAAAAAGCACCTCTAAAACGACAGTAAAGCGACACTAAAACTGCCGCTTTACCAGTGTGAAAAGGCTCTTAAATAAGTCCCACCACACATTTATTTTCTTTATCCTTTTTTCCAGGGGACAAAGTACATGTAGCATTTGTCCTGTTTTGATTGGTGCTGTAGATTCAGCGCTAGTGTGCTCGAAAACACATCCCCAACACTGTCTGACAATGCTGCTCTGTAGGAGAAGAATAATTGGATAGCACTAAATGATGAACAGCAATGCTTAGTAAAGAGTAATGCAGGGTTCGGGTGAATGTCTGCGATCTCCTCTGTTTACAGACCTGAACCATAGTGCAGTGTGGGGCAGTTTCCGGGATTCATTTGCTACACTGACGAGTGTGAATGTCAGCACACTCACTGAACATGTGGCGGGGGCAACTGAGCTCAGTCTGAGTTCAATAGGAACGCCCGCAAATTGGGCTTTTGGCAGGGGAGAAGCTGACATGCAGAAATAAAGAGATTATCTGCATGATCATTCAAGAAGCAAACATGGGTCTTTCTGATTGAATCTGTGGATCAGCATTTCTTTTTTTAAAGCGAATGAGACAACTTATTTTAAGTGAACCTGTACTTTACCCCTATCAGGTAAAGTGAGAGGCTTGCTCAAATAGGGTAACTAAACTTTCCCTGCCCTTGTTCCCCAATCTCCATAAACCATCATCCATTGTACTTTTGGCTAAGGGAGAACATGTGACTCTTTCCCTGCCTTTTAATACAGAGGCCTATTCAGTTATTAACTTTTTGGTAAAACTTTGCCTATACTGAGGAACACAAGATTTTCAAAACTACAGTAAATGTACTGATACTTTTTTGTTCAGATAACATGTACAGGGTGCAAATTTCTTTCCCGGGTTGCAGGAAAGGCATTGTTGACAGGGGAGTCCATTGTCTTCTACCAGTAAGGCGGTTGGGGAAACAGTCCATGCCAGAAAAAGGCAGTGATTATTGCTAATGGCTATACCAGCCTCTAGCGATAATCACAAGTAAAATCCGGCAGGCTGGTTTACCCAAGTTAACTGGTTCAGGCCGATATATTGACAGAATGGCTCCCCTGGGTGAAACCCCATATGTCCTTCTGCTTTTCGGCCATAACACACAAATCCCTATGCTATCAGGGAAGAGGAAACATATTGTTTGTTCCTACTAAGAAAAACCAATATTTCCCCTCTCCTAGTCCCTCCCATCCCCACACAATTAGAACACACTGAGGGAACACACAGTTAACACCTTGATCGCCCCCTAGTGTTAACCCCTTCCCTGCCAGTGACCTTTACACAGTAATCCATGCATGTTTATAGAACCGATCTCTGTATAATTGTCAATGGTCCCAAAAAAGTGTCAAAGGTGCGCAAACCAATCAATATACGCTTATTGCGATTTATTATTTTTTTTTTTTAACAAAAATATGTAGAAGTGTATATATATATATATATATATTGGCCTGATGAAGAAATGTGTCTAAAAAAAAATGGGGATATTTATTATAGCAAAAAGTTAAAAAATATTTTTTCAAAATTGTCGCTCTTTTTTGTTTATATTGCAAAAAAAAAAAAAACGCGGAGGTGATCAAATACCACCAAAATAAGGAGAAAAGCACTCACACTTCCACATCCGCAAGTAGACAGGGGAAAAAAGGGAGGAATACTAATAAAGTAATCAAGGGTCGGACTTTAAAGCCAGAAAAACAATGAAGAAGTAACACAAACAAAGTTTATTGAAAAAATACATGATGCAGTCACAGTGTTCAAAAAAGATTAAAAATCATATGAAATGATATAGCTTGTACAATGAGCCCTTGTGCGTCTATGCGTTTCGCCGTTAGGCTTCTTCAGTACATGATCAGGGTTCAAAGACGTAATAGAGAAAAGAGAAAGGAGAGCGAATCTCACTATCTTGCGGTGGGCTAGGTCTCATGTACAAAACTTCAACCGCCGGAAGGTTTCAAAAATGTGGAATGCTTCTGGCAAGGTGTAAACAAACAGCGCACAGCCGATCTCGCAAGTCAGCTTTAAATATTGCTATGGCAGGGGCAAATATGCATCTCGTGTGGGAACAATAATGTTAACCACCAAAGAAAAAATAGATCGCTGGAGACATCCAGAGTCCAATAGGAAGAGGCACTTTGGTAAGGCCAGAGGCATATAGTGCAGCCAGGATAGCCTATGCCGCCCATAGAAAACACATATAGATGTGGAGGTGAACGTGTATGCCCCTGGGAGACAGCCTGGTGCTGTACACTTACACCAGGCTGTCTCCCAGGGGCATACCCATTCGTCTCCACATCTATATGTGTTTTCTATGGGCGGCATAGGCTATGCTGCTGGCCTTACCAAAGTGCCTCTTATTGGACTCTGGATGTCTCCATTGATATATTTTTTCTTTGGTGGTTAACATTATTGTTCCCACATGAGATGCATCTTTGCCCCTGCCATAGCAATATTTAAAGCTGACTTGGGAGATCGGCTGTGCGCTGTTTATTTGTTTACACTTTGCCAGAAGCATTCCACATTTTTGAAGTTTTGTACATGAGACCTAGCCCACCCCAAGATAGTGAGATTCGTTCTCCTTTCTCTATTACGTCTTTGAACTCTGATCGTGTCCTGAAGAAGCCTAACGGCGAAACGCATAGAAGCACACGGGCTTATTGTACAAGCTATATCATTTCATATGATTTTTTATCTTTTTTTGAACACTGTGACTGTATCATGTATTTTTTCAATAAACTTTGTGTTACTTCTTCATTGTTTTTCTGCCTTTAAAGGCCGACCCTTGGTTACTTTATTAGTATTCCTCCCTTTTCCCCCTTAAATACCACCAAAAGAAAGCTCTAGTGTGGGGGAAAAAAAGGACACAAAAAAATTTTGTTTGGGTACAGGGTCGCATGATCGCGCAATTGTCAGTTAAAGGTACACAGTACCAAATTGTAAAAAGTGCTCTAGTCAGGAAGGGGGTAAAATCTTCCGGGCTGAAGCAGTTAATCAATCAACTTGGTACATTCAACCTGCCCATACACGATTCAAACCGTCTATGGCCAACATAAGTTTGATTCATTTGAAAGAATGTATTGGCCAAGTGGGCACATTGGGGGAGATTTACTAAAACGAATGCACTCAGAATCAGATGCAGCTGTGCATGGTAGCCAATCAGCTTCTAACTTCAGCTTGTTCATTTAAGCTTTGGCAATAAACCCTGGAAGCTGATTGGTTTCTTTAAAGAGCTGCACCAGATTTTGCACACTCCACCTTTAGTAAACCCCCCCCTCCCCCATTGTTTTCCTGCAGCCATCACCACCACCAGTTAATTGCTAGTGTAAAACTACTCCTATACTCCTACACTTTATTGTGCATCATAACCATTTTTCCAGAAATTTGGTGTCTATTATATCTGAGCTTCTGGCAATGTTCCCCCTTTTTTTTTAAAGGCTTTGCTTTTTTATTATTATTATTATTATTATTATTATTATAATACAGGATTTATATAGCGCCAACAGTTTGTGCAGTGCTTTACAATATGAATGGAGACCATACAGCAACAATACAATTCAATGCAAGAAGGTTAGGGGGGGCTTGCTCCTGCCAGCTTAGAATCTAATAGGGGCTGTTGTAACAAAAGGTAGTAACTGTGAGGGATGAATTGATGAGGGAAATAGAAGATTAGGTGGTTAGCTGAAGGCAGGATAGGCCTCCCTGATGAGATGAGTTTTCAGGAATCATCTAAAAGTAGACAGAGTAGGAGATTACCCGACAGATTGGAGTAGTGAGTTCCAGAGAATGAGAGAGGCTCTAGAGAAGTCCTGGAGATGAACATGGGAGGAGTACTTCATATTCCTATCACACACGTTCCTGGATCAAAATTTGGGTGCTGCAGCAACAACTAGCTGGATACTGGTTCAAGTCAAGTAGATCTTTGCCAGCACACCATGAATCGACACAAAGTAGCGTCCAAACAGATAGTTTATTGCACGATCAAAACACAAGGAGAATGCAATGTTTCGGAGTCATGCAGGACCCCTTTGTCAGGCATGTGATAGTAGATGTTGTGCCCCTCTATGTATGGGCACGATTAAATGAAAAAGACCCTCAGAGTTCACATGCCTGACAAAGGGGTCCTGTGGGACTCCGAAATGTTGCACTCTCCTTGTGTTGAGATCATGCAACAAACCATCCGTTTGGACACTACTCGATCCATGGTGTGCTGGCAAATATCTACTTTGAGCATGGGAGGAGGAGACAAGGGAGCTAGAGAGCAGGAGGTCTTGGAAGGAGCAAAGAGGGTGTTCTGGGTGATATTTGGAGACAAGATTGGTGATGTAGCTCAAGGCAGAGTTGTAAATTGCTTTGTATGTTATTGTTAGTGTTTGGAATTGTATTCATTGGGCAATGGGAAGCCAGTGGAGGGCTTGGCAGAGAAGGGTGGCAGACACTGAATGGTAAGGTGGATGAGTCTGGCAGTAGCATTCATGATGGCCTGAAGAGGGGATAGCTTGAGATGTAGGCCAATGAGGAAGGCGTTACAATAGTCATGGTGAGAGAATGGAGAAAGGAAATGAAAAAGTTGCGTAGTGGTTTCACCTAGCACCCTGGCATGAGAGGAGGGACTGAAGGTTGTATTATTGATCTTGATGGAGAAGTCAGGGGAGGGGCATGGGCAGGAGGAAAAATTATGAGCTCAGTTTTAGAAAGATTGAGTTTGAGAAAGTGGTGTGACATCCATGTTGATATGTCAGTTAGGAGACTGAAGGAGTGAGGTGAGTAGGAGAGATAGATTTGTGTTGTCAGCATAAAGATGGCACTGTAAGCCATAGGAATTTATTAATTGACCAAGAGACGAGGTGTAAATGGAGAAGTGGGGGGGGGGGGGACGGGACAGAACCTTGGCCTTGGGGTATCCCTACAGAAAAAGGAAGTGGAGAGGAGGAAACTGAGTTAAAGGTAACACTGAAGGAGGTAAGAGGAGAACCAGGAGAGAGCAGAGTCTCGAAGGCCAAGAGTGGAGTTTTTTGAGCAGGAGGGGTTGGTCAACAGTATCAAAGGCTGCAGAGAGGTCTAGTAGTATGAGTATGGTGTAGTGGCCATTGGTTTTAGCAGCTAGTAGATCATTAGTGAGTTTCAAGCAGTGAGTTGGTGAGTCTTAAAGTAAAACTCAAGCCAAAAGCAACAAGATAAAATCAAATAGCCAGTTGGAAGTTAACAAACCAGTTTTTGCTGTAATATTCACCTTTAATTCAGAGATTTACCCTGCAGTACTTTTTTCTGCCACCAGATGTCATCGGTCTGATGGCCAGCGTCATTCAACTCACTTCCTCTGAGCCCAGGTCACCTTGGACCCACTCCTAGTTTGTGACTTGACAGAGAAAGGTGAACAACACAGTGATTACCTCAGCTCTTGCCACTCTGCTTTGTTCGCCTATCAAGCAAATTTGTTGTAACATAATGGCTCCTTGTACTTTCTTCCCCTCAAACTCCAGCTCTCCTGTACAGGGACTGCAATTAGGCTGATACCAGATGAAATTCAGGTACGTTAAAGCTGCTTGCTTTACAAAATACATTGAGGGCCCATTCACGCCATGCACAGATCCACATAGGGCCAAGGTAATGACAACCTGATACTCCAGTCTGCATTGATGTGTGGTGGGTGAAAATGGAACACACTGCATTTAAATATAGTGCAACACAAAACAATACGTCATGCATTAAGGAAAACAAAATCATGGCATCTGCTGTGAAGAAACGTCTACCTGATGTACTAATGATTATGGAGCCAGTCTGTTGTCTTTTATATCTGCCTAGAGTTTAGCAATGATGTTGCTGATTTTTCATTATAGAAAATGTAACATATCTCCTATTTCACTCTCCATAGGGACTCTCCCTCTGTACTTAATTCCTGGAAAAGTCATGCTGATACAAAATCAGTAAATGTGTGTTCTATTTTGAATTCCCTTAGTAATTATAAGTGTGATTTATATTTGTGTCAGTGTGATATATGTGCTGTGTTAGGGTGCCACTAGCCAAATAAATAATTGCTATAGAGTGGTGTATGAGTGTTATGTATTTAAAGTGGAGCCAAATTTACCTTTACTTCAAGAGTCCTGTCCCTCACCAGCACTGGCATCTTTTGCTGGGTGGGTGGTCTTCGGCTGTCCTAATTGGTGGACCCGATATGACAACATTCCTGCACATGTACAGTAGTCAGTCATTTTGGCAAACAGGGATTGTGCTGCAGATGTAAGCTGAGCTGAGCATGCGCAGTTAAGCTTACATGCCAGAGCAGACAGGTAGGTGTGTTTGATTGCAGAAGAGACACTGCATGTATCTTCTGCAATAAATAGCATGCCTGCTCGTAGTTTTTTTTTTTTTATTGCAGAACTTTAGTTCTGATTTAATGGTAAAATCTGGCATATTGTGATGGAATTGAATAAATAGTAACTGATTTCTTGAAGAATATCTAAACCCAAGAGGACAAACATACTATATTGTAGCCTACCAGTCCTTAGATGTGGTGACCACATTAGGTTTCTATTTTTTTAAGCTGCAACTACAGAAAAATACCTTTCCAGGGCTCCAATGTCCTAATTTCTTCAGTGTACAAAACTGATATTATATCCTATAAAAAGAAAACGCGCTAGAGCTTTACCAAATAATAAGGAAAATGTCAGTTAGCACAATACCATAATTCATAGTATTATACATATTGAAAACACTAGGGGCAAGGCTAAAGTAGCATGAGAGAATCATACATGCAGTGTAATATTTAAAGAAAAATGCAAACCAATGTGCATCATAATGTGTGCAAATCAAATCCGAGTCTATATTAGATAAGAAAAATATACAAAGAGTCTAAAATTTAAGAAAAAACTGTTTAACGATACAAAACTGATATATCAAATAATGTTATCAGGCTTCCCAATCCTCCTCTTTGCACAACAGAACACCCCCTTTGTTAAGCCGGCCATAGACAGTTTGAATCTTGGCCGGTTCAGTAGGGACCGGCCGAGATTCGAACCATGTATGGGTAGGCTGAATGTACCCAATTTGATTGATCAACTTTGGGTTACAACCAGCCTGTTGGAATTTACATACGATTATTGCTAGCAAAATCTATGCCCCTGGGATAGAACAGAATAGGTCCATGGGAGGCATTCCCCCATCAACATTGACTTTGTTGATGGGGAGGATCGAGCAATTTTTTTTTTTTTTCTGTGATTACAGGAAATAAAATTGCTCTGTCTATGGCTGGTCCTAGAACCACAAGGGAGGTGTTTGTAGTCTTGTCCTAGGGTGGTCATCCTAGAAAAGGTGGTGAGTTACTGCCAGGATCATCGGGGAAAGGTGATGGGGGGGAAAAAACGTAAGAAAAATGAAAACTAATGGAAGCCATAGTCTAGATCAGCTGTTGCCAACCAGTGGTCCATGAGAACATTTTGGTGGTCCCCAGGGGTTCTGTTACAAATGAACATTGTGGCAGATGTATACCACCCAGTGTTGTTTTCAGTGGTTCTCAATGCACGCCAGCACGCATTGATACCTGATGCCTCCTCTGTAGTTCTAGTTCCTGTGAACTCAGAGGGAAGTGCCAGGAGTAGTGTAGAGAGTGGGAGGTGAAGAAAGAGGGGACTTCCAATGGCAGCGCTAATCAGACTGGGAGGGACCATGAAGCTTGAGTACATGGCTGGATATGGAGGTGAGATCCTCCATATATTCACGCTGGTGATCCGCTAGATTCAAAATTGTGAGTTTAGCGTTCTGTGAGGTCCGAAAGGTTGGCGACCACTGAACTAGATGACAAATTGTTTGAACTCGCGTTCCAAAAATGGTAGTGCTCATGATACTCATGATGTACTTTGCCACATTTTGAGCGCAAAATCATTCAATGGACAGAAATGACTTTGTTCACATAAAAAGGAAGTGATGAAATCCTGCATATGCGTATTAAAAATCAGTCAATTTATACAGTGCTACAAACACCTTTAACATTTTGTTCGTTCAATAAAAAAATTCCAAACTTTTTATTTTTGATTTTTTTTTTTTTTTTAAGTTGAAAACAAGCATTGGTTTTCTCCCACTAATTATTCAAAAACTGAATGAACGTTACAATCATAAGAATTTTGTAGGATTTTTCATCTAGTGTCTGGTCACCATAAGGCACCATTACCACCATGGCAGAGGACTTTACACGGCCCTGTGGGGCTTATTTCTGGGTTGGGGAGTCACAAGTGTGTGTATAGACAATGACAGGCAGACAGAGGCCAATTGTACATCCATCCCATACACATCAAACTAGTGGGATACGCAGGTAACGCCGCGATGGTCGCCATGTTCCCCGCGATGGTCGCCATGTTCCCCGCGATGGTCGCCATGTTCCCCGCGATGGTCGCCATGTTCCCCGCGATGGTCGCCATGTTCCCCGCGATGGTCGCCATGTTCCCCGCGCTGGTCGCTATGTCCCAGCGATGGTCGCCATGTTCCCCGCGATGGTCGCCATGTTCCCCGCGATGGTCGCCATGTTCCCCGCGATGGTCGCCATGTTCCCCACTATGGTCGCCATGTTCCCCGCAATGGTCACCATGTTCCACACGATGGTCGCCATGTTCCCCGCGATGGTCGCCCTGTTCCCCGCGATGGTCGACATGCCCAGTGATGGTCACCATGTCCAGGCCTCTGGCTGTCCGGGCACTGGTGACTCCGGGCACAGATATTCCTATTGGTATATGGCCATGTGAATGAGGCCCGATCACCCAGCACAGGTAAGCTGCAATATACTGTAGATATGACTTGTGTGTTCTGGGTGAGAGCACAGAGCTCCGCCTGCAGTGTGTGGGTGCCCCAGGCACACCGGCACATACAGATGTGGGCACAGTGGCCGGCATGGTGTGTGTTGGTATTCGGTGACAGGCAGAGCCCGGGGACACTGTGCACTAGTTACCAGGCAGCTTGTGGCCTGTGATTGGCTGTGCGGAGGTCACAGTGGAGGAGGGGGCGGGCCCGGTGTGTGGAGCTCAGCTGTGCTGCCGCTGAGGGGAGGGAGCTGGGACAATAACAGCAGTAGGGAGAGCGGAGTGTAGAGAGCAGTGTGTCCGCTCCCCCCTTCCTTCACTCACTTATGAGCACAGCCCGGCTCTCATAGACCCGCCGCACTCTGCCCGCCTGCCGTCCCCCATTACACACTGCCCAGGGATGAGAAAGAGAGCCGAGTCTGGGGCCCGGGAACATGACAGCTACGGTGCCGCTCCGCTGGACAGGGAGTGCCGCCTGAAGAACCTGAGGATACCGGGGACAAGGGGGCCGGACTGCGACACCACCAAGGGGATGAAGAGGTTCGGCAGGTGAGGAGGGCTGTGTACACCGGGAGAGGAACACATGGATGGGGCAATCACCTCTGTATACTGTATACACCGCACTGGACTGACACTGTGTACACTGACAGTGCATGGAGGAAGACTGACACTGTGTACACTGACAGTGCATGGAGGAGGACTGACACTGTGTACACTGACAGTGCATGGAGGAGGACTGACACTGTGTACACTGACAGTGCATGGAGGAGGACTGACACTGTGTACACTGACAGTGCATGGAGGAGGACTGACACTGTGTACACTGACAGTGCATGGAGGAAGACTGACACTGTGTACACTGACAGTGCATGGAGGAAGACTGACACTGTGTACACTGACAGTGCATGGAGGAAGACTGACACTGTGTACACTGACAGTGCATGGAGGAAGACTGACACTGTGTACACTGACAGTGCATGGAGGAAGACTGACACTGTGTACACTGACAGTGCATGGAGGAAGACTGACACTGTGTACACTGACAGTGCATGGAGGAGGACTGACACTGATGGTGCATGGAGGAGGACTGACACTGATGGTGCATGGAGGAGGACTGACACTGATGGTGCATGGAGGAGGACTGACACTGATGGTGCATGGAGGAGGACTGACACTGATGGTGCATGGAGGAGGACTGACACTGATGGTGCATGGAGGAGGACTGACACTGATGGTGCATGGAGGAGGACTGACACTGATGGTGCATGGAGGAGGACTGACACTGATGGTGCATGGAGGAGGACTGACACTGACGGTGCATGGAGGAGGACTGACACTGACGGTGCATGGAGGAGGACTGACACTGACGGTGCATGGAGGAGGACTGACACTGACGGTGCATGGAGGAGGACTGACACTGACGGTGCATGGAGGAGGACTGACACTGACGGTGCATGGAGGAGGACTGACACTGACGGTGCATGGAGGAGGACTGACACTGACGGTGCATGGAGGAGGACTGACACTGATGGTGCATGGAGGAGGACTGACACTGATGGTGCATGGAGGAGGACTGACACTGATGGTGCATGGAGGAGGACTGACACTGATGGTGCATGGAGGAGGACTGACACTGATGGTGCATGGAGGAGGACTGACACTGATGGTGCATGGAGGAGGACTGACACTGACGGTGCATGGAGGAGGACTGACACTGACGGTGCATGGAGGAGGACTGACACTGACGGTGCATGGAGGAGGACTGACACTGACAGTGCATGGAGAAGGACTGACACTGACGGTGCATGGAGAAGGCCTGACACTGTGTACACTGACAGTGCATGGAGGAGGACTGGCAGTGCATGGAGGACTGACACTGACTACACTGACAGTGCATGGAGGAGGACTGGCAGTGCATGGAGGACTGACACTGACTACACTGACAGTGCATGGAGGAGGACTGACAGTGCATGGAGGAGGACTGACACTGACTACACTGACAGTGCACAGAGGAGGACTGACACTGACTACACTGACAGTGCATGGAGGAGGACTGACAGTGCATGGAGGAGGACTGACACTGACTACACTGACAGTGCATGGAGGAGGACTGACACTGACTACACTGACAGTGCATGGAGGAGGACTGACACTGACTACACTGACAGTGCATGGAGGAGGACTGACACTGACTACACTGACAGTGCATGGAGGAGGACTGACACTGACTACACTGACAGTGCATGGAGGAGGACTGATACTGACTACACTGACAGTGCATGGAGGAGGACTGACACTGACAGTGCATGGAGGAGGACTGACACTGACTACACTGACAGTGCATGGAGGAGGACTGACACTGACTACACTGACAGTGCATGGAGGAGGACTGACACTGACAGTGCATGGAGGAGGACTGATACGGATACCTTTACATTGCATGGGGGAGGGCTGACACTCACTAGACTGACACTCCATGGAGGACTGATACTGTGTACAATGACTGCATGGAGGACTGGAACTGCATGGAGGAGGCCTAACGGTGTGCCCCTTACACTGCAGCACACAGTGTCCGTACACCTTCATACAGACTGAGTGCTGACATGAAGGTGTAGTGACACTGTGACTTGCATCACTTGGAGGATTACTGTCACGGCTCTGCACTGCATGGAGGGGGTGATCTGTGCGTCTTATATGGCTCTTGTACTGACACTATGGTGGACTCAGGATAACCAGAAAGATTTTTCCACTAATCACTTGCCCCAAAATTCATCTTTTTGGCTCCAGCAGGGTGATTATTTGGGTTATAGTCCTGTGAGCATTAAAGTCACTGCCTTTTCTGTGCGGCCCTTGTGTGATGTCAGGGGCTGTACATGAAGCCCCCTATTTTTTTTTTTTTTTAATGAGGTTGTCACTTAGTGCCCGTTCACACAGGGGCGACGCGACTTGCAGCGCGTCTCACAGACGCGACCTGCACACGACTTCAGCGGCGACTTGCAAAATGACTTCTGTATAGAAGTCAATGCAAGTCGCCTGAAGTCGCCCCGAAAATACTACAGGAACCTTTTTCTAAGTCGGAGCGACTTGAGTCGCTCCTATTAGAACGGTTCCATAGTACAGAACGGAGCGCGACTTGTCAGGCGGCTAAGTCGCCTGACAAGTCGCGGTAGTGTGAACGGGCACTTAGTGAGTTGCAGGCTGGGTTGCAGTGCTGTGCTGATTAACCCTTCAGAGTCCCACTCTTCATGATCCAATCACAGATGAAGATAAGACACATTGAGTTTGATTTACTAAAGGCAAATATACTGTGCTCTGCAAGTGCATTTTAAGTGCAATTGCTCTAGATCTGAGGGGAAGCTCTGCTGTTTTCTATCATCCAATCGTCTACAAACAAAAATGCAGTTTTTTATTTTCCTTGCATGTGATTGGATATTCTTTGCAAAGTGAAGCTTCACCTAATTTATTAAGCTCTGGAGTAACTGCACTGGCTGTGCACCGTATATTTGTCTTTAGTAAATCAACCCCATTGCAGAAACTGGAATCGGAGTGACCAAACCTCTAGCTTGTCTATTTACAGTAACAATAAATGGAAAAATTAGACAAAAACTGAAGTCACTAGGAGGCGGCTGGAACCTTTTATCCTCTTTCAGTACAGTCACTGCTCCCTCCACTGAAAACAAAAAACTTGTGAAACAGATTATTATATAATCTGCAAGATCAATGAAAAAGTTTTATAGGTATTTATAATGGATGACCACTTATATAGTATTCAAGCATGGGAAGAATTATCTCAGTGCCCTAATTTGTCATAAAAAAAAAAAAGAAAAAAAAAAAAAGAGAATGGCCCATGGAGTATTTTTCTCCTTTTCCTTCCCTCACCTATTCAAATATCCCCAGGTCACCGCACCTCCTATCAGTCTGTGTGAACATTGTTAGTACATTCCTCGTAGTTCGAAAATTCTAGCTTTAATTTAATCAAGGGAGTGTGCCGTATGTGCGTATTTGTGTGTTTATGCGTAAAAATACCGACCACAAAGTATTAGCAGCTTCGTCAGCTTTTTATTGCTTTTTCCTTCACCTCCCATCTGGTAAAACGGTGTCACCAGAACAGCAAAAAAAGAGCTCTGGATTTAGCGGTGAAACCTGGCAGGGGCTCTTACCTTTCCTCACTCCATCACAAACTAGAAAGAAATATGGGTTATAATGACATTGGAACCCAGGAGGGCAGAAAGTTGGGAGACAGGCGATCGCCTCGATTGACTTATTACTACATCATATCAACTTAATTTGAACTTAAAGTGGTTGTAAACTCACTTTTTGGACCTCTACCTATAGGTAAGCCTAGAATAATGCCCCATACACACGGTCGGAAATTCTGACGAAAAATCTGATCGTGTGTGGGCTCTATTGGATTTTTTTTTCTGTCGGAATTTCCGACGGAAAAAGTTTGAGAGCTGGATCTAAAATTTTCCAACAACAAAATCCGATCGGACTTTTTCTGATCGTGTGTAGAGAATTCCGACGCACAAAGTGCCACACATGCTCAGAAAAAATTTGGAGACGAAAGCTATTGGCTACTGGCCTCTACATAGTCTCATCGTACGTTTTGTACGTCACCTCGTTCCGAACGATCGGATTTTCCGACAACTTTGTGTAACCGTGTGTATGCAAGACAAGTTTCGGGCAAAATCCGTCTGAAAAAATTGGACGAATTTTGTGGTCGGAATGTCCGACTGTGTGTAGGGGGCATTAGGCTTACCTATAAGTAGAGGAAATATCTCCAAAACGTGCATAGTTTAGGAGATATTTCACTTGTAGTCTGCCGAAAATTCCAACAGTGCAAGCGCAGGGGAGAAACAAAACTAAGTGCCGTTTCTTCCCTAGCCTGTTCCGTTAATCAGCACTCCCGTGCACATGCGCAGGAGTGACGTCACATAGCTCCGGCGAATTACAGAGCCGGAGTCCGCGGTCTGAAAGGAAGAGGGGCCAGAAGATGGACGCTGCCTACACAAGGGACATCGCTGAATTCTTTTGGAGGTGTCACATAATGGACTAGTATGCAATGCATACTAGCCCATTATGCTTTTCATTTGCAGGCTTTGCAGCAATCAAAAGAGGAAGTAAAACCCATCAGGATTTACTTCCTCTTTAACCACTTCGCGCCCAGGCCAATTCTGACATTTCTCTCCTACATGTAAAATTACACATTTTTTTGCTAGAAAATTAAATAGAACCCCCAAACATTATATATGTTTTTTTAGCAAAGACCCTAGAGAATACAATGGCGGTCGTTGCAACTTTTTATCTCGCATGGTATTTACGCAGCAATTTTTCATGCTTAAAAAAAACAACAAAAAAAAACAGAAAAGTTAGCCCAATTTTTTTGCATAATGTGAAAGAGGAGGATACGCCGAGTAAATGGATACCCAACATGTCACGCTTCAAAATTGTACATGCTCGTGGAATGGCGCCCAACTTTGGTATTTAAAAATCCCCATAGGCGACGCTTTACATTTTTTTTACTGGTTACATGTTTTGGGTTAGAGAGGAGGTCTAGATCTAGAATTATTGCTCTTGCTCTAACTTTCGCAGCAATATCTGAATGATGTCTGTGGCCTCAGGCATCATTCAGATATAACCACCGAAAGCCCATGACATCAATAGACGTAGTATGGGCGCCAAGTGGTTAAGCGTTGCTCTAGAATTGCCAAACTCCTCATATACTCCTGGAGTAAAAATGTAATTGCATGTTATTATTATTTATGGTATTAAGGTTTGAACATGCACTACAGACACAGATTTAGCCGTTGTGATATACAATATAACATCTTTATAAATAAAACAAAGTTTTATAAACAAACAAAAATATTGCCTTTTAACTTTAAAATGTAAAAAAACAAACAAACTTTAAACTCTATTGGCTGTAATGTCATTCCACATATTACCTAAATATATTACCAACATTAACCGCCCACCGTAGATATATTGCGGCAAGGCTGCTGCTGTGTGCAGGATCACTTACCTAGTACGTGATCCGCACGCTGGGTTAGAAAGCACCCCCACTGCCCCGGCTGTGCTGCGATTGGCTGCAGTATCAACCACTGGTTGCCGTCACCTGGCGATCAGCTGCGGACATTAACGAAGAGAGACCAGTGTAGGTAAACAAACACAGGGCTCTCTTCTAAAAGCAGCCAGGTGCTGTTTTTTTTCTTCCTGCCCCCACACCCTCCTAACCTGGAAGTGCTGGATCACATACTATGTATGTGATCGAGCGCAGGAGAGCCGCCTTGCCGCCGTATATATACAGTATACGGTCGGCAAGCAGTTCAATATTAAGAAGAAAAAAAAAGAAAAACCTTTTTCTTAATTTTTTTTCAGCAGCTTTTTTAGACACATTATTATTATTATTATTATTATTATTATTATTATTATTATTATTATTAGATACTTGTTCTTATGTGGTATTAAAGTGTTAATGTTAACGTCAAATTTCTATTTAGTTTTAGTCATAGTCTTTTGACTAAAATATCATTTTAGTTTTAGTTGTATTTTAGTCATCCAAGTTGTTTTAGTCTACTAAAATAGTGTTAATTTCAGTGACAAAAATATTTTCGTCAACAAAATTAGCATTGGTTATGGAAGTCAATCTACCTATCGACTTCTGTACAATCTTGAGTTTTGTCCCGAACGATCAGTCAGTGGATTCTGACAGCTGGGAAGGCTCCCCACCATCAGAATACAAAATCGTAATGGGAGTGATTCCCCCATCCATATAGTGTATGGATGAGTGAATTGGATCATTTTTTTTTAATTCAACCAGGGAATAATGTGTGAAAATGGGCTGCCTTACAGTATGATCTGGGCAATGTTCATCTAATACATGAAGCACCATGTATACATTACTTTATAGGCCCAGGGGCTGGATGCAGCCCATTGCTTGCCTTTATCTGGCCCTTGGGGCACTTTTCCTTCCACTGACACCAACAATGGGGCAATATTTCTGCTATTGACATTAGGAATGGGGCACTATTTCTCCCAATGATGCCAATGATGTTGCACTCTTCCTCAAACTGACACCAATGATGGGGCACTATTAATCCCACTGACACCAATGATGGGGCACTATTAATCCCACTGACACCAATGATTGGGCACTATTCATCCCACTGACACCAATGATTGGGCACTATTCATCCCACTGACACCAATGATTGGGCACTATTCATCCCACTGACACCAATGATTGGGCACTATTCATCCCACCGACACCAATGATTGGGCACTATTCATCCCACCGACACCAATGATTGGGCACTATTCATCCCACCGACACCAATGATTGGGCACTATTCATCCCACCGACACCAATGATTGGGCACTATTAATCCCACCGACGACACCAATGATTGGGCACTATTAATCCCACCGACGACACCAATGATTGGGCACTATTAATCCCACCGACGACACCAATGATTGGGCACTATTAATCCCACCGACGACACCAATGATTGGGCACTATTAATCCCACCGACGACACCAATGATTGGGCACTATTAATCCCACCGACGACACCAATGATTGGGCACTATTAATCCCACCCGACGACACCAATGATTGGGCACTATTAATCCCACCGACGACACCAATAATTGGGCACTATTAATCCCACCGACGACACCAATGATTGGGCACTATTAATCGCACCGACGAAACCAATGATTGGGCACTATTAATCGCACCGACGAAACCAATGATTGGGCACTATTAATCCCACCGACGACACCAATGATTGGGCACTATTAATACCACTGACACCAATGTTTGGGCACTAGTAATCTCACTGACACCAATGATTGGGCACGTTTCCTCCCCCTAATTCCAAAGACGCATTGTTTACTCCCATTGATGCCAGGACAATATCTACTCCCAATGACCACAGTCTGCCCCCCTAAAGTCTGTAGGACAACAAACTGGCCCTTTGTGTAGAAAAGTCTGAAGACCCCAGCTGTATAGTATTGGGAGAATTATATGAGTGTACAACATCTACATTTATCAGTTTTAAAAAAGTCAACAAATGAACCTTCTAAAGCATGTCTATATAAATTGTAAGTTGAGTACTATTCCTCTATTTCTTTTCTTACCTATATGTGTTTGTAATGATGAGTCCGCAGGTGCATTGTTATATCATTCTGAGCATATATAGGCATGTTTGTGTTTTATAGAAATACCTGGCACATAATAGACCTACATATCTAGTTTTATACCTTGATGGCATATTCCTTTCCTAAAGCAGCCTTTCTCAACCTCTTAGATAATGAGAAAATATCTACAGCTGAGTTCACTGTATAGAAGTGTGATGATCATTGTGGAGAATGCTCCTTACATGTGTTGTTAGTGAGAAGATACTTCCTCTTACAGCTGTAAAAATCATCGGTGTCAGCGGGAACTTATCTGAGAGGCAGAAGTTGGTCATTGCTCATGGAAGCCCTAGCAACCTCTGGAGCTGCTTGGGGTTCCACAGAGCCCTGGGTGAGAGGTTGTCCTAAAATATATTCTGTAGATGACAGGGCATCACATGCTGTCTGAGCTGAAGTGGTGTGATAAAAAAAAGCTGAAGCTGTAAAGTCTGTTATATCCAGTGACACTACAGGAGTCATCACAAATAAAGCTTGGTTTTTCTTCCCAAATTCTGTAAAGGGATTCTAGCATCAGCTAGCTGAACACGTAACTTCCCTCTCTAAATCAACATTTACTATTTTTAATCTTTATGCTGCTAGAATAAGTAAATAGAAATTTATAGGAACGTATATCATAGATACTTGTGTTTAAACTTTTTTTTTTATTTATTTTTTTATTTTTTTTAACCTTAAAGTGGAGTTCCACCAAATAAAAAAAAAAAAAAGTCATCAGCTACAAATACTGCAGCGGATGACTTTTGAAATATGGACACTTACCTGTCCAGGGCCCGCGATGTCCTCACCCGAAGCCGATCTGTCCCTTGCCTCTCGGGTGGAGGTGCCTATCTGTCCCTCGGCTCTCGGGTGGAGACGCTGCCATCTTCAGTAAGGGAATCGGGAAGTGAAGCCTTACGGCTTCACAGCCTGGTACCCTACTGCGCGAGTCGCGCTGTACATCCTCACTTGTCCCTATTGTCTTCTGGGACCTGTGTCTCCCAGAAGACAGCAGGGGGAGGTGGAGGAGGGGCCAGACATGGCATAGATCGCTGTGGAGCCTGCGGTGATCTATGTCCGGAAGTGGGAGCAAATACCTGGATTAGACAGTTATCTGCCCCCTGAAAGGTGCCAAATGTGACACTGAAGGAGGGGAGGAATGCGAAAAGCGAAAGTTCAATTTTTGGGTGGAACTCTGCTTTTAAGTTGCTTCCTATCCCAGGAGTGTTCCGGAGGGGAGAATGGGCTTTCTCAGCTAAGCTCACCCTCCAGCCAGCATGTCTGAGGTAAGGGCAGATGGATTCCAGGAAGTAAATGCCACATGAATCATCTACCCTTACTTAAGATGGTCACGCCCAAAAATGCTGGGGGGGTGGCGATGGGGATTGTGCTAGTTGTATCTTGGCCCTATACACCTCTATGGGGAACAAAGCAGGTGGTATCGCCTGTAAAATGCATCATTGCCTAGTTTTTTTTTTTTTTTCTTTTTGCTCCAACACTCTATGTGGGACTGACCAGCAACCATTGCCTAGCTTTGATAGATGGCTGAGGATAGTTAAAAACGCACATCGTCTACTGTTTTTTGCTACTTGACAGTACCCATGTGAAAGGGGCCTTACACTTACAGCATATATTACAACCATGTATAAAGTCATGTGACTAGAGCGCTCACTTACTGGCTGAATCAGTTCTCTAGTGCCTGGCAGTGAAGGATGAGGATGATGGCTTTGTGAACACAGGTCACTGTTATTTTATCCATGTATCTTTTTTCCTTCATCATTAATTTTTTGAGTATGGTTAAAGCTGAGTTCACATCAGTGCGCTGCAGTTTGGGCGCAATACAATTGTATGTGTGTTTTACACATGGTTTTAGGTATGATTCCATTGGCTGTGTGTTTCCTGAAAGTGCATCAAAGATGCAGCATACAGGACTCGATGCGTTTCATTAAAACACACGGTTTAATAGAAGTCAATGGAATTGCACCTAAAACCACATGGAAAATGTGCATTCAATTGTTCTGTGCCCAACCCACAGCTCAGCGGTGTGAACCCTCTAGGGCAGGTCATATCTCATTTTAAGTACAATGTACCACACTCAAACTCAACAAATCTTGATAGTACATGGTTTTTATTTAATAAGACTTTGCTTGCTTTGCACTGCGTCCTTGGGGTCATTACCGCCATAGAAACGCAGTCCTTATGTGTTTCTGCATGCACTTTTTTTGATGCATTCCGGTGCATTTGTGATGTGTTTTTACTGTGTTACAGAAAAAAAATGCTGCATTTCTTTTTGGAACTGCAATGCATTGTTGTGGACTTTGCCATTGGAAACCATATAACCTGCTATTCATGTGTTTTTTGATATAGAAAAAAAAAATGCCCTGGACTGCATGTGATGTGAATTGGCCTTTAATTATTTTCAAAATGTTTTTTGAATTTGCTCAGTAAACAATAAAGAAATTTTTGCTCAAGTTTAGGCCCCTTTCACACGGGATGGATCAGTAATGATCCGCCCCGTGATGATCCGATCGCTCAGCGGGGATCGCTCCGTTGTCCGCCCTGTCAGCTCTCCGCTCTCCTCTATGGGGGGATCGGATGAGCACGGACCGTCTGTCCGTGTTCATCTGATCCGCTCTGCAGACGGATAGAAAAATAGGATTTTCCTCCATCTGCAGAATCGTACAATAGCGAAGGCGGATGATAGTGGGTGTCTGCGGATGTTTATCCGCAGACACCCGCTATCCCATAGGAATGCATGTATGCCCGTATTTCATCCGCAAACGGATGGATGAAATGCGGACATGTGTAAAAGGGGCCTTAGGTGTAGCTCTTCCTCCTTTTCATTTTCTTTACATATAATGGTTTATAGTAGTACTTTATAGAAGGTTTAGTGTTTTTCATTTGTGAATATGCAGTCACAAAGCCAAATTCTGGTTAAAAAAATTCCCCCATGTAGTGCGGCTGTGCCTGTACTGCATGGGTTAACTGCTCGTTTTGCTTAGTGGTGAACACTGAGCCTATACACCCCCAATCCTTCGATCCTCCTGGAAATGGCACTCCCTGACGTCCAGCGGTGGACTGTTCCTATGGGTGTAATGATGCCAAGAACACACAGGGCTGCTGGACCCCAGGGACCAGTTTTGCACTTGGAGTATCGGAGAATTAGGTAAGTATATTTAAGCTCTCCGTGTCCCTAGACAAAAAACGTGCAGTTAAACCATGCAGTACAAGCACAGCCCCACTGCATGAGAAAAATAAAAATTTCAGTTCAGGTTTAAATAATTGTGCAGACTAAACAAATCGGTGTTAGTCCCTTATTTAAATATATTTTCTTTGTGTGCATGTAACTATTCACTTTGAGTTTTGTGTCAGAGGTCACCTAAAGTCTCACCATTGCTGATCTGTCATTAGGCTGACCTCACCAACTGACTCCCAATTTCTGCAAGTGTGCATAACCACATCACATGACTGCGTCCTTTAGCTAACTACATTCCTCTATTACTATACTCCACATGCTGGCAGTGTACAAGGCTTTACTTCTGAGCCCCTGATTAACGAGAAGGTTGGGGTTCATTTAAAAGCAAACATACACACTCCCATCCATGCAGTGTACACCTGTGAGCCAAAAGAGAAGTATAGCCAAAAAAAGTTTTGCCATGCTTTTCTTTTTAATGCATTCTATGCATTAAGATAAAAAAAACCTGTGTGCAGTAGCCCCCCTGAATACTTAACTGAGCCCCATTTCAATCCAACAATGTTGCACGAGAGACTCGGATGTCCAGGACTCCTCTCCTCATTAGCTGAGACAGCAGCAGGATGTCATTGGCTCCTGCTGCTGTCAACCAAAATCAGTGAGCCAGCCTCAGGGAGAAGGTGAGTATTCCTGTTGAAAACTTCTTTCTTAATCATAGGTTATCCACTTGCCGCCAAATCATATACCTAGTATGCCATTTGTCTTTAAGAACTTGTTCCATGGTAAGGTTGTGTATTATCCTGACTGTATCATATAACGTCCAGCAGGATAAGCCGCAAGGGCACGCAGCACAACGATCGGTGGTGTGTCATTCTCACACACCATATCTCCGGTCCTGGTAAAGAGCCTCTAACATAGGTTCTTTACCATGTGATCAGCTGTGTCCAATCACAGCTGTAAACAGGAAGAGCCATTTATCAGCTTTTCCAGATAATCAGTACAGATCCATTAAAGATGCCCACTGGAAACCACCAGGTGATGCCAATCAGTGCCCATTAATTTTAACTCTGTGGCCATCAGTAATTGCCTGGCAGTGCCTCCTGATTAGTGCTGCCTATAAGTGCCCATCAGTGCTACATATAAGTGACTCATCCATCAGTGCCTCATCAGTGAAGGAGAAAACTCGCTTATTTACAAAGTTTTGTAACAGAAACAAAAAACTTTTCTTTTTTTTCAGAATTCTCGTTCTTTTTTTTATTTGGAGCGCAAAAAATAAAAACCTCAATGGTGATCAATACCAACAAAAAAAGAAAGCTCTGTTTGTGGGAAAAAAATGATAAAAATTTAATTTGGGTACAGTGTTGCATGACCACGCAATTGTCATTCAAAATGCGACCGGGCTGAAGCTGAAAGTTGGACTGGGCAGGAAAGGGGTGAAAGTGCCCTGTACTGAAGTGGTTAATGTGTCTTTTGGTGCTGGACTCTTCGCTCACCTAGGTATCTATCATTCAGTTAGCTAAATTACAGTGCATTACAAATGAATTGCTGCACTCACTGGCCTTTCCCTTAAGACCTCGTGGGAGTATGCCTGCCAGAGGGGGAGGGGGGAGTCAGTCTGGTAATGTGCTTGATGGTCTACATGACCTATTAGCGGGGCTTGTCCCTGCCTTACTAGGTGCCTGCACCCTTCTGATTGTATTCCCTCTCTCTCTCTTTGGGGGTTATACTGTGTGCTGCAGTGTTGCAAAGACCCCATTGGACCACCACAACACAATTTCAACTTTATCGCATACACATTTGGAGGGCTGTGACACCTTCTTTGGCAATGCAATACTTTTGTTTCGCACTTTGTGTAGGTTATGACGCACTCAATTTTTGGCACCCCAACACTTTTCAAGTTGCCGACACCCTTTAAGGGCTTTAACATTCTCTTGGGTGGTAGCCCCATTCTTTACAAGTGCTACGATATATGCTATGGTGTGTGCACAATTCCAGGCTCCCCACAGGGTCCAGGATTTTTTTTTTATCCAGCCTCACAGATATTAACTCATCCTGCTGCAGCAGCGATTTTGACATTTTCCATGTAGCTAATCCTGCAGTCTGTACCATAGAATGGGAGCGCATAAGTGCAAGCATAGCAGGCTTGGCAAGCTCGCGATCCACTAACAGTGCTAGGGGGTCTTGCAGTGTCCCCTCCAAAGGACCTGTCACTGATGGCTGAGCTCACTGTCCCCTGCTAGAGTTACAGCACTCTGAGTTTTCTATAACCCCTTTGCAGGTTATTGCTTCCTCAATATTATCCAGGGAAGAATTCTCACCTATTATGTCTAAGTTTATTGACAAAATTGCAGCTGTGATAGCTGACTCAGAGTGCAAGCATGTTTTCACACCCTCTCCTCCAGAGTCCTCCTCTGTCCTTCATGAGGCTGCAATTGTTTCTGTGTGGTCAGTGGAGAATGCAGAGGATTGTACCTTATTTAAAGGGGTTGTAAAGGTAAATGTTTTTTCACCTTAAAGCTGGAGTCCGCCGGGACTCCGCGTTTTTTTTTTTTTTTTAAAGCCAGCAGCTACAAATACTGCAGCTGCTGACTTTTAAAATGGTGACACTTACCTGTCCAGCGCGCCCGCGATGTCGGCACCCGAAGCCGATCTCTAGATCGTCTGTCGGGTGCTGCCGCCGCCATCTTGGGTATGGGAATCAGGAAATGGAGCCTTTCGGCTTCATTTCCCAGTTCCCTACTGCGCATGCGCGAATCGCGCTGCGCAATAAGGACAGTCCCCGCTGCCTCTGGGATCTGTGTGTTTCCCAGCAGGCAGCAGGGCACTTGCGGAAAGGGGCGGGCACTTGCGGAAAGGGGCGTAATCTACGCCCCTTTCCGCAGAGAGCTATCCCGGAAGTGGGTGCAGAATACCTGTACTGTACAGGTATCTGCACCCCCCTCCCCCCTGAAAGGTGCCAATTGTGGCGCCGGAGGGGGGGAGGGTTCCGATGAGCGGAGGTCCACTTTAGGGTGGACCTCCGCTTTAATGCATTCTATGCATTAAGGTGAAAAAACATCTGACAGTGCCTGCGCCCCCAGCCCCCCTGTTTTACTTACCTGACCCCCTTGAAAGTCCCGAGCTCGTCCCTCAATGTCCTTTCCACCGTTCAGCCTGGCCACAGGTTGGCTGGAGTGGATGGATGGAAAGCAGCGCAGCCATTGGCTCGCGCTGCTGTCAATCACATTCACTGACGCGGAGCGCGGGGCCGTGTGAAAGAGCGAGTGGCTATAGCCGCTGGCTGTATCACGGGAGCGCACCCGCAGATGCTTCTCACCATGCGAGGGAGTTTGCATGAACGTGAGAAATACCTGTGGGAGGAAGCCGAGACAGCCGCCGAGGGACCCCAGAAGAGCAGGTTCAGGGCCACTCTGTGCAAAACGAGCTGCACAGTGGAGGTAAGTATAACATGTTTGTTATTTTATTTTATTTTTTTATTCACTTTACAATCCCTTTAAGGAAAGGGTACATGAGAAGTTTTAGCCCTTCTGGCCCCTCCCTCTTGCCAAGTGCCCTACCCGAGCCAAGCCGCAGCTTTGTGTGTCCATTCAGACATGGAGCCACGGTTCGGCCCTGCCCCCTCTCTCTCCTGATTGGCTAACTGACTTTGACAACAGCAGGACCCAATGGTGCTGCTGCTGTGTCTCAGCAAATCAGGAGGGAGAGTCCCGGACGGCCGAGGCACCTGTGCAACATCGCTGAATAGAGATGGGCTCGGGTAAGTATTCGGGGGGCTGAGGAGGGCTGCTTCACTCAGAAGGTTTTTTATACTAATTCATAGAATGTATTAAGATGAAAAACCTTCTGCCTTTACAACCACTTGCTGCTGCCCACTGTCAAATGACAGCGGAGTGGTGCAGTTCGCATTCTGGGTCGACGTCGTATGACGGCACCCAGTTTAGCTGTGATCATGGGAAAGAGTCGTGGCCACGGCCACGTGTCCAATCACAGCCGATCACATGTAAACAAGGAATGTGAGGTGAGGAGAGCCAAACACCGGCATCTCCTCAGGGAAGATTTATAAAGGTAATCGGGGTACTGATCATCAGTGCCCTGATTACAATACAGTGCCCATTAGTGATGTCACTCTGTACCCATCAGTGATACCAGTCTGTGCCTGCATCGGTTATGCCAATCAGTTCCGCCTCATCAGCGTACAAATTAATTACAAACGCTTACGACAGAAACTAAAAAACAGTTTTTTTTCTTTTCTTCAAAATTTTTGGCATTGTTTTTTGTTTTGTTTTTTTGTCGTGATTAAATAAAAAAGCCCAGTCGTGATTAAATACCACCAAAATAAATCTATTTGTGTGAGCTCATTTGAGTATAGTGTTGCATGAGAGTGGAATTGTCATTCAAAGTACAAAAGCACTAAAAGCTGAAAAATGGCCTGGGCAGGAAGGGGCTAAAAGTATATAAAGTTTGTTAAAAAAAAAAAAAAAAAAAAAAAAAGATTGGCGCATCAACACAGCAGTAATTGCGCTGCATCGCAGTGCAACGCAGCAGCTGGTGTCAAAACACCCTTAAACTTGAAGAGTAGGTGGACATTTAAATTTTTTTCTTAACCTGCATCGGGGATGGTATTTACTATAAATGAAGAAAGTCTCATGTGCTGCTGGCTGCTGTGTTAGATTGACATTCTCTGCCCCTTGAATACCCCTGTAGTGGCGATCTTCTGGTGATTTATGGGTTAATATGAGTGGCTGCATCTGTGACAGGCACTTGTCAAGCCTATCTTGTCCGCCCCCATGCTCCATTCATAGAAGCCATACTATCAGCTTTCACAATATGATAAGAGCTGTAGGAATGGAGGAGGTGGACATTTCAATCACCCCCCTGGCCTCCATTCATACAATCCCCCTATCGTGCATGGTACTGCACCACTCATGCTACCACAATGCAAACATCTGATCTTGGCCCTAAACCTAACCACTATTGTAGTAATAAATCCTGATCCAAACTTATAGTAGAATCTACTTCATGGCTTGTACATTTGGGTGCTGTTTTCCTATACTTGATTAATGCTGAAATGCAGCACTGCATTGCGTTTGACATGAACACCCATGTACACATGTCCTTAGGGCACTCTATTTGTTTTCTAATAAAAGATATCTGGCAAAACACAACTGCAGTTTCTTCCTAATAAAAGGCATTGAAGCTCTCTAAGGCTCGATTCTCATCCATTCATGTTGCTTTTGAGCATTTCTGCAGTGCTTTCTGTGTTTTTGTAACTGCCTTTTTTCCGTGATTGACATTTTGCGTTTTTATTTATTCATTTTTTTTTAGATAAACTGTATATAGCTGGAGCGGGTCGGGAAGCTGGCCTGCCGCGTACTTGGCAACGGATGAGTCTGATGAGGCAAGACAGATAAGGCTTCCCCGCTGACAGCTGAATGTAAAAAAAATTCTGGCTAAAAAAAATAAATGAAAAAAATGCCGTGGGGTCTCCCCCAGTCCATACCAGGTTTTTTGGTCTGGTATGGATTTGGAGGACACACCTCCACGCCAAAATGTAAGAAAAAAATTACGTGGGTTCCAAAATCCATACCAGACCCTTCTCTGAGCATGAAGCCAGGCATGTCAGCAAAGGGAGTGGATGAACGAGCACCCCCCCTTCTGAACCATACCAGACCGCATGCCCTCAACATGGGGGGGTGGGTACTTTAGGGCAGGGGGGCTCTGCGCACCTTGCCCCCCCTGTTGATTGGGACAAAAGCCCCTTCCCGACAACTCTGGCCAGTGGTTGTCGGGGTCTGCGGGCGAGGGGCTTATCGGAATCTGGAAACCCCCAGATCCTGGTTCCTCCCCTTTGTAATTGTGATTTGGGTACATCCTACCCATTCACCAAAAAAGCAGTGAAATGTAAAAAAAAAAAACAAGAGCCAGTTTTTGACAAGTCCTTTTATTTAAAAAAAAAGTCTGGTATGATTCAGGAGAGGAGGGGGTGCAGAGCAAAGCACCCACTCCCTATACCTGCCAGGCTGCATGCTTGGATAAGGGTCTGGTATGGATGTGGGGGGTACCCCACTCCATTATTATTTTTTTAATTCAGGGAAGCCCGCTGACAGCTGATGACTCATCCTTTACTAAGGACGAGGAGGCCGACTTTCCAACCCACTTTGCAACCAGCTATATGCAGTGAATGCAAAAAAAAAAAAAAGACACAAATCCAAGCAAAATCGCAGTTCTTGTGTTTTGGATGCGGGTCCATTGAAGTCTATTACATGAAAAACGCTGCATTTTGCAGGGGAAGAAATCCCTGACTCCAAAAACGCAGAGGTACAAAAATGGATTGATGTGATTGTGTTCCATAATGCAAAAAGCATAAAAAAGAACGCATTGGGCCTGATTCACACCTATGCATTTTTTGTGCTTTTTGCATTTTGCAGATTTGCACTACAGAAGGTGTTCCATAGGAAACCATGTTCAATGGATTGTAGTGCAAATCTGCAAAAAGCAGTAGAAATGCATAGGTGTGAATCAAGCTTAAAGTGCAGTTCATGTTTTTTGAGATCTTGTATGAAGTATAAAGGTAGAAGGGTGATTGTAATTGTAGTTGCCATGCAGTAATGTTTACAATCCAGCCCAGCTTCTGAAAAAAGTGACAGAACTGATCTAGAAAACTGATAAATACATGTGATGTCAACAAATATAGTTTCTGTGTTTCTAAAGCCAGTGATGCCAACAAAGCCTGTGTTGGATTGTAATTATAACGTGTGCAGGATTTCCTGTAGCAGCGAAGCGTACAAATCAAAGACCTGTCAGTCAAAACACTTTTCATTGTGAGTCTCTCTAGCAGGTTTGCCTGATAGGGTTTGTTGAATACACAGCTTTTTTTTGCAAGACAATCCTCAGACAACAGGGTAGTCCAGTCACTGCTTCTATTTCTTGTACGTGGAGTTTTGCACAAGGTCCTTTCTAATGACCTATTGGCTGTGCAATACATTCTTTTGCATGCCCAAGCCTAGCTGAGGTCATTCTTATTGTTTTGTGATGAGTTGTGTTTAAAGTGGTTGTAAACCCTTACAACACACTTTTTACTACAGGTAAGCCTATAATAAGGCTTACCTGGAGCTACCCTTGATATCTCCTAAAGCTGCACGGTTTAGGTGATACCCCTGTATTTGCATGTGCTAACGTCATCAACACTGAAGCAAACTGAAGCAATTGCACAAACTTGCTGATGCTTCAGTTAGACTGTGCCGTTATTGGTGGCTCCCGTGCGCATGCGCGGGAGTGACGTCATCGAGGCTGTGGCCATTCACAGCGACGTAGCCCGCGATACCCGGAAGTAACGACGGGAGCGATGTCGGCAGCTGGAGCGGTTGGACGAGGTAGGCGGTTGGATATCTCATACGTAATTCATAATGAGCTAGTATGCTATGCATACTAGCTCATTATGCCTTTGTATTGCAGTTTTTTTTCTTTTCTTGGGTTTACAACCACTTTAATCATTAAAAAATAAGTTTTGTTTTAAAACCATTCATTATTATTTAATAGTTATTTTAATTTACCCAGGGATATCAAAGACTTTGCAAATATTACCTTTTACTTCCAAGTAAAAAAGAAGGCACAGTGGTGTAGTGGGTAGCACTCTCACCTAGCAGCAATAGGGTCGCTGGTTCAAATCCTGACTTCCATCCTGAAGATGACATCATCTGCATGGAGTTTGCATGTTCTCCCTGTGCCTGCGTGGGTTTCCTCCCACACTCCAAAGACATGCTGGTAGGTTAATCAGATTCTGTCTACAAACTGGTCCTAGTATGTGTTTGTAAGCACATTGGGACCCTGCAGGGTAAAAGACCACGCTATATCAAGATGCAACTCAACTCTTTCCATGTACTCTGCAGGCCTCATGCACACTGGACATTTTTGCAGTGGCTCCTAGGGTCACCAGGTGCTTTTTCCTGACTCTAAACTCCCCTGCATGTTCTCCTATGGGGGTTATTTAATAAAACTGAAGAGTGCAAAATCTGGTGCAGCTCTGCAAAGAAACCAATTGGCTTCCAGGTTTATTATCAAAGCTTTGAACAAGCTAGAAGCTGATTGGCTACCATGCCCAGCTGCACCAGATTCTGAGTGCACCAGGTTTAGTAAATCTTCCCGTATGTGTCCATGCGCACATAGGGGTTGATTTACTAAAGGCAAATAGACTGTGCTTTGCCAGATCAGTTGCTGCAGAGTTTCTAAATGAGCAGAAGCTCTGCTGACTTCCATAATCCAACCATGTGCAAGCAAAAATGCAGTTTTTTATTTTCCTTGCACGTGATTGGGTATTCTTTGCAAAGTGAGCCGTTACCTCATTTATTAAGGTCTGGATCAATTGCTCTTGCAGAGTGCAGTTTGCATTTAGTAAATCAACCCCATAGGCTTTTAGCAGAATTTAGTGGCAGAGGCTTTTAGAGGCAGGAAAAATAAAAACCACTACCAGTGCGTCCAGGAGCAGCAGAGTTTGGGCAGAAAAATGGTTGACGCTTGTGAACATGTCTAAACGTGTGTTAACATTTTGGCATGTGTAGCTCTTGAGCGTGAATGAATTTCAACCGTCAGAATAAATTATTCCGGCCAGGGAAACGAATTTTACACCCAAGCTATTGATGCCTATTAACACTTGAAAGTCAGGCATTTTTTCTGCCAAAAGGCTTATAGGAGAGTTTGCAAAACGTCCTGTTTGAATGAGGCTGAAGTCTGCCATCCTAGACTCAGCCCTGTAAACATTGCTTTGTTTACATTCAGTGTGCATACCTCTCAACATTTTGAGATGGGAATGAGGGACACCTACCAACAAATGTATGTAGGCATAGGACACGCCCCCTGCCACACCCCCTTAAAGGAGAATTAACCAAAAAAAAAAGTTAAATCCACAAGGACTTTTTCTTACCACTACTATTCCTTTATATTGGCTTTTAAAATGTACAAATCCAGCAATTTAGAAATTGGATGAAAGGTTTAGCACTGGGAAACGCTTTTTTTAAAGTTTAAAAGTGCATTTTAAATATAACTATCTGGAGCAGACCAAAATGAGGGACAAATGAGGGGGAAAGAGGGACAAAGGGACATTGTTCCAGATCAGGGACAGTTGAGAGCTATGAGTGTGTCTAAAGTCTTCCCTGATCATTGTAGAGAACAGCTACATCTATGGTTCATTTTTCAATGATTTCTCTACCGCCTTGTACCTTGTGCATCAGTGCAGAAACAGATCACAAATTAATCACGAATACCTCTGTTCCATCCGATTCTAGACATCCAGCTCTAGAAAGCAGAATGCTGATCTAAAGGCATTCCTGTTTGTTTCTATAGAGTAATTCTTGTTTGAGACGGTGCTGTGCACACTGTGTAGTGTAGACTGCTGACAGCCTGAATGTAAACAAAGTAATGTGTGTGTTTTTAAAATGATCCTTTGTCCCCTTTCTAAACGTAACATGTCAAGCATTTTTACTACAATTTACTACTTTTTCACATCATTATTAAAATGGGATGATCTCTGCTTATAGTTTCATAGTAGGTAAGGTTGAATAAAAACAATAGTCCATCCAGTTCAACCTGTGTAGGTGCACAGGTGTAGGTGTCTATAATTATTTCCCATATCCCTGTATGTTGTGTTCTTTAGGATGCACATCCAAGAGTCTCTTAAAAATATCCATACTCCCTACAGCCACAACCAATTGTGGAAGAGAGTTCCACATCCTTATTGTCCTGAAAATGAACCCCCCCCCTGCGCAGTTTGAGGTTAAACCTCTTCTCCTCCAATCTCATTATGTGGCTTTTATGTCCTCTTCCACTCCTTGCTTGATTTTGATTCTCCCAAGCTCAAAATACTTTGATGTTCATTAGGTATGGATTTTTATCACACTTGAATTTCAGGCATGTCATTGATCCAAGTTGTATACAGTATACCCGTAATAGGGCTAATGTCTAGTACACGCGATAAGAATATCAGACAAATGATCGTCCGTTTTTTTGCATGCTAGTCTAATGTCAAAAAACAATAGTTTACTAAAGTTACAAAAGTTCTTGTATGACAGAATACAAGATAAATAAATAAATCATGTGCTGCGCTATCCCCTTAATGATCTGCTGAACCTGCAGCAAAAACCTAAAAAATTAAATTGTTGATGTGCCTATAAAATCAAATCCAAGAATATAATAATAATAATATATAAGCGACTAAAGTCGTCATTTAGCTTTCAGCATCATATAGCGCGAATATACACACATTTAATAAAATATAAATATTAACCACTACAGATCTGCGCTATAGCCGAATGACTGCTACAGCGTGGACCTGCTTTGCCGGGACTTTGTCTATTGAAGTCGTCCCGTGCCAGAGCGGCCTGCGCACCCCCAATGACAGCTGATCATGTGATGTCAACAGAGCCGGTAATCAGCTATTTTTTTTTCTCCTCGTACTGGCAGCGTGAGGAGGAAAAAAAAGCTGATCGCCAGCTCATCAGTGCCACCTAACAATAGGCAACAATGGCGTCCATCGGTGCCCACAGTGCCACCTATCATTGCCCACAATAAGTGACTCAACAACAGTGCTACCCATCAGTGCCACCTTTTCTGTCCCCATCAGTGCCGCCCTAACTATGCCTATCAGTGCCCACCAGTGCTGCCTCATCAGCGCATATCAAAGAAGGAGAAAAATTACCTGTTTGCAAAATTTTATAACAAACTATTAACCACTTCGTGCCCACTCTATAGCCAAAAGACAGCTACAGCGCGGATGCTAACAGCCGGGAGGGCATCCCTGGACATCCTCCTGTTTTCAGTGACAATTTCAGAAAAATTTTTGTGCTTTTCCTTTCAGATATTTTAGCATGAACAGTCACGATTAGCTCTTGAAAGCTGTGTACTAACAATAAGATTATTGGAACCGGTCACTCTGAAAGTGTATGTACTAGGCATAAGGCTGCCAGTTGATTTCAGGGGGGTGGCTAGATCGTGCTTGCCCATCTAACGACAATCTAAAGCCTATGGACAGCCTAAGGCCTCATGTACACTGCTGCTCCTAAACTGACATTTTGTGGGCTTTTGGTATATTGCCTAAGCCCCTAAACGCACCTCAATAAAAGCCTATGACTTTGATTTACTAAAACTGGAGAGTCCAAAATCTGGTGCAGCTCTGCATAGAAACCAGTCAGCTTCCACGTAAATTTTTTTTTTTTTTTTTTTTTTTTTTTTTTTGCCAAAGCTTAACCACTTGAGCCACAGATGGATTTGCCCCCTTCCCGACCAGGCCATTTTTTGCGATACGGCACTGCGTCACTTTAACTGACAATTGCACGGTCATGTGATGCTATACCCAAACAAATTTTTTCACCCCCCACAAATAGAGCTTTCTTTTGGTGGTATTTGTCACCTCTGTGGTTTTTATTTTTTGTGCTATAAACAAAAAAGAGTGACAATTTTGAAAAAAACATAATATTTTGTACCTTTTGCTATAATAATTATCCAAAAAAACCCTGAATTTTTTCATCAGTTTAGGCTGATATGTATTTTTCTACATATTTTTAGTAAAAAAAAATCGCAATAAGCGTATATTCATTGGTTTGTGCAAAAGTTATCGTGTCTACAAAATAGGCGATAGATTTATGGAATTTTTATTACTATTTTTTTTGTTTTGTTTTGTTTACACACACAGATCCCGGTTCTCACTCTGTCACGAGCGATCGCACGTGCATCGGCTCCAGGGACATGATGCAGGTGTGCCCATGCTGTAGCACCTTAAAGTGCCAACGTACAGCTACGATGGCTCCCTGGTTGGGAATCGGTTAAGGCTACTTTCACACTGAGGCGCGGAGGCGCTCGCTTTTTGTCTAGTGGAGTGCATTTGAAAAAGAAAAACGTGGCTTAAATGTGTTTTTTAACATGGATTTTCTTCTGTAAGGGGAAACAGTACAATAATCCAGTGTGCGTGAGGCCTTTATCATCACATGGTTGACATGGCTTTGTTTAATAACTTGTACTTTATACACGTTGTGTTTAGCACAAGTTAAACATAATACTGTGAAGTATGTGTGCTTATTATCAACAAAAAAATTATTATTTCTACAGTGATCACAGCAAACCTGCCCAAATGTAAATTCAATGCAAGTGCATTGTATTCATCAGCGCACAAAGCAGCAATTATTTCAAGCTCTGCACTATAAACTAGCAAGGTCATCTCTGCTGACCTTGCAAGTTTATCTCCATTCAGCCAGGGGGAGGGAAGAGGTGAAGTCTGCAGGCAGTTACTGTTGGTGCTGGGTATTTCAGGGAAGAATATATAGCAATCAGGACAGGATGGTTTTCTAAGGCAGGTGATACATTATGCAGTTTTCTTTGCTTCACCCGTGAGCACTGACAGCAATAAAAAACTGCTAGGTGTTCTTATACCGCTACACTCTATCCCATACTAAAAAAAAAGTTTTGCCTTTTAGTTATAATTTATTACCATTCTTCAGTGTATACATCATGTTGTGCTGTGTGTTTTTCTATTGGCAAATGCTTTCTTTTCAAAGATAGTAACTAAAGCCCCATACACCCTATCAGATTTTCTGCTGATTTTTGTCTTCAGATTTACCAACACCATGTAGTGAAATGGCCTGCCTGATTGCATACAAATTGAAACATATTATATGGTTTTGATAAATCTGAAGGAAAAAATCAGCAGACAATCTGATAGTGTGTATGGGGCTTTATTAAGTAAGTGAACAGTGGAACTTCACACACAGATACACAGTTGAAAAAAATAAACGTTCCTCAACAGTCGCACTTTGGGAGGCCTATAAGGCAGTGCTGCGCCGTCATATCATACAACTTGCTTCCAAACGTATGTATTCAGAAGCCAAGGCAATTGGAGCACCAGCTTGTCCAGGCTTCAGCATTCACCAACTCTCTCCAACCGTAGGGCCTTGGAGCAAACTCGTACTGAGCTTGACCTGAGTCTTATGGATTGTGTAGAACAGACTCTCCGCTGGACCCGTCTGAAGTGGTGTGCTAAAGGGAACAAGCCCGACACAATGTTGGCTAATCGGCTAAAAACATTTTCATCCAAACATGTCCCAGTTACTCTTCGCAAAAAACATGCATTCCTAACTATGATTCCTGTTTGGAGTCTTGAGAAATTTAAGCACCACCTAGCCTCGTTGTATGCTGCAGCTACACAAGTAGATACTGCAGCAAATAATGACTTTCTTGTAAGTCTTTCCTTAGCCAAATTGACGCGGGCTCAACAGGACCTTATGGACAGAGATATTGCAGTCTCTGAGGATTTGAGCTGCATCTTACGATGTTTCTAATTTACCACATTGGGCCTCCTTGGATCTTATTGGGGGCCATCAAGTCCCACTGGCCTCTCTACCATGGCACCCTCTGACTTCTTTACCTAAGTCCTTGAACCCGATTTTGGCCTCTACTCAAACTTTGGGACTCTAATAAGTGCTCTGCTGGCTTATTCTCCCCACATTTACCCTTGCTACCTTTGCTTCATGGCCCTTTAATTCCCCCAGACCTTGATCACCTTGCCAAATTTGATTGGCGGACCAGTCATAGTTTTAATAACATCCATTCCTTCCTCACCCCCATGTGGAAACTTGCCTTTGATTCTCTCAGAATTTCCCATGATATTCCATTGGGAAGCATTTTCACTATCTGCAGCTCAGCAGACCCTACAGCCTGACTTCTTTTGAAAGTATCTGCAAATCACGTCCATATTTTTCGGGTATCATCTTACTCGTATACTTTGTTATTGTTTCTGGGAAGAAACCTCTGCTAACTAACAAAGTCAATGGAAAAATGAGCTGGGGGCTGCACTAGAGTATTGGCAGGTCATAATACCGAGTATCGCTAAATGTTCCAAGAACGTACTAATTTTGTAAAATGCATACAAAATACTTTACCGCTGGTATTATACCCCAGCTTGTTTGGCATGCATTATTCCACAGTATTCTTCATTTATGCTTTTTGTGGTTGTGGCCAAACAAGCAGGATGGTGCACATTTGGTGGACTATCCAAGGGTGAGTAGATTGTGGATCAGGGTATATGTGTTACTGCGTACACTATTTCACTCCCCATTAAACAAAAACCCTTATGAGGCTCTACTTCATAAATCAACCGACTTTCCCTTCCATTCGGAGTGCCAATTGGCTGTCCATCTTTTTACAGCTACTAAATTAACTATTGCCAGGGCTTGGAAAACTCCTACCCTTAGCTTTAAGGTAGTAAAACACTGCATGAATGATATTCTGATTATCAATAAGTTGACAGCGACTTTGATGGACTCTCATGACAAGTTCCTTCGGACCTGGCGTCCCTGGATTGATCATGTTTGTCCATCAAGATTTGACCACCTTCTTTTACATATCTGATTCTAAGTTTGTTGAAATTCTGGGACCTCTTCCCCCCCCCCCCCCCTTTTTTTTTTTTTTTTTTTTTTTTTTTCCTCTCTGATTTTTCTTCTTTTCCCAACCTTTCTTAATGTCTGATTTACCGGTAAGTGCCCGTTCACACTACCACGACTTGTCAGGCGACTTAGCCGCCTGACAAGTCGCGCTCCATTCTGTACTATGGAACCGTTCTAATAGGAGCGACTCAAGTCGCTCCGATTTAGAAAAAGCATTGCATTGACTTCTATACAGTAGTCGTTTTGCAAGTCGCTGCTGAAGTCGTGTGCAGGTCGCGTCTGTGAGTCGCGCTGCAAGTCGTGTCGCCCCTGTGTGAACGGGCACTAAAAGTTGCCAATTTAATAGCAGTAGTCTCTCCCTACTTTCTCAGCTAGATACGCTCTGCTGCTGTGGGTCCTGATTTGACTACTTTGTGTTTTGAAACCTATATGGCCGTTATTCATTTCTTTGTTCTCTAAATGTGTTCAGATATATATTTTATTGTACCATCCTTGGCTATGTCCTTACTATTTTGTTCAGTGGATGTGTATACATTCTCTACTGTTTGGAATATCGACATGGCCTCTTTTGGCTTTTTTTTTGTATGTAAAGTGTGCTCACTGTCAATAAAAACTTGTGAAAGAAAAATATAAACATGAACTTTCTTAACTGCCAAAATATTTGTGATCCTGGCATGTCTGCTAGGCTACACAGTCAGGTCCTGCCATCTACCTAACCACTCGGCAGACTACATTGCAGTTGACAAGTGCAACTGTCTGGTCTGGGAGCCATCTTGACCTGTAATTGGACCAATGACAACGAGATCACTCTGCTCTCTCAATCACTGAGGAACCTCTCAACATTGTACAGCATAGTAGGCTAATTGCTGCTGTATGAATGATTACAGGAGACTGATTTCAAGATTGCAGAAAGGTTAGGGGTGAATACTTATGAAAGCTTTGTGTATATTGAACAGTGTGATGGTGTCTTAGTGCTAGTTCACACCAGACGCAGTTCCGTGCGCTTTTTATCTGCACTAAAATGCATGCACAGTTTTTTTCCATGTATTCCAATGGCTCTAGTTCACACCATGCAGTCATTTTCTGGTGTAGAAAAAACAGAACTGCACGGAACTGCATCTGGTGTGAACTGGCCCTGAAAGTATATTCTATTATTCTGTAAATTCTTTTCCTGACAATGAATCGTTGTGGGCCTGTGAATAACATTTTAGTTGTCATTTTAGTTTAGTCTTTAGGGGGGAGATGGGAAAAAAAAACTTTGGAATATCCTGTTGATGATGGCATTTTTTGTTTCTTTAGTAGCAATGGTATAGCACTTTTGATAGGCCAGTTTTTGGGGTTGATTTACTGAAACTTGGGAGTACAAAATCTGGTGCTGCTGTGCACAGAAACCAACCATATTCCAGGTTTTATTGCAAAAGCTTCATTGAACAAGTTGACGTTAGAAGCTGATTGGCTACCATGCAAAGCTGCACCAGATATTGTACTCTCCAGTTTTAGTAAATCAACTCCTTTGTAAACTGTTCCCTTTCAGATTTTACACTTAGTAAGCAGTATTGTTTTTCATATTGTGCAAAATGCATCTTTTACATTGTTGCTATGTTTAACCATGTACAGTAACATTGATGCTGCCAAGCTGCTATGTTTCATTGTTAGCTGATGAGAATTGCATAACTAGTAAACAAGAACCACTTTGTAAAAAGTGTAGGAAGCTGCAGTGTGGAATCTGTATTTCCCAAATGGTGAGATAATATAATAGGTCTGAAGACTGGTCTGCATTTTAAAATGCACCTGCATTCAGCAATAGCCAATTCATTTACCTTGAAGTTTACTTATTTTCTAATGGGGGCTGGGATATAGCCATTTGCAAGTTTTATGTTTTATTTTTTCTCTCTCTCTTAACAGTGGGATACAGGCGCAGGTACTTTTTTAACTGCACAGCATAGCAACATGTTCAGTTGGAGTTTGCATGTTCTCCCTGTGCCTGTGTGGGTTTCCTCCTACACTCTAAAGACATGCAGAAGGTTAAAGTGGGGTGCCCCCTAAAAAAAAAAAAAATTTACAAGTCAGCAGCTACAAATACTGCAGCTGCTGACTTTTAATAATCGGACACTTACCTGTCCCAGGGTCCAGCGATGCAAGGGAACGAAGCCCCCCCTTGTTCCCCGCTCCGCTCGTGGTGCCGGTATTCTTACTGTGGGCACCCGGCTATGGCTTCACAGCCGGGCACCCACTGCGCATGTGCGAGCGGCGCCGCGTGCCGTGATACGCCGCACAGTCATCTGGGACACGTGACAGGTCCCAGATGACTGTGTGGCTCCGAGGGGAAGTGATGTCACCAGCCCAGGCAATGAAGGAGGCAGACTATGAGGGACCCCCTAGCAACAGGCATTTAGAGGTGAGTAAAAAAATTTTTTTTCTTTTCCAATTTTTAATTTTTTTTTGTATTTTTTTTTATGAATTTTAAGCATATTTTTTTTTTTTTTTGGTGGCAACACCACTTTAATTGTCTCCTTGTCTAAATTTGGCCCTAGTATGTGTGTATGTGTGAATGTGATTTCGGGACCTTAGATTGTAAGCTCCTAGAGGGCAGAGACTGATGTGAATGTACAATATATGTAAAGCGCTGCATAAATTGACGGTACTATACTTAACCTTTTAATAAATAATAATAAAACAGAAATAAACGGCACTATATATATATATATATATATATATATATATATATATATATATATATATATATATATATATATATATATATATATATAATTTTTTTTTTATTAAATGACCCCTTGGAGCTTTATGCCGTAATGTGCTAGTATGCACATAATAGTACATTATAGCAGACTTACCAGTACTTATCAAACAAGGATCTAAAGTGCCGCTGTCAGCACTCTCCGCTGTGTTGGGGGATTCCATCATCTCCTGGTCTTCCTTTTGGGTTCAGTCTATTAGGCCACTTAAATAGCCAAACACTATCATTTTATATATTACCGTTAATAAAAAAATAACCTTCCCTTTTATTTTGAAGTTGTTATTTTCCTTAAAGAGGTTGTAAACCTCGTAGAAAAAAAAAAAACCCTGCAAGACAAAGGCATAATGAGCTAGTAAGAGTTGCATACTAGCTCATTATGAAATACTTTCCTCAGACTGATACCCTGAATTGGCATTGGCGTTTCGAGTACACAGCCGACATCTTCCACCGGGCTCGCAGCTTCGTCGCTCTGATTGGCCAGAGCCGTGATGACGTCACTCCCGCGCTTGTACGTGGAAGCCGCTCGTCACGGCACGGTCACTGAAGAAACTGCACCAGAGACCCCTTTCTTCAGTGCGCATGCGCCGATGATGTCGGCAGCACATATACTGAATATCTCCTAAACCGTGCAAGTTTAGGAGATATTCAGGGTACCTTGTTATAGGCTTACCTGTCGGTAAAAGTGGTGTAACAGAGTTTCCAACCACTTTAAAATGTCATATTCCTCCAGTCCTAGCAATAGAATGCTTTGTAAATGTCTTCTCTGCTCTTTCTCACAGTGCTTGGCTGGGACTTCTCTTTGCAGTGAGACTTTTATATTTAGCAATTAACTAGAAACAAACCCACAGAGGATGCAGGGTTCCTTTTAAATTTACTTTAGTTGTACTGTGTTTCTTCCTATTTATTGTGCTGAAGGATGCAAACAACTTTATCCTGTGCTCTGCTCGAATTTTTCAACATGACTTCCAAATGCAAGGTTCTAAATGGAGGGACCAGGTGATCAATGAAAATGTAATGTGTATAAAAAAAAAAAGCTTTAGAGTTCTGCAAAATGAAAAATAAAATGTACCGTAGTCCTGTAGTGCTTTTTGGTTCAGGGTTGCCTAATGTATGGTAAATGACAAATTGAAAATGTAGCCGGCCTATTAGTCTTGCTATAACTCCTGTGCCCAACATATAGAATAAGTAAACCACAAGTAAATCTACAAGGTAATCTACATGTCGGTTTTCCTCAGCCCAGCCAATAGAACACCTCATATCTGCTTTCCTCACTAATTACTCATTTGTCTAGCAGAGGCAGGATTAATTGACATCTACAACAGGTTCTGCTGTTTACAGCCTTGTTATGAACATTTTTTGAAGTGTTTTCTGATAACAAAGGAACACATAGCACACAAGTCCGAATGACTTTAGGGCTCCATGGTCACTGAAGCTCATAAACGGCCATTTTTGGGAGGGTGGGCATTTTTTTTTTTTTTAACAGCCCATAAACTCCCCTCTGTTATCCTATGTGTCAATGCACACATTGACATTTTTGGATGTTTATCAGCAGTGGAGTTTATGGGCTGTTTTCTGAAGGCCATAAAATCACGTTCAGGAGTCGTCTTTCTGACCACAAAAGACACTGAACGCAAAAAAACGTCGATAAATGCTCAAAAACGTGGCTCCCCAGTGTTTTTTAACGTTTTTGATCCATTGAAAAAAAAAAAAAAAAAGCTACAAAGAGCTAATAACCGCTATTGCAAAAATGTAAAACGTTGAAAGACTCACTGCAAAGCTACTGCCGTTTTAAGTTATTTTAACATCTAGTGTGCATGGAGCTAGACTCCTTTCCTCCTGGCAGCAACTTTTTGGAAGAACTCGTCTAACATGCTTAGGCGTGTCACGTGATTGGGCGTTTTTTATATTGGCCAGAAAAATTAATTATTCTGCCCATTGAAATTAATTCACGCTCAAGCACTAAAAGTGCTTGGTCACGTTAACATGCATTTGCGCGCATTTAGGTGAGTCAAGCATTTTTCTACCAATGCTCTGCTGCTCCTGGATGCTAACAGCACCGAATCCCCTAGGAGCAGAAATAATGTTCAGTGTGCATGAGGCCTTAGAACTTGTGTCAGTGGGCTTTTGTCCGCGTGCACAACTATGATGGTGCAAAACCCCCTTCAAGGAGATCAAAAGGAGTCAACTGCTGGTCACATGCTTATGTCGATGAATACTGAATGATCTCAGAACTATCTCAAACGTGTGTTAAAATGATGCCCATGAACACAGGACCAAAGCCCACCAACCCATAACTTCGCGGTGCTTTCATGTATGCTTGCATGCTTTGTATATCACCCTGGATATTCTGGCCACGTTCTTATGGGGCAATAGGGAAGAACAGTTTATATAAGCTTTATCATTTCCTTCTTTGGTGGCTAAGTAGGGGGCTCTAACGTCATTATCGTCAACTGCCTTTTTTAAAGACTAATTGAAAATATGCCACGAAAATAGGGGCCCGTTGACACTGTATCCCGAACACATCGACAAGGTATGTTTCCTTAGTTCAGTTCACACTACTGTGCTGTGGTTGTATACTTGGGGAAAAAGTAGAACATGGTATGCTTCTTTATTTTTATTTTTTTTACAGTACAGCATGTTGCAACACACTACATCGCAATGTACTGCAATGGATACAGATGAAAGAAATGTCAATTTGTGACAGTTCAATAAATTTATAACAAAAAAAAAAGTTCATTATGATGCATCTCACCACTCCTTCACAGTGCACAGCAGTGGCTACATGCCAATTCATGCTGCTGGTGTGAATGGGCCCTAAGACTCCTTGCAGGGGTTGACTGCACTGGGGTTTATTTACTAAAGCTGGAGAGTAGGGCTGAAACTAACGATTATTTTCATAATCAATTAGTTGGCCGATTTATTGGTTTGATCGATTAATCGGATAAAATCATAAAAAAAAATGTAAATATAAAAAAGCCCTGAAATACTATTCTGCAGATTTTCAGACAGGACTGTAATATTATAATGCATGACAGAGTCCCTTGTCATATACAGGTATCCTGTCCTGTCTATTCCTCCCAGGAACAGCCATGATGGGGTACTATTCTTCCCGGGAACACCAATGATGGGGCACTATTCCTCCCTGGAACATCAATGATGGAGTAATACTGATGGGGTAATACTATTCCTCATAGGAACACCAATGATGGGATACTATTCCTCCCGGAAACACCAATGATGGGGCACTATTTCTCCCTGGAACGCCAATGACGGGGCACTATTCCTCCTGGGAACACCAATGATGGGGCACTAGTTCTCTCCTGGAAACACCAATGATTGGGCACTATTCCTCCTGGGAACACCAATGATGGGGCACTATTCCCCCCCCCCCCCTCCCAGGAACACCAATGGGGCACTATCCCACCCCCCCAGCAACACCAATGAGGCACTATTCCCCCCCCAGGAAAACCAATTATTGGGCAATATTACACCCACCCCCCGGAACACCAATGATGGGGCACTATCGCGCCCCCCCCCCCCTCCAGAAATGCTTATGATCAAGGGACACTTGTTGTCAACTTGTCATCACAATGTACTACTACTGAGTATTGTCTAAAGCCTCTACCTTATATCACGGTGCTCACAGCTGCTATTTGCCTCTCTCTCTATTGGCAGCAGCGGGTGGGGCTGAGGGGAGGAACGTCAGCGAGGAGGAGAGAGGCGGACGTGCCTGGTCACATAAGCGCTGATGTATTCTCATGAGAATACGACAGCGCCACCGCCTTGTACACAGGATTCACTGGGACGGAGGCCGGACTGGCAGGGAGAAAGGTGCCATGATTAGACCAACTAATAGATCATGAAAATCATTGACAACGATTTTTCATTATAGATTATTATCGATTTTATCAATTAACCGTTGCAGCCCTACTGGAGAGTGCTCACTTCTGCAACCAATCAGCTTCCAGGTTTTATTGCCAAAGCTTAATTGAACTAGCTGAGGTTAGAAGCTGGTTTCTATGTAGACGTGAGCCTAATTTTGCACTCTCTAGCTTTAGTAAATAAACCCCACTGTGTTGTACAGATCACCCGCATGGTGTGATAGTTGAATTATTTGTCAGTTCTAGGAACTAATAGCTCACTGCAGATTGAACTGGATAGATAATTTTAGTATGTACAGCCCTTTTTTTCATTAGTAGGAAATGGATAATAGAACATCTGTCCGGTGTTGTCTTTGGCCACGCTAGATAGATTAACCTCTGTTTGTCTTGAGCACTGTTGTCAGTGGGGCTGAAAGTGACCGAAATTGTACCATTTTTGAGCTGTCACTGAAACAGTAATTGAGAAAATCTTTAGTGGGAATACTTGTTCTGTTTATATCTGTGTGGGAGGATTGAAGAAAAATAAAATTAGTTGGGTCTCCATTGTGGTCCTGGAGCAAATGAATTGCCCTAATGCAGTATTCATTAACCCATAAAACCAGCGGGGTCTGGTCAAACTCTCATGATTGGTGGACATAGGGTTTAAAAGGGGATGGTTAAATGAGTTGGCCTATTTTCCAACAGATTAAATTCTACAACTTGCTTTATATTAGAAACAAAGCGGATAAGCTTATGCGGCTTTATCCATGAACTACATTGCTTATCAACAAGGGTTGTCTTAACTTAAAATGTGTCTAAACTTTATTATTAACATTGAATGTGGGCAGCACAGTGGAGTAGTGGGTAGCACATTCACCTTGTAGTAAAAAGGGTCACCGGTTCGAATCTCAACCATGGCACCACCTGCCTGGAGTTTGCATGCTCTGCGTGGGCCTCCTCTGGGCACTCCTGCCTCCTCCCACGCTCCAAAGACATCCTGGGAGGTTAATTGGATCCTGTCCAAATTGTCCCCAGTATGTGTATATGTAAATTAAGGACCTTAGAGTCTTACACTCCTTGAGGGTAGGGACTGATGTGAATGTACAATGTAACGCGCTGCAGAAATTTACAGCGATATACAAGTACCTAACATAAATGTGATCAATCTGTTGTTTGTTACTGCCATGAGCAAATAATCAGAATAAAACCTGAGCTTTTTCTAGTAAAGGAAAAACAAGTTTGCTAATATAGTTTGTTTTATACAACAACTATTTGTCACATGGGTTACTCGTATTTTGGTAAAGTAGGTTGATGGATTGAGTGATAATGGTATTGGGGCAATGAAAATCTGAAGCATCAGTTGAAGATTTAGCAGCAACCATCTCAGAAACCATTTACATGTTCTTCATCTCCCCTTTAGAAGACTGAATAATCCTTTTACAGAACTTTGTGCCGACAATAAAAGAAGAATCGCACATGGAGCGAAGGCTCCAATATGCTTGGGAGCTATTAAAGTGGACTTGTAGTCTAGAAGTGAACATTCACAACCCAAAATGTAGCCTCACAAGTTAGCCAAGAATGCATCAGGCTGTGCAGAAAGAATGGGAAAATAAATTTAGATCCCCGCAGACCCTGTTCTCAGACAGTATTGGCAACATTTTAGATACACCTAGGAAGATTGTCTCTGGGCTTCTTGCCACTAATCTGTCCATCATTGTTTTTGGTCCCTTGCCCCTTTTACATCTAGCCTTCCAGCTCAGCTTCACAGAAAACAGCCATTCATAAAACTTTGCATAACCTTGTTCTGTCCTACTTAAGCCCAAACCAAACTCCCCCTCGGGCAAATAAAAAATTGTACCCTGTCACCATAAGGAACAATTGCTAGTTTTTTGCCTAGGGGAAATAAAATGATTTACTTATCTAAACCTCAGTTTCTTCCTGCAACTAGACCATTTCACCCCCATGCTCCATAAGTCTAGGGTCCTGACGTCATCAAGACTAGAGCAAGGTCCATTGCCCTGCTCTGGACATGAGGACACCGAGTGACAGTTCACCACCAGATTGTGGGGGAGTGCTGTGCTCCGTGGGATGGAGCAAAACTGCTTTTCTCTTCTTCCCTAGACAAAATGAGCAATAAACCCATGCAGTGCGGATACAGCCCATCTGCAAGGGATATTTATTCAGTTGTTTTTTAAACTAGACCTAAGCCTTAACCACTTCCCGACCAGCGCACGGTGATGTACGTCGGCAGGCAAACTGGCGTACAGGTACGTCCATTTGTATTTGCCTCCCTGCCTTCACGCGCGCGCCGCCGGCGGCGTGCGTGCGTGCCTGTTGGGACCCCCGTGAGTCTGGTCCCGGGGACTGGATCGCCACTGGGATACCCGCGATCGTCTCACAGGGAGGCTGAACGGGGAGATGCCGATGTAAACAGCATCTCCCCGTTCTGCCTAGCAACAAGTGACACTGATCTCTGCTTCATGTGATTGGAGCAGAGATCAGTGTTCACTAACACACAGCACAGTCCAGCCCCCCACAGTTAGTAACATGCTCCTAGGACACACTTAACCCCTACACTGCCACCCCCTGGTTAACCCCTTCACTGCCAGTGTCATTTACACAGGAATCAGTGCATTTGTATAGCACTGATTGCAGTATAAATGACAATGGTCTCAAAAATGTGTCAAAAATGTCCGATGTGTCCACCATAATGTCAGTCACAATAAAAATCGCTGATCGCCGCCATTACTAGTAAAAAAAAAAAAAATTATTAATAAAACTGCCATAAAACTATGCCCTATTTTGTAAACGCTATAAATTTTGCGCAAACCAATCAATAATCGCTTATTGCGATTTTTTTTTATTTTTTTTTATTTTTTTTGAAGTGCAGTCGCTATAAATCTGAGGAGAAGATCTGAAATGAGTGGAAGCTCTGCTGATTTTATCATCCAATCATATGCAAGCTAAAATGCTGTTTTTTATTTTCCATGTATGTCCCCCTCGGATCTACAGCGACATTACTTCCAAGTGCACTTTCAGTGCAATTTCAAGTGCACTTTGCATTGTAGTCCAAAATGATTTTGCCTTTCGTAAATAGCCCCCTCTGTGTTACCCCTGAGGTTGATTTACTAAAGGCAAATATACTGTGCGGTTCAAGTTCATTTGCTCTAGAATTCAAGGGAAGTTCTGAAATGAGGGGAAGCTCTTCTTGTTTCTACAGTATCAATCCGTTGCTGTGTTTTGTTTGTTTTTTTTCCTTGCATGTGATTAACCACTTACCTACTGGGCACTTTCACCCCCTTCCTGCCCAGGCCATTTTTCAGCTTTCAAGGCTGTCAGACTTTGACAATTGCGCAGTCATGATACACTGTGACTGTGTTTGTTTTTTTTTTTTTTTTTTTTTTTTTTTTATAATTTTCTTCACACAAATAGAGCTTTCTTTTGGTGGCATTTACTCACTGCTGGGATTTTTATTTTTTACAAGTAAAAAGTTTTTCTTAGTTTTTGTCAGTAAATTTTGTAAATAAGTAATTCTTCAACTTCACTGATGTGCGCTGAAGAGGCGGCACTGCTGGTCCCTGATGAGGTGGCACTTATGGGCACTAATATTCTGCAATTATGGGCACTGATAGGTGGCACTGAGCATTGGTGGGCACTGATGAGGGCCACTGATAGGTGGCACTGACGGGCATTGATGGGCTTTACTGATGGGCGGAACCGATGGTCATTGATGGGCTTTACTGATGGGCATTGATGGGCAGCACTAATAGGCGACACTGAAAGCCAGCACTGACTGGCATCACTAATGGGAACTGATTGCTGAAACTGGTGGGCACTGGTTGCTGGCACTTCTGGCACTCTAATGTAATCGGGGCACTGATCATCAGTGCCCTGATTACATGTCTCACTTTCCCCTGCGAGGAGATGCTGCTGATAGGCTCTCTTCCCCACACACTCTGTCAGTATGAGCTGAGGAGCATCGATTACTGGCACTTCCTTGTTTACATGTGATTGGACACAGCCGATCCCATGGTTAAAGAGCCGCGTCAGCGGCTCTTTACAGAGATCGCGGTTGCGCCATATCCTAGCAACACGGGCGCGACCGCGATTGCCACGCTGCATGCCCCTGTTCATTTGCTCCGTCATATGTCGTCCACCCAGAATGAGAGCTGCACCTTCCCTCCGTCATGTGGCGGTGGGCAGGTGGCAAGTATTTGCAAAGCAAAGTTTTACCTCGTTTACTAAGCTCTGGCACAAGTGCACAGTATATTTTCCTTTAGTAAATCAACCCCTATGTGGCCTTGTACACATAGGCGTTTAGAGGCAGGAGCATTTAGGAGTAGAGATCTGAATGCACCAAAATCACATTTGGGAGAGGAGTACTTGGGCACTAAAAAGTCTGACTTGCCTAAACGTGTGTAAACTCGCTTAAACACTAGGTGCGTTTAGCACTTGAGCGTTCATTGATTTCAATCGTCAAAATAAATTACTATTTTGGCCAATAAAATGAATAAACGCCCAAACGCTTGCGCCTGAACACGTCTAAACGCATTCTAAAAATGCGACTTTAGGTGTGTTTTTAACGCTGCTTTTCTCTTAGAAGGAGAAAGATGTTCAGGAGAACTGTGTGTGCATGAGGCTTTAGTAAGTCTTTGTAATTTTAGATCTGCTTTAACCACTTCAGTCAGTGGACCCGAATTTGGTCCCATTTGCAGAAGCACCTGGATTATATGCCTTTAAGTGCCAAATTTTGGGATTTACTATATTCGGCCTTCCTGTAGAACATAAGGGTTCAAGATGTGTTTTTTTTTTTTTTTGTTTTGTTTTTTGGACCTTCCTTGCTGATATCATGGAGAATGCACCTGCTACTTGACCAATTTTGTATTGAAAAATGGTAATACAATATCCCTGATGAAGATTTTAATAACCATTACCCATTGAAACGCATTGGATTAAAGTATCACTTTATCTTTTTTTCAATATAAAATTTTTTAATAGTCACATGTCATATGTTTGAAATTTCTATGGAATTTTTTTCTATTTGTACAATAAATGATTTTTTTCAAAAAAAAAACTTTTAAATGCCTTAAAAAATCCCACAACAGAGATTTCTCTTATTGTTAGAGAGAGATCGCTGTCCTGATTACTAGGAACAGATGATCACACTGTACTCCCCTGACAGAACAGGGATCTGCTTTGTTTACACTGACAGATCCCCGTTCTGCCTCTCTGTGGAGCAATCTCGGGTGGCTGGCGGACCTCCCGGCTTCCAGCCACTCGCACGCCTGCTTTTGCTATTGAACGAAGCGGTGTACTGGTACGGCGATTCGCGGAGTAGAGCCGCCCTGCTGCAGTATATCTGCGATGGCTGGTCATCAAGTAGTTTAGCCAAATGATCAGAAATAACATTTTTTAATGTGTAAGGGGATATGGAAAAGTACATCTGCATTTTCTAAACTATCCTTGTGGACAAATTAAAGTGGTTGTAAACCTCAGAATTGAAATATGAACAAAGCATATCTCCCTATATTATGTACTCAATCCAGAGCACTAAGTGTAATATTTGCCTGCTGCTTTGTTCCTCTGCTATCAACGTGAATCATTTCTGACAATTTTGCCTGACACCATGAAAAAAAAGGTGACGGGGGAGGGATTGCCAGCTGATTGACAGCCTCAGCTCTGTCCCTGTGTGCTGTGTTGAGGGGGTGTGTCTCTTCCCTTCAATCAGCTCTCAGAGCTCTCCTCACTGAGCTTTGCAGAGTGTAACTTAAAGAGGAAGTAAACCCTGATGGGTTTACTTCCTCTTTCATTCCCTGCAAAGGCAAAGCATAATGGACTACTATGCATCGCATAGTAGCTCATTATGTGTCACTTACCTGACACAGGAGCCAGCGATGTCACCGCTGTCCCCTGTAGTCTGGCGCATCCATCTTTTCGGTGGGGTCTCGCAGCTCCGCCGCTGTCATTCAGCGGAGCCGCGATGACGTCCCTCCCGCGCATGCGCACGGGAGCCGACATGCGCGGCAGCTCCGTTGTTGGAAATGCCGCGCTCAGTGCGCCTGCGCGCTGCTGTCTACGGCGCATGCGCCGTAGACAGCGGTGCCTGTTTTCGGGCAAATATCTCCTAAACCGTATAGGTTTAGGAGATATTTCTTGGACCTACAGGTAAGCCTTAATCTAGGCTTACCTGTAGGTCAAAGTGGTTTGTAAGGGTTTACAACCACTTTTAGCTCTCGGCCCCCTTTTTTCTGAAATCTCAGCCCTCGTACACACGGTCGGACATTCTGACAGGAAAATGTCTGATCGGACCGTGTTGTCGGATAATCCGACTGTGTGTAGGATACATCTGACTTTTTCCGTCAGAATGTCCGACCAACAGAGTTTGAGAGCTGGATATAAAATTTTCAGACCACATGATCCGATCGGACTTTGTGGTTTGTAGAGAATTCCGATCGGACAAAGTGCCACGCATGCTCAGATCAAATTATGAACCCAAAGCTATTGGCTACTAGCCGCAACGAACGAACGAACGTCATCCCGTTATAAACTATCGGATTTTCCAACAACTTTGTCCGACCGTGTGTATGCAACACCAGTTTCGGACAAAATCCATCGGAAAAAATCCAACGGATTTTGTGGTCGGAATGTCCGACTGTGTGTACAAGGGCTAAGACCATCTTAATTCAGCACTTTAAACGGATGTAGAGAAGACTGCAGATAGACAGTAGGAGGATTTGTTTTATCGCTGTTTCTCACCTGAGGCAGATCATTTCACTGAGGACTTACAAGTTTACAAAATCTAGCTCACTAGTATACCCATGCAATATAACTTCCTCTGTACAAATATTATCCTTACTCTTGTTTGTATAGTTTCTCTATACAAATAAGGAAACTGTTCAGATCAGTCAGTGTTGCTATGGATCTTACAGTCTCGTGGTAGAGGTATTCTAGATTAATGTGATTTATAACTATGATGGCATTTCTGCCTAGGCTAATATTCTTTACAAGTGTCATGTGGTTGGTATGGCCTACTTCTGAGGTGACAAGTGATATCACACCATCATGTATTTGTAATGGCTGGTGTCACATCCACAGTCATTGTGAAGCACTGTCAGCATATTGTGTCACCTTCACATAGTAGGTGGGAATTTATAGAATAGATGCCTAAAAACAAAAACACAAAAAAAAAAACATAAAATAACTATCGTTCTTATGACACGAGGAAGCATGACAGCAGTCTGTCTTTTATAAAATCACTAGAAATAGTGGGTTTGTATGAATTACATGTTTAAATATAAATAAATTCAGACTTGTATTACCAGTGAACATGTCTGAACTTTGGTCATGGAAGAGAGTATTTTGATACAAAAAGCTGACTTCCTGTCCAGTAATCCCACTGAAGGATTTGACAGCCAATGAAGAAGTCTGATACACTGGAGCAAAAACATGACACTTGCCCACAGCATCAAGTCAGGTTTAATATTTTAAATGTATCAGGGAATCTGGTTGCTTTGGGCTACAGCTCCATGTTGGTACTAGTTTCCTTTTGTTCTAGTTTATATGCCGTAAATCCTATACAGCAGGATGTAATTCGTTACACAGAAAATGTTATTAGAATGGATTTTATGCTAATTTCTATAAATGTTTGGTAAATTCATTGTTGCTTGCTTTTAAAATTTAAACTATCCTTTATTTTCACGCAGTAGTCCTTTTCTGATATTGTAAAGTTTGCTGATTTAAAAAAAATTATTTGTTTTATCGCATTAACTTGCTTGCAGTGTTTATATTTGCAGTGTTGATAATATTTCACATACTGATTCAGCGGTTCTCCCTCAAGTGAATTGAATGTACGGGAGACAGTGCAGTCAGCATGCTGGCTGAATGTTTACTGTGACATAGTGTAAGTCCCATAGTGGGTATATTATATTAAATTAAATTCTACACATTAAACTAGATTTATAAAAAATAAAAAAAAACACCATAAATTCCACCCAGTTAAAGTTAAAAAATAAGTAGAAAGCAACTTTAGCTTCTGATTGTGAACAATTAGTAGTTCATTTTAATCATGCTGTTTTTTTTTACCTTTCTTTTAAGGCGCTATGGCTTGTGGTCCCGGTTTCGAATGTTTCTTATTGCACTAGTTGGCTTCTATATAGCCATTCCATTCCTTGTAAAGATATGTCCTGCAATACAAACTCAGCTGGTCTTTTTAAATTTAGGTAAGTTCTTTTTTTGTGATTCATTGCTGGCATGAGTTATTATAGTAGCTTCAGTATACTAAAATGTGCACATTAAGGACCTATTGAACACTAGAAACTACGTTATACATTCCACAGTCTGCTATGAGCTAAAATGTAAGTTCCTTACACAGGCCTTAGATGTTATAATGGAAGGATGGAAAATTACTCTATTCCCCCTTCAGCACAGTCAGCGTTGATGGAGGAATGCCTCCCACTGTGCTATTCTGCCAGTGGGGAGCCTTCCTGGCTAGCAGAATGCAATGGTTACTGCTAGTGATTATAACTGCTGGCAGTAACTTATGTAGAGAAATCTGATGGATCAACTTGGGTACAATCAGCCTGCCCATACATGGATCAAAATTCAGACTGTCCTTGCTAAACAGGCCAAATTGTGATCCATATATGGCTGGCTTTACTTTGATTAGTGGTGAAATGGCTCCCCAGCAACATTCCAAAATTCAAATCCAAGCAAAAGGCTGCAGAGAAGGACTGTAGCTTTTTTACAGACTGCAGTATATGATGTTGCTTTCCTTAATCTTCAGTTGGGCTTTATATTAATTTGTGTATACATATTCATACAGTCAAACTGTAGTAGGAGGGGACGTAGCCTGCATCGGTATGTGAGAGGATGCTAATCCGAGATCCCGCAGTCCATCCTTGTTCAATCCTTCCCTCACCATCTCGCCTGATCTGTACCGACCCCCACTGCTGGCTGCCGACTCCCAGGCACACCCGGCCCTGTCACCACCTTGCCCAGAGCTGATGATAACCCCCAGGGGGGAAAAGAAGCCACAATCGCGACGGCCCTGGAGATTCAAAATGGTGCTAGCCACAGCACGCCCCACGAGGCGTGGACAAAAAGAAGGATAATGGAGGTAAGTTCAATAAAACCACCAAGCACCAGGGGAGGGAGCAGCCCAGGGACATGTTGTTCTACACACAGAAACTGTCGAGTACAGCCTGCTCCCTGATGCATCAGCTCCCTTGTGTGATCCTGAACTTGCTGACCAGGAGGAGCCTGGTGCCCTGGATGACACTGTGCCCTTGAATACTTCACCTATACCAACCCCAGATATCTTTGGTATGCCCACCGATGAAATTTCACATCCTAATCTGAGTGACACACTGCATGCAATCCATAAATGCACAGCCTCGGTGGTTGATCCTAAAGAGCAATTTGGGGGGGTTTAAAGAAACCGTGTCACTCTCCTACCAAGACCTCCAAAAGAGTAAAGAGAGAACAACAGCAGTGGAAGTCCGGGTCAGTGACCTGGAGGATCAGTTACCCCCCCCCCCCCCCCCAGCCAGAGGTGCCAAACGGATACCCAACAAGTTATACAGGCTAACAATAGAGCTGACGACATTGAAAATTGCCCCGTTCGGATCAAGAAGGTTGAGGGTCATGACCCCACTGAATTTGTGGAGCAATGGCTACAAAGCATATTTGGCAAGAAGCCCTTCACTCCTCTCTTTGCAGTGGAGCGGGCTCACCGCGCACCTCCTCACCCCCTCCCTCCTGGGTAGTCCACCGTGCTCCATGCTTGCCCGCTTGTTTAATTACAAGGATCGTGAAATTATCCTGCGCCTAGCCTATGAGAAAGGTACGGTCCAATACAATGGAACCGGCGCCTCCTTCTTCCCTGACTTCTCTGCAGAAGTCGAACGCAGAAGATCTAAATTCACCGATGTGAAAGAGGCTGCGGCGCCTTCAACTAAAATATGCTGTGCTCTACCCAGCCAGACTAAGGGTCACAGTGGGAGGCCAAGCTTACTTCTTTGAAACTGTTCCCGGATGCGGCCTCTTGGCTTGATCGGCATGAACAAGATCTCCGATGCAGACGACCCAATGATGACAGAGATTGATCCTCAACACCTCCTCAGATTTGTACGGTACTTTTATGCCAGATCCAAGGCATCGTCTTTCTCCGTGAGGGACAGTACCTCCTTTCTATACCCAGTGAAAAGCAATCTACTTGTTACTCCTATTTTGTGAGTGGTCTGAGATCAGCTAATGTGTGTGTGCACTCTCTGACAGCGCTATGTGAACTATCTACAGCCACAGTTAAGATGGCCTTTGTTTCTGTGCGTGGTTGGAACATGACTATTCTCCTACCTGAATTTCTCCTGGCCACAAATGGGCTTGGTCACTCTTCTGGCTATAATAACTATGGCTCCGTTACTACCCTTGTGTCCTTTTTATATGGATATGTTTTGTGCGCCATTGCGCAATCAATCATACAAGTTGGTTACTACCAGGTATGCATAACGCCTCATTTGACTAATTTTTTTTCTGCAGTGTTGTTCTATTCCACCTTCCATTTGCCACCTATCCCTGATGGGGCTGGTCCACCATGGCCCGGCTCACTCGGGCCACCTCTCTACTAACCTCTTAAAATGGCGAATGTAGCAGCCACCCCTTTGGTCTCCTGGAACGTTAGTGCGTTTCAGTGGGTCATGGACTTCCCTATGATCTCCTCCTGCATCCAAAAGTTTCACCCAGCTATTATAGGCCTCCATGAGACACACCTGACATGAGACACTACCAGTCGTTTACACTACCCCTGGGTTGGTAAGACGTACCACTCCACTTATTCCGTTTACTCTCGTGGGGTGAGTGTATTGCTGCACAAAGTCCTGGTATACCAGGAACTGGACTCAGTGGTGGGCTCCTTAGGTCGCTTTGTTTTTCTACACTGTAAATTGTATACCTTAATGCTAGTTCTGGCTTATGTTTATATCCCTCCTCCATTCTTCAGGGAAATCTTGCAAATAGTACTGTCGTATCTGGCCGACAAACCTAACTTGCCTGTTTTGATTATGGGGGATTTTAATTGTTATCTAGATCCCCAATTATATAGGCACCTTCCAATCTCCACTGCATCTCAGGGGAGGGGCACTACCCTTAGTCTCCTTTTGGGGAGGTGGACAGGCTAGACATCTGGCGTCTTCAAAACCCCAATACCAAACAGTTCTCCTGCTTGACGCATGGATCGCTCTCCCACATAGACCTCTCTCTGGGCATGACGCATATACCCAATATATCACACTTCTAATGTGGAGTACTTACAGCAGGGGGTATCAGACCACTCCCTCCTAACAATATGGCTGAACACCAGGTCCCCGTCCGTTATGTGCAGGGCTCCATGGATGCCTTCTGTTTTCCTCCCATGATCTCATTAACCAGCAAATTGACAGATTTTGTTTTTTTTTGCACAGTGTGACGATGTCCTTCTGAGATGGGAAACTTTTAAGGCATTAACCCGAGATTACTGGGGTCAAACATAACTCCTCAATCCTTCTTGAGCAGGTGGAAGGCCAGGTTCAACAGTTGGAGTTGGCATACATGTTGGATCCATCTGATTGCACGAGGGAGGCGTTGATGTCGGCCCAGGATTCTTTAGACCACCTGAGAACCACCACCATGGAACAGAAACGTTTCTTGGTGAAAATGGCGTTTTATGAAGAGGGAAGAAGATAGGCTTCCTTTTGGCAAAAATTGCTAGGGCACAGCAGTCCTCCTTAGTTATTGGAGCCAAACGCTCCTCTACTGAATGGGTAGTTAGTGACCCGGATCAAATTGTCATAGAATTATCATCATTTTACTCTGACCTATATAGCGCCCGAGATAACTACTCCTCTGAGTCGCTAGCTGACCTACCTCTGCCTGTTCCTTCCCCACATGCAAAACTCCTGTGGACGATGATATTTCCATGGAGGTTTACACCACATATGGGGAGATGATCCTGCCCAGTTTGCTGGAGGTTTTCAACGCCTCTATCAAGGTGGGCTCCCTGCCTGTTTCAATGTCTAGGACAAATGTTGTATTTCTGCTGAAACCGGGAAAGGATCCCCTGGACCCTAGCTCTTACAGGCACACTTCTCTGCTGCAATGTGATGTGGAGATCTTGGCCAAGGTCTTGGCACTGAGGGTGAACAAATTTATCCTGTCCATTATACATTCCGATCAAGCAGGGTTCTTGCCTCAAAAGTCCACAGCCACCAATCTTAGTCGGTTGTTCCTGAATATGCAGACACAGGCAGGCAATATGGGACAGAGAACACTCCTTTTCTTCGATACAAATACAGCGTTTGACATCATCAGCTGGCCATACCTCTGGGCAATACTGTTCAAGTTTGGATTCGGTGATCGTTTCATTTCATGGGTTCGCCTCTTATACAGTTCACCCCATGCAGCGATTAGAGTATCTGATAGACAGTCACCAGCTTTTGCATTGGGCAGGGGAACTAGGCAGGGATGTCCCTGTTACCCCTGCTCTTCTTTGCCTTGGCAATTGAGACCCTGGCTATCCTATTACGCAATAGCTCACATATCACCAGGTTTCAGTATGGTGAATTGCATGAGAAGATCTTGCTATACACCGATGATATGTTGCTATTCCTAGGAGACATATCCTCATCATTGACCAGGGTCATGTCCATAATCTTGGAGTTTGGGTGGTTCTTGGGCCTCACTATTATTTGGACCAAGTCAGCATTAAGATAGGCAGCGTATATTCACTGTTCCATCCCTTTAGTGCCCTCTTTTAGATATCTGGGTATACAAGTCTCCCCTGTTGTCACAGAATACTGATGTCTTAATGTGCACCCCCTGCTTGTCCGGTTTAATTATAAAATTAATATCTGGAATAATCTCAGAATTAGGTTGGAGCAGTTGCAATGTTCTAAGAATGGCGGAGGCCTTGCCCTCCCAAATCCTTGGATTTATTATATCGCCGCTTATCTCCAACATCTCGTAGGCTCCATGCCCCCTAACCCTGTGGGTTCTTCTGGCCATCTCTTGCTTGTTGGGACCGATGCAGACTCCACTTGGAGGGGTTGGAGGCCCAGGGATTATAGCAATCCAACAAACAAAAGCCTACCTATGCATTACTTCAGAAAGTCTGGAATAAATCGAAGCAACTGCAGAGTGTGACAGGCTACACAGCATATAGTCCGCTCTGGGGAAAGCATACCTATGCTGAACTAACCAAGATCCAACTCTTTCACCCCAATATTTAATTTACTGCAGTCTGCGACCGAAGTGAAAGGCTTTATAATCCAGTGCTATCACATGCTCTTAATGGAATATTTGAGTGCCTACCCCACCAGAGCAATATCGTAGTTGGAGGAGGATGTAGGAACCTTAACAGGGGATCATTGGAAAGAAGCTATATGCTCCCTCAATGTCTCACAGAAGGTGTCACAACTGTATATCTATCTTACTCAGAGTGCTTTATACCCCAGTGAAACTTCACAAAATGGGAAGACTTCTCGACACGTTGTGTAGTAGATGCAGATGAACATCCGTGGACCTTATTCATCTGTGGTGATGCCCTAAGTTACATCGCTATTGTAGTGAAGTCCTTGCCGCTCTTAATAGAGTACTACATTCCCCTTAAACCCTATTCATTGTCTACTTGGAATCCTTGAAGAGGTGATACCCGAGAAAGAGACCAAAGTGGCTTTCTCTAGGGCACTATTTCAGCCGAGGAAGATTATTCTGCTGACTGAAAGTTCACGACTCCCCCTTCGGTTAAAATGTGGGTGACTCATGGGGAACTCCTTTTAGAGAGATCTATAATATACATATATACACAAACACAAGGGTTGACTCAACAAATTTGAAAAACTTTGGTGTCCATGGCTTAATGTACCTGGGCTGGCACCTAGGGAGCTAGTCCTGATGAGGCTGCTGCAGTGTCCCATGGGGTGAATGTAGTCAGAGAGTATCTTAATACCCGATAAGTGGCTGGGGAAGGTTTAAGAGGGGTGATGTTTACCCATGTAAGCTGAAATTGTAACCTGCTAATGTACCGGATTTGCCTGAATTGTGAGTTGTTTACGGATATGTTCATTGATGTCATGATATGGAAAAAGTTATCTCATCTTGTCTTTTGACATCTCTGTACCTGGTAACATCTAAATAAATACCTCTTTGATTAAAAATAAAAATAAAATGAGACCAAATACATCTATAGCGTGTCCTGCTTGTGCGGCTGCTTGAATATCTTTATATACATTATAAATAACTTGCTTTATCTATACTGTTCCCTTGTGGCTATACAGGGTGCCATCCAATGGGAATGAGGCATATCAGCAGCTGAGTTTTACCTTACAATGTAAATTATACATATTTACAATAAATGCCTCTGGTTTTAAGCTGGAATACCTGTCCTCTTGCCCCCTCCTTTCTCCTCCTCTCTCTACTTTGTAAAAAATACACTGCTGGCTTTCGACCTAAACCTTTGCCATAGCAAATTTAAAGCTGGAAGCTTAATGCATACATTCTGGGTCATGTTTGTAAGAGTGCTGATTCATACAATTCTTCTCCACGTGCAGCATTCTGCAGCAGCGACAATGCAGTAGGGAATAAAGGTGGGGCGTAGCATGAATTCCACTGAGCTTGGTAGGATATGTACTCCAATTATATGGTCAGTAAATTTTGACATATTTAGCATAGGTAGTCATCTTCTGTGTTTAAATACACGCATGCTGAAAATCTGTGTATTGAAAGCTGTGTCTGAAGAACAAGGACATACATACGGCTTGTTATATTTTCTGTGTCCTGCTTTGCTCTCCTGGAGGAAAGGAAGCTTTAGAAGAGATTATCCCTCGGGCTCCCTACTGCTTAACAAGCTTCCATGGTGGTCAGGCAACCTTTTCAAAGAGATCCGGCCATCTCAGTGGCAGACACAATGTCATTGAGCACGATTTTTAGGTAATTATACAGCACTGTCAATGTAAACAGCGTTTTAAGTACCGTATTTATCAGCGTATAACACGCACAGGCGTATAATATGCACCCCAATTTAAGAGGGCAGTTTCAAGGGAAAAAAACTTTTAAATAAACCACTTTGAAGCAAAATAATGGTCATTGAGCATAAATGCAGTGCCCATCTGCAGCATCAGTGCAGCCTAATTTGTGCCCATCTGCAGCTTCATTGCAGCCTAATCTGTGCCCATCTGAAGCTTCATTGCAGCCTGATCTGCGCCCATCTCCCCCATCAATGCAGCTCACCATCTCTCATAGGAAATCACCGAGCCGTCATCTCCTGTTTACTCGGCTCTGTCGGCAGTCACATACACAGTCGCGCCTCAGCCATCGGCATTGCACCAGCTCCTGTGCTAGACAAAACACTGGTCCAATGCCGGTGGCGGAGGCAGGACTCTGTGTGTGTGTCACATGAGAGCAGAGTGGAAAGGAGATGACGGCTCAGTGAATTCCGGTGGCACTTGTCCCCCTCCGAGGTACGCTGACGGCGTATAACGCACACCCATGATTTTCCCCCTATTTTCAGGGGGAAAATGTGCATGTTATACGCCGATAAATACAGTATATTGTACATTCACATCAGCCCCTAAGGAGCTTACAATCTGAGGTCCCTAACTCACATTCATACATACACATACTAGGGCCAATGTGTCTGTGTGGAAGGAAACCCATTCTTTTCTTTGGGTTAGAACTTTGCCCAGGATAGTATAGAACCTGAAAAACTCTTATTTCTACAGTAAGATTAGGGACACATCAGTAAATTTGCCATTTTGCTACAATTAAGATACATCATCTTTATTTGATTTTGCCATGTCTGTATGGGGAAACCTGCCAGGACAGACTTATGGCCAGTGATATACACACAAATATCTATATATTCTGTTCTAGTGATGCCACCATAGTAAATGTCCCTACGGGTTTCTCAAATTCCTGGTGGTTGCACATACTGCTGTACCTGTACATTCTGTACATTTCTGGATTGTAGCAATTTACTTGTAATACTTCTCTTCCCTGCGTAACAAGTGAGGTGCCCCCATGGCTTTGGGCCAACTGTCATTGTGGTCACAGCTGATATCAGGACCGAGTGGAAAAGAGAGGACTAAAGTGATACTAAAGTTTAAAAAAAATAACAATGTTCTACTTGCCTGCTTTGTGCAGAGGTTTCGCACAGAGCAGCCCAGATCCTCCTTTTTTTCTGGTCCCTCGCGGGCGCTCGTGGCCCCTTCCTCCTGCCAAGTCCCCCCACAGCAAACAGTTTTTGGGGGCGGAGGAGGGTTTTGACAGGTACCCACTCGTACCTTCTGGTAAGATCGCTGCATGTTGATCTACGTCATGTCTGACACCCCCCCCCCCCCCCCGCTGCCTTCTGTGTGTCCCAGAAGACCACGGGACCTTTCAGAAAGTACAGCACGACTCGCACATGCCTGAGGGCTTCACTGCCGTTTCCTTTACTTGCAATGCCAGTGCCTGCACCCAAACCCGATGGACAAATCGGCTTAGGGTGCCAACACCGCGGGATCCCTGGAGTATCCTTATATTAAAAGTTAGTAGCTACAGTATTTGATTTTTTGATTTTTTATTTTTTTTACAGGCACTCCGTTTTACTGCATAGAATGCATTAAGATAAAAAAAAACCTTCTGACTTTAGAACAACTTTAACAGTGCACGTTTTGTTGCGACACATATTGCAGAACATGAAATAATATATTTGGTCCCTCAGTATCTTGCTTTTTTCCTTTTTTTTTTTTTTTTTGTCAGGTTGCATGTTCCTCAAGCTGGCCATACACTAGTAACATTTCATTTGAAATGTTTAATTTCCTGCTTTATCTTCTGCATCCTGCGTTGCACTGACCATGTCTGATAAGCAGTTCACTGTGTGCCACAGGATCAGAACTTTTATCTTCTGCATTTCTCTCACCATAATCTTTTGGATATGACGGTTATGAGGTTCTAGCACACAGCAGAACTAAAGGGTGTGGTGATTGTAGTAAAACAGACCTAAAACCACACCTAGGAAAGTTCTGGCATTGTCTCACCTTTTTTTTATTGACCTCTAAAACTAATTTAGTCAAATTACAGTTTTAAGCCAGAAAATGTGCCTCTATTTTATTTCCTTCTATTAAAGCATATCTATGGTCAAGATGTAAAATCATATATTAATTTCCACATAGTATTTCAATTCATTCTAGTTTACTCCTATTAGGCCAGGTTCACACTGGTCCAACACGACAGTTGTATCACTTTGGATTCGACTTTGCCCTGTGACTTAAAGTCCGAAATGCGTCCGACTTCAATGAACAGGGATCCGACTGTGATCTCCAACAATACCAGGCACTGTGTTTGATATGAATCTTTAGGGGGAACTGCACAGGAAAGGGGGTGGGGACAGGCGAGCGCCCCCCCCCCCCCGAACCATACCAGGCCAAATGCCCTCAACATGGGGTGGGTGCTTTGGGGTGGGAGGGACCCTGCCCCCCCCACCCCAAAGCACCTTGTCCCCATGTTAATGAGGCCAAGGGACTCTTTTCAACAACCCTGGCCTTTGGTTGTCAGGGCCTGCGGATGGGGAGCTTATCAGAATCTGAAAGCTCCCTTTAACAAGGGGGCCCCAGATCCCGACCCCCCCCTACCCTATGTGAATGAGTATGGGGTACATACAGTGTCAAAAATAAAACGCATTACACATTCTGCCTCCTCCACTGATGGCTTCTCCTTCTGCTGGTTCTTCTTCCCTCTCCGATTCTTCTCTCTCTGTCCACCGTCTTCTGTCTCTGCTGGGTCTTCTTCCCTATCTTCTCACTCTCTTGCTGGGTCTTCTCTGCTGTGTTCTCCCTCTGTTCTTCTTCCGATGTTGACTTGACGCTCGCTCCTGCTCATGCTGGGTACGCTGTGTGCCATTACTTATGTTGGAGAAGAACCGCCGAGGGCTAGAAGACATCGGCGGAGAGCCAAGAAGACCCGGAGAGGGGAGAAGAACCAGCAGAGGCAGAAGACATCACCGGAGAGGGGAGAAGAACCAGCAGAGGCAGAAGACATCAGCGGAGAAGGCAGACTATGTCACTAGAAGAGCCAGAGAAGAAGTTGGAAGAGACAACAAAACTGCCTTAATAAATTACTTTAAAAATGTGTGTAATATGTTTTATTTTTGACACTTTTTTTTTTTCAGGTAAATGGGTAGGGCAGTGTATTTATCCACATAGGGTGGGGGGCCGTGACGTGGGGGCCACCCTTGTTAAAGGGGGCTTCCAGATTCCGAGAAAGCCCCCCCGCCCACAGACCCTTGTCCTCATCAACATGGGGACATGCCCCAAAGCTCGCTCATCCCCACCCCCTTTCCTGACCTGCCGGGCTGTGTGCTCCTATAAGGGTCTGGTATAGACTGAAGGACCTGGTATGCTCTTGGGGGGGAACCCATGCGGTTTGTTTATTTTTTTTAAATTTGGTGTAGAGTTCCCCTTCAAGAGCCGCAGAGCACAAGTCGCATGCCAAAGTCGGATCAGTTAAGGCGGCGATCTGACTTTGATCTGACTTCAGTGATATTCAATGGGCTGAAATAGGATCAAAGTTGAACCAAAGTAGAGCACTTTCAAAGTCGGACCGACTTGTGTCAGGCCAGTTAAGACGGCTCCCATAGGGAAATACTGATTTTCACACGTCATGCGACATGAGCTCCCAATGTCAGAGCGTTTGTCATACCAGTGTGAACCCAGCCTTAGTCTGAATGATTTTGATGTTTGTTAACAGTTTGTGAAAATCCCCACACATTTACTTCTTAGAATTCTATGACCAGCATTCACTATACCCTGTGAGAAGGCACTGCTGTGCCACAGAATTCATAGAGCCTGCCTTTTGAGCTACAGGGGTGCTGAGGGCATGAGTTTAAGAAGGCAAAGTCAGTACAGGGATAAGTTTGCAGGCAGCAAGGTACCATGGGATATGTAGGGCTCAGAAATGGAAAGTAAACCACAGAGGAGAAGCTGCAAAGCATGCAGGGAATCTAGGAAGTTGTGGAAAGAAATGGCCAGCAGACAGGTAGTACTCAAAACGTAAAAGGAGATTTTTCAAATAATCTTATATTAGATTGTCAAAAATAACTATTGTCTGTATTGCTATTATAGTGCTGATGGTAAATAATACAAGTGTATGCTGTGACCATAGATCTCTTTTTAATGTTTTATCACAGTTCCCAACTGTCCCTGATTTCCAGGGACTGTCCCTGATTTGGAACAAAGTCCCTCTGTCCCTCTTTCCTGCTCATTTCTCCCTCATTTTGGTCTGATCTATACAGCGAAGCTGCGCTGGTAGTGAATGAAATAGGCAAAAAAGTGATCTAGTGAGCAAGTAAACCTGTTGGTTAGGTTAACAAAATAAAATGAAAACCCTACAATATTGAACTAAAAAAGGGTGATCAAAAATACAGGTGTGGTTAAATGCAGTAAACAAGTGAATCCTGTGAGGAGTAAACTATTGAGTGAAATAAAGATAACCAATTCAACAAAAAGTGAATGTCATGAATATTACAATAATGGTAAGTGAGCCAACAAATACAGCAGAAAAATGAAAAATGTGTAAACCTTAAATAAAAACTTAAATGAAAATATGTGAAAGTCTCTTCCATATATATATATATATATATATATATATATATATATATATATATATATATATATATATATATTGTAGACATGTCACTGGAGAAGTGATCGAGGGGGTGTACATCTCACCTAGGTTGCTACACAGTGTGAGATGGTAAATCCAGGATGGATCAGTTTCTCAGCAGCGATATGCTGCTGAGTTGTTATTTAAATTTTGCCGGGCCTGGGTTTATATGGAATGGCAGGTAGGTTTGGTAGAGGGACCTGTCATTCCACATCCCCCGATCCAGTTCTGGGTTTGGGATCAGGTGAGCTTTGATCCTAATTAGCCTGGGAAGCTAAAGGCTCTGCAGAGTCTGCAGGTGATTGCTCAGCCAGGGAATGAACAATCTGTGTGTTGAAGGAAGCTGCAATGACACTCCAGGAACAGTCCAGCAACATGGAGGAGATGCTGAAGCAGTTTATGCAAGTGAGTTTGCAACAACAGCAACGACATGAACAGTCCATGGCTGCACAACAACAACTTATCGAGCACCTGATAGCAAATCGAGAGGCGCCTGTGGTGATGGGAGCCGCTCCAGAGATTTTTTCTGGGAGAAGGACTGTGCAGAAAGCGCTGCAAAAGATGACTGCTGAGGACGATGTTGAGGCCTATCTAACAGTATTTGAGCGCGTGGCTGAGCGAGAGAAGTTACCAGCCGCTGAGTGGGCAGAAGTAATTGCGCCCTATTTAACAGGTGAACCCCAAAAGGCCTACTATGACCTCAGTGAGCAAGAGGTTAAGGACTATACTCGGCTAAAAGAGGAGATACTTGCCCGACTAGGAGTTACTACTGCAGTCCGTGCCCGGAGGGTACGCAACTGGAGCTACAGTCTGGACAAATCAGCGAGGTCCCAGATGTATGACCTAATCCATTTGGCAAGAAAGTGGTTGGAGCCAGACACTTCTACTCCTGCACAAATCCTAGAGAAGGTCGTGATGGATCGCTACCTCCGAGCCCTTCCTACTGACTTGCAACGCTGGGTGGGACAAGGTGATCCTAAGAATGCAAACGAACTTGTCAACCTTGTGGAGAGGTTCCAGGCGACTGAGGACTACCTCCGTGATGTTCCTGCAGCATCTTCACCTCCCCAGAGCGCCAGATCTGTGCCGTCGGCTGGTAAGAGACTTCCATCTATTGGGGGAGTGTGGAGGGGTGCTGATGGGGGGAAAAGGGCTCAAGTGGTGTCTCAGGGACAAAAGACTGGTGATGGTCCCGGGTGGCTAAGGGGCTCTCGAAAAGACTCCTTGCCAAAGAGACCAGGCCCTATCCAGTGTTGGAGATGTCATGAGGCGGGACACGTGTCGGCCCATTGCCCTCTTACCTCTGAACCCATGGAATGTGACGCTAGCCGGCGTCAGTCGCTATTTGCGGAACCATCTTGTGCTGCAGTTCCTGGACTAGAGACTGAACCGCAAATCTGCGATATTACAATCAATGACTTTCCTGTTAAAGCGTTAATGGACTCAGGAAGCCTTGTAACCTTGGTGCATGCTAGCCTGGTGACTGGGGACTTAGAGTCTAAAAAGCATATGAGCGTTGTGTGTATACATGGTGATACAAAAGTGTACCCTATAGTGCTGGCTAAAGTCGGGACTGAACAAGGCACAGTACAATATGAAGTGGGTGTGGTTAAAAACCTCATGCATAATGTAATATTGGGGCGCGATTTTCCTTTATTCTGGGCTCTCTGGGAAAAAAGAAAAATCCCCAAAAGGAGTGAGGATACCTCTAAGGTGGTTGCCTTGTCCACGGTGAATGATAAAAGTGTGCAGGATGAAAATGATTGTTTTCCTTTGCAGGTCCTGGCTGGGGAGGAGGAGGCTCCTCCCACTGAGCAAAATATACTAGATTTAGAGGTGTCTAGCGATAATTTTGGGACTGCACAATTACAGGACCCCACTCTCAAAAATGCGAGAGAGCAGGTTGCTGTTATGAACGGGGTACCTCAGGAACCAGATGCTGAAAAAAGATTTCCACATTTTTCGGTGACTAATGATCTTTTCTATAGAGTTAATAAGGTTAAGGATGAGATTGTGGAACAGCTTCTGGTACCTAAGCCGTACCGGCGTCAGGTGCTTGACATGGCACATAACCATGTTCTTGGGGGACACTTGGGGACTGACAAAACGCGAGAGAGGGTTCTCCAGAGGTTTTTTTGGCCGGCCATATATGATGACATTAAAAAATACTGTGAGTCGTGCCCCACATGTCAGGTTAGTGCCCCAGTGTCACATTTTCGCAGTCCTTTGGTTTCGCTCCCTATTATAGAGGTGCCTTTTGAGCGTATTGCCATGGATTTAGTGGGTCCCATTGTAAAGTCAGCTAGAGGACACCAGTATATTTTGGTAGTCCTGGATTATGCGACCCGCTATCCTGAGGCTGTACCCTTAAGAAACACTGCATCTAAAACAATTGCACGTGAGTTGTTTTATATGTTCTCTAGGACTGGGATCCCCAAAGAAATCCTAACTGACCAAGGTACGCCATTTATGTCGAAAGTAATGAAGGAATTATGCAGACTATTTAAAATCTCACACATCCGTACCTCTGTGTACCACCCCCAGACGGACGGATTGGTGGAGAGATTTAATAAAACTTTGAAACATATGTTGAAGAAAGTGGTGGCAAAAGATGGTCGTGACTGGGATCATTTATTACCCTACCTCATGTTTGCTATTAGGGAGGTGCCCCAAGCGTCCACAGGGTTCTCACCATTCGAGTTGGTCTATGGTCATCACCCTAGGGGTCTACTAGACATTGCAAAAGAGACATGGGAGAATGAGTCCACCCCATACAAGAGTGTTATTGAGCATGTAGCACAAATGCAGGACCGTATAGCCACTATAATGCCCCTGGTAAGGGAACACCTCCAGAGGGCTCAAGAGGCCCAAAGTAGAATTTACAACCGGTCCGCAAGAATCAGGACATTCAACCCAGGCGATAGGGTCCTTATACTAGTCCCCACTGTTGAGAGTAAATTCTTGGCGAAGTGGCAAGGTCCCTATGAAATTGTTGAAAAGGTCAGTGAGGTGAACTACAAGGTGCACCAACCAGGTAGAAGGAAGCCTTTCCAAGTTTATCACATAAACTTGATCAAGCCCTGGAAAGACAGGGAATCCTTGGTGGCGACAAATACTGTTAATAATTTGTCACCACCAATCCCTCCAGTCAAGGTAGGTGATACTCTATCAGTGTCACAGAAACAGGAGGCTCAGGAATTTTTACAGAAAAACAAAAACAAGTTCTCTGACCTCCCAGGGCGTACACACCTCATCCATCATCACATTGAAACTGAGCCTAGAAGCAGAGTAAACCTTAAGCCCTATAGGATACCCGAGGCACGTAGGGAAGCCGTATCTGCCGAGGTAAAACGTATGCTTGCTCTGGGGGTAATTGAGGTGTCACAGAGTGAATGGTCAAGCCCAATTGTGCTAATCCCAAAGCCCAATGGAACTTGGAGGTTCTGTAACGATTTCAGAAAGTTGAATGAGATCTCCAAGTTCGATGCGTATCCTATGCCCAGGGTAGATGAGTTGATTGAGAAGTTGGGTAACGCCAGGTACATAACCACCCTCGATCTCACAAAGGGCTACTGGCAGATTCCACTTTCTGGTGAGGCTAAAGAGAAAACTGCATTCTCCACCCCTGATGGGCTATTCCAGTATGTAGTGATGCCATTCGGGTTACATGGAGCGCCTGCAACTTTCCAGAGGTTGATGGACTTGATTCTGCGACCACATCGTGATTACTCAGCTGCCTACCTCGATGATGTGGTCATTTTTAGCCCTGATTGGGAAAGTCACCTCTGTAAGGTACAGGCCGTGTTGGATGCCATAAGTGATGCGGGGTTGACCATAAATGCCGAGAAGTGTGCTCTAGCCCTAGAAGAGGCCAAATATCTAGGCTACATTATTGGGAGAGGGTTGATTAAGCCACAGCTAAATAAAATTGAGGCAATACAGAATTGGCCTAGACCCCTGACAAGGAAACAGGTTAGAGCTTTCCTGGGTATTACGGGTTATTACCGTAGATTTGTGCCGAACTTTGCCTCAGTTGCTGCTCCACTAACTGACTTGACAAAGGGCGGAAAGACAGCAATGGTCACGTGGACCCCAGAGGCCGAGAAGGCTTTCCAAAGCCTTAAGTCTGCCTTGTGCCAACCACCTGTCTTAGTTACCCCCGATTTCAGGCGAGAATTTCTGGTCCAGACAGATGCCTCTAACACAGGCTTAGGTGCAGTACTCTCACAAATAGTGAATGGTGAGGAGCATCCGGTGACGTACTTGAGTAGAAAACTAACCCCGGCCGAGAAAAATTATGCCATTGTGGAGCGAGAATGTTTGGCAGTAAAGTGGGCCCTAGAATCGTTAAAGTATTACTTGCTAGGCAGGAAATTCAAGTTGGTGACAGACCATGCCCCCCTAACATGGATGAAGTTAAACAAGGAGAGAAATGCAAGAGTGACTAGATGGTTTCTCTCCCTACAAAACTTTAATTTCACTGTGGAACACAGGCCAGGGAAATTACAGGCAAATGCTGACGCATTGTCGAGGGTGAGTTGTCTGTGGGGACAAAAGGCTCAGCCCTCCGGTCTGAAAAAGAGGGGGGGGATATGTAGACATGTCACTGGAGAAGTGATCGAGGGGGTGTACATCTCACCTAGGTTGCTACACAGTGTGAGATGGTAAATCCAGGATGGATCAGTTTCTCAGCAGCGATATGCTGCTGAGTTGTTATTTAAATTTTGCCGGGCCTGGGTTTATATGGAATGGCAGGTAGGTTTGGTAGAGGGACCTGTCATTCCACATCCCCCGATCCAGTTCTGGGTTTGGGATCAGGTGAGCTTTGATCCTAATTAGCCTGGGAAGCTAAAGGCTCTGCAGAGTCTGCAGGTGATTGCTCAGCCAGGGAATGAACAATCTGTGTGTTGAAGGAAGCTGCAAGCACTGCCACTGCTGGAGCTAAAACCCACCCTGCGATATCCAGGTGAAAGACGCTGTGTTTGTAAGTGTCAGATAGGTGAGCAGAACCTGTTAGTAAGCGCCCAGCCGGGCTAGGACTTTTATTTTTGTTGTACTTAGAAAGCACGGTGTTGCTGTATATTTTGTTTGCTGGACTGTTTGTACCACGAATAAACGCCAAGATCTGCTTTATAAATTCCAAGTCTGCTGTGAACTGTCTCCAAACACACCCTACCCCGGGAAGATCCCTTACAATATATATATATATATATATATATATATATATATATATATATATATATATATATATATATATATATATATATATATATATATATATATATATATATATATATATATAGATATATATATATATATATATATATATATATATATATATATATATATATATATATATATATATATATATGACACACACGCGTACATCTATGTGTATGTATGCAGTAAAAATGCGCTTTTTTTGTGGGTTTAACCAATTATTATATATTTTTTTTCAGATTTTTGCGTCTTAAAGCGGTACATTGTTTTGTATAGAAATTTGGTGTTTTATATTGTAGGCCTGTAATTCTTAGTAATAACACGCTTAAGTCTGTCCAAACAAGAGTCTAGTATATATCTTGGGTATGAAAAAGTTTGACACACGAAATCATACAGTGGTGTGAAAAAGTGTTTGCCCCCTTCCTCATTTCCTGTTCCTTTGCATGTTTGTCACACTTAAGTGTTTCGGAACATCAAACCAATTTAAACAATAGTCAAGGACAACACAAGTAAACACAAAATGCAATTTGTAAATGAAGGTGTTTATTATTAAAGGTGAAAAAAAATCCAAACCATCATGGCCCTGTGTGAAAAAGTGATTGCCCCCCTTGTTAAAACATACTATAACTGTGGTTGTCCACACCTGAGTTCAATTTCTCTAGCCACACCCAGGCCTGATTATTGCCACACCTGTTCACAATCAAGGCATCACTTAAATAGGAGCTGCTTGACACAGTAAGGTCCACCAGAAGATCCTTAAAAGCTACACATCATGCCGAGACCCAAAGAAATTCAGGAACAATTGAGAAAGAAAGTAATTGAGATCTATCAGTCTGGAAAGGGTTATAAAGCCATTTCCAAAGCTTTGGGAATCCAGCGAACCACAGTGAGAGCCATTATCCACAAATGGTGAAGACATGGAACAGTGGTGAACCTTCCCAGGAGTGGCCGGCCGCCCAAAATTACCCCAAGAGCGCAGCGACGACTCATCCAAGAGGTCACAAAAGACCCCACAACAACGTCCAAGGAACTGCAGGCCTCACTTGCCTCAGTTAAGGTCAGCGTTCATGCCTCCACCATCAGGAAAAGACTGGGCAAAAATGGCCTGCATGGCAGAGTTCCAAGGAAAAAAACACTGCTGAGCAAAAAGAACATCAAAGCTCGTCTCAGTTTCTCCACAACACATCTTGATGATCCCCAAGACTTTTGGGACAACATTCTGTGGACCGATGAGACAAAAGTGGAACTCTTTGGAAGGTGTGTGTCCAAGTATATCTGGCGTAGAAGGAACACTGCATTTCATAAAAAGAACATTATACCAACAGTAAAATATGGTGGTGGTAGTGTGATGGTCTGGGGCTGTTTTGCTGCTTCAGGACCTGGAAGACTTGCCGTGATAAAAGGAACTATGAATTCTGCTGTCTACCAAGAGATCCTGAAGGAGAATGTCCGACCATCTGTTCATGTACTCAAGCTGAAACGAACTTGGTTTCTGCAGCAGGACAATGATCCTAAACACACCAGCAAGTCCACCACCGAATGGCTGAAGAAAAACAAAATGAAGACTTTGGAGTGGCCTAGCCAAAGTCCTGACCTGAATCCTATTGAGATGTTGTGGTATGACCTTAAAAAGGCCGTTCATGCTCGAAAACCCTCTAATGTAACTGAATTAGGACAATTCTGCAAAGATGAGTGGGCCAAAATTCCTCCAGGACGCTGTAAAAGCCTCATTGCACGTTATCGCAAACGCTTGGTTGCAGTTGTTGCTGCTAAGGCTGGCCCAACCAGTTATTAGGTTTAGGGGGCAATCACTTTTTCACACAGGGCCATGATGGTTTGGATTTTTTTTCACCTTTTAATAATAAACACCTTCATTTACAAATTGCATTTTGTGTTTACTTGTGTTGTCCTTGACTATTGTTTAAATTGGTTTGATGTTCCGAAACACTTAAGTGTGACAAACATGCAAAGGAACAGGAAATGAGGAAGGGGGCAAACACTTTTTCACACCACTGTAAATTATAATAAATAACTATAAATTTTATAAAAAATTATATAATAATAAAATGAATTTCCTCAAGATTCACTATCTCTCAATTCTGCAACTGTTCTAATTTACTATCGCTATTTTTTAGCTGGTCTAAAACCACTTTTGACGTAAAGGGACACTTTTTTTGGTTGCTATGGACAATCTCAAGTTTCCAGGCAGAAAGAACAGTATATATAATATAAAACTGCATGCAGGGCACTGGACAAAGAGGATGTGAAATGATTTGATACAGTAATGTAATCTGTAAGATTACAATGTACTGTATGTGTTATGTTTTGTGTACTTTTTTGAATTTGCCGCTGCGCTCCGCGCCCCATGCATTGCGAAGCTCGCAGGGAATGGAGCCCGGCACACAGAGCATCGGGTGGAGGACACAGCTCGCAGACACAACGGGGGACATTGCAGAATCCTACAGGATCCTGGTGACAAGGTAGGTAAGCTATACCAGGATCCTGAGATGTAATCCCAAGTGTGGCTCGGGGTTACCGCTCTTGGTACTGAAAATTAACCCTGAGCCACACTCAGGATTATCGCCAGGGAGGTTAAAGGGGGTGTGTCCTATGCCTACATACTTTTGCTAATAGGTGTCCCTCATTCCCATCCTAGCCCAAATGTACCATATTTCTAGTTTTAGACTAATGCCCCATACACATGGTCAGATTTTTCAATGGGAGCTTTTTGTTGGAAATTCCGGACGTGTGTAGGCGCCATCAGACATTTTCCATCGGAATTTCCGTCACACGAAATTTGAAATCTGGATCTCAAATTTTCCGACAACAAAATCCGTTGTTGGAAATTCCGATCGTGTGTACACAATTCTGATGCACAAAGTTCCACGAATGCTCGGGATCAAGCAGAAGAGCCACACTGGCTATTGAACTTTTTTTTTTTTCTCGGCTCATCGTAATTGTTGTACGTCACCGCGTTCTTGACATTCACAATTTCTGACCAACTTTGTGTGACCGTGTGTATGCAAGACAAGTTTGAGACAACATCTATCAGAAAAAATCCATGGATTTTGTTGTCGGAATGTCCGATCAATGTCCGATCGTGTGTATGCGGCATAAGTGTGAAAGGGTTAGTAACCTATTTCTCTTGGTGTTCCTACTTGAAAGATTTTTCCTTACTTCCTGTCCTGGGGACAAAACGAAAATGTAGAAGAAATCTCCTAGAAGTAGTAGAATCCACCTTTCACAATAGTTATATGTAAAGATTTATTTTATTGATGTTTCTTGAATAAATAACTGGTTTACGTTGTTAAAAATTGTAATGAAAGGCAAAACATTTGTGTATACATATAAATAAACATTATACATCACCTTTTTTTTTTTTTTTTTTTATCACATTCGCTCTGTTCTTAGCCACATAAGAGCTGGGGGAGGAGAAGCAACAGTGCACTGATCTTCCCAGGGAATGGCTGGGGGTGTGTCAGCACAGCTAGAGAACTGACCACAGTGTGTTCTCATGCTTAGTGTGGTCAGTTTTTAATAGGAAAGCAGAGGGACTGGCAGGATCACCAGGGATTTCACACAAAGAAAGTGATACAAAGAGAACAGGATACTTTTTCATACAAGTACATGGTACAGCAGGCACATATCAGGAATATAAAGCTTTGGGGTAACAAACACTTTACCCATTTAAGGACCGGAAGGATTTGGCCCTTAATGACCAGGCCATTTTTTGCGATACGGCACTGCGTCGCTTTAACTATCAGTTGCGTGGTCATACAACACTGTACCTTTCCCCACAAATAGAGATTTCTTTTGGTGGTATTTGATCACCTCTGCGGTTTTTATTTTTTGCGCTATAAACAAACAGAGCAACCATTTTGAAAAAGAAAATAAATTTTTTCGTCAGTTTAGGCCAATTTATATATTCGTCGACATATTTTTGGTAAAAAATAGGCAATAGGCGTATGTTGATTGGTTTGCGCAAAAGTTATCGTGTTTACAAACGATGGGATAGATTTATGGACTTTTATTTATTTTTCTGTTTTGCTTCTACAGGTTATGGCGGCGATCTGCGATTTTTAGTGGGACTGCGACATTGCGGCAGACAAATCTCATCCCAAATGACACATTTTGGAAATCAGTGTCATTACTTTGATCAGTGTTATAAAAATGCACTGATTAATGTAAAAATTACACTGGCAGGGAAGGAGTTAACACTAGGTGGCGATCAAGGGGTTAACTGTGTTCCCTATGTGTGTTTTTAACTGTAGGGGGGATGGGCTGCCTGGGACATGACAGAGATCACTGTTCCCAATCACTGGGAACAGTAGATCTGTCATGTCTCCTGTCAGAATGGTGATCCGCCCTGTTTACAAAGGCAGATCCCCGTTCTGCCTCTGTGCATAAAGATCCTGGGCACGCTTCCGCAGCTCACAGCGACTGCAATCTCACATGCACGGACCGACGTACAGGTACGTCGGTTCGCGCAGGAGAGCCAGCCTGCCACAGTAAATGTATGCAAGCTGGTTGGCAAGTTGTTAATTAACTGGTTGCTGACCACCGGCCGTCAAATGACGGCCAGGCGGCGCAGCTATTGTGGCGGGAGGCCGTCATATGACGGCCTCCCGTTTAACAGGGAATGCGCACAATCGTGCGCGCGCATCCCTGTTTCTTCGGTGGCGGCGTGTCATGGAGACACCGCTCGCCACCGAACAGGGTGAACAGCCATTGGTTATGGCTGTTTACCACGTGATCAGCCGTGATGAAGTCATGGCTGATCACAGATGGTCACACCCAGGCTGTGCACGGCGCGATCGCGAGCGTGCTGCTCGTGCACGTCGGTGGCGGCGTGTTCCCCGGGAACACTGCTCGTCACCGACGCTGGTAAACAGCCATTGCCCTGCTGTTTACCCACGTGATCGGCTGTGATCTTTTCACAGCCGATCACTAAAATGTAAACAAACCGCGGTAACGAGATGTTACCGGGTTGTTCTCCTCACACACCGATCGTGTGTGAGGAGGAGATTGCGGTAACATCTCGTTACCGCCTACAGTGTACACCAATCACACTGATTGCCCCCCCCCCCCCCCCAATAAAGAGGACGTGTCACCACCCAACATAGTACCTGTCAATCACAGTCCATCAGAGTACCTGTCACAGCCAATCAGAGTACCCAAGTACCTGTCCCAGCCCATCAGAGTACCCTAGTACCTGTCCCGGCACATCAGAGTACCCGAGTACCTGTCCCGGCACATCAGAGTACCCGAGTACCTGTCACAGCCCATCAGAGTACCCGAGTACCTGTCACGGCTCATCAGAGTACCCGAGTACCTGTCACGGCCCATCAGAGTACCCGAGTACCTGTCACGGCCCATCAGAGTACCCGAGTACCTGTCACGGCCCATCAGAGTACCCGAGTACCTGTCACAGTCCATCAGGGTAACCGAGTACCTGTCACAGTCCATCAGGGTACCCGAGTACCTGTCCCAGTTCATCTCAGTACCCGAGTACCTGTCACAGTCCATATGAGTACCTGTCACCGCCCTTCAGAGTACCCAAATACCAGTCACCAAGCCATCAGAGTACCTGTCACCAGGCCATCAGAGTACCCCGAGTACCTGTCACCAGGCCATCAGAGTACCCCGAGTACCTGTCACCAGGCCATCAGAGTACCCCGAGTACCTGTCACCAGGCCATCAGAGTACCCCGAGTACCTGTCACCAGGCCATCAGAGTACCCCGAGTACCTGTCACCAGGCCATCAGAGTACCCCGAGTACCTGTCACCAGGCCATCAGAGTACCCGAGTACCTGTCACCAGGCCATCAGAGTACCCGAGTACCTGTCACCAGGCCATCAGAGTACCCGAGTACCTGTCACCAGGCCATCAGAGTACCCGAGTACCTGTCACCAGGCCATCAGAGTACCCGAGTACCTGTCACCAGGCCATCAGAGTACCCGAGTACCTATCTCCAGCCCGTCAGAGTACCCCAGTACCTATTTGCAGCCCATGTCTCATAGAATATACGTTGGGGTGTTTGCTTTCCAAAATTGGGTCATTTTGTGGGTAATTTCACTGTCCTGGTGCTCCTGGACCTTCAAAAGTGTGATGGGTAGGAATGAAATGAGATGTGTCATTTATGCTCCTAGAACGCCTGAACGTACTACTTCCATGTTCGGCCTCTCTATGTGACCAGGCTGTGTAAAAGTCCTACACATGTGGTATCGTCATACTCGGGAGGAGTAGCAGAATGTGTTTTGGGGTGTCATTATTGCTATATACATGCTATGTGTTAGAAATATCTTATAAATTGACAATTTTGTGTAAAAAAAAAAAATGCGTTTTAATTTTTTTCCACATATTCCAAAAACTTATGGAAAAAAATTAACCATTCAAAAGACTCATTATGCCTCACAGATTATATGTTGGGGTGTTTGCTTTCCAAAATGGGGTAATTTTATGGGCAATTCCATTGTCCTGGTACTCCAGGGCCTTCAAAAATGTAATAGGTGGTTGAGAAATGAGATGCGTCATTTTTGCTTGTAGAACATCTGAAGGTACTACATCAATGTTGGTGCTCTGTATGTGGCCAGGCTGTGTAAAAGTCTCACACATGTGGTATTGCCGTACTCGGGAAGAGCAGCAGAATGTATTTTGGGGTGTAATTTGTTGTATGCATATGTTGTGTGTGAGAAATAACCTGATAATATGACAATTTTGTAAAAAAAAATAATAATAAAAAAAAAAAACTTCATTTTGCAAAGAATTGTGGGAAAAAATGACAACTTAAAAAAACTCACCATGCTACTTACTTAATACCTTGGAATGTCTACTTTGTAAAAAGGGGTCATTTGGGGGGTATTTGTACTTTATTGACTTGTCAGTGTCTCAAGAAATGATACACCTGATGTACTGAAGGCCTGATCAGATGTGATGAATTTTCAGTGATTGGCACCATAGTTTGTAGACTCTATAACTTTCACAAAGACCAAATAATATACACTAATGTGGGTTATTTTTTACCAAAGATATGTAGCAGTATAAATTTTGTCCAAAATGTATGAAGAAAAATTACTAATTAGCAAAAATTTATGACAGAAACAAAGAAAAAGGCATTTTTTTTCACAAAATGTACGTTTTATTTTATTTATAGCACAAAAAATTAAAAACTCACTAGTGATTAAATACCGCTAAAAGAAAGCTCTATTTGTGTGGAAAAAAGGACGCAAGTTTCATATGGGTACAGTGTTGCATGACTGAGTAATTGTCATTCAAACTGTGAGAGCGCTGAAAGCTGAAAATTGGTCTGGTCAGGAAGGGGGTGTAACTGCACTGTATTGAGGTGGTTAATGACCTAATTTAGGTAGAACTTCTTGATTTCTAAATGTGCAAGAACTTACCTTTGTTCCTTTTTTTATATAGTGTTATAGAGTTTCAAAATACATTATTTGTGATCAAAAATTTAACTGGTGTTTAACCCGCATCCTTCAGTTTAAAAATTGAGGGAACCAGGCAGAAAATTTTCAGTGGAACAGCAAGCTGCATCCATTCAGATGAATTGTCTGTTGAGGTATTTTGAAGGTCAGCAGAGCCGCCTGTCAAAATACAATAGCAGCAGTGGGAGAATTATCCATCCGTGCTGTATTGCATCAGGTTAAAAAGAAAAATTATATGGCCTGCTTTGGTGAGTGGAAACTTGCACTACAAAGTGTAAAGTGTTTGTTGCCCATGGCAACCAATCTTGCTTTACCGTTAGACACTTTTTTCAGCGTATGATGTCTATTAGCTGTGTGTTGCACTGAAATTGGTTGTGTAGAATGATTTTGCTGTACGGTTACAGTCATGTCATCCTTGTCTTTCAGTGAGGTTTCCATATTTTATTGACCTGAAAAGGCCTCATGATCAAGGGTTAAACCATACCTGCAATTTTTACTTGGAACCAGAAGAAGATGAATCTATTGGTGTCTGGTAAGTTGTGTCTTTATTATCTCTTTGATCTGTATGCTGTTCAGTGTAGGACATGGCTTCCATACATGGGAAGAGGTGAGGCCACAGAAGAAATGGCAGCTCCTGCAGTGGTAGAACATACATAATGATAAACACTACAGGAGCTTTACGTTCATTGTTTAGTACATCTAGCTGCACTTGCAGATACATTTTTTTTTCTTGTGCTGATAAATCTTAGCTGTACTTGGCATTATTATTATTAGAGGAATGCAAAATTCAAAAACATTTTCCGACATGGCTAAACTAAGGCAAAACTTTAGTTTTTAGTGCTGTCTGTGTCCCCATTAGGAAGATTTACCCACTCTATTTGTCATGGTTACCGTTATCAGAAAAGTAAAAGAAAATCCCAAATTTTGGGTTGTCACTGGATGCAGTGTTAATTTTGGCTGCAAATTTAGATTTCTTTTTAATCTAAAGCCTCGCACACACAATCGGATTTTCCGCAGACAAAAACCTCAGACTTTTGTCTGAAGGCGTGTGCCTGGATTTTGTCTTGCATACAAATGGCAAGGAATTGACGGCCAACAAACACGAACGTAGTGACGTACTATGTGGTTTTTCAGCTCTTTAGGCCTCGTGCACACGAGACGCTGTTAAACGCGTGTTCAGATGCAGTTGGACACTTTTTTCAACTGCCCCTGAACTCATTCAATGTTATCCTATGTGTCCATGCACACAGTCTCGTTTTTTGCCGTTTTTATGCAGAGTTGCGTTTAACCTCGTTTTTCCAGAAGCAAAAAAATGGGTTTAGACGCAAAAATTTCCACGTTTCAGACGCAAAACGCAGCTAAACGCGGCACCCGCATTTAGCCGCGTTTGCGTTTTATAAGCGTTTTTAAAGGAACCCAATTTTTTGGACCTGAAAACTCAGAAATATATGATTGAAAAGTCAAAGTCAAGGACTTTACTGCATCTGAGAATGACATTTTGTAACCCGACTTTGGGGGCCCATATCTTGGGGCCAGGAACCCCAAATTAAGTATACCGACACTGTGGAACTAGCACTACAACATATCCAAATTTGAGGTTGCTATCACCAAGTGACCCCGAGATAGGGGGCCCCAAAGTCAGGTCGGAAAATGTCATGCACTTTTCTGCATCAGAGATCCATGGCCTCAAAGTCAACTGTGACCATCTGCGGCAATGTAATTTGGTCATTAGGGTTGGGTGTTATGGTAAGTGGTTATCCATTAGGGTTAGAGTTATTGTTTAGGATTAAGGGTTGGATTAGGGTTAGTGTAAGGGATAGGGTTAGCTGTTAGGGGTAGGGTTAGTGGTTAGTGTTAGGGTTATTGTTTAGGGTTAGGGGTAGGGTTAGGGGTTAGGCTTAGGATTCTGGATATTTTAATAAGGCATTAAAAAATATTATATTACCATATACAGCAGCAAAGAATTAAAATATATTAATCAATACATATTTCACAATAAAAATATATTAAAAAATTGGCCAAGTAAATTTAAAACAATTATAAAAAATCTAATGTAACATAGATTTGCTTTTAAATAAAACAATTTGAAACTAGAAAAAATGAATAAAAAATATATTAAGATTAAGAAAAAAACTATTTTAATATTGTTTTATATTAGAAATAATGAAAACATTTTAAAATTGCCACAAGAAACAGACATTATTTTTTCTTAAAGGACAGAGAAAAAAATTCATCTGTACATCTATAGATAAATATATTTTATAAATATATACACATACCTGATTGTTACCGACAGATGTTCCTCTGGTGACACACTGTTTCTCATATTGGTGTCCATGAATGTCAGACCAGGAACGTACTTTTTCTAAGAGCAGATCAAATGTGACAATGGACATCCAGCTAAAATTAAAAAACTTGTCGGGGTAGGTACGCAGCTGCACATACATGTTTGTGAAATATCCAACGGACATTCGCTGTCCCATCAACGGATGGGTCCAATATCGATGAGCTTTGACTCTGGACCTCTCACGAAATTTGAGACGACGTTGCTGTCTCATCAAGAGCAGCATCAGAAGCATTTCCTGACATATATTCAATATGGGATCCATTGCAAAATATATACCACAGAAAGAGAGGCAAATGCAAGTGTACAACTGCTCTCTATGCTACTGCTGCTCACTCTGATCAAAATAGCAGAAATAGTTAAAAAAAACATGCTTTGAGAGCTTGGGGAGGGTCTACATGATGTTATCTTTATAAACGCTAATAAACGCAAACGGCTAAATGCAGCAAAACGCGCGTTTCAGCTTTTTTTGAGCAGAGTTTTCACCTGCGTCTCGTGTGCATGAGGCCTCAGCGCCACCCTTTGGGCTCTTTCTGCTAATTTCGTGTTAGTAGAAGTTTGAGTGTTGATTTGCGCTTTTCATTTTGTGCTTTTCAGACCTGTTGAGGAATCGGAGGAGATAACGTGTTATTTATTATTGGCCTTGGAGTTATTGCTTTGACCCAAGTCTAGTCCAGGAACAGGAGGAGGAGGATTTCTTGGACCAAAAATTGGTTGCTTTATTAATGGTGACCAATTATGTCATATGCCTTTGTTGCGGGAGCTCCAGGAGAATAATCTGGACGATGGACCCCTGCTTTCACCAACTCTTGGCAAATACGTGACCCCCTATATTAAGAAGCAGCACACATGCATGAGGCTTTTATTTTATTTTTGGTAAAAAAGCACTGATCTGAGAGGCTGGGCCAGCTGCTGGTCCTGGCACCTGGGTGACTTTACAGTCGGGATCAATCTAGAGCCTTGATCTGCCGAGTGACCTCTGCCAACAGCAGGCTTTTGCCTGCTGTCGGCTGAAAATGAACTGCACTCCTGTGATCCCCAGGAAAAGTATAGCCAAAATCCCTTTGGCTATTCTTCTTCTTTAATGACCTAAAGGGACAAAGGATTAAGTCCCTCAAGGTAATTCTATAGAACACATACAGCTTAGAATAGGGATCGACCGATTATCAGTAAGGCCGACTTATTGCGGGCCGATATAAGCATTTTTACAAAAACATCCGTATCAGTCAAACTAGATCGATATTACCAATATTGGTTTCTGCGGGCCGCAGCCATCTTTTTGGGGCCCAGAAGCCTGCAGACACACCGACATTACGTGCACTGGGCCTAACGCTCTGAGTCTGACAGGCCTCCTTCGCCTCGCCTCAACACTTGGCCAGCCACACCAGCCACCCACCCACAGTAAAGTGCCAGGCCACTGAGGTGGGCCAGCCAGCCAGCAGTCACCCATCCATCCACAGCAAGGTGCCAGCCAGCTGACACACACAGCAAGGTGCCAGACAGGCCAGCCAGCACCCACCCACAGAAGGGTGCCAGCCAGCAAGCCACCCACAGAAGGGTGCCAGCCAGCAAGCCACCCACAGCAGGGTGCCAGCCAGCAAGCCACCCACAGCAGTGTGCCAGCCAGCAAGCCCATCCATAGCAAGGTGCCAGGCCAGCCAGCAAGCCCACCCACAGCAGGGTGCCAGCCAGCAAGCCACCCACAGCAGGGTGCCAGCCAGCAAGCCCATTCACAGCAAGGTGCCAGGCCAGCCAGCAAGCCCACCCAGATCAGGGTGCCAGCCACAAAGCCCACCCAGATCAGGGTGCCAGCCACAAAGCCTACCCAGATCAGGGTGCCAGCCACGAAGCCCACTCAGATCAGGGTGCCAGCCATGAACCCCACCCAGAGCAAGGTGCCAGCAGCAAGCCAACCACAGCAGGGTGCCAGCCAGCAAGCCAGCCACAGCAGGGTGCCATGAAGTCCATTCAGAGCAGGGTACCAGCCAGCAAAGCCACCCACAGCAGGGTGCCAGACCAGCCAGTAAGCCAGCCACAGCAGGGTGCTTGCCACAGCAAGGTACCAACCAGCAAGCCAGCCACAGTAGGGTGCAGGCCAGCCACAGCGCAGTGCAAGCCAGTAAGCCCACCCACAGAAGGGTGCCTGCCATGTTTAACCTTACTTTTTTAAATTGCAGTGCTGATGGATGCAGATAGAAAAAGTAAAAGTGTGGTCTGGGACTATTTCTCATCTCAACCATCTCCAGGAAAAGCAGCAGTGTGCAACACATGCACAAACAACGTGAGCATGGGATCAACAACTGCAAAAAACAAAAATAGGTCAGATCTTTGGGCCCATTTAAGAGTTCATCATGTTAAATGATATAATGGAGCAAATACCACAATTCCACCAAACAACAATAAAATAATAAAAGCTATGTTTCAGAAAATAAGTGGCTAAATTTGAATGGAAGATCCCAACAGCTGGACAAAGCAATCACAGAGATGACTGCATTTAGCAAAGGTTTTGTTACATTTGGTTTTGTGAGGTTCATAAAAATTAATTTGACTACGTCCAGGACTGATTTAGCGCAGCTATCTGCGCAGGTAATCACAGTGTACTTTTTCTCCTGTGGATAGCAGCAGCAACGTGGAAAGAAAAACAGGAAGCACATCAGAAATGGCAAGAATGTGCTAAACACAGCCGCATTTAAACACATGCAAGTGCATGTAATCGCAATGCACAACTGCAAGTGATCGCTGGGCCTAGAGTCTTGGAATTTCAAAATAACAAAACATGCTTTTAACAGCGGCAGAACAGCTTCCTGTTTGAAAGAGCGGCAATCCATGCAGTTTAATGGCTATTGTACCATGAGGCTTTACGTGTAGATTTTCCCATTGTCCGTTATAACTGCAAGCATAAAATAAACTTTTCTGAGACCTTTGTTAAAATTAGCATCACAGTATTCAAAATATTACGAAATGGCACGCTGATAAAATGAGGTTATGTCATTGTAATGCACTGGGATTTTGAAGAGATTGTGACCTTCATTGTACTTGTTTGTATAACCCTGGAAATATCATTGTTACTGCTTAGCTTATTGGTTTTGTCCTCAAATATTGGTAGTATGCATGTTTAGCAGTTGTTACAGAAGGCTTTACTTTTTGACTTATATCTTTTTATAAGCGTTTTTGCATGTCTCATCTATGAAAATACTGAATGCTTGAACGTGCTTGTGACATGTTAGTAAATTATTTTTCCCAAGGCGTCTTTCAGGACAGCACCTGAGAGATAGCGACTCCTCCCTCCTCGTTAGGAAACACCTTCTTCCTCCAGACTTTAAAGGGAGGCGCCTCCCTACCACACCTCAGTTATTGTGTTTCCTCCGGCCCGGAGGGAACACCTTTTGGGAGGGAGTCTTTTTCTCTTAGGTGTTCCTGAGGGACTAGGCTTCTTTCCCTTTTTTTTCTTTCCTCCTTTAGAGACCCGCTGTCCTCCCGACCTACCCACGCCTCGACAGCGGTAGCAAGCGGGCTCCTCTTCCCCTCTTGTGCTCGGAGAGAGCCGAAGATTCGGTGGCCCGCACGTTCATAGGCGTGGCGGCGCGTGTGCCGCCGCCATGTTTTTTTTCGGCGGTCGCGCCGGAAGTGACAGAGCGGGTCATCGGGTCAGCTGAAACGTCGTTTCTGGCGTGGACGCAGGGGGGAGGAGGGAGGACAGGTGCTGGTGCCTATTTCCGCTTCCGGTCCGGTGCAGCTGCATTACGTGAGTCCGGAGGCGGCGTATAGCCACAAGTTGATTTCTGCACACCTGTTATGGAAGATTCAGCGTCTGCAGCGGTGGGGACAGGCACAGGCACCAGCAAAGCCCAGGTAAGAGGCAGCGGTTAAAGTCTGCCTTCTTTCCCCTATTTCCTGGCGTTTGGTCTCGCTCTCTCCTTTTTTTTTTGCTTTCCCCCCTGGTGGCAAGGGGCCTGTCTGGGCACTAGAAGCTGACTGGTTTCTTCTCAGTGCACCTGTGTGGTGATCCCTATCAAAGCTGAGACTGGGTCTCACTAAGGGTTCCCTGTTTTTTTTCCCTTTTTTGTCTTTTTCTTCATAGGCTAAGAGCTCTGACCCAAAGAAAAGATGTCCTTCTTGCAGGGCCAAGCTGGGAGAAAATTGGAAGAAAACCTTATGCAGTCCCTGCATTACTTCTTTAGTTAAGGAGGAATCTGCCTCTGTATGTGAGGATCTGGTGGCCTCTGTAAAGAAGGAGCTATACGCTACGATTCAGAATTTTCGTGACTCACTAGCAAACCCGGCTGCTAGTCAGCCTTCCACTTCAGAGTCTTTCCAGGGGTCTCTCTTAATCCCGGTGTTGGAATCTCTGCCTGAAGACCCTTCAGATAGGGAAAAGCAGTCCTCTGCTCTTTCCGTTAAAGATTCGGAAGAGGAGTTGGAGGATTCTGAGGTAGCCCCCTCTAAATTCAAGCTGTCCCTTGAAGAGGTCGATGGGCTCCTTAAAGCCATTCATGCTACGCTTGGTTTAAGTGAGGAGAAAAAGGAATTATCACTCCATGACCGCATGTATGCTGGGTTGGATGAGCCTAAGGGCCGAACGTTCCCAGTTCATCCGGTCATCTCTGAGGCCATTAGGAAAGAATGGCAGGATCCAGAGAAAAAGCCCTTTTTCTCCAAAGCCCACAAAAGGCGTTTTCCTTTTGAGGAGGACCCTGCAGCAGTAGGGAACAAGGTGCCCAGACTGGATGCCGCCTTTTCCCAGGTTTCAAGGTCCACGGATCTGTCCTTTGAGGACATGGGAGTTTTGAAAGATCCGATGGACAAACGCATGGATCTTTTGCTCAAGAGATCATGGCAATCAGTTATGAGCAATTTAAAACCAGCAATGGCCACCACGTGTGTAGCCAGAAATTTAGAATACTGGATTAACCAGTTACATAGTCACATATAGCTGCAGATTCCCTAAACAGGAAATCTTAGATTCTTTTCCTACCCTGATTACGGCAGTGGCTTATGTTGCAGATGCCTCAGCTGAGGCAATTAAGATATCAGCCAGGTCAGCAGCTCTAACTAATGCTGCAAGAAGAGCCTTATGGCTTAAAACCTGGCCTGGTGACTCGGCTTCAAAGAATAAGCTGTGTGGGTTACCCTTTTCAGGGGACTTGCTCTTCGGCCCTGACCTCGATAATATCCTTGACAGGACAGCCGATAAAAAGAGATCCTTTCCGGTCAAAAAGAAAAAGCAGGTAACAAAACGTCTTTTTCGACCTCAAAAAACTCAGGATCAGGACAGCAAGTTGCAGGGGAGAAGGAAAAGTTGGTCCGCCCCGAAGCCGAAGGGTAGAGGCGGAATTCTCTTCCGTCCTCCTACACAGGCCGAAAAATCGCAATGACTCGTCTCTGCGGGTGGGCGGAAGACTACAAGAATTTCTTCCGCAGTGGTCAGGGATAACTTCAAATCAGTTTATCCTGACCACTCTCGCGCAGGGTTACTCACTCGAGTTTGTCAACGACCCCCCAAAAAGGTTCCTGATTACCAACACCCCGCGGGACCCAGTAAGGGCCCTGGCCATGAAGTCCTCTCTAGAGGAACTGATGCAACAGGGTGTAGTAGTACAGGTACCCCTGCAAGAACAGCAGGAGGGGTTTTATTCCCATGTTTTCCTAGTAAAGAAACCGACAGGAAAATTTCGGTTGATTCTCAACCTGAAACCGTTAAACGAGTCCATAAGGTACAGGAAGTTCAAAATGGACTCAATTTTTTCAGTCAGAAATCTGTTGACGCCAGGATGTTTTATGGCGGTGAGGTTGGGGGGTGTGGTTCATCATCTCCAGTTCAGGGCCCTACCCTTCGGCCTGTCATCATCTCCCCGAATTTTTACCAAAATAATGGCAGAAGCTTTAGCGCCGCTGCGACTTCAGGGAATCGCAGTTATTCCTTATTTAGACGATCTGCTGTTTTTCGCCCCATCCAGCGAGGAATTGCAGACCAATCTAGGCAAGGCTCGCAGCCATCTGGAGGCTTTGGGGTGGATTTTGAACCTCCAAAAGTCGTCCCTAAACCCATCTCAGGAGATTCGGTTTTTAGGGTATTTAATAAATTCGGTGGATCAAAAAATCTTCCTTCCCTTAGACAAAAAGGACAGGATTTCCGGTGCAGTGTCTTTATTACAGACCAGCCAAAATCTGACAGTAAGACAGGTTATGTCAGCTTTGGGGGTTCTAACTTCAACAATGTCAGCAGTCCAGTGGGCAAGAATGCATTTCAGGTGTCTGCAGGCTTTCCTTCTAAAATCTTGGGATCACACAGTGGCATCCCTAGAGGCAGAGGTGAGAGTGTCAACCCAGGTAAAAAGGTCCCTATGGTGGTGGAAAAGACAGGATGTCTTATCGGAAGGGTTAGTCTGGGCTTTTCCAGTCGAGAAAAGACTAACAACCGACGCCAGTTCCTGGGGGTGGGGAGCCCATCTAGGAACACGTTTCCCTCAGGGGTCCTGGGCCAAAGAGGAGACAATAAGGTCCTCAAACTGGAGGGAGCTCAAGGCGATTGCCTTGGCTCTGGAGTTGTTTGTTCAGGAGCTTCAGTCCCATCACGTCCAGGTCCTAATAGACAATGCCACGGCGGTGGCTTATTTAAACAGACAGGGGGGTACAAGAAGCAGGTCGCTTCAGGTACTGGCCATGGAGATTCTTCGGTGGGCGGAAAAACGTTTGTTATCCCTATCAGCAGTCCACCTAAAAGGGGATCTAAACAGGTTAGCGGACTTCCTAAGCAGAAACGCTATTCAGGAAGCGGAATGGTCTCTAAACCCGGAGGTATTCACAATGATTGCCGGAAAATGGGGTTTACCAGAAGTGGACCTGTTCGCCTCAAGGGTGAACGCCCAGGTTCCCCAGTTCTTTTCCCTGGACAGTCGCGATGGCTCGCTGGGCACAGATGCGCTAGCTTATCCATGGGAATTTCGTCTTTGCTACGCTTTTCCCCCCATTTCAGTTAATCCCGTTAATTTTAAGAAAAATTCAGAGGGAGAAGGTGCCAGTTATTCTAATCACGCCCTTTTGGCCAAAAAGGACCTGGTTTTCGACAGTTCTAGGTCTGGCAATCAAGCCTTGTTGGCATCTGCCCCTCAGGCACGATCTGTTGTTGCAGGGCCCAGTAAACCATCCAGGAGTGGCCAGCCTGGCCCTCACGGCCTGGTTTCTGAAAGGCAGCTCCTTAGGAGCAAGGGGTTTTCCAACCGTTTGATCTCTACCCTTTTGGCAAGTAGGAAAAGGGTTACGGGGGCCATTTATTCTAAGGTTTGGAAGCGTTATAAAACCTGGTGTTTTTCAGCCGCCCAGGTGCCAGGGAGCCTTGTCTCCATCTTGGAGTTTTTACAGGATGGAGCAGACAAGGGACTGGCAGTTAGTACCCTGAAGGTGCAGGTAGCAGCTCTGACAGTGTTCTTAGAAAAATCTGTGGCCTCAGATCCGCTGGTGATCAGATTCTTTAGAGCCCTTAAAAGATCTAGGCCAGCTCCTATTAAGGTTTTTCCTAGATGGGATTTGTCGGTAGTCCTACAGTCTCTAACAAAGGGGCCTTTTGAGCCTCTTGTGGAGGCTTCCCTTAGGTTTCTCACATTAAAAACCGTTTTTCTGATTGCCATTGTCTCTGCACGCAGGATTAGTGAGCTAAATGCTCTGTCAGTTAAAGAACCATATCTTTCCATTTTTCCTGACAGAGTTATTCTTAGAACAGATGCAAAATTCTTACCGAAGGTAGCTTCAGTTCAGAACCGTATACAGGACATAGTACTGCCAACCTTTTGTGTTAACCCCAAAGGAAATAAGGAGACCTTTTTCCATACTTTGGACGTCAGGAGGACTCTGCTGAGTTATCTAGAAAGGACGGAGTCCTTCAGACGTTCAGATTCACTGTTTGTACTTTTCTCAGGAAGAAAAAAGGGTTTTCAAGCTTCTAAAGTTACTTTAGCTAGATGGCTGAAATTAGTTATCTCGGAGGCATATTCCCAGGCAGGATTATCCCCTCCAGCAGAAACTTGTGCACACTCAACCAGGGCTCTGGCGTCTACGTGGGCAGAGAGAGCTGGTGCCACCCCGGAGCAGATCTGCAAGGCGGCGACATGGTCGAGTTTTCATACATTTGTGAAACATTATAGACTGGACCTCACTTCTGCCAGCGATCAGGCGTTTGGCAGAAAGGTCCTGCAAGCTGTTGTCCCGCCCTAAGGGGTAAGTCTCTGTTATCCTCTCAGGTGCTGTCCTGAAAGACGCCTTGGGAAAGACCAAGTTAGACTTACCGGTAACTTGTTTTCCAGAAGTCTTTCAGGACAGCAAACATCCCGCCCTATGGTATTGTATTATGCTACGCTGTGACTAACGTATGTGTTTATGTGTTCCAGCCGGGGCCGGAGGTTCTCTTCTACAACTGAGGTGTGGTAGGGAGGCGCCTCCCTTTAAAGTCTGGAGGAAGAAGGTGTTTCCTAACGAGGAGGGAGGAGTCGCTATCTCTCAGGTGCTGTCCTGAAAGACTTCTGGAAAACAAGTTACCGGTAAGTCTAACTTGGTCTTTCGAGCACCAATATTTCCATGTCCTTTGGAGAAAAGCATGAGTTCAAAGCATTCACCTATGGACTATGTTGAGGAGCAGATTTCAAGTCCTGGCTCCCTTCCAGTACTGACTGGAGACTGGCTGGTATTTATAGCTGTGGCTGTCGGTGACATAACAACATGCCTTAATTAAGGGCCGGTTCACACAGCGGGCGATGCGAGGCAACACGACTCGCCTCGCCTCGCTCCCGCAAGTCGCCCCCGTTCTGTACAATGGAACCGTTCTGAGAGGAGCGACTCGAGTCGCTCCGACTCAGAAAAAAGGTTCCTGTACTACTTTTGGGCGACCTCGGGGCGACTTGCATTGACTTCTATACAGAAGTCATCTGCAAGTCGCCGCTGAGGCCGCCGCAGGTCGCGGCGAGGCAAGTCGGAGACGCCTCGCCTCGCCTGCAGTGTGAACCGGCCCTTACACTAATTTATTTTTTTTCATTTCTCAGCAAAGAAAAAAAAATTGATAATATTTTGGTCTCCATTTCATTATCTAGAATAGTTAGACTGGCTAAGCTAATAGAGATCTTCTGTTGGAATTTTGGAAAATGTATGTTTGTTTCACAAAATTGTCACTTGTTTTACTTATGATTCCTTCAAATAGACTGCCTAATGCACTACAATGCAGCAAAAAAGGGCTCATGGACTATTTTTGGCAAGGTGTGTTGAGATGCCATGCAGAATAAAAGGCATTGCATGTAACATGTAGTGTTAATGGGCCCTCAATTAACACATGAACTGATTTTTCAAATTAACTAGAGGTTGTGTCTTATATCACACAAAAAACTCTGGTTAACAACGGATGGAACAAAACAACATTCATCTTCATTCACTGCAATCATTATTTATTGTAATCATTATGAGCAATTTGTCCCAATATACGGACTGCTTTACTTCTCATGGAATTTATGAACATATGGCATCCTATTTTTGGAATGACTCTAGTGAGCTCTTGTTGTTACAGGCACACCGTTCCTGCAGTGCTTTGGAAAGATGCTCAGGGAAAGGACCTGGCGTGGTACGAGGAAGTGATGTCTACTAACTATCCTGTCATTCTTTACTTGCATGGGAATGCAGGCACAAGGTGAGCACTTATTGTTTGCAAAATTTCAAATAATATACAATTAGATGATCATTAAATTTAGTTATTTTATTTTCAAAGGTGGACAGTAATCAGTTCTGACATATGGAAAGACAGGAACAATATGGTAGATGAGATACATTTTCTCTAAAATCACTCATGATTGCTGTATGGCAATAGAAAACCTGTACCTGACCAGCTCTCAGTTGTGATTTATGTAAAAAAAAACAATTCCAAGTACAATAGTAGATCTATTAAATATTTTTTGCCAGATTTTTACAGTTGGCAACCCTACATTTAGAGGTGCAAAGGGCTCCAAGGCCTCTGTTAAAATATTGGCAGCCTGACTTGCAGTTATTGTGCCTTTATATTATTTTGATAACTTTACTTAAAAGAGAAGTATGGCCAAAACTTTTTTGGCCATACTTCTGTTCTAGGTAACAGGAGTGCACTTATTTCTGCTAAAGTCTGCTGTCGGCTGATGTCACAGAGCCAGTCCAATAATGTCGGAATGTCGGCAGCTGGCTCAGCCTCTCATTCCACTGCTGAGAGCCTGAGCCAGACGTTCCCACCCTCTTTACGCTCCAGTAAGCACAGAATGGGCAGAGCAGAGAGCCGGTGACTGACATTCACCGCCTCTGCTTAGTGAAGAATGAGACCCGAGCAATCCGCATTAATGTTATTGCTTAGTAGTTGGTCTTAGAGCTGGAGGGAGCAGCTGCGGCATTGGATTGATGCTGCAGCCATCTGGGTGAGTATGTACAGTATGTTTATTTTTCGTTTCATTGTCTTTTATTACATTTTTCACATAAATTTTTCCCTGATTTTAAGGGGGGAAAAGTGCGTGTTATATGCCGATAAATACGGTATATTGTAGTTTCCTGTAGAACCAGGAAAGACCTTTAGGTTTATGGAAAGAGGTGGTCAGATACTCCCATGTATCTAGTTGTAAGGTGAAGAGGGAATTTGGGTTCTTAATATGGTGATAGTGTAGTTGGATATCTGCATATGATGTTTTAGGAAGGCTTTTTGATATAAATTGTGTATATGTGGTTTCTTTTGAGAAGGGTCCTTCAGTTAATTTTCAAGGAAGGGATGAGGCATTCATACAAGGGCATTCATTGCCCTCCATGCAAGTACCATTGCATCAATGGAAGGAAACGTAGAGTAAAATACAGTTGCAATAAAAAGTACCCTTTTGCAATGATATGGATTTCTGCACAAATTGGTCATAAAATGTGATCTGATCTTCATCTAAGTCACAACAATAGACAATCACAGTCTTCTTAAACTAATAACACAAAAATAATTAAATGTTATCATGTTTTTATTGAACACACCATGTAAACATTCACAGTGCAGGTGGAAAAAATTATGTGAACCCCATAGACTAATGAGATCTCCAAGAGCTAATTGGAGTGAGGTGTCAGCCAACTGGAGTCCAATCAATGAGATGAGATTTGAGGTGTTGGTTACAGCTGCTCTGCCCTATAAAAAACACACACCAGTTCTGGGTTTGCTTTTCACAAGAAGCATTGCCTGATGTTAATGGTGCCTCGCACAAAAGAGCTCTCAGAAGACCTACGATTAAGAATTGTTGACTTGCATAAAGCTGGAAAGGGTTATAAAAGTATCTCCAAAAGCCTTGCTGTTCATCAGTCCACGGTAAGACAAATTGCCTATAAATGGAGAAAGTTCAGCACTGCTGCTACTCTCCCTAGGAGTGGGCATCCTGTACAGATGACTGCAAGAGCACAGCACAGACTGCTCAATGAGGTGAAGAATCCTAGAGTGTCAGCTAAAGACAAAAGTCTCTGGCATATGCTAACATCCCCGTTAGCGAATCAATGATACGTAACACACTAATCAAGAATGGATTTCATGGGAGGATACCACAGAGGAAGCCACTGCTGTCCAAAAAAAAACACTGCTGCACGTTTACAGTTTGCACAAGAGCACCTGGATATTCCACATCAGTACTGGCAAAATATTCTGTGAAAAGATGAAACCAAAGTTGAGTTGTTTGGAAGAAACACACAACACTATGGGGCTGATTTACTAAGATGAATGCGCTGCGCCGGTTCATACCTTATTTTGTGCGCCAGATAAATTATTAAGTGAGCGTATGAACCGGCTCACGGATAAGTGCAAAAGATGATAATATGCCGGCGCACGCAGTATCATTAACAGTCCATTCACACAGAGGCAACACGACTTCCAGCGTGACTTTGGGAGGCAACTTGGACATGACTTGAGTGTGAATCGCAGCGTGACTTGGGGCGACTTAAAACACAACTTGGGGTGACTTACAACACGACTTTAAGACGCTCCCAGGCCAGGCAACTTTAATTAAAAAAACAAAACGGCATGGGTTCTCCTCCAAGAGCATACCAGGTCCTTCAGGTCTGGTATGGATATTAAGGGGAACCCCACGCCAAAAAAAAAAAAAGGCGTGGGGGGTCCCCCTCAAAATCCATACCAGGCCCTTATCTGAGCACGCAACCTGGCAGGTCGCAGGAAAAGAGGAGGGGATAAGAGCGGCCCCCCTCCTGAACCGTACCAGGCCACAAGCCCTCAACATCCTATGCATCAAGGTGAAAAAACACCTGGCAGTGACTGGCCCCCCAGCCCCTGCCTCCCCCCCCCCATTTTACTTACCTGAGCCCCGGAATTTCATCCGGCGGAGACGCACTCTTCCTCTACCCAGGGGTTCTCGGCTCTTGATTGGTTAGATTGATAGCAGCTCAGACATTGGCTCCCGCTGCTTTCAATAAAATTCAATGACGTGGGGGGCAGGGCCGAGTCGGCATTCGTGTCTATGGATGCCAAATACTGGACTCGGGAGCGTGCTTGCATGGTAACTCCCCGGCAGAGCGCTTCTCCTAGGGGGTTATCTGATGCGGGGAGGAGCCGCGAGAGCCGCCGGGGGACCCGAGAAGACTGTGTTCGGGGCCACTCTGTGCAAAACTGCACAGTGGAAGTAAGTATATGTTTGTTATTTAAAAAAAATAAAACTGGAACCTTTACAATCCCTTTAAGGTATTACGAGTTGGGGTGCATATTTGAGGTTAAAGTTTAGCGTTGCTGTATATGAATATTAGAAGGTTCATTTAAACTGAGCTGTAGGAATCTTTAAATGTCATCAATAAAAATATGTAATAATGCCCTTGCCATGCAAATGAGCAGCTTTGCATTACTCCGCATCCTCCTAAAGTATCTGGCCACCTCTTCACTGCTTCACATTTATAGTTTATGTAGGATCAGATGAGGAAGGGATCCTAATTTTTTACAGGCACATACATTTTTATTCAAAATATGAGACCTACTCTTCTATTCCATTCTGAAGAAGAGGAGCATCCATCCAAGAGAGATTGAATTTCAGAGTTTTATATGTGCACATGGGTTTGTTATTTGATCATAACTACAGAGGGTGGAGTGGAGTTCTTAAAGTGGTTGTAAACCCTTACAAACCACTTTGACCTACAGGTAAGCCTAGATTAAGGCTTACCTGTAGGTCCAAGCAATATCTCCTAAACCTATATGGTTTAGGAGATATTTGCCCGAAAACGGGCACCACTGTCTACGGCGCATGCGTCGTAGACAGCGGCGCGCAGGCGCACTGAGCGCGGCATTTCCAAGAATGGAGCTGCCGCGCGTGTCAACTCCCGTGCGCATGCGCGGGAGTGACATCATTGCGGCTTCGCCGAATGACAGCGGCGGAGCTGCGCGTCCCCACCAACAAGATGGATGCGGCGGACTACAGGGGAAAGCGGCGACTTCGCTGGCTCCTGTGTCAGGTAAGTGACACATAATGGGCTACTATGCGATGCATAGTAGTCCATTATGCTTTGCCTTTGCAGGGAATGAAAGAGGAAGTAAACTCATCAGGGTTTACTTCCTCTTTAAAGCAGAACTAAAGGCAAAACTTTTTTTTTTTTTGTTTTGGATAGCGTAGAGATGTATTAGAACACCTGTCAAGTTTTTATTGCTGTTTGTACCCTGTCAGGGAGGTTCACCCTGTCTATTTGTTCCGTTTCCCATTATTACTGAAAGTGAAAGTAAAAAGAAATCCTAAATTTTGGGTTGTCCTGAGAACATTTTATCCCCACTGGATATCTTCCAGTGGGGACACTAGTTCTGGTGACCTTGGGGACAGGGCTCCTTTTTCTTTCTATTCCTGTTTTGGCTATGGGATAGGAAGTGAAAGTAAATGTCCCCAATGGGACACAGATGGCAAAAAACTGACTGGGTTTTTAACCCTTTCTTACTATATCTAAAATGAAAATATTCTTCCTATAGTTTGGGCCCTAAATCTGCTTTCTTTTTTTCTTTCTTTTCTGTAGAGTCTATTTATTAAAAAAAAAAAAAAAAATATCAAAACACAAGTATATTCCCTCCTTTATTATGAAGTTAACCTCTACTTTCTTTTCCAACAGAGGAGGTGATCACAGAGTACAACTATACAAGGTAAAATTTATTTTTCTTTCATAGTATAATTTTTGTTTAAAATACATATTTCCAACTGCTAGGTTTATGTCTATCTCTACCAATGGACAACTTTAAAGAATAACTGCTTTTTAAAAAAAAATATATATATTCTTTAGCCCCCTGATTTATAATACACCCTTTACCTTCTACCCCAAATGTATACTTACCTGAATCAAATACCCACAGGAATCTTTGTTGCCTGCTGGCAAAATCTTCTTCTTTTCCCTGCTTGCACCTGCTTATGGTTTTGTAAATGTTTTTTACTCACACAAATAAGGTATGTAGATTCAGTCACCAGATATTGAACATTATCTTGTGCAACTGGATGCAGTGATGCTCTAAAAGGCCCTTTCATACTTCTAAATCGGCAATTGTTATTTTGGGTGTTTTTACTTGTTTTTTGCATTTTTTCTTTTTTCTTTTTTTTTTTTCCATTTGTTATATTGTGAGGGTAAATATTCAGAACATCAATTTTCCATGGGCAGATTTGTTCACGATATGTAAAACGGCATGATACATACAGTCGTTTTTTTGGGTTTTTTTTGTGCGTTTATCATCAATCTTGATGAGTCTGCGTAAAGTTGAATTCCAGCCTAACCCTAACTACTCTTATAAATGTCCCTCCCCCATCCAGACACTTATGCATAATAACCTTTTTATGAAAAGATAAGTGTGTGTGTATGTATGTATGTATGTATGTGTGTGTATGTATGTGTGTATGTATATATATATATATGTATATATATATATATATATATATATATATATATATATATATATATATATATACACTACCGTTCAAAAGTTTGGGGTCACCCAAACAATTTTGTGTTTTCCATGAAAAGTCACACTTATTCACCACCATACGTTGTGAAATGAATAGAAAATAGAGTCAAGACATTGACAAGGTTAGAAATAATGATTTTTATTTGAAATAACATTGTTTTTACATCAAACTTTGCTTTCGTCAAAGAATCCTCCTTTTGCAGCAATTACAGCATTGCACACCTTTGGCATTCTAGCTGTTAATTTATTGAGGTAAGCTGGAGAAATTGCACCCCACGCTTCTAGAAGCAGCTCCCACAAGTTGGATTGGTTGGATGGGCACTTCTGGCGTACCATACGGTCAAGCTGCTCCCACAACAGCTTAATGGGGTTCAGATCTGGTGACTGTGCTGGCCACTCCATTACCGATAGAATACCAGCTGCCTGCTTCTGCTGTAAATAGTTCTTGCACAATTTGGAGGTGTGTTTAGGGTCATTGTCCTGTTGTAGGATGAAATTGGCTCCAATCAAGCGCTGTCCACTGGGTATGGCATGGCCTTGCAAAATGGAGTGATAGCCTTCCTTATTCATTTATTTAATGAAGATGCCAGTTGGGGACCGGTGAGGCGTCTGTTTCTCAAACTAGAGACTCTAATGTGCTTATCTTCTTGCTTAGTTGTGCAACGCGGCCTCCCACTTCTTTTTCTACTCTGGTTAGAGCCTGTTTGTGCTGTCCTCTGAAGGGAGTAGTACACACCGTTGTAGGAAATCTTCAATTTCTTTGCAATTTCTCGCATGGAATAGCCTTCATTTCTAAGAACAAGAATAGACTGTCGAGTTTCAGATGAAAGTTCTCTTTTTCTGGCCATTTTGAGCGTTTAATTGACCCCACAAATGTGATGCTCCAGAAACTCAATCTGCTCACAGGAAGGTCAGTTTTGTAGCTTCTGGAAGGAGCTAGACTGTTTTTAGATGTGTGAACATGATTGCACAAGGGTTTGCTAATCATCAATTAGCCTTCTGAGCCAATGAGCAAACACATTGTACCATTAGAACACTGGAGTGATAGTTGCTGGAAATGGGCCTCTATACACCAAAAACTAGACATTTGCAGTTAGAATAGTCATTTACCACATTAGCAATGTATAGAGTATATTTGTTTAAAGTTAGGACTAGTTTAAAGTTAGCTTCATTGAAAAGTACAGTGCTTTTCCTTCAAAAATAAGGACATTTCAATGTGACCCCAAACTTTTGAACGGTAGTGTGTGTATATATGTAATATATATATATATATATATAAAATCAGTCCGCTCTGGTCGGGTCACATGATCTCCCCTGTATCAACCAGCATAAAGTCTAGACTGGTGAATTCACCCATGGGCTTAAATAACCCATCTTTTGTTGCTGCTCCCTCCTCGCTTCAGCCATAGGGGAGGTGAAAACTATGACCAGACCGGAGCAGCCTTAAAATAGGTAAGTATATGCATCTTTCTTACACAAGTTAGTAAGCGCAGGTGTCAGGAGGGGGGAGGGGACAATTTTAAGAGTAGCTAGGGTTAAGCTGGCGATCCACTTCAATTTATGTAAACATACAAAAATGTGGCATGCCCTATATTTTAACAAATACTATGCTGTGGAATATACTGTATTATAATTACTAGCCATGTAATGAATATTTGGGTTTTTACTTGATATACATTTTGTGCTGTAAATGCATGCATTTTACTGGAGGAAAAAGGACATGTGAATGGGTCATTATGTAAAGGGCTTAGAAAGGTAGACATGCATGATAAAAAAATGTGCAATATTTGCAGTACTATTCTGTATGCACACATGCATATGAGATGGTTTCACTAGCTCTAGAGCAGAAGCCAGTCTTTGTAATTGTAAGTATAATTGCAATTGTAAATGTAACCTGATGTAATCTGGAGAATGCAAGTGAAAGAAAATCTACATTATATCTTAACAAAAATTACAAATGTGTGCTATGAAGAAACCTTCTAACCCTGTTTTTTCATTGTCTAATGTAAGCTACCATTTAGTAAAAATATTAAGTTTTCTATACTAACTGGCAAATGGCAGTAATCCAAATCAACCAGGTTCTGTCTGTTGCAACAGTTTGAGAGTATTAAGTACAGGCAACAGAGCTGCAATTCTGCCTTAAAATTAACACAACAGAGTATCAAATTATGATCACTGACAAGTAAAGTGAATAACATTTGTTATCTCATTACAATGGCATCTGAAAGTGGGTGAAATATATAGGGACACAAGTGAACATGTTGTCCCTAAAGCTGTGTTGAAAGCAGAAAAAATGGGCAAGTGTAAGGATTTGAACAAGTTTGACAAGGGCCAAAATGTAATGGCTACACGACTGTGTCGGAGCATCTCCAAAACTGCAGCTCTCTTGTGGGATGTTCCCAGTCTGCAGTGGTCAGGACCTACCTAGAGTGGTCCAAACAAGGAAAACCGGTGAACTGGCAACAGGATGGTGGGAAGCCAAGGTTTATTGATACACATGGTGAGCAAAGGCTGGCCCATGTAGTCTGATCCAATAGAAGAGCTACTGTAGCTCATAATGCTGAAAAAAGGTAATGCTGGTTTAAAACGCAGCATCGCAGACCAATCAGGGTGTCCATGCTGACTAGTGTCCACAGCCAAAGGTGCCTACAATGGTCTCATGAGCATTCAGAACAGGAGCATTAGAAGAAGGTGGCCTGGTTTGTTGAATTCAAGAATGGTTTTAGTAACACATCAACATAATGTTTGAGGTGTTGACTTGGCTTCCAAATTCTCCAGATCTCAATGCAACTGAGCATCTGTGCGATGTGCTGGAAAAACAAGTCCTATCCCTGGAGGGCTCACCTTACAACTTTCATTACATAAAGAGTCTATTACTGATGTCTCGGTTCCATATACCACAGCATACCTGCAGAGGTTTGGCAGAGCCCATGCTTCGACAGATTATGGTGGGTTGTCATAATGTTATGGCTGATGAGTGTACATCGGCAAAGTGTTTTTGCAGCAAGTACAAAAATCTCTGAAAGCTGCTGCATAGTAATCCGGCTGTCATTGTTTACTATGAAAGGGCTCTTGGTATCCATCTTGGAAGATTTTTAGTACTTGCAGCAAAAACCTCTAACATGGAGGTGGAAGCACCGTGGGCAGCCTAGAAGTCTCCAGAGGCGGTTTTCTGACACTGATATCTTTGCTAAGGAGTTTAAAATTGCTGAAGCAGACAGTGCTTCTGTAAGTACATGTAATTCAAACTGCCAGGCTGTGTATAGTTGTCGGGGAAGAAGGTAATGACTGAGTCTCTGCATAAAACACAGGAGGTTTAGCTATGTGAAAAAATGAAAAAACTGCAGTAGCATGCATTATGTCTTCTTACGAAAAATTATCTGCTGCACATATTTAGGTAAAATTTTGTATTTATTTTGTTGGGAATTGTACTTAATCTTGTGTCCTCCTACTAGGTCCTCAGCTCAATGGGTTTTCATGTCATTTCATTCGACTACAGAGGTAAGTGACTAGCTGAGGTATCTTTCTAGATGACTTTCCATTATTGCTGCTGGCCAGTACCATCTAGTGCCCGCACCAAGGGGCCAAGCAAGAGATTTAAAGTTGTAATTAAAATAGCAATGTCTTGTGATCTGAAACTGCAGAATTGAAATCATGTGTTTCCTCTTTATTTGTCAAGTAGCTTATTTTCCACTTGCTGCGTTTTAATGAAGACAATAAAACACTTTCTCCTGTTTATACATTCATTTTAAAGCGGTTATTTGAGGCCATGTGCTGCTAATGTTAGTGAAGTAGGTGCTTGGAAATAATTGTAATGATCTAATAATAAACCTCTAGCTGAGGTATCCACCCACCAGTTTTTTTATGTTCTTGCCATAGCTAAATAAAGTATTGTATCTGAATGTAATAATAATAAATTCATTTTTTAAGGCCAATCTTTATGGTGCCTGTGACATTTGTGACATTGAAACCCTCTCCAAGATAGCTGAGCAGGTTAATCAATTCAAGTATCCGTACAAGGGAGGACAGCTGGCACCTCGCTCTGGGTTGCTCTGTATTGGTTCCTGTTCCTGGTAGTGAGTGTTGGCAGTCTTCTCAGTTATTTGACCTTGATCAGCTTGGAACTGATAAAAAGGATGATGGTGAATCTACTGGAGTAATTTGTAACGATCCAATTCAGTGTTATCAACACTTTTTATATCCCTGACAATGCAAGTTTTGGGCAGTTGTTTTTATCATCAGTCAGTGGCAATCTCTCACTTATGTATTCTGTGAGGCTTGGAGTTAGCTGTATTTCAAGCTTGTCGTGTTTTTTGGGTAAATTTACTTTTGTTCAAGTTTTAAATACAAGATATTTACAGTGAAAACAATATGGCTATGAGAAAAACTAGATACTGTATTTATCGGTGTATAACACACACACAGGCGTATAACACACACCCCAATTTTAGGAGGGAAGTTCAAGGAAAAAAAAACAACATTTTAAATAGAGAACTTTGAAGCAAAATTAGGGTCACAGGTCATCAATGCACCATGCTCAGTGCCCATCTGCAGCCTCTAAATTGCCCATCAATGCACCCTGCTCAGTGCCCATCTGCAGCCATTAAATTACCCAACAACACAGCCTGTTCAGTGCCCACCTGCAGCCTATACATTGTCCAACAATGCAGCCTGTTCAGTCCCCGTCTGCAGCCTATAAATTGACCAACAATGCAGCCTGTTCAGTGCCCATATGCAGCCTCACCTATCCCATCATTGCAGCCTCGCCAGTGTTGGATTATCCCTGCTGTCTGCGAGGGAAGTGGAGGAGCGAGCACCGCTGAATTACACAGAGCCACGATCTCCTGTGTACCCGGCGCTCCATCACTCACATCCATTCCTCCTGGCCCTGCTCATGTGATAGACAGAACAGTGGCCCAATGCGGGGCCAGGAGAGGTGGCTGTGAGTGATGGAGCGCCGGGTACACAGCACATTGCAGCTCTATGTAATTCAGCGGCGCTCACTCCTCTTCCCTCAGGGACAGCAGGGATCGGCATATAACACGCACCCACAATTTTCTCCTGATTTTAAGGGGAAAAAAGTGCATGTTATAAGCCGATAAATACGGTATTTTATTTCCTGTATTGTGCCAACAGATTGTGCAGTGCTTCAGAGACTGTACATACAATTGTTCATATCAGCTTATATCTGTACCATTCTAAAGCAGTATATATACATAGTTTTTTTTCATTCAACCAGCAGGTTGATCAAAAAAACAAAAACAAAGCAAAAATAGACTGATTCCCACAAGTGATACACAGTAGATGCAGGGATCTGCCCTGCTGCACTATTGTGCTCTGGCAGTGGGAAGCCTATCAGAATCTGTTGAACAGGGAGGCGTACACAGACCAAAAGTCAGCCAGTTCAGTGCAGGAAGAATACGTGTATACTTGGCTTAAGGCTACCAGGTTTTTAAAATGAAATCCAGGGACACCCTACTAACTACAACCCTTTTTTGACCACACGCCCAAATCCATACCCCTATTTGTAGCCATACCCGCTGTGACAGTACAGTTCCCTGTCCTAGTAATTGTTGCCCAGGTTTCTCAAATAGGCAGGTTGAGGGGTTCCAGGGGTATTTAATGTGGAGGAATCTGTTTTATCAGTTTCCTCCAAAGTTTGTAAAATCCACTTGGGGACCTGGAGCCTGGAGATTCCATAGCGTTATGGGTGGGAAGAAATCTCCAATCCTGGGACCAGGTTTTGGGAACAGCCAGAAGTCTGTCTGGTTGATTGCGCAATGGGGTCATGGGCTTATAGCAGAGTCAGGATTAGGGTTCTGGGCTCCACCGAGAAAAAGACAGAAGGTCTCCAGGAGTCGAGAGTGCAGGTGTGAAAGCCAGAGACTCAAGTCTGAGGATCAGAGCAGTGAGGGGCTGCTTTCTAGATGGGACGCTGTGTGCGTTGAAGCTGTGTGCATCTAACGAGACAGACGAGAGCCTGAAGTGGAAGGCCTGAGCAGTAAGGAAGCTGAAAAGAGGTACAGTAGTTGTACGGGAACCCTGTTATATGGCCAAGAGGGCTGAAGCGTAAAGCCTAAGTGGCAGTACTACTGAAGAGAGCCAGGTGGCTTGGCGTTTTTCATTTATTGTTTTTGGGAGAAGAACCCCTGTGTGGGCAACCAAGTGCATGTATGAACTTTATTTTGTTCCTTTTAATAAAAGTGGGCTACCATACCCTTAAACTAAAGTTCCTGTTCTCTGTGAACTTACTGAAAAGGCATGTTAAACATCCCCCAATGTCACACTGCAAAATCACCAAGAATGGTTTTAAAGTACCTGAGGCACTTTTGGGCATTCTGCGGAAAGCAATCATGTGTAGCATGCTGCAGAGAATTGTGTGTGTGTGTGTGTGTGTGTGTGTGTGTGGCCAGGTTGCTCTAAGAGTAGGAGGAACTTTAAATGGGTTTGGTTAGATAAAACCTGAATATATGCTGCTCTGGATCAAGAGTGCATACCACAGCATGCAGGGGTAAGTAGTGCACAGAGCAAAGGGAATAAATAACTCTGAGTGAAGGGGTCAGGAGTAAGGAATGCACTGAGTGCAGGGGTCAGGAGTAAGGAATGCACTGGGTGCAGGGTTTAGGAGTGAGGTATGCATTGAGTGCAGATGTCAGAAGTAAGGAACGCATCAAGTTCAGGAGTCAAGATTATGGAAAACGCCAAGTGCAGGGTTGGGAGTAAGCAACAAGTCAAGTGCAGTGGTCAGGGGCTAAGCATCACTCCAAATGCAGGGCTTAGAGTAGGTAATGCACTGAGTGCAGGGGTCAGGAGCAAGCAACGCACAGAGTGCAGGGTTTAGGAGTAAGAAATGTACAGATTGCATCCTAAGCAAAAATGACCCTCCTTCCAATTTTCCTCTTCCTGTCTGAACTGTACATTGCAATTCTGTCGGTGAGTGTCCTGGGTCTCTGGAAGACACAAATACCTATGTGTTTTTATTGGTATGTCAATTCTGTAGCTGTTGACTTCTGTTTCCACCCGCCACCCATCAGACCTGTAGCACAGAGCCGTGGGAAGTGATAGAAAAGCACAGAGCCCTGTGTCAGGACCCAGACCACTTACTAAGAGAATAGCAGATGCAATGTAATACAGCGACCATACCTGGAGCCATAGAAATGATAGGGACCCACACAGCCTACCTGACACTTTGACAGCTGTCAGTGAGCTTCCAATGCACATTTCCAGATTCAATAGCAGCAGAAAATATATATGAGAGATGCAGTAGCTTAGGAGAACACAAGGCAACCTCTTACGATTAAGCCCAGAAAAGGGCAGAACACATCAGAGGAGTTCTCTACAGGTGGAGTACAGAAGCTGAAGCCACCTTCTACCCATTTTAATTTACATACATGCAAAAGGTCATCAGTGTCTGTGTGCAGACGGCCGCCATTTTTGTTGAAAAAAATTAGGCAGGACATTATGGAAACCCTTTCAGCATCCACAGCACAAGATGCAGAATATAATCACAGCCAGCACAGGGAAGCAGAGTCATGTATCGTACATCTGGTGGGTGGGTCTGAAGTTTCTCCTTCTCCTCTGGAGTTGTCTACTCCTGATCCAGAAAAGTTTGCCAGAGACCACTTACTGGGAACATTCCTGGGGTTTTTGTTGGCAGACCCCTGAAAACTGTTACTGTCCTCAACAAATTGCAGCCTTATACCACATTCATACACACAGTAGAGCCAACTACCCTAACAGTATATTTTTTAATTGTGGAAAAAACCCACACAGGCAACATACAGACTCTATGTAGACTGCCCCAGGGAGATTTAAATGTGGGGCCCAGAGCCTAAAGGCATACAATTTGGCCACTTAGTTGCCACCCTAGAAGAAAATCAAGTCATGTGCGTGCTAACGTTAAATTTTCATGCACCATTACCTTAAAATAATCAAAATACTTGTAAATGTAACATGAGACACGGTACTGCCCATACACGTACAGAATTTTGTCCGAAACTGGTAGTTTTCAGAAAGATCGTTCGAATTTGTGCTGTTGGTGAACTACTTTACAGTCGATTTCGGCTAATGTCTATGGATCCGAAGCGAAAACTTTTTCAACCAAAAAAACTATTTTAGCCAAAGTGTATATGTGTATGTTATATTCAAAACAAAACAAAAAAAAAAACCTCTGTCTTGCCTTGCGCATGTCCTTGGAATATAGGTGAACTAGAATCATCTTTGTTTGTTAACCACTTGCCGCCCGCCCTATAGGCAATTGACGGTGGCAAAGTGGTTGCATAATCCTGATCGGACTTCATATGATGTGATCAGGATTATGAGCCGCTGCACGCCCCCGGGGGCGCACATCGCGGCGATCGTTGTTGCGGGGTGTCAGTCTGACACCCGGCAACTACGATCTCAGTAAAGAGTGTCTGACGGAGACTCTTTACCACGTGATCAGCGTGTCCAATCACGGCTGATCACAGTGTAAATAGGAAGAGCCGGTGATCGGCTTTTCCGCCCATCAGTGCCACCCATCCGTGTCGCCCATCAGTGCCGCCTATCAGTGCCACATATCAGTGTCCATCAATGCCACCTCATCAGTGCCACTTCATTGGTGCCCATCAGTGCCGCCTTATCAGTGCCCATCAGTGTAGCCCCATCAGTGCCCATCAGTGAAGGAGAAAACGTACTTATTTACAAAGTTTTGAAACTGAAACAAAAAAAAAGAAATTTTTTCAACATTTTCGGTATTTTTTTATTTGTAGCGCAAAAAATATAAACTGTAGAGGTGATCAAATACCACCAAAAGAAAGCTCTATTTGTGGGGAAAAAATGATAAAAATTTCATTTGGGTACATTGTAGCATGACCACGCAATTGTCACTCAAAATGCGACAGCGCTGAAAGCTCAAAATTGGTCTGGGCAGGAAGGTGTTTAAGTGCCTGGTATTGAAGTGGTTAATGTTCTTGACTGATCACTTTAGATCATGGAAACTATTTTATTCTGTCAATTAGCAGACAAGTCGCTATGGAGCAACGAATAGTAAGCACTGCATACAAATGAAATTCTATACGTGTATGGCCAGCTTTAGTGCTAGAATTTTTTTTTATTTTTTTTTTTTGGAGGTTTCAGATAACATAAATAGATCAGATAAATCAGGTACCTAATGTAATTTATATAAAGGATGGGGGATGCAGGCGGATCAGCAAAGCATAGAAGAGGGAAAAGCAGACAAAAACTGATTGAGCAGTCTTGGGGTCTTATATCTGGCAATGTTAATGTGAAGGATAAGATATAGAAGGGGCTAAAAAAAGATGAAAGCAGTATTAAACCCTAAAAGAAAAAAAGAATAAGCCATTGTGCTCACTGGAACCCAATCTTTAACGGGGAACATAAGAGGGACAGATGAGTGTCAGGGAACACCAGATAAAGTGGATGCAGCGCCTCCCAAATTAGGTCTTGAGATCCTAATGCACATAATAAAAATAATAAAAAAAAGGGCACATCCATCTAGGTGTAGTGATTTATTTAAAAAAAGGTGGAAAAAAAAAAGTATAAAAATGCACTCACTAGATAAGTGTCATAGCTTGTCACCAATATAAACCTCCATAGTATCGCTGTGAGGCTGCTGAGCTCAGCAGCCTCACCATGGCTTTCAGAAGTGGCAAGCTGGTTGAGGTTCCAAACACCTCTCTCTTGGCTGGATGATGACAGGAAGTGGAGGGGATGTGGCTACATTTTTCAGGGCACTCATAAGTGCCCCTTCCAAACCTTAGGAAAGAAAGGGTGACGTTGTTGAAATCAGAAGTAACGTGGGTGCTGCGAGCCCCGCTGTGATCATTACAAGCTATTTGTTTTTCACCTTGATGTAAGTGCAATCATTTTAATAAATGTCGTGTCGACCTTCCTGTTTTGGAGGTTGTTTCATTGTTGCCCATCTATTGCACCTGTTGCTAATTTCATTAACACCAAAGCAGCTGAAACTGATTAACAAACCCCTTCTGCTACTTGACTCTCCAGATCAATATCCCAGGAGTTTAATTGACTTGATGCTATACTCTGATTAAAAATTGTCCCTCTAATTTTTTTGAGCAGTTTGTATTACCAGGTTACAGTCGGGGTGCAAATTCCTTCTTTTGGTTGCTCTAAAATCTCCCTTGTGGCTGAATGAAATTTGACTGACCAATTCTTAATTATGCATGTGTTTAGAGTGGAAAACTGCCCCACGTTTAGTAATAAATCTTTTTTTTTACTTTGCAAACTATTGTAATTGGATGCCAAGCAATATAGATGTAAAGGTCTGTAAACCTGTCACAGGGACTATGCTGAAGTAGACACAGCCTGATTTGGGACTAATTACAGTGCATCCGGAAAGTATTTTATGTTACAGCCGTATTCCAAAATGAATTAAATTCATTATATTCCTCAAAATTCTACAAACAATACTCCATAATGACAATGTGAAAGAAGTTTGCTTGAAATCTTTGCAAATTAAAAATAAAAAATGAAAAAAAATCCCATGGGCATAAGTATTCACAGCCTTTGCCATGACAGTCAAAAGAAACTGAGCTCAGGTGCATCCTGTTTTCACTGATAATCCTTGAGCTGTTTCTACAACTTGGAGTCCACCTGTGCTAAATTCAGTTAATTGGAGAAGATTTGGTAAGGCACACACCTGTCTATGTAAGGTTACACAGTCAACAGTGCATGTCAGAGCACAAACCAAGCCATGATGTCCAAGGAATTGCCTGTAGACCTTAGAGACAGGATTGTATTGAGGAACAGATCTGGGGAAGGGTACAGTAAAATTTCTGCAACATTGAAGGTCCCAATGAGCACAGTGGCCTCCATCATCTGTAAATGGAGAGTTTGGAATCACCAGGACTCTCCCTAGAGCGGACTGCCAGGCCAAATTGAGGGATTGGGGGAGAAGGGCCTTAGGGAGGTGACCAAGAACCTAATGGTCACTCTGACAGAGCTCCAGTCATTCTCTGTGATGAGAGGGGAACTTTCCAGAAGAAGAACCATCTCTGCAGCACTCCAGCCTGTATGCTAGAGTGGCTGGACGGAAGCCACTCCTCAGTAAAAAGGCATATGACAGCTCATCTGAAGTTTGCTAAAAGGCACCTGAAGGACTCTCAGACCATGAAAAACAAAATTCTCTGGTCTGATGAAGCAAAGATTGAACTCTTTGGTCTGTAACATAATAAAATGTGGAAAAAAGTTAAGTGCTGTGAATACTTTCCGGATGCACTGTATGTTGCTAATTGTCTTGATAAACCTCCCCAGTGCTTCCACATTGTGTTTACACTGAAAGTGATGTAACGGTGCATCCTTCCAGTATCAAGGCTCGAGTAGAGCTGTTGTATTTCTGTAGAGCATCTCCCAGCAGCAGTAGATCACGATTAGAAATGATCTCTTGCTGCATCGGGGAGTCAGATCAGGCCTCAGCTAATGATATTCAGACCTCCCATTAAGAAAAAAGTGTAAATATACAGCAAAGGTAAAAAATATGGTGTAAAAAAAAAAAAAAAAAGAGAAGAAAAGGCTCTGGGACTCAAGTAGGTAAACAGGCAAACGGAAATTGTCTGCAGCTAGCAACAGCTTCTATATTAGTCCCTGTATATCTGCATCTAAGTGTTATTTAGATTGTCTTTCAGTTCTGCTTCCTTATTTTGTAATTTATTTTAGACCGATTTGTTGTTCTTTGTTAGGCTCGATTCATCTATGCATGTTGCTTTTGAGCATTTCTGCTGTGCTTTTTGTGTTTTTGGAACTGCGTTTTTACCGCGATTTTGCTCCAATTTTTTTTGTTATAAATTTACTGTATATAGCTGGTTGCGAAGTAGCGGGTTGAGAAGCCGGCCACTGCGTCCTTAGCAACCAATGAGTCATCAGCTGTCTGTGAGCTTCCCCGCTGAGAGCTGAATGTAAAAAAATAAAAATAAATTGCTGGCTAAAAGAATTTGCGGAAAAAAATGATGTGGACCCCCCCCCCCCCCCCAGTCCATACCAGACTGACGGGACACCCCCCACGTCAAAATATTAAAAGATAAAAAAAAAAAGACGTTGGGTCCCCCCAACATCCATACCAGACCCTTATTTGAGCATGCAGCCCGACAGGTCAGGCAAAGTGAGGGGATCCCCCCCTCTGAACCATACCAGACCGCATACCCTCAACATGGGGGGGTGGATGCTCTGCGCCCCACACCCCAAAGCACCTTGCCCCTCATGTTGATGGGGACATGGTCCTCTTCCCGACAACCCTGGCCGTTGGTTGGCAGGGTCTGCGGGCGGGGGGCTTATCGGAATCTCGATGCCCCCTCCAGTAAAGGGGCCCCAGATCCCCCTATGTGAATGGGTATCATTAACCAAAAAAGCATTGAAATGTAAAAAAAAATAAAAAATCATGAGCCTGGTCCTTTATTTCAAAAAAATAGCTCTGTCTTCTCCCCGAGCCGTCTTCTCTGACGTCACATGGGGCGGACTCCCTGGGTGACATCAGATGGCCAAGCCCAAAGAGATGTCAGACAGCGGGGGACGTCACAATGGAGGAAGACAGCATCTGGACATGAGCAGACTTTTTAGTTTTTAGCAGGTAACTGGCAGCAAGGAAGAAGACAGCGGCACAGGAGAAAAGAGCTCCTTTTTTTTACATTTCACTGCTTTTTTGGTGAATGGGTAAGGGTACGATGTACCCAATACCCTTTCACATGTGGTGGAAGTATCTGGGGCCCCCTTGTTAAACGGGCTTCCAGATTCCAATAAGCCCCCGACCCACGGACCCCTGAAGAGGCCCTTGTCCCCATCAACATGGGGGCACGGTGCTTCAGGGTGGATGGACTGAGCCCCCCCCACCCTAAAGCACCCACTCCCCTTATGTTGAGGGAATGCGGTCTGGTATGTTTCAGGAGGGGGGTGCTTGCTCGTCCCCTCCCTTTCCTGACCTGCACGCTTGGATAAGGGTCTGGTATGGATTTTGGGGGGGGACCTCTACGCCATTTTAAAAAAAAAATTGGTGTGGAGGTGTCCCCTCCAAATCCATGAATGCTGCTCAAAGTTCCAGAAGTTTCAGAATATTGGAAACTATGCCCTGTGTGGGAAATTCCCCTCTGCCCTGGATCTTGAGTTTTTCACAGGTGGTGCCCCATCCTGCTGCACTAGCATCTGTGTTTACAATGATCCATGGCTGCAGCCCTAATGGACGATGCTGTTTAGCGTTTCTTGTTTCTTCTACCACGTAATCCTGATTAGCTCTCTTTCACTGAATCAGAAAGCCTTGTTGGAAAAACTCAGTTCCCAGTGAGCCCAGGGGATCATTGGGATATATGAAGCCATTGTCCCAAGAAGACTCATGCACGTGGATGCTGACATCACTGGTGCAGCTAATGCCTGCTGGAACTTCTTCCTGATTTTTATCACATTTGGGGTGTCCTGAAAGGATAAAGGCACCTAATGCATGTTGTGCAGCGATTGCCACACAATTTAAAATCAGGATTGTATGGTGTGTGAGTTTTCTTCTTCTTTGGAGGTGGTTCCGGATTCTCCCATTCCAGTGCAAATTTTACTGCCTTAATGAATGGTTGTATCTTCGCAAAATCAAAACCTGAACCTTTAGGATCCTCTGCCAAGGAGGATGTGGTATCTTCTCCCTCTGCCTGGAAGGTTGGCTGTAATACTCCCTTTTTTTTGGCAAAGAGAAACAAATTTAAATAAAAGAAATCTGGGCAAAAACCCCCATCCCCTAGTAATACATTCTTCCTTGCTCCCTCTCCCATCTATCCCCATTACTAGAATAGCAAGACTTACCCATCATTGACTGTTCTTCATGCCTGAATCGCAAAGGTATCCATTACCTTGCCATGTGTGCCCTTTAACCACTTACAGACCGGACCATTTTGCTGGTCAAAGACCAGACCACTTTTTGCGATTCGGCACTGCGCCGCTTTAACTGACAATTGCGCGGTCATGCGACGTGGCTCCCAAACAAAATTGACGTCCTTTTTTTCCCACAAATAGAGCTTTCTTTTGGTGGTATTTGATTACCCCTGCGGTTTTTATTTTTTGCTCTATAGACAAAAATAGAGCGACAATTTTGAAAAAAACGCATTATTTTTTACTTGTTATAATAAATATACCCCAAAAATATATAAAAAAACATTTATTTCCCTCAGTTTAGGCCGATACGTATTCTTCTACATATTTTTGGTAAAAAAAATCGCAATAAGCGATTATTGATTGGTTTGCGCAAAAGTTATAGCGTTTACAAAATAGGGATAGTTTTATGGCATTTTTATTAATAGTTTTTTTTTTTTTTTTTTTTTACTAGTAATGGCAGCGATCAGCGATTTTTATTGTGACTGCGACATTGCGGCAGACACATCGGACATTTTTGACACATTTTTGGGACCATTGTCATTTATACAATAATCGCTACTATATAAATGCAGTGATTCCTGTGTAAATAACACTGGCAGTGAAGGGGTTAACCAGTGGGTGGCAGTGTAGGGGTTAAATTTTCCTAGAGGTGTGTTACTAACTGTGGGGGGGCTGGGCTTTCATTTAGTGAACACTGATCTCTGCTCCAATCACATGGAGCAGAGATCAGCGTCACTAGTGGCTAGGCAGAATAGGCAAATGCTGTTTACAGGGCATTTCCTCCATTCCGCCGCCCCGTGAGATGATCGCGGGTATGCCCGTGGCGATCGAGTCCGCGGGACCCATGACCGGACTCACGGGGGTCCCGACCGGCAGCGAGCTCGCGATGGCAGGGCGGCATTGAAGATTGGACATACCTGTACACCAATATGCCTGCCCGTGCCATTCTGCCGATGTACATCGGCGTGCGCCGGTCAGGAACCGGTTAAATAGAGCACGTGAGAGAGAGACTCAGTCCTCCCCAGCATCTGTTCTAATCAAGAAAGGGCCAGTACAATTAGGAGGGAAGCCAACGCCCATCCACACAAGCAAAGACTTTTAAGCTGACTACACAACATGCAATCCTCTGCAGATTTTCTTCCTCAGATTTACCAAAACCACATAATACGAGGTCAAACCTTAAGAACCTCAATTTGTATGCAATCAGGCAGACCCCTGCACTACATGGTGCCGGCAAATCCAAAAGGAAATCAGACAATAAAAGCTGCACAGTGTGTATTGGGTGTATGGAGAACAAGAAAAAGAAAAAAAGTTTTATTGAGATTGACAGACTGGAAAGAGTTCCATAGGAGAGAAGACATGCAGTCCCAGCTGCTGGATTCAGGCTCTAAAACAGGCATGCCATAAGAGGATTGTTGTCTCTGATTAGAGAACATCTCGACCCTAAAAGACCACCAGAAGGGGTTCCCCACCTTGTTGGTGCGTTTAGCAGCCTAAGATTTGAGACTGCATGCTGGGAGAGGCTTGAACCCAGACGAACTCCGACATAGTCGGCGAGTAAGAACTTATCCGAAGTGTAACTGTCTGTAGGTATCTTAGAGGACAAAAAGGAGAATGGGGAAGGTAGCTCTGTCAGACTTTTATAGAGCTAAACAGGTCCTGGAGCCATATCATATGTATGCTGCCATGTTGGCATCAGGACATCATGATAACGTGTTGCTAAAATACAATGCAACTAACAATGTCCTATTCTGTATGTTTTTGGTCCTTAAGAAGAGGTTTAGAAAAGTGTAGAATCCTTGGAAATAGTCTAACTACACTTTTGAAACAAATCTTCCCCCTGAAAATACAAATGTATTGCAGGTTTTGATGTACATTGTTATATTGGGGTTTAGAACATAACCAACTACTTTCTTTTATAACCTAAAAGAATGCTAATGATGGTGATTTAGTGATGACTTATGACTGGAGGCTGTAAAGTGCATAATCACCAGCTTTATCATTTGATTACATATGTCTGTGTTGTCATTGCCAACCTTTCTGTAAAGTTCCCCATTGACTGCAGTGCTGATGTAGTAAGAAATCACTCTCAAAAGAGAATGTGAACCTATATACAACAGAAGGAATGGAAACAAACTGGGTACAAATAATAGACCCTTTCTGATATCTGACTATAGGACTGTCGAGACACATCTATTATAGAAATGCTAGAGTAGAAATTCTAATAAAATAGCAATACAACACTCCATTCTAACACTGTATACAGTGCATTATATTTATTTGCTTTTACTTTGTGTTAGCTGGATAGGTTTAAAATGAAGGTATAGCCTTGTATATGATTTTTTTTTTTTTTTATTTCTATATCTGCTTACACATCTTTTAAAACCAGAAATACTGGAAGTATAATTGGGTTTTAGTTTCTGCCTGATATAGAGGTTTGTTTGTTCAAAATAATATTATAGAAGGTTAGATAATTAGGAGGGAGGAGTAATTAAATAACGTTGCTGTTTTTCAAACAAATTGCATCCCTTGGGATTAAAATAAGGAATAAGTTTGGATGTTGAACTTCTACATGATGGCTTCTGTATTGGAAGAGTTCTGTAGTAATGGCGGGAGGGTTTTTGTTTTTTATAAATCTTTTTATTAAATTTCTCAATTACAGACAAAACATACAAAGACACGACAAACCATCCTACACTTTAAAAAGAAAATATAGTAATACCTTTTCCTAAATCTGATATTTGAATTATTAATCCAAAATAAAAATAGAAAAATAAATAAGAAGCAAAACAAATTACAATAGACAATAATTCTCCCACCAATAGCCTCAGACATTTCTCACATAGGAGCATGTATACATCATACATCCTAGCCCCCATTGACAGTCTATACTGTATATGACTTGTCCAGCCACTTTGCCCACACTTTGTTGTACTTGCTAGGCAACCCCTATTCATGCAGGTATCTCTATACAGTGGACGGTTATTATTTACCAATTGCTTCCAATATGAAAGCGTGGGAGGATGAGGTTTCTTCCAATGCAATGCAATAGCTTTTCTTGAATAGAATAGTACTATATTTGCAAAGGTTTGCTCAGACATTGTTGGAAAAATAGTCTCTACTGGACCCAATAGACAGACAGACATTGAAACCGGTAGAGGAGCGGAAGTGAGAGAGTTCAATAAATCCACCACTTCCACCCAAAAAATAGCTATGTATGGGCAAGTCCAAAAGATATGTGTAAAATCCCCCTGTATTGCTCTGCAACGCCAACACTTTGAGGAGTAAAGAGGGTTTATCTTTTTATGTCTATATGGCGTAATATACGCTCTATGTACCAGTTTATATTGGGTCATACGATCTCTCAAGGATATCAAAGAACTGAAAGGATTACCCCACACAGCCCTCCAATCCTCCATATCTAAGTCTGGTATATCTTGCACCCATTTAGCTCTAAGATCCTCTAGTGGCAGGATAGAACTTAATGTAATATGTGAGTATAGTCTTGAAGTAGAGTTATCCAGGCACTCAGATCTAAGCACTGATTCTAACATAGATTGTCTAATCACTAAACTATTCTGTGGGAATTGGGCATGAAAGGTATGGAGAAGCTGAAAATATCTAAATAAATGGGAGCCTGGAATAATAAAAGATGAGGTAATTGCAGAGAAAGTGGATAATTTCTGATCTGTAATCACTTGGGAGAGTAGTTTAATGTTAAATTTTGTCCATGTGATGGGCTCTGGTGCTTTAAAAAATGTAGGAAGAGTAGGATTACGCCATAGCGGAGCACTTGGAGAGAACGCATCCTTAGGATAGTGCTCACATCTAAGACCGGCCTCCCAAGCACGAATAGTAGTGAGCATTGAAGGAGTCAGCTGATATGGCGCCTTACGGCCCCTAAATAAAAGGGCCCTAAGAGCATCTATAGAAGCTACTATTGCTGCTTCCATCCGAGTTGCGGAGTTATATATATATTAGGATTCAGCCACCATGTGGCCGTAACCAGCTGAGTAGCTAGAAAATATTTATATAGGTCCAGAAAAGCTAATCCTCTCTGGTCACAAGGGCGCATTAAAGTAGTTAATTTATATCTGGGGTTCTTCGAACCCCATAAATAGCGAGAGGGTTTAAAACAGCATCTTGGTGTTTCTCTTCCTATTCCTTTCTGGTCACAAGTGTAAACTCCCTCTCCCCTCCTCCTTTAGAGGCCACAGGACTGACTGCCAAGGCACCCTTTAAAGTGGTTGTAAACTCTTACACACAACTTTTACCTACAGGTAAGTCTATAATAAGGCTTACCTGTAGGTACTGGAAATATCTCCTAAACCTGCACGGTTTAGGAGATATTTACCATATACGCTTGAGCCGACACCATTGGCGCATGCGCACTGAAGAAAGGACACGATCGCACCATTTCTAAAAGGGCAGTGCCGTGACCATCGGCTCCCGCGCGCATGTGCAGGGTGACATCATGCGACTCAGGCCAATCACAGAACCGGAGTCCAGGGCCCCCGGAAGGAAGAGGGGTGAACATGGACGTGGCCACCAGCAGGGACATTGGGCTTTGTTTGCAGGTAAGTGGCACATAATGGGCTAGTATGCAATGCATTCTAGCTCATTATGCTTTTACTTTGCAGAGGAACAAAAGAGGAAGAGGTTTACTTACTCTTTAATGTTATGCATAACCTCAGGGCTCACCAGTCTAAGGCCTTGTTGACCTCAAGGGCACAGGGGAGGAGAAATCAAGTCTTCTGAACTGGGAGAAAGCCACAGCGAACTACCCCAAACCGTACTTCCCCATCGGCAGCTGTGGAGGCAGGTGAGGGGAAGTTAAGTTAATATCTGCAGAGATTCCTGGTATGTTCCTTCGCAACTGATGACATTCACACAGCCTATGATTGACAACAACAGCACTGTTGCAGTGAGCTGTGTGGAGGGGTTTGTGTCTCTTTCCTCAAACCATCTCTCGGTGCTCTGCTCACTGAGCTCTGCAGGGTGTAATTTAAGCTCTCTGCACCTTTTTTCTGACAGCTCACACAAGCTTTATCAATTCTGGATTTTGATTGGCTGTAAAGAAGAGACGACTGCACATAAACAGGTACAACTTATGTAGGAGGATGTGTTTTATCTCTGTGTATCACCTAATGCCAGTCACTTCATTGAGTATATGAGAAGGTTTCCAACCACATGTGCACTCACTAAAACTACACTATACTGTTCCTTTATTTATTTTGTCTTGATGATGGGTAATATAGTAAGAGATGCCAGTGACAACAGAATTTGGTAGGGCCATATGTGGGAAAAATTGTGTATGCCCCATTCAACTGGCAGAGTGCCATCTGCTAAATGCCCTGTTTCTACGTTTGGCTGACATATTCATTATGTTCTAGCATCTTCCTCTGCAGCCTGCCTTTCTACCATGCCATATCATCACATTCATTTCCCAGCATTAGCTAGTTTTTACTGACATTAGTGGTGTAGTACAGTGTTTCTCAACTCCAGTCCTCAAGGTGCCCTAACAAGTCATGTTTTCAGGATTTGTCTCAGATGAAACAGCAGTGGTAATTACTAAGGTAGTGAAACTGATCAAGTTACCTGTGCATAATAATGGAAAGCCTGAAAACATGAGCTGTCGTGGCGCCGTGAGGACTGGAGTTGAGAAAAACTGGTGTAGGATAAGGGAATTGTGTGTTTTTTCACTGGAGCCAACAGAGTGTTGTAATGCTCCCTTGCAGCATCTGAAGTGATGAGCTGTGCAGGAGGGCCACTGTTCCTCATATTTTTTCAAGTGAAGAACACTTAAAGTGGTTGTAAATTGCTGCAGTTTTTTTTTTCTTACCTGCAAGGCAAAGGCATAATGTGCTAGTATGCATCGCATACTAGCAATTTCTGTGAATTACCTGAAAACAAAGCCTTCCAGCGATGCAATGTCATTGTTAGAGACGGCTTCCATCTTCACCCATCTTGCTTCCAGGTTTCGTGGACCCCCGGCTCTGTGACTGGTTGGATCCGCAGTGACACCACTCCTACGCTTGTGCGCAGGAGCCGCTGGTCATGGCAAATAACTGAGGAACGGCATGAGGCAGTGGATGGAGGATAGACTTCAGTGGGAAACAGATAATCCTTCCTCAAACAATAAACTCCCTGGTGAAACAGCAAGTATATCTCAAGTGTGAAATGATTCCATGACATCAAACATGTAAGATAAATAAAATCTGCATAGTGTAACACTGTATAGTCTTTTTATAAAAAAAAAAAAGGGATTTACATTTACACAAAATCGAGTAAAAACAAGCTTGTCCCTTAAAAAGTATAGAGCAATTGCCATGAACATCATCCTACGTGTTTTGTCCCACCAGATATCATCCACGATTTTAGGGAAGGACCTTCTCTCCCAGGCAGGTAGAAGCCTTGGGGGGGTCAGGGCAGAGGTTTTTTTTGCCTCAGGAGAAAAGGCCTATTGTCACTGGTTTGCAAAAAATAAATCTGATTCTTGCCCACAACTCTCAGAATAGCAAATTTGTTGTAAGAGTCTGCGATCTTTGCTATTAAAAAAGACAAAGGTTGGTTCTTGTGGGGTGGGGGCCTGGATGAGGTTCTGTGAGCTCTTGCATTAGTAAATGACACATTAATCTCCATATCAGGAAGATCTGTCAAGTTCAGGTGTGAGCTCCCAATTTAAAGGGGGTCTCTGCCTTCCACAATTCCGGTTGTACAACTTAATGCCTAAGACCAACCATATGATAACGGGACTCTAATTTGTGCCTCAAAATGGTAAATCACACACACACAAATTAGCAAAGCTTTATTCCACCATATTAAAAATACCACCTATGTGGTTATCATTTTAAAACCAGTATACAAAGCTCATCATTACAGAGGTTATTGCATTAGACAGCATATGACAAGCATAGAAGCCAGTTGATCACAAAGTCGGTGCGATACTTGGGGTTCCCAGCTTCCTCGGGACCAAAATTACCTCAATTGATTAAGACAGACGTCGGAAAGCTATAAATACAAAAAAGACAGTTTCAGCTGTCCACAGAATATTTTGCCAGTACTGCTGTGGAACATACTGGTGCTCTTGTGCAAACTGTAAACGTGCAGCAATGGTTTTTTTTGGACAGCAGTGGCTTCCTCTGTGGTATCCTCCCATGAAATCCATTCTTGTTTAGTGTTTTACATATCATAGATTCTCTAACAGGGATGTTAGCATATGCCAGAGACTTTTGTAAGTCTTTAGCTGACACTCTAGGTTTCTTCTTCACCTCATTGAGCAGTCGGTGCTGTGCTCTTGCAGTCATCTTTACAGGACACCCACTCCTAGGGAGAGTAGCAGCAGTGCTGAACTTTCTCCATTTATAGACAATTTGTCTTACTGTGGACTGATGAACAGCAAGGCTTTTGGAGATACTTTTTTATAACACTTTCCAGCTTTATGCAAGTCAACAATCCTTAATCGTAGGTCTTCTGAGAGCTCTGAGAGCTCTTTTGTGTGAGGCATCATTCACATCAGGCAATGCTTCTTGCAAAAAGCAAACCAGAGAACTGGTGTGTGTTTTTTATAGGGCAGGGCAGCTGTAACCAACACCTCCAATCTCATCTCATTGATTGGACTCCAGTTGGCTGACACCTCATTCCAATTAGCTCTTGGAGATCTCATTAGTCTAGAGCAGGGGTCTCAAACTGGCGGCCCTCCAGCTGTTGCAAAACTACAAGTCCCATGAGGCATTGCAAGGCTGACAGTTACAAGGATGACTCCCAAAGGCAGAGGCATGATGGGACTTGTAGTTTCGCAACAGCTGGAGGGCCACCAGTTTGAGACCCCTGGTCTAGAGGTTCACATACTTTTTCCACCTGCACTGTGAATGCTTACATGGTGTGTTCAATAAAAACATGGTAACATTTTATTTTTTGTGTGTTGTTAGTTTAACCACTTTCAGACTGGACCAATTTGCTGGTCAAAGACCAGACCACTTTTTGCGATTCGGCACTGCGTCGCTTTAACTGACAATTGCGCGGTCGTGCGACGTGGCTCCCAAACAAAATTGACGTCCTTTTTTTCCCACAAATAGAGCTTTCTTTTGGTGGTATTTGATCACCCCTGCGGTTTTTATTTTTTGCGCTATAAACAAAAATAGAGCGACAATTTTGAAAAAAACGCATAATTTTTTACTTTTTGTTATAATAAATATCCCCCAAAAATATATAAAAAAACATTTTTTTCCCTCAATTTAGGCCGATACGTATTCTTCTACATATTTTTGGTAAAAAAAATCGCAATAAGCGATTATTGATTGGTTTGCGCAAAAGTTATAGCGTTTACAAAATAGGGATAGTTTTATAGCATTTTTATTAATAATTTTTTTTTTTTTTTTTTACTAGTAATGGCGGCGATCTGCGATTTTTATTGTGACTGCGACATTGTCGGGGACCCATCGGACATTTTTGACACATTTTTGGGACCATTGTCATTTATACAGTAATCACTGCTATATAAATGCAGTGATTCCTGTGTAAATGACACTGGCAGTGAAAGGGTTAACCAGTGGGTGGCAGTGTAGGGGTTAAGTGTTCCTAGGGGTGTGTTACTAACTGTGGGGGGGTTGGGCTTTCATTTAGTGTACACTGATCTCTGCTCCAATCACATGGAGCAGAGATCAGCGTCACTAGTTGCTAGGCAGAATGGGAAAATGTTGTTTATACAGCATTTCCTCCATTCGGCCGCTCCGTGAGACGATCGCGGGGATGCCCGCGGCAATTGAGTCCGCGGGTCCCGCGACCGGGCTCACGGGGGTCCCGACCAGCGCGGGAGCGCGCCGCCGGCAGCGCGCTCCCGATGGCACGGCGGCAACGAATATTGGACGTACATGTACGCCAATATGCCTGCCCGTGCCATGCTGTCGACGTACATCGTCGTGCGCTGGTCGGGAAGTGGTTAAGCAGACTGTGATTGTCTATTGTCATTTAAATGAAGATCAGATCACATTTTATGACCAATTTGTGCAGAAATCCATATCATTCCAAAAGGGTTCACATCCCTTTTATTGCAACTGTGTGTGTGTGTGTGTGTGTGTGTGTGTGTGTATATATATATATATATGTATATGTGTGTGTGTATATATTTTATAGAGAGAGAGAAAAGCAGCTCACCAATGAGGAATTTCCATCCAAACTATTGATAAGGGACACCTCAAATGACTTCCTTTTCGTCCCAAAATGGCGCCAGCATGCATTCCACGCCTTCTGTGTGCACTTCACAATCAGGTATTCACCAAGACTTCCTTGTCGTCCCAAAATGTTGACAGCATGCATTCCACACCTTCTGTGTGTGCTTCACAATCAAGTATTCACCAAGATTATCACTTCAATTTTTGATTCATCACTTATGGATTTCCTTTTTTTCACCCATTTTATATGGTCTATTTAAGATGGACTAATATGTTATACTTGACATTTGATATTTGATTTATTTTTTTCACTATGGAATTAATGTTCGCATCTACTTATCTTTGAGCGCTACACTATTTATTTTGGTTTTGTATACACTTGTGTCTAGTGAGAGTGTTGACAGCCCATTTAGTTCTCTGTTTACAATTTTCTTTTATATATTACCTATAGATAAAATTGAAAGATGGAAGTTTACTTAATATTCAGTATTAAACTCTGTGTTACCTGATTACTGTATTGTTTACTTTACATTTACATCTCCCTTCTTGCGTATGCCTGTTTAGCTCATGTTCAAGTCTCTGGATGTATTGTTTGATTGGAAAAAAAAGTACTATGCTATTCCAGATTCCAGCTATGCGTCTTCCCAAACCATTGAGAATATGTATCCTTTTGTTAGTGGAGATTTGAAGCTCTGTGTCTGGGCTGTTGGCATCTGCTGCTCTTGTACAGTCTGTGAAATTTAATTGAGTGTGCTAAGGCTATAGCGTTAGAGAGAATTTTCTTTGAAATAAAGACCCTAGTGTGGGTGTGCTGCATTAGCATCATAATACTGGGAGTATCAAGAGAGCTATTATTCTGGCAGAGCTGTGCAGTACACATTCCCTCTTATTAGTTCTACAAGGTCTCTCTGATGTATAGCTTTCCTCACTGATGCTGCAGAGACTCTATTTATAAAGTGCTTCCTTGGGAAGGCCCATTGCTCAGCCGTTTTCTTAGTTCCTGTCTACCTCGCTGCCCTTCAGAGGAAGCTTTTTCTGCAGCGTAGCAGAATGTCTTTTTTTTTTTGTCTTTGACACATGAAAATTGGCATTAAAGGACAAAATAGCCCTCATCATTGACAATTCAGTGCTAGCTATGAATATCTGCTTTCATACCTGCTGTATCCCAGCCATGACGTCTGCCAGTTACCATAACCTCCCCCATTTTGCTGTGGCCATTACTAGGACCTGTGACTTATGTACAAATGCTAAAGTCCAGGTTCCCTTACAGAATTGTCAGTTTTTGTAGTGTATTCAGATGATGAATGAAGCAATCCTGAAGTAAATAGCCTGCTTGCTGGGGTACTATAGATATAAATAGGCTGTTGCTGTAGGCTCCTTGGCCACACACCTGTTAAGGTGACACTAAACAATATCCTTTTTTTTTTCTAAGAATAATCCATACAAATCCACTACTTAATGACCCTGCAATCTATTTTTTATTCAGTTGTTTCTTATTGTGTTTTCTTGCCTCTTTGTAAGCTCCTCCATGAGCTATTGAACCTCTTGTATTCCCCTTCACGTCCTTTAGTTTGGAATGAACAGTGCACGTAATGCCCCGTACACACGAGAGGACTTAATTCCGAAGGAGTTCCCGAAGGAGTTCCCAACGGAGTTCCGCCGGAGTTCCGACAGAGTTCCGACGCAACGGACTTGCCTACACACGATCACACTAAAGTCCGCCCGTCTGGTCCGCTGTGACGTACACCAGGTCCGACGAGACTATAAAACGGAAGTTCAATACCAAGTGCGCCACCCTTTGGGCTCCTTCTGCTAATTTCGTGTTTATCTCGTGTTAGTAGAAGTTTGGTGAGAGACGATTCGCGTTTTTCAGACTCGTATTTTTCAGAACGTTTTTCACTGCTTTTCAGTTTGTGCTTGTGAGGTTTGTATCTGTTTTTTAGTGCGTGTAGTCAGTTCGTCTCTGTATTTTGCAGTGCGATCTAACTGCGCTCGCTGACTTTCAGGTCGCTCTTCACAGGCCTTGCTGTTCTTCAGTGACGTCTGTTAAGTTCGCTCTGACAATCCGACCGTTTTGAAGCCATGTTGCGTGTACGTACTCGTCGTCGAGTTCGTGCTTTGCTTGCGCTTGGTGTTGTAGTTCATTCTGCAACCCAAGAACAGTCCTTGGACGGGGTGTTGAGGAGTTCATGGACGAAGAATTGGTTGCTCCAGCGTGACCAGTTCTCGCACATGCCTTTGCTTCGTGAGATCCGGGAGAATAATCCTGATGATTTCAGGAATTATCTTCGGATGACGGACCCCGTTTTTCACCGTCTGCTGGCTTTGCTGACCCCTTATATCAGCAGGCAGGATACCTGCATGCGGCAAGCCATCACTCCGGAGCAGAGGCTCGTCGCCACGTTGCGCTACTTGGCGACAGGGAGAAGCCTTCAGGACTTGAAGTTCTCGACAGGCATCTCCCCCCAGGCTCTGGGGATCATTATCCCAGAGACCTGTTCTGCCATTATACAGGTCCTGCAGGAGGACTATATTAAGGTAAGATTTTAGCATTTAACATCACATTTTATTGTCTTTAATGTTTGCTAATGCCTTGTATTTCTTTCCTCAATCTCTAATTACCATGATTGCAATATGCTGTGAATGTCCCCTTTGTCCTCATGCATGCTGCAATCTTTTAATGCTCCTTTTTTCTTTTTCATGCATATTTGCCTTCATTAAACCTCACCAACATGCTATGGTAGGCCCATATCCACCTAGTCTAGTCACTTAAAATGTCTTTTGTCAGCTCCATTCTATTGCTTTATCCTAAAACCAAACATTTTAAAGCTTATTCCAAATGGTCTGTGTCCCCTTAACTGAATCCCCCCCCCCCCCCCCCCTTAATAGTATCCCAAATGGTCTGTGTGTCCTTTAACTGGATCCCCCCCACACACACTTAATATAATTCCAACGAGTCTGTGTGTCCTTAAATTAATGTTGAATTATATATTGTATTTTTAACACACTTCAACCCTGGAATGATTTTCCCCCCCTTCCTGACCTTCATCACTTTTTTGGGTGATTTGGCAGTGCGTTGTTTGAATTGACAATTGTGCGTCCTTGTAACATGGCTCCTCCTAGTAAATTATCTTCATTTTATTAGCACAAAGCGATTTTGTATTTGGTTGTCTTTGATCACCTCTGCTTTTTTAGTTTTGGTGATTAACCACCAACAAACCCAAAATGCATTTTTCTAAATATGCTTTTTTTTCTCTCTTTTCGCTCTAAAGAAAGATAGTCACAAAAATATATCACCATGATTTTTTGGGACCTCATTTGATGCTGATACGTAGTCTTTTAGTAAACAAAAATGTGTTAAAATGAATCACAATTTAAGCGTTTCTTGATTGTTTTTTTTAAAAGTTCTATCGTTTAGTAAATATGGTCTATTTTGCTGGCATTTTTAAAATCTTGCCATTTTTGAAACTAGTAATGGCGTTGCTAACCGTTTTTTTTTATTTTTTTTTATTTTTTTTTCTGGTGACTGCCACATTATGGCGGACACATTGGCCAATTTCCATACATTTTTGTGACCATTGTCATTAATACAGTGATCAATGCTGTCCAAAATTGTCTTGATTACTGTAAAAATGTCACATGCAGTGAAGGTGTTTTATTAAGCACAAGGGGGCCAAGGAATGGTTTAAAGTGTGTTCTGGGTGAGTGTTTTTCTTAACTGTCTGGGGGATGGGCTAGCAGTGACATGACCCTGATCACTGCTCCCAATGACAGGGAGCAGACGATCGGTGTCATGTGACTAGGCAGAAGCGTGAAAGAAAGTTTGTGTTGTAATGTACAATGTTTAATGTGCCAAAGTACTTATTTTGTTTTTTTTTCTGCTTTTTGCCTCCCCAGTTTCCTTCATCGCCACAGGAATGGCAGACTGTGGCATCCCATTTTGCCACCCGGTGGGACTTTCCTAACTGCGGTGGTGCCATAGATGGGAAGCACGTCCACATTGTGCCACCACCCCATTCGGGGTCATACTTTTTTAATTACAAGGGGTTTCACAGTATTGTGTTAATGGCGGTGGTGTCGGCACAGTATGAATTTCTCTATGTGGACGTGGGGAAGAATGGCCGCATGTCGGATGGAGGAGTCTTCGCCGAGACGGAGTTCTACCGCCGTCTACAGACAGGTGGCCTGGGCTTGCCACCTGATTCGGAGAATGTGGAGGAACTACCCTTTGTATTCATTGCGGATGAGGCTTTTGCTCTGGACAACCACATAATGCGGCCATTCCCCCAAAGAGCCCTCACCCCGGAGAGGAGGGTTTACAACTACCGGCTGGCCAGAGCGAGAAGAGTGGTGGAAAATGCTTTTGGCATAATGGCCAGCCGGTTCCGTGTATTTCTGACGGATCTCAACCTAGCGGAATACAAACTGAACCATGTCATCCTTACGTGCTGCATTTTGCACAACTTTTTGCACAAATATTCCACTACATATTTCTCAGGAATAATGCCGGAGGCTGGAGTTGGGCCAGAATCCATGACAGGCCTGGATACTGGCCGTACTGGCTTGGCCCCCCAAAGTGCACGGGAAGTGCGTGAGAGATATGTCACTTATTTTAATGGTAGGGGGGCCATTGCAATGCCACCCAATCTTTAATTTTAAAAAAGAGGAAAATAATAAAATAACCTCAAATCTGAAATGTGTTTTCTTGCTTGCTTTTGGTTTGTGCTGTCTCCTATGTTATCCTAGTGTACTTGTAGTGCCAAGTGTATTTTCATTAAATTCAATAAGGCCCATTGTCACTGGATACACAAAATCCCTTTTCCCAAACTGGTATTATAAGCATTGAAAGAATACGCCACACATTCTTGATTATTCAAAATTTTAATTTGGCCACATTCACATGTGCCATTGAATATTTAGTGATCTTAAATTTTTTGGGGGTTTATTTAACTTTCTTTGCCAAACATTTTTTTGTTTCCTTTTTTTTCAATTTTTTATAAACTTTTTTTTTTTTTTTTGTGGTTTTTATTTTTCTAGAAAAAATATGAAAAATGTATAAAACAACAATCAGCCACAATCGTAAAAATTGGTGAAGTAAAACAATCTTTTTGAACTAAAACAAGGGAAATGAAGAACATGATCGATATTATGGAGAAACGGATTATATTCTCCCCAAAATATCGATCATGTTCTTCATTTCCAGCTGCATATTGTCAATCTGAGTCTTCATGAGATCCAGGCTAGTTCGCATGTCATCTAGTTCCCCATTCCAGCCCATTATCTGGCCAATCAGCCTTTGTGCGCTGTCACTGGAAAATGGGGCCCTTTCCACAAACAGAACATCACCTACAATAGATGGGAAAAATTGGGTCAAAAATTAGGCAGTCATACATGGATTTCAACAAGCTGGGGTTTCAGACACTCACCTGGTGGGGTGCCCAGCTCCCCTACTTCCTCCACCTCTCCTTCCTCAACCTCTCCTTCCTCGACATCCTCGGGGGGGGCACTGGTGCTTGGAAATGTGTCGCTTTCCACAACCACAACATCACCTAAAATAGATGTAAAAACATGTGTTTGGAAATATGCAGGTATACATCGATTACCTGAAGCTGTGGTGTCAGACACTCACCTGGTGGGGTGCCCATCTCCTCTCCTTCTTCCACCTCTCCTTCCTCCACATGCACATCCACGGGGGGGATGGGGCTAACCTCACATTCCTGCTGGCAAGGATGGCGGTCCCTGGGATCCTGCTTTGTGAGGCTTTTCTCCCCTATGAGAAATTAACAAACCAAAAGGTATACTTTAGCACACAGATATTTAAGGCCAGAACTAGGAAGATGAAACCTTGATTAGAAGTGTTGTACAATTGTCGGTTTATGAAGAGATGCAAAATGTGAAGACATGAGAAATCAATTCACTTTGCCAAAAAAGCTAATAAGTAGGTTTTTGTGCCAAGGTTCACACATGCCCAACCCCCCCCCCCCCCAAGTATACCAGGGAACCCCGTGTGGCGTGTGGTTTACCCTAATAAATGTTCTCTGGTGTCCCACACCTTTGCTCATGAGTGCAGATGTGTTTTTACCCAGCTGCCAAGTGTCCTCTCCTTCAATTACACTGAATGTTCTTTTCTAGTCATTGTATTTTGAAACACATCTAAACCACAATGTCCTAATCATTTGTTGTGTCCTAAAAATTACACACCCAAAAAATGCTGTTCAAACCCTGTATCATAAACGAGGTTTGCCACGAACAATTTACGAGGGTTTGTTAAAACGATACGATTCTTTTACTGTATACAACATGAAAGCAGCAATTTTTTACATTGTACAAAGGTAAAGCATATGGATCTGTATGCAATAATCATAAAATAGGAACACACGACAAGTACTTACTTTTTTTCAGAACTTTCTTGATCCTTCTGTATTGATCCGGCTCCCTCAATTTCAGGTCGGACCACCGTTTCCTCAATTGGTCTTTTGACCGTCGTACTCCAAAACGATTATGCAGGGTCTTAACTACTTTGGCCATGATTCTGGCCTTGCGCAAGTTCGGATGGGTGTATGGTCCATGCTTGCCATCATAATCCCTACTTCGCAAGATTCCCACCATCTCCACCATCTCTTGAAATGCCATATTTGAGGCCTTAAATCTCCTCTTTCCGGATCGGGACGTTTGTGGCTCCGGGGATTCCTGACTACTGGAGTCGTTCATATCAAGCACCTGTTGTGTTTCCGCCATGTTTCTCCTACTGCGCACCGTAGAGAAAAGGGGGCGGGAAATATTCTTGTAAAAGAACGTCATGGGCGGGCAAAGCAGGCGTAGTTCTACGCGTACGCACTGGGTCTTACGCCAAAATCACACGTCGTACGTACGTTAAGTGCGCAGAAAGGGCGGGAAACCATGAACTTGACTAAAAGAACGTCAGGGGCGGGCAACGCAGGCGTAGTTCTACGCGTACGCACTGGGTCTTACGCCAAAATCACACGTCGTACGTACGTTAAGTGCGCAGAAAGGGCGGGAAACCATGAACTTGACTAAAAGAACGTCAGGGGCGGGCAAAGCAGGCGTAGTTCTACGCGTACGCACTGGGTCTTACGCCAAAATCACACGTCGTACGTACGTTAAGTGCGCAGAAAGGGCGGGAAACCATGAACTTGACTAAAAGAACGTCAGGGGCGGGCAAAGCAGGCGTAGTTCTACGCGTACGCACTGGGTCTTACGCCAAAATCACACGTCGTACGTACGTTAAGTGCGCAGAAAGGGCGGGAAACCATGAACTTGACTAAAAGAACGTCAGGGGCGGGCAACGCAGGCGTAGTTCTACGCGTACGCACTGTATATAACGACAAAAATCACATGTCGTATGTTCGTTTGCGAAAATAGGAACAGAAGTTGGGAGCAAGAAAAACGAAGGTAAGTTTAAACCATTTCCCCAAATAAGTGGCAGATCCTGGAGTCTATCTTGGGCTAAGATTAGGAGAGTCTGAGCTAACATTATGTTTTTTGGCTTGTGTATTGTCTTGCAGAAAAATGGATAAAAAATTCAGGGATCCAGAATTTTTAAGTCTGTTTATCGACAAGTATAAAGAAATGTCTAATCTGTGGCATACCAAGAACAAGGATTATTTTAATAAACAAGTAAGGAGGGCAACACTGGAGAGATTTGTGACATTTGTGCAGCCTTGGATCCCAGAGGCAGACGTGGACTTTGTGGATAAGAAAATTCAAATATTGCAAAATATGTTCCGAAAGGAAAAGAGGAAAATCGCTAAATCCCAAACATCAGGAGCAGCACCAGGTGATGTATATGTACCCAGGCTGTGGTACTTTGAAAAGCTACGGTTCCTGGACGACCGGTATAGACCCAGGGAGTCGCTTTCTACTCTTCCCTCCACCCTTCCCTCCACCCTTCCCTGCAGCATTCCCTCCACCTCAGCAGAGGCTGATGAGCCTTCCATCCTGGAGGAAGCGGATGCACCCAGCTGGAGCCAGGTATTTTTTTACCAAAAATAGTGATATTCAGAATATTAATGATGTTAACTAGATGTTATTCGAATTTGTACGCTATTATTGATGTTAAAAACTAGTTAAAATTTGGACATATCAATTTACAGTAGTGGCCACAAATGTTTGTCACCAGCAGAAACAAGAAATAGTGGTGTCATAATGATACTCTTTTATATGTATTAACCGAATTTTGAAGTCAGGAGCTGAAAAATGTTTAGGATTGATGAACAAAAAACTAAAACAATGTCCCTTTTTTATACACAGGAGGAGCTCAGCCAGGAGGAAGGTGGTGAAAGTGGCAGGCAGGAGGAGGCTATGCCCACTCTCAGCCAGGAGGAGTCCATGCCCTCTGTCAGGCAGGAGGTGGCCGGGCCTAGTAGAAGCATGACGACTTCTCAAGTGCCTCCCCTCCGTCTTCCATCCAAAAGGGCCAAAAAAAATACACAGGCACAGGAGGAATCCCTGCGACTAATTAGAGAGGCGACTAATGTTTTAAACAGCCCCCCTGACGCAGAAGAGGCCTACGGCTGCTACATTGCCAGCCGGCTCCAGCAACTAGAGATGGGCCAACGTCTCCACTGCGAAAGGCTCATTTTCCTGTCCTTACAGAAGGGGTTCAGTGGAGATTTATCAGCCAACAGTACTATTGTGGAGCAAGTTCCTCCTGTTCCTCCTCCTCCTCCTGCCACGAGTCCACCACCGGAGACACAGCCTCCCAGGAAGGCTACAGGGAAGTCTGCAGGGAAGGGTGCAGTGAAGGGTGGAGCGAAGAGAAGAAGGTGATGACCTGGCTTCACTCTGGTCCGACCAACCACAGCCTGGGGACATATATACCATCTGATGCTGCTCTTGATGTCTGGGATTCTGGGACCATATTTGATTTTGTAATATTTGAATTTTCTTGTCCACATAGTTTCACGTTTGCCCTGGGGCCAAAAGGCTACAGAAATGTCACAATTTTCTCCAGTGTTGCCTTCATTTTTTTGTTTGTAGAACCAGAATAAATGGCTATTTTTGTTTGAAAATATAATTGCCTATGTGTTTTTTGGTCAAATACCTTTCTATAAAAGACAATGTGAAATTAACAAGGGACACTAACCTCCTTGAGGTTATAAACAAAATAAAAATGTTATTGTGGTAACTTGTCACCAGAATAAAAATAAAAAGGTTATTGTGGTAATGAAAAAAAAATAAAATAAAATAAAGTTTTTGGTTTTAACTTGACGGAACAATTAAATATGGAGATCACAATAAAAAATAAATGGTAAAGAATTGTACCAAAAATATGTAGGCCAAAAATTAGTCACCAACATTTTTTCTTGTTTTTTTTTATTTTTTTGGAGTAATTTTTTCATCAATATTTTTGGGTGAAATCATGAACATTTTTATTCTTGTGATCTCCATATTTAATTATTCGGTCAAGTTAACAACTTTTTTTTTTTTTTTTGGTTTTAATTGACAGAATAATTTAATATGGAGATCACAAGAAAAACATGGTAAAGAATTGTACCAAAAATATGGAGTAAAAAAAATTATTAAAAAAAACATAAAAAAAAAAAATATTGAGATGGGGCTTTAAAATAAAAACAAGATCATTCATGAGATGAGGAGAAATAAAACAGAAATGTGTTTGGTGAGAACTCTGTGAGTGAATATGAGCAGCAAAGCAACTTCGTTCTTCTAGCATTATAAATAAAAAGGCTTCGTTCTTCTAGCATTATAAAGAAGATGCGCTATACATTTAAACGAGCACAGAATTTGCAGCATGACGAATGTGCTACTTCCAATACGAACTGGAGTTTTACAAGACCGAGCACTTCCGTCTCGTACTTGCTTCAGAGCATGCGTCGTTTTAGGACTGTCGGAACAGCATACAGACGAGCGGACTTCTACATCGGACCTGGGTCCGGCGGAGTTCCGTCGGGAAAATTTGAAGCATGCTTCATTTCTAAAGTCCGTCAGACTTTTGCGAAGCTAAAGTCCGTTGCAGCCCACACACGAGCGGATAGTCCGCCGGACTCAGTCCGTCGGAGTTTGGATGTCGAAAAGTCCGCTCGTGTGTACGGGGCATTAGGTGCGGCCATTTGCACCACTTTATGCATATTACAAATCCTATAGTCTATCTCAGGAATGAGCAAGAGAGGATGGCTACATTCCTACATACAGCGGGACCATGGAGAGAGGATGTAGCCACCGTCTAACAAGAAGTCAGTTTACAACAGAAGAAAAAAAGGGATTTAGAGCTGGCTAAGAACAATAGAAGATGTTTTTTGAATTAAGAATAAATCTTGTACTTTAAACCAGAGTTTAGTGTCATCTTTAAAGAGGAAGTAAACTTTCCTCTAATGTTTAGAGTACCTATAGGTAAGCCTTATTATAGGCTTACCTATAGGTACAAATACCTCCTAAACTTGCACAGTTTTAGAGATATTTACTGTATACTGTGCCGATTATGTAATTGGCTCATGTGCTCTGAAGGAACGGCGGCTGGTGTCGTCTCTTCAGAGCCCTGTGCCGTGACCGGCAGCTCCCACGTGCATGCGCGGGAGAGATGTCATGCAGCTCCGACCAGCCACACAGCCGGAGACCGTAGACCTGGAAGGAAGACGGGTGAAGATGTTTCCGAAGACGGGTGAAGATGTTTACGGCCTGCAGCAGGGACGACGAGGGCTTCGTTTGCAGGTACGTGTCACATAATGTGCTAGTATGCGATGCATACTAGTACATTATGCCTTTACTTTGCAGGTAAAAAAGAAACAACAGAGTTTACTTCCTCGTTAAGGTAAACATGGCAAATTAGGCAATAAAAACCATATTAGGTCTACAAATCCTCTTGAGGCAACCCAGTTGTATGTCTAGGGCTGTGTTACAATCAGTTAAGACTAGATTATTGTCCTCAGATGGTAACTGAGCTACCAATAAATATAAATTTAAGGATACCATATCATCCATCATAATCTGTCTGTACTTCCACTACCTTGGCCTCTAGGGTTTTGGTAACCAAAATGGAGGCTCCTTGGAAATATGTAAAGCAACGTTGTAGGTCTGGGCGAACTAGAATTTTGCCCAGACCTCTAGTGCTGAAACTTGGTCTCTTTTCCCTACACACCGTCCTCTCCACAACATGCACATTAGAAGCTGTAGATGACCTCTCAAGCTCCCTTCAGGTTTCAAGTATCATCAAGCCCTCCTGATCTGTACTGTCCCTGACCCACCTCCTACAACCATTTTCCTACTCTGCCCTCAGTCTATCTGCTCCCAGTCACTGTACTGCTGTTCAAGTGTTTGTTATATAAAAACACATCCCCAGGATCATTGTCTTTGGGTATTAGCTATTTAAACAAAGTACATAGGAAGGCCCAATGGGATGGGGAACATGGAGATGCTTATGAAGGACATGTAGGAGGAAAGAAAATGGAAACCTACTACATAGAGAGGGCTAGTATAGACACTTACAAAATTCCAGGAGCTATGATTCAAGGCCAGAGGTTGAGCAGTTCTCAGTTGTCTCAGTGTCCGGCAGCACCACGATTTTAGGGAGGGACCTTCTCTCCCAGGCAGGTAGAAGCCTGGGGGGGGGGGGGGGGTAGGACAAAGGTTTTTTCGCCTCAGGAGAAAAGACTTATTGTCACCGGTTCACTAAAAATAAATCTGATTCCTGCCATTCTTATAGTTTAGGCTTTCTTTCTTGCCCACAACTCTCAGAATGGCAAATTTGTTTTAAGAGTCTGCGATCTTTGCTATTAAATAAGACAAAGGTTGGTTCTTGTGGGGTGGGGTCCTGGATGAGGTTCTGTGAGCTCTTGCATTAGTAAATGACACCTAATCTCCATATCAGGAAGATCTGTCAAGTTCAGGTGTGAGCTCCCAATCTAAAGGGGGTCTCTGCCTTCCACAATTCCGGTTGTACGACTTAATGCCTAGGACCAACCATATAATAACGGGACTCTAATTTGTGCCTCAAAATGGTAAATCACACACACACACACACACAAATTAGCAAAGCTTTATTCCACCATAGTAAAAATACCACCTATGTGGTTATCAAGGTAGGGCAAGGTAGGAAAACAGACAGTAAAATAAATAAATCAGCATGTTGGATATAGATATAAGTATATATTACCATTGTTATTACCTTCAATTTTTAAACAAGAACTTTTCCAAACTGCAAACCAGGGGACCCCCCTGTAGCTACACTATGGGCTATAGCTCTGAATTGGAAATCTTATCCAATTTTCTGCACTGATAGAATGGACACCATAATGTTGGAGAGAATTTTTCCTTGTCAAAAGATTTTTATTAAGTTCAAAGTAATAAGCTTAACATACATGTTAATAGATACAAGTTAACATAAGGAATGAAGCTCAATAATTACAGTAGTAGGTAAGTATATAAAACGTAAAATGAAATATGATAAATAAATAAGGATACTCGAAATAGAGATTTTAGAACCAATATATTTTATCAAAAGGTATCCATCTATTTCTACCATGTTAGTTTCCAATATAATGTGGATGAGATACAACATTAGTAACAATGAGCTTCAAGAATCAATGACGGGGATGGTAGAGGAAGGAAAGGGTATAGAGAAAGAAAAGGAAGAAGAGAGGCAAAAAGAATTTTACTGGATTAATCCGAGAGCCAGTGTGGGGTTTAGTAAGGTTTGAGTTCCATCAAATATAATCAACTACCATGGCAGGAGTACTGAATCATCAAAAGATGAAGGTGCGAAAGAATGAACCCATGGGCACCACATATTTTAAAATTTTCGAATTTGATTGTTCTATGGCAGCCAGTTTAGAGTGGATCATGAAGTTATTCATTCTATGTTTTGACTCCGCTACCACCAAAGAAGGGGATTTCCTTGCTTTCGCAAGAGTTTGCTTAGCAACTGTAAGGAGCTGGACAAAAAGCTTGAACTGTATATGTGTCAAGTATACAGGTTTAAGATTAAGTAATGCCGTGGTAGGGTCTGGTTGCATTAGCATTTTGAATAGTTTGGAGGCAATTAAAAATATTTCCTTCCAGAAGATTTGAGCTATAGGACAGGCCTACCAGATGTGCATTTGCGTGCCCAAGTCCGAACAGCCCCGAAAGCAAAGGGCTGAGCAGGATGTAGAGTGTTTAGCAACTCTGGATGGTACGAGGTAGCATCGGGTCAAGAATTTATAATTGGTTTCAACCGCTAAAACATTAGGGGAGGATGTTTTGGTAGCCAACCAGATATCTGACCATTCTTTAGCAGTTATTGTACGCCCAAGGTCCTCCTCCCATTTCTGGGTATAAGAAGGTTTGTCCGAGTTGGGTGCAGTAAATAACTGAGAGTAAAGAGAAGAGATTAGTCTCTTGGCATGTGGGTGCTTTTTACATGTGGTTTCAGACATTGTGAGTTGACCAAGTGTTGTGTCTGCATTTGTGTAAGGTGTGAAGACATTTTTCATTTGAAGGTATCAGAATATGTTCGAGGGGGTTAACCCAAAAGTCTCTTGCAGATCTTGAAAATGAATAATGTTGGAGGACATAACAAATTTATGTAATCTCAAAACATCTAGGGAAGCCCAGACTTTGAATGGCTTGGGGGAGACTCATGCTGAGTAAAAAGCTGGATTTTTAAGGAAGGAGAGGAGAGGATTGTGTGGGGATAGTAATTGGTGTTTGGTTTTAAGCCTATCCCAAAGGGATATAAAGTGTTTAGTAATAGGGTTATGTAGACCAATGCGATCTTTAGGATGAAGTCCTAGAAGGTTTGAGACTGATAAGGGATCACATTCAGTCACTTCTATTGATACCCACAAAGGGGTTTCTTGTGTTGCATGATATTTTGGTAAGCTTGTGTTATAGGCAGCTTTGTAATATAATGCAAAGTTGGGAAAACCCAAGCCACTAGAAGGCTTAGGAAGATATAATGTTTGGGAAGGGATGCGAGGTTTGGAAGATCCCCAAACAAATGTCATTTCCCTTTTCTGAATTAATCTAATAAAGTATGCTGGGATTGGGTTCGGCAGGACTCTGAACAAATATAGTAATTTAGGTAAAATTGACATTTTGATAGTATTAATCCTACCTAGCCAAGATAGTGGAAGGTGAGACCATTGTTTCATTAAATTAGTCACTTTCCTCAGAGTAGATGGGTAATTGGCTAAAAAAGAGATCTAAGATAGAAGCTGTTAGATTAATACCAAGGTATGGGATTGTTTTTTCTGCCCAGGTAAATGAAAGTGTTGATTTTACCACGTCTTCTTCTCTGTCGGGTAGGGATATATTCAGTGCTAAACATTTTGTGGGGTTATTTGTTAATCCGGATATATTGGCAAACCTATTAAGGATAGGTAATAGATTAGGACCAGAGACTTGGGAAGATGATAAAAATAGTAAAATATCATCCGCAAACAAACAGAGTTCTATTCCGGTTATTTTTGGGTCTAGTCTAATGTATTGTGCTAGGGGTTCTATTAAAAGGGAAAATAAAAGTGGGGAAAGTGGACATCCCTGACATGTGCCATTTTCTATTTTGAAAGAGTCAGATTTATAGCCTGCATGTTTTACATATGCTTGATGTCTGTCATAAAGTGCTGTTATCCATTTAATGAAGGGGGTTCCAAAACCCGATTTCTGGAGAGTGTGATGCAAATGGGGCCAAAAAACTGAATCAAAAGCTTTCCTGATATCAAGGGAAAGGAAACGAGAGGGAATGCGGCGAGTTTTGGCAATGTGCACCAAGAGTACTGCCCGACACACATTGTCACCAGCTTGGTGAGTAGGCATAAAGCCTACTTGGTCACGATGAATAAGGTTACCTATGATTTTGTTCAGGCGGGATGCCAAAATTTTCGCTAGAATTTTTATATCAAGGTTTAAAAGTGAAATGGAGCGGAAATTCGAGCAGGATGTGTCCTATCAGGATTTGCTTTTGGGATCATGCAGATAATTGAGAAAGGATCTCTACAAAAGTATGGTAATATATGGCTGAAAAACCATCTGGGCCTGGTCTTTTGTTTTGCTTTAGTTCTTTAATAGTGTTCACTACCTCTACCACTGAAATGGGTTCTTCGAGAAGAGAATTTTGGATCTGGGTTAGTTCAGGAAGCTTTAAATGAGTAAAAGGCATCGGCTTCAGAAGGATTAAATTCTGTAGTTTCCGAATATAGGGAAACTAACTGAGATTTGTGGAAACTTTTAAGCGGATTGCAGGTATAATTATTTTTCGACAATTGGAGTCGGATAGGATTAGATTGTTTATGCCTAGAATTGAGAGCATGCGACAACATAGTGTCTGGTTTGTTAGATTTCATAAAGTAGGCGTGTCTAGAACGTTGCAGGGATTTATCTGCGTTTTCTGTGAGAAATAGA